>NC_042983.1:3938398-4663398 GCF_901001165.1 Salmo trutta | reverse complement strand
GCACCGAGATTAACATTAGTGGTATCAGATATTAGCTGACACCATGGAAAGGTGCTCTTTATTTCAGCTATTATTACAGAATACATCTTATGCTCTGCAGCGTATTGTGTACAGTGGCTTGCGAAAGTATTCATCCCCCTTGGCATTAAAATAGATTTTTGGGGGGTTTGTATCATTTGATTTACAAAACATGCCTACCACTTTGAGGATGCAAAATATTTTTTTATTGTGAAACAAACAAGAAATAAGACAAAAAAAACAGAAAACTTGAGCGTGCATAGCTATTCACCCCCCCCTGCAAGTCTCTTGGAGTATGTCTCTACTAGCTTGGCACATCTAGCCACTGGGATTTTTGCCCATTCTTCAAAGGCAAAACTGCTCCAGCTCCTTCAAGTTGGATGGGTTCCGCTGGTGTACAGCAATCTTCAATTGGATTGAGGTCTGGGCTTTGACTAGGCTATTCCAAGACATTTAAATGTCTCCCCTTAAACCACTCGAGTGTTGCTTTAGCAGTATGCTTAGGGCCATTGTCCTGCTGGAAGGTGAACCTCCGTCCCAGTCTCAAATCTCTGGAAGACAAACAGGTTTCCCTCAAGAATTTCCCTGTATTTAGCGGCATCCATCATTCCTTCAATTCTGACCAGTTTCTCAGTCCCTGCCGATGAAAAACATCCCCATAGCATGATGCTGCCACCACCATGCTTCAGTGTGGGGATGGTGTTCTCGGGGTGATGAGAGGTGTTGGGTTTGCGCCAGACATAGCGTTTTCCATGATGGCCAAAAAGCTACATTTTTGTCTCATCTGATCAGAGTACCTTCTTCCATATGTTTGGGGAGTCTCCCACATGCCTTTTGGCGAACACCAAACGTGTTTGCTTATTTTTTTCTTTAAGCAATGGATTTTTTCTGGCCACTCTTCCGTAAAGCCCAGCTCTGTGGAGTGTATGGCTTAAAGTGGTCCTATGGACAGATACTCCAATCTCCGCTGTGGAGCTTTGCAGCTTCTTTAGGGTTATCTTTGGTCTCTTTGTTGCCTCTCTGATTAATGTCCTCTTTGCCTGGTCCATGAGTTTTGGTGGGCGGTCCTCTCTTGGCAGGTTTGTTGTGGTGCCATATTCTTTCAAATTTTTTTTATGGATTTAATGGTGCTCCGTGGGATGTTCAAAGTTTCTGATATTTTTTATAACCCAATGATCTTTACTTCTCCTCTAACTTTGTCTCTGACCTGTTTGGAGAGCTCCTTGGTCTTCGTGGTGTCGGTTGCTTGGTAGTGCTCCTTGCCTAGTGGTGATGCAGACTCTGGGGCCTTTCAAAACAGGTGTATATATACTGAGATCATGTGACACTCAGATTGCACACAGGTGGACTTTATTTAACTAATTATGTGACTTCTGAAGGTAATTGGTTGCACCAGATCTTATTTAGGGGCTTCATAGAAAAGGGGGTGAATACATATGCACGCACCACTTTTCAGTTTTGTATTTTTTAGAATTTTTTTGAAACAAGTCATTTTTTTCACTTCACCAATTTGGACTATTTTGTGTATGTCCATTACATGAAATCCAAATAAAAATCGATTTAAATTACAGGTTGTAATGCAACAAAATAGGAAAAACGCCAAGGGGAATGAATATTTTTGCAAGGCACTGTATGCTTCTCAATAGAGTTGATATTGTACATAAAAGCAAACAAACTGCAAAGATACTATTTTTCTAGTTCATAAGGTTTGTCATTTCCAAAGCACCACAGTAGATTTACACAAATACTTTCCTACACATGCTGGAGTCAGACAAGATTGATTTCCAAACAACAAATAAGTAAACAAGGATTGCATAACAGTTTATATGAGGCCCAACAGCAGTGAGTGCGTGTGTGCGTGTGTGCGTGTGTGCGTGTGTGCGTGTGCGCGCGTGCGTGCGCGCGTGCGTGCGTCTGGGACAACCTCAATGTAGCAGCTGTAAATTGAGGTAAATTGTCTGTCACCTCAAATCTCCTTTGCCAGCTGCTTCCCCCCATTTCTGTTGACTCACCTCATCCCTTTCTAAACATACCTCCCCCATCACTCTCTCTGCTACCCCAGGCCGAGACACATCCAAACCCAGGACATGATTACTACACTCCCACTCCCACCTCCCTCTTCCTCTCCCTCACTCTCTCCTACATGGCCAGTTAGGGTGGTTTTTAGACACCAGAGTATCTGATTCACTTCATGTCCTCCTACACAGTGACGTTACTTAGAATATGTGCTTTGGAAGAATAATGAGCTACACTACATTACCAAAAGTATGTGGACACCTGCTCGTCGAACATCTCATTCCAAAATCATGGGCATTAATATAGAGTTGGTCCCCCCTTTTGTTGCTATAACAGCCTCCACTCTTCTGGGAAGGCTTTCCACTAAATGTTGGAACATTGCTGCAGGGACTTGCTTCTATTCAGCCACAAGAGCATTAGTGAGGTCGGGCACTGATGTTGGGCGATTAGGCCTGGCTTGCAGTCGGAGTTCCAATTCATCCCAAAGGTTTTCGATGGGGTTGAGGTCAGGGCTCTGTGCAGGGCAGTCAAGTTTTTCCACACGATCTTGACAAACCATTTCTGTATGGACCTTGCTTTGTACATAGGGTATTGTCATGCAGAAACATGAAAGGGCCTCTCCCAAACTGTTGCCACAAAGTTGGAAGCAATGAATCATCTAGAATGTCATTGTATGCTGTAGCATTAAGATTTCCCTTCACTGGAACTAAGGGGCCTAGCCTGAACCATAAAAAACAGCCCCAGGCCTTTATTCCTCCTCCACCAAACTTTACAGTTGGTACTATGCATCCAGGCAGGTAGCGTTCTCCTGGCATCCGCCAAACCCAGATTCGTCCGTTGCAGACTGCCAGATGGTGAAGCGTGATTCATCACACCAGAGAACACTGTTTCATATTCCAATGGCGGCGAGCTTTCCACCACTCCTGCCACCGCTTGGCATTGCGCATGGTGATCTTAGGCTTGTGTGCGGCTGCTCAGCCATGTAAACCCATTTGATGAAGCTCCTGATGAACAGTTCTTGCTGACTTTGCTTCCAGAGGCAGTTTGAAACTCGGTAGAGAGTGTTGCAACTGAAGACAGTCCCGTTCTGTGAGCTTGTGTGGCCTACCACTTCACGGCTGAGCAGTTGTTGCTCCTAGATGTTTCCGCTTCACAATAACAGCACTTACAGTTGACCGGAGCAGCTCTGGCAGGGCAGGAATTTGATGAACTGACTTGTTGAAAAGGTGGCATCCTATGACGGTGCCACGTTGAAAGTCACTGAGAGCTTAAGTAAGGCCATTCTACTGCCAATGTTTGTCTATGGAGTTTACATGGCTGTGTGCTTGATTTTATACAGCTGTCAGCAACGGGTGTGGCTGAAATCGCCAAATCCACTAATTTGAATGGGTGTCCACATACTTTTGTATATATAGTGTACATTCAAGGACACTCAACAACAGCCACTGAAAAATGTGGTCTTATTGGAAGAGCTGTCATTGTTTGAAAGTGTGGGTTCTGCCATGAATAAAGAGGCTCCAAGGAACTCCAGGAGACGCTCAAGACAACATCACTGGTTCTAATAACAGCTGAGTCATAATAATAAGTCACTGACCTTTACCTAACTGTCAGAAAAACACCTCCCTAGAACAAAGACATTTTCCCTGACCTCTTATTGTCTGTTGTGGAATATTCAAAGGTGTGAGCAAAATAACAGAAAGAAAGCAAGTTAGCAATTTGGTTCCCTAAATGGTTAAACGTTTCTGGAGTTATACTAATGTAGTTCATCACACTAGTTGAATAACTAAATAGTGTAACAGATGGGGATCAATAACTTACTCCGGCACTTCCGTATTGCTAGCTTTTCAGTGGCGTAACTGGCTAGGACATTGTCAAGGAGGTTGGTAGCTCCTGTGTGCGAAGCAGAAGTCCCAAGTTCTAGTCTCGGTAAGTGCCGGTTTGGTAGGAAGTGGTACGGCAAGCACAGTGCCAGTGCTGTATCAACATTCACACTGTCTGCCAAAGAAACAACCTGATTACAGCTTTACAAGTGCATCCCTGCTGTTACTGACAGACTAGAGGTGCACTGAGGGGAAAGAGTGTAGTATCACCATTTTCCAACTGATGGCCCAGACAGAGAGGTAAAATATAATAATGTCAACCACCAAACAGACACAAACTTTTTCTTCCCTACAGTATATAGTGCACTTTTGACGAGAGCCCTATGGGTCCTGGTCAAAAGTAGTGAACTATATAGGGAGTAGGGTGCTATTTGGGATGCACTCTAAGTTAATGAAGCAGGAAACACTGTCAGGCAATCAAGTGTTAGGGTACATAATGCTGCCTGCTGTATGACTTGGAGCTCAGAAGCTGATGTAAAAGGTGGCAAAGAGCATCTCTGTTCCACAGGGAATTCGGTGGCAATTATCAGAGTATCACAATAATGGATACTACACTTTTGCTATTGTTATTCAACTGTAGTACATCCAAATTAGTCCATCATACTACTCATCTAAGCAGTTATATGACACGAATCCAAGATGGCGTAGCAGTTCAGACGTCTTTGTCTTGTCGTGTCCCGTGTGTATATCTTTTTTTCCCCTTTGTATATATTTCGTATATATTTTGTTATATTTTTAACCTCAGTTTCAACATACTCTCCTGCAACCCGCCTACCCAATGTGGTATGGATCTGCTATTTTCTATACTTTAGAACCGGAAACCCAAACAGAAGCTAGCCAGCTAACTAGCTACTAGCTAGTAGTCAGTTAGCCACTGCTAGCGGTCATCAGCTAACCTTTAGCCCGGTCAACTCCTGCCAGTCTGCACAGCGCGATTCAACCCAGAGCATACCGGACTGCTTTTTCTCCACATCTCCGGTTTTCTACCGCAAGCTCTGAACCTTTTCACCTGGATCATCGCAGCAAGCTGCTATCGAAATGTCTACCCCCTGGCTAACGTCTCTGTCCCGAAGCAAGCACCAGTGAGCCTGGAACTAGCCTCGTGCTAGGCCCATCTCCCGGCTAGCTGAAGAGGTCCATCAGCCACTCCTTGGGCTACAATACATATTTTGCCAATTGGCCTGGACCCCTTTTACTGCCGACACGGAGCCCCGCTGTTTTCATCACGAATGGTCTACCGATGTAATCCGCCCGAGGGGTTTCAACAGGCTCCTCCGTCGTGACGTTCCCTGAAGGCCAAATCCACTAGCCTGCTAGCCGCTAGCTGTCTAGAGCATATCGGACTGTTAGCTGAAGAGGACCATCAGCCAATTTCTTGGGCTACAATACCTATTTTGCCAATTGGCCTGGACCCTTTTACTACCTACACGGAGCCCTGCCAATCCAACATGACTGGTCTGCCAACGTAACCGTCCGAGGGGGCTACAACAGACTTCTTCCGTCGCGAAGCCCTTCTGCTAGCCCCGGCCCGCTAGCTGTCTGAATCGCCGTGTCTCCAGCTCGCCAAGCTACCCACTGGTCCGTATGATCACTCGGCTACGCATGCCTCTCCCTAATATCAATATGTCTTGTCCATTGCTGTTTTGGTTAGTGATTATTGTCTTATTTCACTGTAGAGCCTCCAGCCCTGCTCAATATGACTTAGCTAGACCCTTTGTTTCACCTCCCACACATACGGTGACCTCACCTGGTCTAAATTATGTCTCTAGAGACAAAACCTCTCTCATCAGCACTCAATGCCTAGGTTTACCTCCACTGTATTCACACCATACCATTCCCTTGTCTGTACATTATGTCTTGAAACCTGCTCCTTTTACTCTCTGTTACGAACACACTAGACAACCAGTTCTTATAGCCTTTAGCCGTACCCTTATCCTACTCCTCCTCTGTTCCTCTGGTGATGTAAAGGTTAATCCAGGCCCTGCAGCACCTAGCTCCACTCCCATTCCCCAGGTGCTATCATTTGTTGACTTCTGTAACTGTAAAAGCCTTGGTTTCATGCATGTTAACATTATAAGCCTCCTCCCTAAGTTTGTTTTACTCACTGCTTTAGCACACTCTGCCAACCCGGATGTCCTAGCCGTGTCTGAATCCTGGCTTAGGAAGGCCACCAAAAATCCAGAAATGTCCATCCCTAACTATAACATTTTCCCGAAAAGATAGAACTGCCAAAGGGGGCAGAGTTGCAATCTACTGCAGAGATAGCCTGTAGAGTTCTGTCATACTATCCAGGTCTGTGCCCAAACAATTTGAGTTTCTACTTTAAAAAATTAACCTTTCCAGAAACAAGTCTCTCACCGTTGCCGCTTGTTATAGTCCACCTTCTGCCCCCAACTGTGCCCTGGACACCATATGTGAATTGATTGCCCCCCATCTATCTTCAGAGCTCGTACTGTTAGGTGACCTAAACTGGGACATGTTTAACACCCCGGCCATCCTACAATCTAAGCTAGATGCCCTCAATCTCACACAAATTATCAATGAACCTATCAGGTACAACCCCAAATCTGTAAACACGGGCACCCTCACAGATATCATCCTGCCAACCTGCCCTCCAAATACACCTTTGCTGTCTTCAACCAGGATCTCAGCGATCACTGCCTCATTGCATGTGTCTGTAATGGGTCTGCGGTCAAATGACCACCCCTCATCACTGTCAAACGCTCCCTAAAACATTTCAGCGAGTAGGCCTTTCTAATCGACCTGGCCCGGGTATCCTGGAAGGACATTGACCTCATCCCGTCAGTAGAGGATGCCTGGTTATTCTTTAAAAGTGCTTTCGTCGCCATCTTAAATAAGCATGCCCAATTCAAAAAATTTAGAACCAGGAACAGATATAGCCCTTGGTTCACTCCAGACCTGACTGCCCTTGACCAGCATAAAAACATCCTGTGGCGTACTGCATTAGCATCGAATAGCCCCTGTGATATGCAACTTTTCAAGGAAGTTAGGAACCAATGAACATAGGCAGTTAGGAAAGCAAAGCCTAGCTTTTTCAAACAGAAATTTGCATCCTGTAGCACAAACTCCAAAAAGTTCTGGGACACTGTAAAGTCCATGGAGAATAAGAGCACCTCCTCCCAGCTGCCTACTGCACTGAGGCTAGGAAACACTGTCACCACCGATAAATCCACGATAACTGAGAATTTCAATAAGCATTTTTCTACGGCTGGCCATGCATTCAACCTGGCTACCCCTACCCCAGTCAACAGCCCTGCACCCCCCACAGCAACTTGCCCAAACCTCCCCCATTTCTCCTTCACCCAAATCCAGATAGCTGATGTTCTGAAAGATTTGCAAAATCTGGACCCCTACAAATCAGCTGGGCTAGACAATCTGGACCCTCTCTTTCTAAAATGATCTGCCGCAATTGTTGCAACGCCTATTACTAGCTTGTTCAACCTCTCTTTAGTATCGTCTGAGATCCCCAAAGATTGAAAAGCTGCTGCGTTCACCCCCCAAACTGTTACAGACCTATACCTATCCTGCCCTGCCTTTCTAAGGTCTTCGAAAGCCAAGTTAACAAACAGATCACCGAACATTTTGAATCCCACCGTACTGTCTCCGCTATGCAATCAGGTTTCCGAGCTGGTCATGGGTGCACCTCAGCCACGCTCAAGGTCCTAAACGATATTATAAAAGACAATACTGTGCAGCCGTATTCATCGACCTGGCCAAGGCTTTCGACTGTCAATCACTACATTCTTATTGGCAGACTCAACAGCCTTTGTTTCTCAAATGACTGCCTCGCCTGGTTCACCAACTACTTCTCAGACAGAGTTCAGTATGCCAAATCGGAGGACCTGTTGTCCGGACCTCTGGCAGTCTCTATGGGGGTGCCACAGGGTTCAATTCTCGGGCCGACTCTCTTCTCTGCATACATCAATGATATTGCTCTTGCTGCTGGTGATTCTCTGATCCACCTCTACGCAGACGACACCATTCTGGATACTTCTGGCCCTTCTTTGGACACTGTGTTAACCTGTTTGGGGTAGGGGGCAGTATTGAGAATTTTGGAAAAAATATGTTCCCATTTTTAACTGCCTCCTACACCAACTCAGAAGCTAGAATATGCATATTATTGTTCAGGTTTGGATAGAAAACACTCTGAATTTTCTAAAACTGTTTGAATGGTGTCTGTGAGTATAACAGAACTCCTATGGCAGGCAAAAACCTGACAAGGTTTCAAGCAGGAAGTACCCTGTCTGACAAGGAGTCGTGCGTCTTGCATCTTTTTATTGAAAAGTAAGGATCTTAGCTGTAACGTGACAATTCCCAGGGCTCCAATAGGCTCTCAGAGCCCGCGAAATAACTGAAGGTTTACGAGGGAGCCTCAGGTTGAAACAGATTATCGCCTTTTGTAAGTGGATGCTCAGAGGACCTTTGAATGATGCGCGTGCATGAGTCGCTTCTGAGGAGAAATTTTATTCGGCTGTTTAGGCTCAATGCATACTCCCGGTCGGAATATTATCACTAATCTACGAGTTGAATGGCATAAAAATTGGTTTTAAACAGCGGTTGACATGCTTCGAAGTACGGTAATGGAATATTTCGACATTTTTGACACGCCAATGCGCCATGCGCGAGACCGTGAAGAAGCATTCTAGAACTCACGAACAAAACGTCGCTGTTTGGATATAACGATGGATTATTTGGGACCAAACCAACATTTGTTATTGAAGTAGAAGTCCTGGCAGTGTATTCTGATGAAGAACAAGCAAGGTAAGAACATTTTTCTTATAGGAAATGTGATTTTGGTGGATGCTGACCTGGGTGGGTATCTAAATAGCTAGCCCTGTAATGCCGGGCTATGTACTTAGATTATTGCAAAATGTGCTTCATCCGAAAACCTATTTTAAAATCGGACATATCGAGTGCATAGAGGAGTAATGTATCTATAATTCTTAAAATAATTGTTATGCTTTTTGTGAACGTTTATCGTGAGTAATTTAGCAAACTGTTAGTAAATTCAACGGAAGTTTGCCGGGGGTTATGCGTTTTCTGAACGTCACATGCTAATGCAAAAAGCTGTTTTTTGATATAAATATGAACTTGATTGAACAGACATGCATGTATTGTATAACACAATGTCCTAGGTGTGTCATCTGATGAAGATCATCAAAGGTTAGTGCTGCATTTAGCTGTGGTTTGGGTTTTTGTGACATTATATGCTAGCTTGAAAAATGGCTGTCTGATTTTTTCTGGCTGGGCACTCTGCTGACATAATCTAATGTTTTGCTTTCGTTGTAAAGCCTTTTTGAAATCGGACAGTGGGGTTAGATTAACGAGATTCTTGTCTTTAAATAGCTGTAAAATAGTCATATGTTTGAGAAATTGAAGTAATAGTATTTCTAACGATTCAAAAATCGCGCCACTGGAATTTCAGTAGCTGTTACGTAGGTGGGACGAAATCGTCCCACATACCCGAGAGAGGTTAACTTCAGAAATTCAGATGAATACGTGCCCAAATTAAACTGCCTGCTTCTCGAGCCCAGAAGGTAGGATATGCATATTATTAGTAGATTTGGATAGAAAACACTGAAATTTCTAAAACTGTTTGAATGATGTCTGTGAGTATAACAGAACTCATATGGCAGGCAAATCTGAGACAAATCCAAGCAGAAAGTGAAAAGTCTGAGAATTGTAGTTCTTCTTTTGATTCTCTATCGAAGCTACAGTGTCTGTGGGGTGACGTTGCACTTCTTAAGGCTTCCATTGGCTGTCTAAAGCCTTCAGAAAGTGGTTTGAACATTTTCCTGTCACTGGGCAGATAATAGGAGCTTAGTTACTGAGTGGTCTGCCTGGCAACAAAGGGATTGGATATGCGAAGTCACGCGAGCACGCCGTTCCCTCTTTTTCTTCTTGAATGAATATGCTATTGTCCAGTTGGAATATTATCGCAATTTGACATTAAAAATACCATAAAGATTGATTTTAAACAGTGTTTGACATGCTTCTAAGTACAGTAATGGAACATTTTGACTTTTCGTCTCTCGTTCTGCGCTCGCGCGTTATGCCTTTGGATAAGTGATCTGTACGCACAAACAAAACGGAGGTATTTGTACATAAATGTGGATTATTTCGAACAAAAACAACATTTCTTGTGGAAGTAGCAGTCCTGGGAGTGCATTCTGACGAAGATCAGCAAAGGTAAGAGAATATTTCTAATACTAATTCTGAGTTTAGGTTGCATCCAGGGGTAGTCTATCTATAATTCTTAAAATAATTGTTATATATTTTGTCAACGTTTATGATGAGTATTTTTGTAAATTGATGTGCACATTCACCGGACGTTTTGGTGGGAATACATTTTCTGAACATCACGCACCAATGTAAACTGCTGTGCTTCATTTAGCTGCTTCATTTAGCTGTGTTTTGGGTTTTATTGACACATGTCCTTGCTTGGAAAATGGCTGTGTGATTATTTTTGTCTATGTACTCTCCTAACATAATCTAATGTTTTGCTTTCGCTGTAAAGTCTTTTTGAAATTGGACAATGTTGTTACATCAAGTGTATTTTTAAAATGGTGTAAAATAGTTGTATGTTTGAGAAAGTTGAATTATGACATTTTGTTGTTTTTGAATTTGCCGCCCTGATATTTCACTGGCTGTGTCCTGCGCTAGCGGAGGACTGTGTCCTGCACCACCTAGCACATAGAAGTTAAAATGCAACATCTTTGACATGCGTTTTTCTGGATTTTTTTGTTGTTATTCTGTCTCTCACTGTTCAAATAAACCTACCATTAAAATTATAGACTGATCATTTCTTTGTCAGTGGGCAAACGTACAAAATCAGCAGGGGATCAAATACTTTTTTCCCTCACTGTATATAGATTTTTTCTATTGTGTTATTGACTGTGCGTTTGTTTGTTCCATGTGTAACTCTGTATTGTTGTTTGTGTCGCACTGCTTTGCTTTATCTTGGCCAGGTCGCAGTTGTAAATGAGAACTTGTTCTCAACTGGCCTACCTGGCTAAATGAAGGTAAAATAAAAAAAATGTTATAGAATTTTCGCACCCAAAACCAAATAATCTTAATGCTCATATTACAGCAATACCTATAATCATCCAATTACCTCAAGCCTAGATTTGCAACTAATAGTGGTAAAGACTACTCTCAAGGTCCAGTTTATCATAATGTGAGGATGTCACCTGTCTGGACCTTTCATTATTGGGCCCATAGTTCTCCTGGGAGCCTGAAATTGTTCTGCATCTCACACAGCCCATAGTAAGGAAGTAGCCTTCCACAAGCCTTGGCTCCTGTTTCTGTAGCATGAGACAGCTTCATGTACAAGTTCACTCCCTGGACACTAGTCTATCACAGGGTCTTACCCCCAATCTATCTCCATAATGCTGAGTGCCAAGCAGAGACACACCGGTTTCCATTTTTACTGTCTTTGGTATTGCTCAGCAAGGGATTGAACTCCCAACCTTCCAATCTCAGTGCGGACACATTAACCACAAGGCCACTGAGTTGGTCGAAAGTACTGCACTCTATAGGGTGCCATTTTAGATGTATCCTGAAATGGAGTCTAGAGCCCAAGTATCTTAATTTCAGACAGTAATTACAAGCTACAGCACAATGCTCTAACAGCTCCATAAAACACAGAATTTACTACTGCCTGTCTATCTATCCATCCATTCCACTGCTGTCTGACGGACAGACTGGCTTGATGTGCTGCTGAAGCATATCAGTTTAAATGTTTCTCTCTGTAGAGGGCTGTTGGTTGGTATTCTGAGTGAGTGGTAGAGTGAGATACACAGTATTGTCCAGGGAAGACAGAGAGCAAAGAGAGAAGGACAGGAAGATATGCTTTAGCAGTGAAAGGGAGACAGAAGAAAGAAAGGAATATAGGTCCAGAGAGAGAGCGAGAGATAGAGAAAGCAAAAGAGTTGAAAGATGGGTGACAAGAAATGGATCACTGGTGACAGGTGAAAAAGAAAGAAAAAAGGAAAGAAAGGAAGATGGGGGAGAAGGTGACAGACAGGTGGCTTTGATAAAGAGAAGCAGCACATACAATGGGGATGACAGTTCAGTAATGAAGCCAGGGACAAAGTCAGTCAGAACTGGGGGGGGGGGACATGTATGGGCTAGGGCTGATCTGAGCCATACACTAATCTCAGACTACAAATAACAAGAACTCATGTAGAGTGCATTAGTTAGCATCTTACATTCAACCTTGGGCAGCTTCAATATGTTCATTCTCAGTCCTTTGGTGCAGTGTTGAATACACTTTATGAATACAGGCCCAGAAGTATAAAAAGAGGGCATGATTTTGAGAGATGGTTAAGGTGAGTCTCATGTCGTCCTCTTTTCTTACATCTCGTGGAGAGAGCTGTGCTGGAGTATGTTAGGCCCTGCAGGGCCCTCCATGGTGCCTCAGTAAGGAAGAGAAGATATATAGCACACATTTTGTGCATGGGATGAGAACCCACCCAATTGATTCAACTATAACTCAACATTTCAAACATCTCAAAAAAACACTGCTGCCCCCTCAAAGCAAAATAGCTCTTTGATGAATCAATGGCTGAACTGCGTCCCAATTGCGTCCCAAATGGCACCCTATTGCCTACATAGTGCACTATTTTTGACCAGAGCCTTATGGTCCCTGGTCTAAAGGAGTGCACTATATAGGGAACAGGGTGCCATTTGGGATGCAGCCCAAGCCTGGCTGGGATCCACTTTGATAATACTGACCACGCCATGGCAGCTGAGCACAACTGCTGCTCCCTCCCTTGATATCTATTTATTTAATTATTTGCTTATTATTCACCTCATTATTCACAATCCGCCATTATATAACGGTACCGTTTCTCTAAAGCTTTTGTCATGACATTCGCTTTTTGTTAGGTTACATGAAAAACTCAATTGCCCCTGTGTATCACGCTATATAAATAGCAGCAGCAGTATTGGTTAGAGGTCTGTTCCAGAGCGGTGGGAATTCAGCACAGCTTGTTTCTGCTTCATCTACTTCCTCCTGAATGAATGGAGAGGACGAGTAAGAGTATTAGCTATTCACAAGACTGTGAGGGCTGTCTTGCCTTCAGCAAATTCCTCTGTGTGTGTGTGTGTGTGTGTGTGTGTGTGTGCGTGCACGCATGCGTGTGTGAGAGCGCGTGCGTGAGCGTGTGAAAGAGAGAGAGAGGGAGGAAAAGAGAGAGGGAGAGAATGCAGATAAGAGTGACCGATATAAGCTCCTTGCCAGGCTGTTTGGTTTACTGTGAAGAAAGAGTCACAACACTGCAGGGGAGAACCATGTAGGTAAAACCCCATAGACCAAAGTTTCCATTTCACTTAAGCTACACTCCCCCCAGCTCTTTTACAGAGAAACATACAGGCTTAAAGTAATATGAGATTTGAATATATTACACTGTATGTGTTCCATAACAGCACCGGATAAACAATGAAGAGTATACCAGCAAAAAAAGGTATGTAAATGTATGCATTCACTACTGTAAGTCGCTCTGGATAAGAGTGTCTGCTAAATCACAAAAATGTCTACGTAAATGTATATAACTGCTCACTCCCTCCAGCTGCTTCCTGTCTGGCAAACATACAGTGGCACTTTGTCTACGTCTCAAATGGCATCCTATTTCCTAAATAGTGCACTACACTACTAAAGTAGTGCACTATATAGGGAATAGGGTGCCATTTGTGACGTATCCTTTGAAGTAGCACAAGAGAGGAAGCATTAGCCTTGTTGCTCCCTGCCTTAAATGCTGCCTGCTTAATTAAAAGCTTTAATGAATTATTTAGTTCTTGATGAGATGGGGATCGAGACCAATGAATAACTGAGAGGGAGCCACAGTCTCTCTCTGCAGGGAAATCATAGCAGCACAGCAGGGTGGTACAGGCCTTAGGAACTGATAGGAGTCTGCTGGGATAGGAGTCTGCTGGGAACGGACAGAAGACAAAAACTGAAAAGTGATGTAACAGTTATATAAAATGACAATTTCATCCTGTGGATCTTATCAGTTATCTGGAACAAAAACCCTTTTCCCATAACGTTATGAGTTAATAACCCTTTTTCCATGAAAAATATGAATGCTTAAAAAAATAACAGCGACAAACACACTGGAAAACCATTTTAATTTATTTTAGGTACACTAGAGCGCATTAGTAAAATCGCTCGGAAGAGGTGGTTTTAACTGCATTCTAATGTCAACATTGCTTATGGAAACCGTATTAAGCGAGTTAAGGCTTTTACACATTTTATGAAAATATATGAAAATATATATGGCCACTTATGTAAATAGAGCTCTTTGTAATGGTTCAACTGTGTAAAGACTGTTAGAGACCGTAGTGACCTGAGCACCTTTTCATGTATAGTATAATTAGCTTATCAGTAGTAATTATCTAGTTATGGGTTAAATTGAACCTACAGTGCATTCAGAAAGTATTCAAACTCCTTGACCATTTGCCCATTTGTAACACACATACAGTGCATTCGGAAAGTATTCGGACCCCTTGACTTTTTCCACATTTTGTTACTGTCATGATGTTGGCCTGTGGGTAAGGTTTATGACCCCCCCATAAATACCTTCTCCCTTCCCCTCTCTCTCTGACCCAACTGAAGGACTGGAATAGCCTGTGTTAAATATAGAGTCTGGGAACATCAAACAAATAGGGAAAGGAACCATCTTTTGTTAATAAAACCAGTTGGAAATATGCTTGATAACGTAATGAGTATGTATGTCAGTTCATTGTTATCTGAGACATTATGATTGATGGCAGGACGATATAAACTGTACCGGAGAAAGTATACACCCTCTAGTTATCAGAGTCACATGGAATTGTTATGCAATTGAAATGTTTGATACTGAAATTGTTTGTTAGGAGATTAAATGTAATTTTAGCTTCCAAATGAGAGAATTGGGTTTTCATAGGGAAAGTGCCCTGCCGATCAGTGGCCAACCCTGTGAAGAGACATGGGGTTATAAACGATGAAACCCCTCCTTTCCCCTCTCCACTATATAAGTCTTTGACGAAAAGACAATTCGGGGTTCCAGTACGGGAGGACTGCAGCCTCTACGTTATAAGGACAGACACATATCAAGAACAGAACTAAGCCAACCTCGGCGTGAGCTATGGTATGCACTGGTATGAACTTTGAGCTTATTCACTACAGAAGTGATACTTCCTAGCCGTTGAGTTAGCCGCTGCTAACGTGGGCTAGGAAAGGACGGACGACGGATCCAGTCTAACAACCAGACGAAGATACCACCACCATTGACATTCTTCCACTACACAACAGGAAGATCTGTTGGCCAACCACGACCAGCATCTACGACCAATCTACCGAAGCGCAGCTCAGAGTAAATATTTATTGCATTTTCCTTTTCCAAATGGGCGGTAATTTAGAATGCATAAGATAATGTATTTACGATAGCATAGCTGCTGTTTCTGTGTTCCTAAATCTTCCCGCTCTTTCATTCAAGCCCAACCCCCTTTTCCTTTGTGTAACCAGCCATGATACAGGCTCAGTCCACCAGGACGTTTTCTGTATGACATCATATGAATTCTGTGTATTTGTAATTCTGTGTGATTAGTTAGGTATTTAGTAAATAAATAATTAAACCCAATTTTGTATTGCTGATTCAACTTGTTAGCCAGGGTTCGTGAAGATAACCAAGAATTTATAACTTTCATGATGAGATTGAAAATAAGATAAGATTGACTGCTATCGATGTAAAATATTACTAAGTATTTTAAGAGTTTATTCAGAAGATAACAGCTCTATAAACGTTCTTCTGTGGTGCCCCGACTTTCTAGTTAATTACATTTACATGATTAGCTTAATCAGGTAATATTAATTACAGAGAAATAATTTTATAAGTTAGCATATCACTTAATCCGGCATAGCCAAAGACACGACATAATGGTGCCCCCTGTGAGGAATCTAAAATAGGATGAAGCTTTCATTTTGATTCAGCCTATATAAAATTGAAAAGCAGATTACATAATATACCAAGTTGATTATATACATTATGGGAATTGTAGATCGGAATTATTGGTGCGTGTGTGCTCTGGAGAATCGCCTCAGTGTTGTGCTGAGGTAGTCAGTGGGTAGCATACCCTATACAGTTCTGTATGAGGGCTGATAAAGCTATCTGATAAATAGCGCGTTTGGCCAAACGCTGGGCTATTTCTGCCTCGCGCGTTTCAGACGCGTGTTGGCTAGGTCATTATTAATTTCTCGAGCGAGGACAAAGACCCAGCCGATTGAAATTTAGGAGAGATTAGCTTGACCAGTTTATAAGTATCTCTCTGTCTGTCTCTCGCGTTTCGATGCGAGGAGACCACGGTGCATTTTGTTGTTTACCGCGAGTTCCGGTTAAAACATCGTCAAATATCGCCGAAAAGGGTTTGAACATAATACGTTATAAGTAAAACCTTTCCCTTGCCAAGGGAATCCTATGTGAGCATTTTTCAGGCATCAAGTAGCATTAGCTTGCTCGAGATGCTAAGCTAACAAAAGGGAAAACAGCCATTTTGTTTGTGCCACATGGTAATTCATCCGACTTGCGGAACGAAAGTCCTGCCCTGGGTACTTCCGTTGATTTCAACGTGTGCCAGCAGACTCCCATATGAGAGTCACCAGTACTTTTTCAAATAATTAGTCAGGTGACACTCAAGTCGTTACTCATGATATCCAGACGGATATCGATGTCTTATTCAATTGAACTAATAAGTGAAATTGCCAGATTTACGTTCTCAAGTGGATTTTTTTATTTTTTATAAATATCCAAATTGATGAGTTTTCTAAATGAGACATTGTAATCTTTTTTCCACATTAACCTAGATGAATAAACCTCTAAGGTAAATTCAAGTTTAAATCCCAAATAGCCTATACAGGTTTGATTTATCATTAAAATTGATCAATCAGTAAAATTTGGTTTTTGCAAAACCCATTCAGTAATCCAGTACTGACAGAAGTCCCGCCCCAGCGGGAATCCCATGTGGCTTCGGCCCAAGGAAGAAGTGTACCATAGTGGGAAGTGTTCCCAACATTTAATCTACTGTTTACACTTATGATATCCAATCAATGGAGATGGTAGGGATTATCATCTCATTCAATTTAATAAGTTAAATTGTTGAACAAACCTTAATGTTCTTCCAATCAAATGAGACACTTTTAAAACTTCTCATATTATCCTGGATGAAGCAACCTCTAAGGTTAATTCAAGTTTAATACCCAGATAGCCTACCCAGGTAGGATTAATCATTGGCATTGATTAATTCATTCAATTTGCTTTTGCAAATTCATTCACATCCAACTTCCACATTACTGGTACAGTACTGATGGTTCGTCAACATCTATAAATAGATTAAACTTGTCTTTGCAGCTTCCAATGAATTCCAAACCCAAACATTGAAAAAAAAAATAGGAACATTCTTCCTCTAAATTTTTCTAATAATGTGCAAGCTACCAAAGGAGGTGGTCACCACTCCTCCCCTAATTAGTGAACCTCCACCCATAAAAGGATTGATCTCTGACCTCAGCAGCGATACCAACCCTAATTATGCCATTAGTGAAAAATCAGCCGAAATTGCGAACGCTGTCCAAAATCAACCATCAAACACAGGCTTTGTGACGGTTCTCTCCACTTTAGCACTTATGTATCGCCATCAAAGGTTGGCATCGATCCAATACCACAGTGCACAGCTGAAGCACGTGCAAGACATGGCTAACATGAGGGCACAGGTGGAGAGAACTGAGCAACTATTGACAAAAGCAGGAAATGGAAACATTCTGCTAGTCGAGGAACTGCGTTTGAAATCGGAAACAATTAAAAGTAATTGCAAATACTTATGACGATGAACGAGCACAAGCTCTTCAACAAAATCATATGCTACAGGAACAACTCGATTTAGCTAAAACTAAATACGATGATGTCCACGCCAAACTAGATAAATCTGAAGAGTTATCTACAAACAGGAGCGCTCAACTTGACAACATGCATGCTGTTTTGTTGAATGTTACTCAAAATAACACGGTGCTCCTCAAAGCGCTGCAGACCAAAGACGATCAGTTAATGAACACAGTGACAAAGTTGGATGATAAATCAGCAGAACTTATTGAAGTTGCTGACCAATTGAATGATGAGAGAACTCAGGTGATGAGGATGGAAATATTGATTTCTAAGCAAGCAGAGGAAATCTCATCACTGAATCTCTCGCTCCGTACTCGAGACCTCTATCTGCAAACCATGACAGATAAGTTTGAGACCGAAAGGAGCAGGTGTGACACTCACGTGTCCAAAATTGGTACTCTAAGCGCTCAAGTGGACTCTGCAATGCAGCAGAAGACCACCCTTAGGTACCATCTGGAGGAAATCCAGAATAGTCACGCTCTACAGCATGACTACCCATCCAAGCAACCGGAGTCCGGTACTCAAAGGAGTGAAGACGATAGGTTTCAGACATTGCATCCATCATGTGTCCCTCAGTCTTCTCCTCTTGGCCAACAAAGCCAAAGCTTGGCTTCTCCTCTTGGCCTTTCGGCCCCAATTTCTCCACAGGATGAAGCCAACCCTCTCCGCCCGCTTGGCGCGGAATACCTTGACAAACTCGTCAAGAATTTCCCCACCTTTGACCCCGTTCCAGGTCAGCCAAACGATACTGAGACGTTCCTAGCTGACATAGAGGACGCGTTGGATGGCTACCCGAACGCTACGGGTTCTGACAGGGTTTACCTGTTGAAGCGAACGTCGAATAGACACGTGACGAGGTTCATTCGCCTACAACAGCAACACGTGCTAAATGACTACGCTAAACTTGCCACAGCTTTGAAATTAGAATTCAGTGGTTCTGCGACTCGCAAACACGATAGCTCACTGGCTAACACGGTCAAACAAGCTCGAAACGAACACCCACAAGCTTTCTATCATAGGCTTCGTTCAGCTTACTTTGGCCTACTCACAGAAACAGGAATGGAAGAGCTGTTACCATTCAAACAAATGTTTCTGTCGAACATGTATCCCACCTTCATTACCTACTTGGGCCCTGCAGCCCACGTTGGCTTGCCTATCTTACAACTCAGAGAGCTTGCAAGCACAGCTTTTGAGGCATCAAAAGCTCGCAACGCTAAGAGCCCTGACCACTCGGTTTTGAAGTTTGACCAGGAGCACTCACTCCAGTTAGAGGGTGCATTATCAGGTATTGGAGCGTCGAGAGCTGACGCACAACAACAGTTTCTACCACGAAACCATGATTCCAATAACCGCCGCGGTCGAAATAACTGTAAAGTACGTCGCCTTCAAAACAACTACCGCTACAATCGACCTGTTCGCTACGTTCCTGTACCCAACCCACACAAAGTGTCAGAACACAAGGGTAACAAAGGGTTGAAGGACGATCAAAACGTAGACCAATGTTCTCCAGAAGTCCCACTACGGGAAGAACTAAAGCGAGAACAATTTGAGAAAAGGGTAAAAGATAAGTCACAAGGACTAGACGGGGAATTACCGGACACCAGGTCCGCAGGAATTAACACCCATAGCAAGGACGTTAAAGTTCAAATTTCTCCCGCTCTCATTCAAGACCCTATCCAGGGCCCGCTTGATCAAGAAACAAGCCCCCGGGCTCGGTCTATAGACTCCGATACAAAAGTTGCGAAGGTAAAGGTCAAACGCTTAGTTAAAGCCAAGCCCACTCAAAATCGGAAAAGTCAATCTGCTTCCATCTTGAACAGACATGGCACATCACGTCGTTGCGAACGACCACTCCACTTTGTGGGGAATATGTCCACTAACCACGAATCTAAACGGCCATACCTGGAAACAGTCCTGGAGGACTGCTTAGCTTGTCAGGCGCTAATTGATTCGGGTGCGACAATATCACTCATCTCTCAAACATTGTTTGATGAGCTCAAAAGGGCTTTGAAGCCAACTAAACGTTGGTTAAAAGTGGAACGATGCGACACTACACTTCGAGGGGTCACTCAGACTACCTCGCCTCTCACATTGAGAGTCATGCTGAAACTACACTTCCAGGACGTATCGCTCGTTCATCCTGTGTATGTTACCAGCCTCGAAACTGTAACCCTGCTACTTGGAGCAGACTTGATGGATCGGTTACTCCCATTGATGGATTGGAAAACCAACCAGGTATGGCCACAGGCCACAGTGCCTTCTCCACTGACCACACTGTCTTCCCCTAACGCTAGCTGCAACGCAGTCCTTCACGAGGGGTATCTGTCAAAAGCACCCCTTGGGAAAAAGACGTGTAGAAACCTCTTGGTGCAGAATCCGATCCAAGGAGATATTATGATATCTCGACACATTCCATCAGCCAATCTGATTGACCATTCTTTTCATGATTTCGAGCCAGCTGTCTCTGTGAATGAGCAACTTCCCTCCTTCTTGCAGTCGTGCAATACGGTAGTTGAGATGAACTTCTCTGGCCCTTCGAACACTTCCGCAAGCACTGCGGCCGTCTCAGCAAGAAAAACATTGATGTGCAGAGTACACTCTGCTTCCGATGATACACCTTCTGCTTTGTTGGGGACTGTCACCCCTTACAATGACACTAATGGCGTCAGTCCAGCAACTGACCCGATGACTCCCACTGGTGAAACACTTTGCGATATCACAGACCGATATCCTCGTCTCAGTTTGCAGGTACTGAAGAGGTTGCCACACGCGGAAGCGGTGGTGACTGACAGACCTCGACAGCCACTGAGGGTGTTGAAGCACAAACACCAGGAGATTTGGTTGAAAGGTTACAGCCATTCTCATAATAACGCGGCCACTGACAACTCGTACATAGGGTCCGACCTTCTCGTTTGCGCCTCGGACACCAACACCACCCACTGGTGGGGGGGTCCCGAGACACAAAGGGGGGGAATAGTAGCCCAGACCCATGATGAGCCTCATCGAGGCCGGTGGGGGGGTTGAGACTACGGACAACACCGTACGAGGCCGCCAGAGCATAAATCAAATCTAGTTGTAAACTCCCCTATGAGAACAGTGAGGAGCAGACAGGCCCCTAGACGGGGATTATCTTAGAACACATCTAAGATAGTACTGAGGTGTACCACACTGGTCGTAAAGGAAGTCCAGTGGACTTGTCCACCTCCAAAACAAATGGCAACAATAATCATTCCTTGCCATGTGTAGGTTCAACTACAATACAACTAGTAATATGCTCCAATCATGTGTTCCGGTAGATAATATTTCAGAATAAATCGGTAGGACAACTGGACCCCTTGAATACCAGTACCAATACCACAGTCAGTCCAGCAACACTCAGTAAGAGGATTAGTAACCTCACAAGTTAAATTGCTATTGATAATAGCGACATAGGAGTCACTCAGAGTGCAACACGGGGAAGGGAATCTCCATTGCACTCCTCCAATGGTTAACACATGCCACTAATAAATAGAACCCTCCGTTCAGGAGAAAAGTTATTAGAAGTCATGAACCATGATCACACCACGTACGACTGGTCTAATACTTAGAGTACTTCCGTCGTGAGGTTAGCTCCTCCGTGGATAACATAGCTATGAAATAGACTTCATACCTACCGCCACTACAATAGTGGAAGACACCGTGACTTGTAGAAAACTACTACAGACTCCCTTGACACCAATTCTGACTGACCTCCAGGCATTGACCTGAAAATTACCTGACTATGTCAGACTCATTCTGAACAAGTTGTAATCTGCCAGGATACTTGGTTATCTTCCCTTGACATGCGCGATTGTGTAAGCATAAACGCACATGCACAACGGAACATCCAATTAGGATTTATGCTAGGATCACTTAAGGGTCCAAACAAAATACCAGCCTTAGTAAAGTTGAACATTTACTTCTAGGCCTTTGACTCTACAGCACTCACCAGTTTTCTAACCAGAAGTCCATAGGTCATCCTGTAGACTGCCCAAAACTAGTGCCTCACAGCTGTAGACTTATCATATAGTTGTCAACTTAGGATAGTACCCTAAGCGCCACCCCGCAAATTAGGAAAGCCCTAGATATGACATTAGACAATGCCATGATAGGGTCATTTTGCCAAGACCATGGACGTAGATAGAATACAGTCCAATTAGATGATTAAGGTGGCATAACTATTTTGTTTTGTTTATGCTTTCATTAATTTTGTTTCATTTTCTTTGGCACATAGAAAGTGATAGAGCCATAAACAACTCCCCCATACAACCATCAGTTAGTGCCACAACGCCGCTCATTTGGGAGGAAATGTAATGATATATTTCATGAGTGTGTGTGCGTTGTTAACCTCTGCCTAAGTTACTGCCCAGATATTCCAGTCTGGACGACCAGACGACGGGTCCGGAACGGCGATCCCAACCCGGACATCCGCTGCCGAGTCATGGAACGGACATCTTCATTTGCAGAGACCCTACCCGGGTCGACCACCAGAGGGGGGACTGCAATAGCAACCACCAACTGGACATCTGCTGCCCAGCCTTGGAGCGGACTTCTTCATTTGCAGACACCCTACCCGGGTCGACCGCCAGATGGGGACCACAACGATGATCCACAACCAGGACAACCCACGTTCATTTTTATGTTGGTTTACAACATGCAGGTTAATCGCAAGATTGAACCCAACATGGGGGGACTGTCATGATGTTGGCCTGTGGGTAAGGTTTATGACCCCCCCATAAATACCTTCTCCCTTCCCCTCTCTCTCTGACCCAACTGAAGGACTGGAATAGCCTGTGTTAAATATAGAGAGTCTGGGAACATCAAACAAATAGGGAAAGGAACCATCTTTTGTTAATAAAACCAGTTGGAAATATGCTTGATAACGTAATGAGTATGTATGTCAGTTCATTGTTATCTGAGACATTATGATTGATGGCAGGACGATATAAACTGTACCGGAGAAAGTATACACCCTCTAGTTATCAGAGTCACATGGAATTGTTATGCAATTGAAATGTTTGATACTGAAATTGTTTGTTAGGAGATTAAATGTAATTTTAGCTTCCAAATGAGAGAATTGGGTTTTCATAGGGAAAGTGCCCTGCCGATCAGTGGCCAACCCTGTGAAGAGACATGGGGTTATAAACGATGAAACCCCTCCTTTCCCCCTCTCCTCTATATAAGTCTTTGACGAAAAGACAATTCGGGGTTCCAGTACGGGAGGACTGCAGCCTCTACGTTATATGGACAGACACATATCAAGAACAGAACTAAGCCAACCTCGGCGTGAGCTATGGTATGAACTGGTATGAACTTTGAGCTTATTCACTACAGAAGTGATACTTCCTAGCCGTTGAGTTAGCCGCTGCTAACGTGGGCTAGGAAAGGACGGACGACGGATCCAGTCTAACAACCAGACGAAGATACCACCACCATTGACATTCTTCCACTACACAACAGGAAGATCTGTTGGCCAACCACGGCCAGCATCTACGACCAATCTACCGAAGCGCAGCTCAGAGTAAATATTTATTGCATTTTCCTTTTCCAAATGGGCGGTAATTTAGAATGCATAAGATAATGTATTTACGATAGCATAGCTGCTGTTTCTGTGTTCCTAAATCTTCCCGCTCTTTCATTCAAGCCCAACCCCCTTTTCCTTTGTGTAACCAGCCATGATACAGGCTCAGTCCACCAGGACGTTTTCTGTATGACATCATATGAATTCTGTGTATTTGTAATTCTGTGTGATTAGTTAGGTATTTAGTAAATAAATAATTAAACCCAATTTTGTATTGCTGATTCAACTTGTTAGCCAGGGTTCGTGAAGATAACCAAGAATTTATAACTTTCATGATGAGATTGAAAATAAGATAAGATTGACTGCTATCGATGTAAAATATTACTAAGTATTTTAAGAGTTTATTCAGAAGATAACAGCTCTATAAACGTTATTCTGTGGTGCCCCGACTTTCTAGTTAATTACATTTACATGATTAGCTTAATCAGGTAATATTAATTACAGAGAAATAATTTTATAAGTTAGCATGTCATATCACTTAATCCGGCATAGCCAAAGACACGACATTACATTACAGCCTTCTTCTAAAATGTATTTTAAAAAATCCACCTAATCAATCTACACACAATACCCCAGAATGACAAAGTAAAAACAGGTTTTTAGACATTTTTGTAAATTTATAAAAGTAAAAAACTGAAATATCACATTTATGTAAGTATTCAGACCCTTCACGCAGTACTTTGTTGAGGAAACTTTGGCAGCGATTACGGCCTTGGAGTCTTCTTGGGTATGACACTACAAGCTGGGCACACCTGTATTTTGGGAGTTTATCCCATTCTTCTCTGCAGATCCTCTCAGGTTGGATGGGGAGCGTCGCTGCACAGCTATTTTCAGGTCTCTCCAGAGATGTATGATTGGATTCAAGTCCGGGCTCTGGCTGGGCCACTTGAGGACATTCAGAGAATTGTCCGGAAGCCATTCCTGCAATGTCTTTGCTGTGTGCTTAGGGTCGTTGTCCTGTTGGAAGGTGAACCTTTGCCCCAGTCTGTGCGCTCTGGAGCAGGTTTTCATCAAGGATCTCTCTGTTCATCTTTCCCTCGATCCTGACTAGTCTCCCAGTCCCTGCCAGCTGAAAAACATCCCCACAGCATAATGCTGCCACCACCATGTTTCACCGTTCACCGACTTGCCTAGTTAAATTAAATTAAGGTTAAATAAAAAATAAAAAACCGTATGGATGGTTCCAGATTTCCTCCAGAAGTGACGCTTGGCATTCGGGCCCAAGAGTTCAATCTTGGTTTCATCAGACCAGAGAATCTTGTTTCTCATGGTCAGAGTTCTTTAGGTGCCTTTTGGCAAACTCCAAGTGGGCTGTCATGTACCTTTTACTGAGGAGTGGCTTCCGTCTGACCACTCTACCATAAAGGCCTGATTGGTGGAGTGCAGCAGAGATGGTTGTCCTTCTGGAAGGTTCACCCATTTCAACAGAGGAACTGTAGAGCTCTGTCAGAGTGACAGTCGGGTTCTTTGTCACCTCCCTGACCAAGGCCCTTCTCCTCCGATTGCTCAGTTTGGCCATGCAGCCAGCTCTAGGAAGAGTCTTGGTGGTTCCAAATTGCTTCCATTTAAGAATGATGGAGGCCACCGTGTTCTCGGGGACCTTCAATGCTGCCAACATTTTTTGCCACTCCTCCCCAGATCTGTGCCTCGACACAATCCTGTCTCAGAGATCTACAAGACAATTCCTTCGCCCTCATGACTTGGTTTTGCTCTGACATGCACTGTCAACTGTGGGACCTTAAATAGACATGTGTGTGCCTTTCCATTTCATGTCCAATCATTTGAATCTGCCACAGGTGGACTCCAATGAAGTTGTAGAAACATCTCAAGGATGAACAATGGAAACAGGATGTACCTGAGCTCAATTTCGAGTTTCATAGCAAAGGGTCTGAATACTTATCTAAATAAGTTATTTCCGTTTTTATTTTTAATACATTTGCAAATATTTCTAAAAACCTGTTTTTGCTTTGTCATTATTATGTATTGTGTGTAGATTGATGAGGATATATCTATTTTTTTAAATCCATTTTAGAATAAGGCTATAACGTAATGAAATGTGGAAAAAGTCAAGGGGTCCGAATACTTTCCGAATGCACTGTATGTGTGTTGCAAATGGACAAGTACTGACAAGTACTGAAGGAGCCTGTCTCTGAGTGCAAGTACGATTCTATAAGAGTTGGATAGGAGCCATCTGTCTGGGATTAGAACATGCTTTGCAGTTGGACAGAAGCCATCTGTCTGGGTTATGATAAGGTCGTGGTTGAGTTACTGCCCACCAGTCTAGTTCCTGTGGGAAGATGGGAGATGGTCTTCAACGTCGAAGTTGGGGAGCGGAGTGAGAATAACAGGATGCAGAGAGAGGAACTGTAACTCAAGGAGGAAGAATAGCCATCCGGACCAGCCTGTGCAATCCTCCTGTGACATTTGCTACATGCACTGTATATAAAGAACTGTGTAACAGTATGCTATCCAGCTGAAGCATTCAGTTGGGAGAATACATCTGGTTTGATCTTTTATCAGTGTCCGTCTAGATCTGTACCTTGAGAAGAACCGAAGACCAACAACAATACATTGACTCATAATTACCAGGTTCCTAACATAACAAGCTGAACCCATTCAAAACTTAATAAGTAAGACAACACAACCCTATTTGTCTGCCCTTCAGAGACTCCTCTATTCAGGCACAATTAGCAGCCTGCTGAGCAATAACCACCAAGACCAACATCCATATATTTAGATATACTTAAATCATATCTTAATATATGATTCTGCCAAGGCCCAACCATTCTAAATCCCTCATTTTGAGGCAAGCATTTTGAGGCAAGCAAAGAGAAACTTCAAAAGATAAACATATCCAATACAAGAAATGTTTATTTAATAAAAAATATCTATTCATATTTTGACTCAGTATTTGATTAAATAAATGACTGGACATGTTAACTTTGAAAAACAGTTTTTTTCCTTCTAAAGTGATCCAAAATAGCCTAATTTTCTTTGACTGTGTTGAAAAAGGTTCTTTATTTGGTCTTAAATTATACATCAATCAATTCTGAATCCTCTGAAAGGGCTTTTATTTTGCAACAACAGAAAGCTGCAGGTTGTGTTTTCAAGTCTGACTGGGTGAAATCAGATGGCATTTGCCATACAATGTCTTGTGACAGACAGCCTGACGAACACAGACAGCAGCACTGATAAAACACACCTGCTGTGACAACAAAAGACCCCACTGATAGCAACCACACAAATAATGTCACTATGTGAAACACATTAATTTTCCTGACTAGATAAGAGAACCAGGCATTACACTGTCTGATTGAGTCCTAAATGGCACCCTATTCCTTACAATGCACTAAATGGCAAAAGTAGTGCACTTTATAGAGAATATGTAGCCATTTGAGACACACACTCTCACTCTGCTGCCTGTATTCATCTCCCTCCATTCCACTCCACTCACCCTGCCCCCTCCACTTTACGTTCCACTTACAAGTCCACTTTAAATTTCATACTACTTTTAGTGCACTATATAGGGGATAGGGTAACATTTGGGACTGCCCCAGTATCTGCACTATACATTCAGCTAAGATCGCATTGGAGACACAGGCCATGGTAGGGAGCATGAATCTGTGATCAGTGATGTAGAATAAAATACAACATTGATTTTGATGGGATTAAAACTAGCGTCTTAAACTGGACCTTAAGCAACTGATGTAGTATCCCACATGACACTCTCTGTCGCTCTGTTTCAGCAGACAAGACTACATTACTAGTTTGCTTTTCACTGGTCCTGTCCTTTTTCCTTAAAAACTTCTTTGGGATAGGGGGCGGTATTTTGACATCCGGATGAAAAGCATGCCCAAAGTAAAGGATATGCATATAATTGGTAGATTTGGATAGAAAACACCCTAATTTCTAAAAGTTAAAAAAAAATGTCTGTGTGTATAACAGAACTTATTTGGCAGGCGAAACCCCGAGGACAAACCATCCAGGAAAAAAAACATTTGAGTTCACTGTGTTTTCAATTGGATTTCTATGGTCAACTAGATTTGAGAGACCTGGTTGCAGTTCCTATAGCTTCCACTAGATGTCAACAGTCTTTAGAAAATGATTGATGTTTTTCCTTTGAGAAATGAAGAAGTACGGCTATTCAGAATGAGAGTCAAGCTAAGTGGACTGTTTTGTTTGGGGTGCGCGACCTGTAGCTCGCTCCACTTTGATTTTGTCCGCTATTGAACACAGTATATTCCGTCTTAAATTTGATCGATTATTTACGTTTTAGGATACCTAAGGATGGATTAGGAAAGTTGTTTAAAATGTTTGGACAAAGTTTACAGGTAACTTATTAGATCATTTGTAGTCATGTTGGGCGAGTTGGAACCGGTGTTTTTCTGAATCAAACGCGCCAAATAAATTGACATTTGGGGGATATAAAAAAGAAGTTTATCGAACAAAAGGACCATTTGTGATGTTTCTTGGACATATTGGAGTGCCAACAGAAGAAGATCCTCAAAGGTAAGGCATGAATTATATCATTATTTCTGACTTTTGTGTCGCCACCTGCCTAGTTGAAAATTATTGTTATGCATTTGTATGGTGGTGTGCTGTCCTCAGATAATCGCATGGTTTGCTTTCGCCGTAAAGCCTTTTTGAAATCTGACACCTTGGCTGGATTAACAAGAAGTTAAGCTTTATTTTGACATATTGCATGTGTATTTTCAAGAATGTTAAATATTTACAATTCTGTAGTTTGAATTTGGCGCCCTGCACTTTCACTGGATGTTGGTCAGGTGGGACGCTACCGTCCCACCTAGCCTAGAGAGGTTTTAACCTGTTGGGACTAGGGGGCAGTATTTGCACGGCCGGATAAAAAACGTACCCGATTTAAACTGGTTACTACTCTTGCCCAGAAATGAGAATATGCATATAATTAGTGGATTTGGATAGAAAACACCCAAAAGTTTCTAAAACTGTTTGAATGGTGTCTGTGAGTATAACAGAACTCATATGGCAGGCCAAAACCTGAGAAGATTCCATACAGGAAGTGCCCTGTCTGACAATTTGTTGTCCTTCTGTTGCATCTCTATCGAAAATACAGCATCTGTGCTGTAATGTGACATTTTCTAAGGCTTCCATTGGCTCTCAGAAGGCGCCAGAAAGTGGAATGGGGTGTCTGCGGTCTCTGGGCGAAGAACAGCAGGAGAATTTGGGAGTGGTCAGCCTGGGGACAGTGAGACTGAGAGGCGCATTCACAAGAATTCTAAATTTTTTTCTTTCAGCCTTTGAATGAATACAACGTCGCCCGGTTGGAATATTATCGCTATTTTACGAGAAAAATAGCATAAAAATTGATTTTAAACAGCGTTTGACATGCTTCAAAGTACAGTAATGGAATATTTTGAAATGTTTTGTCACGAAATGTGCTCGCGCGTCACCCTTAGGATAGTGACCTGAACGCACGAACAAAACGGAGCTATTTGAATATAACTATGGATTATTTGGAACCAAAACAACATTTGTTGTTGAAGTAGAAGTCCTGGGAGTGCTTTCTGACGAAGAACAGCAAAGGTAATCCAATTTTCTAATAGTAATTCTGAGTTTAGTGAGTCCCAAACTTGGTGGGTGTCAAAATAGCTAGCCGTGATGGCCGAGCTATGTACTCAGAATATTGCAAAATGTGCTTTCGCCGAAAAGCTATTTTAAAATCTGACACCGCGATTGCATAAATCCTCTTGCGACTCTCATCCCGTTAGCGGGATCATTTTCCAGCTAAAACTCCTAGCGACATTAGCATAACGAAATTCAATATATATATTTTTTCAAATATAGGACTGTCTCATATCGTTTTATAGATACACCTCTCTTGAATCGACCCTCGTCGTCCGATTTCAAAAAGGTTTTACAGGAAAAGCACAATATTAGATTATGTTAGAGGAGTACATGGTAAAAGTAGCATCATTTGAATTTTCCGACCAACCACATGCATCACAAATAACCAAAAAACAGCTAAATGCAGCACTAACCTTTTACAAACTTCATCAGATGACACACCTAGGACATCATGTTACACACAGCATGCATTCTTTTGTTCAATAAAGGTCATATTTCTATATAAAAACAGCATTTTACATCGGCGTCTGACGTTGGCTAACTATTTTCCCATAAAATGCGTCCCGGGAAACAGTGCTACAATTTCATAAATTACTATTCGAAAACGATTTTTTTATTTTATATTGTCAATCTAAGATTTATAGATGAATATCTCTTAAACACCCGTCATAACAGATTTTAAATTAACTTTACAGGGTAATCACACTTTGAGATAAAAGGGGATGCGATACTCAGAAAATGAGCTAGAAAACCTAGCTCGGCGCCATCTTGGAACAATCGCAAATCACATCTGATCTTGTATAATATTGTCAATAATCCCTCACCTTTAGTTGTCTTCATCAGAAAGCACTTCCAGGAATCCCAGGTCCACGACAAATGTATTTTCGGTCGAAAAAGTCCATCCTTTATGTTCCATTAGCTTGCTGTTGTTAGCGCGTCTGAAGGCTGTATCCAAATGTTGATCCGGACTTAGGTTACGAAAAATAACTTTTTTCCCTCCTTTAGGTTCGTTCAAACATGTCAAACGTTGTATAACATTAATCTTCAGGGCCTGTTTCAACGAGAGCCAATAAGATTCGAGTGGGACGATTGCAATGTGTTTCAAAACGTTTCCAAAGGTGGGGGTAGACACGGCCGCCGACGTCACAATGCTGATGGCCCTCCTACTGTGACCAATTGCCACATCGTCTCCTTCACTGAGTTTCGACAGTAGAAGGCTCAAAACACTTTGTAAAGACTGGGGACATCTAGTGGAAGCACTAGAAAGTGCTCAATGAACGATTTTTCACGTTGTGAATTACAGGGAAGGCTGTGAAGTCGAGTCCACAATTCAGAATCCCACTTCCTGTTTCAATCGGTCTCAGGGTTTTGACTGCCATATGAGTTCTGTTATACTCACAGACACCATTCAAACAGTTTTAGAAACTTTAGGGTGTTTTCTATTCATATAAAATAAGTATATGCATGTCCTAGCTTCTGAGTTTGATTAGTAGGCCGTTGAAAATGGGAACAAATGTTTTCCAAAATGCGCTGTGGCGCCCCCTATGGTAGGATATCCTCAAGAGGATAAAGGAGTTCTGTATCTATAATTCTTAAAATAATTGTTATGTATTTTGTGAACGTTTATCGTGAGTAATTTAGTAAATTCACCGGAAGTTTTCGCTGGGTATGCTAGTTCTGAACATCACATGCTAATGTAAAAAGCTGGTTTTTGATATAAATATGAACTTGATTGAACAAAACATGCATGTATTGTATAACATAATGTCCTAGGAGTGTCATCTGATGAAGATCATCAAAGGTTCGTGCTGCATTTAGCTGTGGTTTTGGTTTTTGTGACATATATGCTTGCTTTGAAAATGGCTGTGTGATTATTTTGGCAGGGTACTTTCCTGACATAATCTAATGTTTTGCTTTCGCTGTAAAGCCTTTTTGAAATCGGACAATGTGGTTAGATTAACGAGAGTCTTGTCTTTAAAATGGTGTAAAATAGTCATATGTTTGAGAAATTGAAGTTATAGCATTTCTGAGGTATTTGTATTTCGCGGCACGCGATTCCACTGGCTGTTGACTAGGGTGGGACGCTTGCTCGCCCAGACAGGTTAACAGACATGAATTGTCTCCCAAATGGCACACAATACCTTATGAGAGCACTACAGTTGACGAGGGCCTTTTATGGCTCCTGGTCAAAAGTAGTGCCCTTTTATAAAGAATATTGTGCCATTTGAGATGTAAAAAGAGCTTTTTGTGTGTTTATTAATGTCACATTATGGTGTATAGGAACTGGGCATCATTGCTACTACTACCCTGTGTCTTGGTTTCTTCTGTTTTATTCAGCTTCTCTATTTAGCATATGCACTATGGATAGGGACAGTGGCGACCCGTCATTCAGGGCACGTGGGGTTTTTGCCTGTTTTGCATGCTATTTTGGCATTAATATGTGTCACATATCAGTTAGCAAACAATGTAATTTTTTAAAATAACATTTTGTTAATATAGCTGCATACAAACCAGTGGCGGTTCTAGACCATTTCAACTGGGGTGGCCATACTATTAGAGGGGCCAGTTACATTAGATGTTATTGTTGTCATATCGTGTTCTTCACTGCATTGCAGGCATTAGCAGGCAAGAGACCATGTTCATAATCAACATCGTTGCCACTGTCTAAATGCAGGTGTTTCAGCCTAGCTCAGTGCTTTCTGTGGTGGTGGGGCAGCCAGCGGAAAATACGGAGTGTAGGGGTTGGTAATGTTCTCATGGGGACACTACATCACTGCAAAATCTACGGGTAGAGCTTAAAAATTAAAGCACTTTGGGTGCTGCCATAGAGTTACATTAGAAGTGTCCATCCAAGAAGGCTCAAGGTCATTGGCCACAGATACAATTATGTCAAATTACGTTATATCTACAGTAGCTTTGATTGGACTGATCATGTCGACATCATACTTTCAAAATATTAGCTAGCAAGCTACGACTGGGAAAATACATGTTCAATGGTCATCCAACTCGGAATTGCAAGTTGGGAACTCGGGCCTCATTCTAGAGCTCCGACCTGAAGATCACTGAAGTCATCAGGATTCAACCTTGTTTTTTTTCCCCGAGTTCCCAGTTGTCTTGATAGCACCGTAAATTCAGAGAATGCCAAACTTTGATGACAAAGACCGCTGCGCCACCTTCCTGTTGAAGTGAGCACAGCACAACAAGTTGAGTCCAAAAATGTCTTGTATGCTCCAGCTGCATAAATGATGTAATATTCCAGGGAGAAATATATACTGTAGCTAAGAAAGTAATACTAAGTGTATGTTGTGTAGTAAGCTGTCAATTTTCCCCTCATAATTTAGCCTACTGTTCTGACTTGGTGGTGCACATGTAGCCTATAGCCTGTTTTAGAGAAATGTAAGCATTTAATATTGTAAGAATTTTCACTGTCTGCTTATATGACCCCTTTATTTATATTACGGTTCTGACTTGGTGTATAGGGAGAATACTGTAATAAAGGTCCATGTTCTGAATTCTGTCGCTGTACATTTCAAAAGTGAAGAACAAATAGTTACATTGACTAGGTTCATCCTTGCTCGCTCATTAATGTATTAATCAAAATTACAGATTGCCTCTTATCCGCACGTCACCCCCTATGCCATCGTTTGTACATCTCAATTGTCAGTGGAAACTGGAAAAAAAATTTCAGCAAGTCAGCCATATGTTTTGCTAAAAGGCAGTAAATGAGGCTGAATGAACTGTTTTGCTGCCAGACAAGGCTCTACTGATAGCCAGGCGTAGAAGTGGTAAGGTGTTGGGACTCTTTATGCAGGCCCTAACAGTTTGTGGGCACCGTTTGTCACCATTATAGAGCAATTAATGTATTGTTTAATGTTGTGTTGTGTAGTGGCTTTGCTGGAATGCATTAAAAAAAAAGTTTGTTTTCCCCACCAAGATTTACATGCTAAAATCGCCACTTGATAGGGATATCAGTGTACACACACACACACACACGAGATTTGAGGTGGCAACCAATCTATCCCTGCTTCAAGGAGGCTGTCCCAGACACACAAACACACACACACAGCCTACCTTGACTGCCTCCATGTGTGAGAGTCTGTCAAACAGCATGTCGTTAACAGTCACTATCTGATCACCGACCCTCAATCCCTCGTTCTCAGCGAAAGATCCGGGTTCTACTAGCGACACATATATTCCCACATCGTGCTCGGAGCCTCCCCGGATGCTGAACCCTAAACCCTCATTGCTCTTTCTGCGTCTCAGTGTCACTTGGCGGATCTCTCCAAAAGCCTCCCCCTGGATGAAAGCCTGGGGAGCGGTCCCATCAGCAGTGGTGCTGAAACCATCCTTGCCGGGACACGCTCCTGGTGATGCATAACAAGAGAGATCATGAGGGTTCATACAGTGAGCAGTGGGAATTGGGACATGGTGGTTTGCAGCATTGCCTACTTCTCCTCCAGAGCTTTCGGGGTTGTTACCACTGTTTTGCGGTAGATGGTTCGTTTTAAGATATAGGCCCTCGGAAGTATACTGGTCAAACAACAGCTGGTCTGAGCGCGGAATGACCAACCGCAACATGGGGAGGAGTTGTCTTTTGTTTGGCGTGTTGAGGATTATTTTGAGAGTTTGAACTAAATCGAAGACGTTGCGCTTTGCATGGTAGATATTGAGACAGTGTATGAACTGTTCTCTCTCGAATTCTGTGAGCAGCAGGTTGAGCGCGTTGTGCAGCTTCCGAACGTTTGCTGACAGCGCGCGGCCACCCGACCCAGTTCCCGAGTTAGCCGTCGTTGAATTGAGTGAAACGCGCTCCAAATCACTGCTCATCATGCTACAGCTTTACCGTAAACAGCACACCCCAGTCAGATCATGCATTTGAAATACTGCTATAGAAGTCTCTCCGCTCCGAAAACACATGACCGCACAGTGATTCTTGGAGGAAGTCAGCTTTGAAAAGTGGCATCTTTCCAATAATGCCTGTCGGAAGCATCAAATAATAACAGCTCTCCATTGCCGCCGCATCTTCGATATTCACCTATTTATGGAGAGTCCGGTTTGTGTGAAGGTGCACGGTAGATCCGTAGATGATGGTGAGAAAATAATTGCTTCAAAAAGTTGGCAAAAATACTCGTGAAGCAGAGGAATATTTCTAGACTTGTCACAACAACAACAACTTTTATTCAACTGAATATGATCCTGGATAACAAAGAAGACGGACAAGATGCGCGCGCTCTTGCGCTACAAACACACGCTATCAAAACGTGGCACCTGAATGTGTTCTTCTGGGTTGTCTGGGAGCAAAATAGTTCGCAATTGGTCATCTTTGTAGCCTACCTATGTCATCATTTTCATTTTGGTCAATAATAATAAAGCTGGTTGTTTCTCGTTCGTTTCAGTGTCCCCTTCAATTGCAAGGTAGCTGGTCTTCCTCTATCGGGGAAGAATATTTCATATTGTTACTTAAAAGCTCCGCACTTGCTCATTCACTCAGATCTTTTCTGATTAGGAAATGACGCAGGTGTGTGCAGTATGCGTGTGTGTTGCTGAAAAACTGACAGAGGTTGCGAGGCGTTACACATCCACACATCCAGATGCTTGGCAATACGTGAGTTGTTCTCATTGAAGTAACGCACATAAATAATGGAAGTTTCCAGCTACAGTATCCCTACGCTCCAGTTCATTTACCTTACATAAGATAGTTCCATAATGTCCATGAGATCTACCCGGCAAGTGAGAGTGGCATCAAGAGTTCACTACGTAATTTCAATCACGTGTAGGCCTATGGACTAAATGCAGGGCTACATGTCCCCATTCAGTGTATTATAATACATCTCTGATAATTATATAATTTTTTAGGCCAATATTTGGGGCTCCTCTGTATCTGAAATCTGGTGGCTCTCTATTTGTAAGGAGCTAGATAACAGTAGGTTACTAAGCATTCAGCCGACTTTAAGACCATACAGCTGCATTAGCCAGGTCCCTACACAGACCTCATCTCATAGCTGCACACCTGACTATGGGCTAATTATAATCGTTATCTATTTTTAGGTCATTGTCTCCACCAGCAATAACACAGCAATAAGCCTTCTCTCTCCTATCCACATATTTCCTCATCCTGATGCACTCCATGGTATTTGCTATGGATAGAGTGAGCATGGAAGCTTTAACGCTAGAATCCTTAGAAAAATGCATTGAAAAATGAAAATATGCCAAGACTGTGCAAAGCTGTCATCAAGGCAAAGGGTGGCTACTTTGAACAATCTAAAATCTAAAATATATTTTGATTTGTTTAACACTTTTGTGCTTACTACATGATTCCATATGTGTTATTTCATAGTTTTGATGTCTTCACTATTATTCTACAATGTAGAAAATAGTAAAAATAAAGAAAAACCCTGGAATGAGTAGGTGTGTCCAAACTTTTGATTGGTTCTGTATATATACTGTCACGAATCCCACCGAAGGTGGCTCCCCTGCCTGCTCGAGCGGCGCTCGGCGGTCGTCGTCGCCGGCCTACTAGCCACCGCTGATCCCTTTTTCCTTTTCTGTTTGTTTAGTCTTATTGGTTGCACCTGTTCCCTATTGTGTTCTTGATTTGTGTTTATTTAAACCTGTTTAGCCCGCCCAGGTTTGTGCGGGATTACGTTTACTGTTGTGTTTATTTTGGATGTGCTGGTTTACGCCTTGTATTCGCTCTCCGGACTGTTTTGCCCGTTGTACTGGGTTGGTCATTTGTGTTACGCGCTCGTTGGTTTTGGCGTTGACCGTTTTGTGCCGGGAAGAATAAAGGTCGTTATACTTCACCTCTGCTCTCTGCGCCTGACTCTACCACCACTCCTCGTATCCCGTGACATATACGGTATATGGATAACATGGGCTCATGGTAGGCCTATCAAAACATGCGACACCAACACATGAAAAAGCGAGCAGGCGTATTGCAAATCTCACTGACTTTAGTAAGACCCAGAAAGCAAGAGCCAACAAAAACGGAAACCTAGAAAAAGTTTTTTTAAATGCTCCGGAGTTGCAACTGTTGGGAGGTAAGTAGCCTTTCCAGAAACGGTCAAGTAAGCAAATGTCTACAAAAACAGTAGCCAACAACATGTTATTTAAATGGTCCGGATTTGAGAATGTTGTTAATTAACCTATTACGAGACAAAAAAGCTGAACAGATAAATATAGGGTATTTAATTTACAGGAGGGGGGAATTGCATTGAATCTAAATATTAATGTCCAATGAGTTACCACCCATTAGGCTAGTCATAATAAATATGCTTTAGAATAGATTCATATCTCAATCATGTGCATATACTTTATTAAGGACAAATCGAACATAAACTCAGCAAAAAAAGAAACTTCCCCTTTTCAGGACCCTGTCTTTCAAAGATAATTTGTAAAAATCCAAATAACTTCACAGATCTTCATTGTAAAGCGTCTAAACACTGTTTCCCATGCTTGTTCAATGAACCATAAACAATTAATGAACATGCACCTGTGGAACAGCCTTTAAGACACTAACAGCTTATAGACAGTAGGCAATTAAGGTCACAGTTATGACAACTTAGGACACTAAAGAGGCCTTTCTACTGACTCTGAAAAACACCAAAAGAAAGATGCCCAGGGTCCCTGCTCATCTGCGGGAAAGTACCTTAGGCATGCTGCAAGGAGGCACGAGGACTGCAGATGTGGCCAGGGCAATGAATTGCAATGTCCATACTGTGAGACACTTAAGACAGTGCTACAAGGAGACAGGACAGACAGCTGATCGTCCTCGCAGTGGCAGACCACGTGTAACAACACCTGCACAGGATCGGTACATCCGAACATCACAGCTGCGGTACAGGCACAGGATGGCAATAACAACTGCCCCGAGTTACACCAGGAACGCACAATCCTTCCATCAGTGCTCAGACTGTCCGCAATAGGCTGAGAGAGGCTGGACTGAGGGCTTGTAGGCCTGTTGGAAGGCAGGTCCTCATCAGACATCACCGGCAACAACGTCGCCTATGGGCACAAACCCACCATCGATGGACCAGACAGGACTGGCAAAAAGGGCTTTTCACTGACAAGTCACTTTTGTCTCACCGGGGGGGTGGTCGGATTCACGTTTAACGTCAAAGGAATGAGCGTTACACCGAGGCCTGTACTCTGGAGCGGGATCAATTTGGAGGTGGAGGGTCCGTCATGGTCTGGGGTGGTGTGTCACAGCATCATCGGACTGAGCTTGTTGTCATTGCAGGCAATCTCAATGCTGTGTGTTACAGGAAAGACATCCTCCTCCCTCATGAGGTTCCCTTCCTGCAGGCTCATCCTGACATGACCCTCCAGCATGACAATGCCACCAGCCATACTGCTCGTTCTGTGCGTGATTCCCTGCAAGACAGGAATGTCAGTGTTCTGCCATGGCCAGCGAAGAGCCCGGATCTCAATCCCATTGAGCACGTCTGGGACCTGGTGGATCGGAGGGTGAGGGCTAGGGCCATTCCCCCCAGAAATGTCTGGGAACTTGCAGGTGCCTTGGTGGAAGAGTGGGGTAACATCTCACAGCAAGAACTGGCAAATCTGGTGCAGTCCATGAGGAGGAAATGCACTGCAGAACTTAATGCAGCTGGTGGCCACACTAGATACTGACTGTTACTTTTGATTTTGACTTCCCCCCTTTGTTCAGAGACACATTATTCAATTTCTGTTAGTCACATGTCTGTGGAACTTGTTCAGTTTATGTCTCAGTTGTGGAATCTTGTTATGTTCATACAAATATTTACACATGTTACGTTTGCTGAAAATAAACGTAGTTGACAGTGAGAGGACGTTTCTTTTTTTGCTGAGTTTAAGAATGATGTGTAATGGTGTAGGTTCCGTCCCTCTCTTCGCCCCAACCTGGGCTCGAACCAGGGACCCTTGCACACATCAACAACTGACACCCACGAAGCATCGTTACCCATCGCGCCACAAAAGCCGCGGCCTTTGCAACACAAGGGGAACAACCACTTCAGGTCTCAGAGCGAGTGACGTCACTGATTGAAACGCTATTAGCGCGCACCACTGCTAACTAACTAGCCATTTCACATCGGTTACAGATGCATGTTTCGGAGAGTGAATGTTTGTTTCGAAATCAGCACGGTGAAAAGAGCTGGAACTAAGGGTTGTCATTGTAAAACATGAGCTGACAATTATGCAGTGACGGGTGTTAAAGACTAGTGGCGACCCGTCCTTCAGGGGAAAAAACAAATTGGAATAAAGGATTTTATTTTTTACAAAATTGCCTGTTTTGCATGTTAGTGTGGCATTAATACGTGTCACATCAGTTAACAAACAATGTAAAAAATGTTTTTTTTAAATGCATCAGTTAATAAATCCACATACAAACATGGTCTCTTTAACTTTCTTGAGTAAGGCAGCTCCAAAATGCAGGTGTTTCAGCCTAGCTCAGTGATTTCTGTGGTGGTGGGGCAGCCAGCGAAAAATACAGAGCATAGGGGTTGGTAATGTTCTCTAGTTGTGCCATGATTGGCTCAGTGTTCTGTCACTCATGGGGACACTACGTCACCACAAAATCTACAGGGAGAGCAAGAAAGTTCGAGCCCTTTGTGTGCTGCCATAGATTTACATTATAAGTGCCCATCCAAGAAGGCTCAAGGTCATTGGCCACAGATAAAATGACGTCAAATCACGTTATACCTACCATACCTTTGATTGGACTGATCATGTCAACATCATACTTTCAAAATCTCAGCTAGCAAGCTAGACAAGCAGTCATGATCATGAATTAAGTCGACAATCTCTTTGTAAATCCTTTTCAATCCTTGTCAAATGAAGAGAAATTATAGATAAAACGTATCAAGCATTGGACATAAACATTACAAGTTGGAAAATGCTAATTCAACAATGAGTGGTTTGGAAGGGATCACTGCAAGCATTGCAAGCAATCACTAGCATGCTATTCAGTGGAGAGGGTGTGTGGTCCAAGTATGGGTTTAAGGGTCTCTTCTAAGCTTAAAAGGATAAACATTCACATGCAACACCATGGGCCAGAAAAGGTTGAATACATTGGCCAATCCAGCATGACTTATGCTATGTTGAAAGCATCATCAATCTAGAGAATGCCAGACTGATGACAAAATTTGCCCACAAGAAGGAACGCTGTGCCACCTTCCTGTTCAAGTGAGCACAGCACAACAAAGTGAGTCCAAAAATGTATTGTATGCTGCTGCATAAATGATGTAATATGCCAGGGAGATATGATATATAAAATGTATCAGTTTTAAAATGTAGCCTATTTCTGTTGATAATACTCAATTGATTTATTAGTGATAATTAATGTGATTGATTTAATAGAGATAAACAGGGAATTCATTTCAGGGGTGAAGTAGAAGAGGAGAAGGGGATTGTCTATCAGCAAAAATATCGATAGCCACGCTAGCTTCGCCCTCATGTGAGTGCTAGCAAGCAAGCAAGCATACTAGGTAGTGCTAGGTATCTATCAACAGCCAATCCAGTAGGGGCTGGAAGCTATAGTGAGCTTTGATTGGTTAATAGCGCTGTGATGTCACAGAGTATTGCTCTCCATGGTGCTGACACCTGGTCAGATCTCAGTCTCCAGTATCTATGCTGCAATAGTCTATGTGCCGGGGGGCTATGGTCAGTCTGTTATGTCTGGTGTAATTCTCCTGTCTTATCTGGTGTCCTGTGTGAATTTAAGTATGCTTCCTCTAATTCTCTCTCCTTCCCCTCCCAGAGGACCTGAGCCCTATGATCATGCCTCAGGACTACCTGGCCTGATGACTTCTGGCTGTCCCTAGTCCACCTGGTCGTGCTGCTGCTCCAGTTTCAACTGTTTGGCCTGCGGCTAGGGAACCCTGACCTGTTCACCGGATGTGCCACCTTGTCCCGGACCTGCTGTTTTTGACTCTCTCTACCACACCTGCTGTCTCGACCTCTGAATGCTCGGCTATGAAAAGCCAACTGACATTTACTCCTGAGGTACTGACCTGTTGCACCCTCTACAACCACTGTGATTATTATTTGACCCTGCTGATCATCTATGAACGTTTGAACATCTTGAAGAACAATCTGGCCTTAAATGGCCATGTACTCTTATAATCTCCACCCGGCACAGCCAGAAGAGGACTGATCACCCAGTCCTCTCTAGGATTTTCTAGGTTCCAGCCTTTCTAGGAAGTTTTTCCTAGCCACCGTGCTTCTACATCTGCATTGCTTGCTGTTTGGGGTTTTAGGCTGGGTTTCTGTATAGCACTTTGTGACCTCTGCTGATTTGATTGATTGATTGATTTCCCCTCCTCCACTGGTGGTGGTGCTAGCAGTTTTTCCCTTCCCCCAACTAGCTGCAGCCACGCAGATCAACTTCCCCAGCAACACTGGAAGAATGCCCAAAAGCTTCCCTGGCTCAATGTCATGATGACTTTGCTGCACGCACTCATGCGAGTAGAGAATGTCTAACTATCTAAAATGTCCATTAATTATATGAAAAATAATCATTCACATTTCCTGTTGCTGTAGAATTGTTTTCCTGCTGTGAGAAGCAGGGTCAATTCAAACTCTGTCATGGGTTCTCACTTAGCCCTGGGCTACTCTTTTGAAACTTTATGTCAGCGGGACTTATAGGTATCATAAATATCATTAGTATATGACTGACAACACACCGCCCTGTTGCCCAAAGAACCAATCTCAATAGATGTGGGGTTATGTCATAGACTGAGGTTAGGGTGCAATAGGGTTAAAGGTGCTTACCTGCAGAGGGTTGTTCTCTGTGGAGCAGCATTGCCTCTCACTGACCACAGCTGGAAGCCTCAGGCCAGGTTCTTGTACGAGTAGGCTACGACCCACTAACGACTCCAGAGCTTCCCTGTTGAGAAAATACAAGTATTTTGAATTGGAGCGTTTTTAACTCTGGCCTAGCTGTATTTTAGATCTGCTACCTGTGGAATCTCCACAGACTATTATCCAAAATCTATTTGAAATACTCATCCAAACAGGTGTTCTATCATCATCGCACTGACTCGTCTCGCAGATTAAGTTCAAAGCCTACACAGACCTAATCGGCTCAAATCCGCTTGCTAAAGTAAAATGATTCAATCATGGATTTTACGCCATAATAGACCAAATGCCCTGTGCACGCTCCCTGTGGTGGCACTAACCAGCTAGCTAGCTAGCCATTTCTACCGTATCTAGAGGCCAAGTGTTTGAAACTTTTGGCAGTAACCTACAGTAGACTATTGCATCAAACATTCTTAACATTCTTCTATATCTCTCTTGCTACATGGACTGGGAGACAGAATTATCTTTATCAGCTGTCACCAGGTCCGGTTCATTTTAAATTTATGGGGGGGCACAACTAGTATTACTTTGGAGCCATAATAACACAAGGTAAATTGGTCCTACTACTGTTCAAAATTGGTCCCACTACTGTACAAAAATGCATCCGAAATGTAGCCGTATACATCAACAACCGCCGTTTTATATAATAATACATGAAAGATATGCGCCCCCCCCTCATACTACATTCAAGTGTATCCGAAATGCAGCCATAGCTGCACTGGAATACCGGACCCCCCTGCAACCCACACAAGGCGTGGGGGGGGGGATGAGCTCTGAGTGCCCATGTGCCTGTCATCGATAATTTTTTATATTTAACAAATCATTTTGACAGTAACACTACGAAAAGTAAATGATCAATCTTTTTAATTTCCACATGTACTAGGAAGCTAAGTATTTCTTTCTAGGGCTTCAAGAATGTGACTGATCAAAGTGCCTCATGCCTTGAAAAATAAATCATTGAACTGATTGAAAGTAAGGGGATATCGGTGAACAAATGCCGTGGTCAAGGCTACGACGGCGCCAGTGCAATGAGTGGCTTACTCAGGTGTCTAAAAGCGCATATCAGACCAAGAGCCTAATGCTTAGTTCTTAGGTAGTTCTTTATGAGTTTTAGTTTAGAAAACAATCTCTCTGTAGATGTAACAGTTACAGGGATGGTTAAAAACTGCTTGATTACGGTAGAAACGGCAGGGAAACTGGGCAGAAGGGAGTGGTGATTCAAATACAGCAGCTCTGCAACATCTTTGTTTTTTCTTTATGATACTCTGATATTAATGTGTATTGATTGGTAAGAGCTAGATTTGTACTAGCTATGCTGAATGCTGATGATCATTAAAGTTTTTCTTCTCTTTTAGGTCTCACTGAGACTGGATTCCCCAAGAGACATGCTATTCAGCTGTCCATGATTGTCTGATCTTAGTGTATGTAGATCCAATTGAAATAGCACTGCTTCTAATAATATGTTTGTAAAGCAAAAAAACAACAACATTTAACTCGCCTTTTGTTCAGGTGCAAAACCCTTGTGTCCTGATTCAACAGACACCTCCCTTGGTGAGTCATGTTAAGTTTCTCCCCTTTCTCTCTTGCTCATTCTACCTGCCACTGACTCAAACTCACAAACATGCACAGTTGCAGAGAAGAGATTTGCCAATTAAACACATTTCTAACGATGTTTGTTGCAGGAATGATGACAGAAAACATTTTGAAAATATATGTTATTGTCTGTTTACTGTCCCTTTACACACACTTTAAAGAAACATTTCAACATTTCTCAACTTCATATTCATCATCTCCAGCACCACCCCAATGACATAATCTGTGTGCATCATGTGATTTTAACCAATTATGATTAGGCATTGCTTATGTTTTGTCTATTTATTGTCTACTAATTGGTTGATGAAATCAATGGAAACACTTACCTCCCTCGCTCTTTTTTTAGTACAAAACATAGAAATGTGCCATTTTCACATATGTTTATGTTGGGGTGATGCATTCTTAAACCCTTTCTTTGTTTAAGACTGCCAAGCTGTCCTCTGTCTGGTACAATGTCCTCAGGATTATGGAGAGAATATAACAACATGTATTAGGTTTAAGCAAAACTTTACCATTTAGAGATGAGTAAAAAAAAGTGTCATTATCTAACTACTAATTTCAGATTGATGACCAATTAATTAATGTCCCACTTCAATATGAAGGGACAGAGGAGCAAACATGCATTTGCTACCACTCGTGTGTGCTCCATTGTAGTTGGTAAGTAAATGTGAGCAGTTGAGACATTTGACATAGACAATTACACTTTTTTTGTACATTCTAACTGTTATTGATATTTTACTGTGCATTACTGTTTTGTGTGTCCTGCATGCCCACATTATGCCAATCGTTAATAAATGTTCTTCTCTTTTTATGCTTACAGTAAAGCCGTGTGTACACTACACGACTTTCAAAATCTTAACATTGCTGAGACTCTCACATTAAACAACCTTCTTTCCTGTAGTGTGTTTTATCTTGTTAACGTAGTGGTACACACACAAGATTCTTCACTAGGTCGTGATTAGATTTAACGTAGTTACGAGCTGTGGCTCAAAGCAGGCTCATAAACGTTTTCAGTCAGACATTCACGCTTATCAAATCAAATGTATTTATATAGCCCTTCTTACATCAGCTGATATCTCAAAGTGCTGTACAGAAACCCAGCCTAAAACCCCAAACAGCAAGCAATGCAGGTGTAGAAACCATACAGTTGAAATATCTAGCCAACATTTTGAATTGAATAACTGCTGGTGAACTTCAGAGTGGGAATGATTTGACACTTTGGCTTTGGTTAAAGGCAAGTACAAATGTGTACTAGTAGTAGTCATCGCTCCTGCTCGAGAGTCTACACATTCTGGGTGATGTGAAACAACCTCATCTCACTGGTTTCTTCTCTGGTGAGCTCTCCTTGGCTATTACTGATCACCGTTCTCATAACTTGTCGTTGCACATCTCACACGACAAGAGCACTGCAGATTTTCTGCCGATGAAATCGAACATGCTTGAAAATATCAGGACATCTGGGACTACTCAAAGACGAGATCGGCAGCCCTCAGATTGCATCTCTGACCCCGCTTACGTTAAATGAGCATAGGTGACGGCCGCGCGCCCTGAGTCTCCGATTTTTGTTCGGGACTGCTAAATCGATGGCCAAAATCGTGTAGTGTACACCTGGCTTAAGTGTCATGAAAGTGTTTCTGGGCCGCTTGAAAGTCCTAAAATATTCCCCTGAATGCTGTGATAGAAGAAGACACAAATTTTGTATATGAGCAAGTTGCTCTTTTTTAATGATATCTCTAAGCTATAACTGCCACAAACTTCTTCAACTAGTACCATGGAAATACTTTTAGCCAGCTGAGTCCACAAAGTTTCTTCAGGAATGTATTTTTCTAGTTTTCTTTTAAAATCTCTAAGTTATAAAGTTTTAATGTGCTGATTCTCTTCACTGCAGATCTGACCCATCACACCACTCTTCAAGAGGGCCACTACGCTCCAGATCACATTCTGTGCTCATAGGTCCTTGATGAGGATCTACCCCATCACACCACTCGTATTAATCATTAATCAAATAAAACAATGGGCCTTTATATACTCTGCATCCCAATAAGCTGTAGTCGGGTGGTCATTACCAGTTTATGATGAGGTCTTAACTATGACTAGTAGAACATAATATAGTGGTCAGAATTATGACCAGCTGGCCAGATAGATTTCACAATTATGGCCAACTGGTCGTTTGGTGATCAGAAAAATACGTTATATTCTGGTCGGTAAAAATACTTGATTTTTTGCTCTTGACAGTGCCCAGCCATTTTCGGATATCCATGCTGATCAAAGCTTAGCCAACTAGCTATAATTATTCAGTGCGCCGCTACCAAAACTTTACGAAGCTAGTAGCTGCTAGCTAGCCTATTATTAACTGTCGCTGTCTGGAAAAGTGAACAACTTTTTTTCCCTCTCAGTGAGAGAAAAAATATATCAATTTTACCCCTCCCTGGGATCCAATGAGCTTCTTAAACAAGGTCATGAAGACAGTACCTTGTGACATTGCATAGCTAGGTGCCCAATTAGAATGCATTTTTGGGTTTTATCTACTAAATATTACACTGTAAAAAATGACCTACGGGCTTAGTAAATATTGCAAAAAAAATCAATGATTTTTACTTAAAATAATAGGTTTCTGGTTTTACTTAGATTTTTGGATATAGTAATTTATGTGTTGTAAAATACTGGCATTTGCAAATAAAAATCCAAGGTAATATGCTACTAAATTTGAACGAATATTTCTAAGTAACAACCAACAATTTAAAAATATGATATTCAAATGATCATTATTATGTTGGACTGACACGCTAGATCAAGTTCTGAACTTAAATTGTGCTTGGAACAGCTCAACGGACCTCGTCTTGATCTTTCTCTTCTGGAATGGCCATGCAGCAGGTACGGACCAAATTATAACTTGGAATGTAGTTTGGAACTCTACACATAGTTGACGAAATTTCGACAATATTTGTGGAAAACTTTAATATTCTTCAAGTACGAAAATCTTTTAACTGGCAATATTGCCAGAGTACGTTATATATTTGCACGTTGATAGCTAGCTAGTTAACGGCCGTGATGTCTGTATAGTTAGCTAGTAGTGGGCATGCTACTAGCTAGTAAGTTAACAGTGCATTTACTTGCCTCAGCGCTGTTTCTATTTGTCATTTTTGTGTAAGTTTTATATTGACCGAAATAGCTATGTAACATATTAGCTACCTAGCTTACCAAAAAATGCATCGTCAGCAAACATTAGTAGAACTGAACACACGGTTCCCCTGCAATTTAATGTGAGGAACGAACAATACGTAGCTAGCTAACTACACCTAGCTATCTAGCTACACCTGTCCTTGCGCAAACCTTGTTCACTATCCACATGTTCAAGCCAGCACTGCAAACGTTGACCTTGTGCAGTAGTTATCTTGTCAATAATCTAACAGCCAATAATCTAGCTAAATGAAATAACTGGGCTGTCTAGTAAAATAGATAACAAGCAGCTCTTCCAAGTCACCTAGGATTGCGATGTTTCTGCTAGCTATCTAAAGCTGAAGTCATTCAAGTTTTATTTTCCTGACATTGTCATAGATTTTAATACAACTCCTCTTCTTTTGGTATAGCTATTCACGTATTTATACGTTTCTGAGTACTGGACAGACCACATTTTCCAGAATACATCGACAAGGTATGTAAATATATTCATATGTCTGTGTGTTGGCTTGTAGGGCCCTAAATCTCAGACGGAATCCAGAAATGTAAACAGAATACACAGGATATTTTTATTACAGTAACCCAACATTAGCGTGAATAATAGGTATTAGATATATCACCCAAATGGATTGAACACGTTAGGCAACAAAAAGTTAACACAGAATTCCGGAAAATAAAACGGCATTTGGGAAAAAAGAACAATGATTTCATAGTGCCCTATTAGTGTTTTACACAATGCGTTGTCGCCCAGGCAGGTATTGACAACGTGTGTCTTTTAGAATGAGATGGCATATGGGATGTGTAAGTAATAATGTTTTAAGCTTTTGTAGTGCTTATGTATACACAAAAAATAATAGATTTTTTATCTTAATTCCGTAGGGATCAGGCAGCACATGCAATGTAAGATCTGCAGTACTGCTGCATTCAAGTACAAATACGTGACAACCACAACATTGAGTGCTAAAATGGCAAAGACCTTCTCATATCGAAGACAAGATGTCGTTCAGGCCCTTCCTGTGAAGAACTTCAAAGAAAGATGGCTAGCCCTATTTGAGCCCACTCAGGTACAAAATACAGCCAAATGAAAATAGTCAATGTAGGTAAAACATTGATTTAAATATTTTGTTGTCTTGACCTAATATTCTAATCTACAATTCGATATGCATTAAAGATTAGTCTGAACATTCTCACTCTGCACAAGCCTTGGAAGGGGTTTCCCAATAGTATTCTGGCTCTCAGATTATCTTTTGTTCTTACATTGAGGGAAAAAAGTATTTGATCCCCTGCTGATTTTGTACGTTTGCCCACTGACAAAGAAATGATCAGTCTATCATTTTAATGGTAGGTTTATTTGAACAGTGAGAGACAGAATAACAACAAAAAATCCAAAACAACGCATGTCAGAAATGTTATAAATTTATTTTCATTTTAATGAGGGAAGTAACTATTTGACCCCTCTGCAAAACATGACTTAGTACTTGGTGGCAAAACCCTTGTTGGCAATCAGGTCAGACGTTTCTTGTAGTTGGCCACCAGGTTTGCACACATGTCAGGAGGGATTTTGTCCCACTCCTCTTTGCAGATCTTCTCCTAGTCATTAAGGTTTCGAGGCTGACGTTTGGCAACTCGAACCTTCAGCTCCCTCCACAGATTTTCTATGGGATTAAGGTCTGGAGACTGGCTAGGCCACTCCAGGACTTTAATGTGCTGCTTCTTGAGCCACTCCTTTGTTGCCTTGGCTGTGTGTTTTGGGTCATTGTCATGCTGGAATACCCATCCACGACCCATTTTCAATGCCCTGGCTGAGGGAAGGAGGTTCTCACCCAAGATTTGACGGTACATGGCCCCGTCCATCGTCCCTTTGATGCGGTGAAGTTGTCCCGTCTCCTTAGCAGAGAAACACCCCCAAAGCATAATGTTTTCACCTCCATGTTTGACGGTGGGGATGGTGTTCTTGGGGTCATAGGCAGCATTCCTCCTCTTCCAAACACGGCGAGTTGAGTTGATGCCAAAGAGCTCCATTTTGGTCTCATCTGACCACAACACTTTCACCCAGCTGTCCTCTGAATCATTCAGATGTTCATTGGCGAACTACAGACGGGCATGTATATGTGCTTTCTTGAGCAGGGGGACTTTGCGGGCGCTGCAGGATTTCAGTCCTTCACGGCGTAGTGTGTTACCAATTGTTTTCTTGGTGACTATGGTCCCAGCTGCCTTGAGATCATTGACAAGATCCTCCCGTGTAGTTCTGGGCTGATTCCTCACCATTCTCATGATCATTGCAACTCCACGAGGTGAGATCTTGCATGGAGCCCCAGGCCAAGGGATATTGACAGGTCTTTTGTGTTTCTTCCATTTGCGAATAATCGCACCAACTGTTGTCACCTTCTCACCAAGCTGCTTGGCGATGGTCTTGTAGCCCATTCCAGCCTTGTGTAGGTCTACAATCTTGTCCCTGACATCCTTGGACAGCTCTTTGGTCTTGGCCATGGTGGAGAGTTTGGAATCTGATTGATTGATTGCTTCTGTGGACAGGTGTCTTTTATACAGGTAACAAGCTGAGATTAGGAGCACTCCCTTTAAGATTGTGCTCCAAATCTCAGCTCGTTACCTGTATTTATACAGACACCTGGGAGCCAGAAATCTTTCTGATTGAGAGGGGGTCAAATACTTATTTCCCTCATTAAAATGCAAATCAATTTATAACATTTTTAACGTGCGTTTTTCTGGATTTTTGTTGTTGTTATTTTGTCTCTCGCTGTTCAAATAAACCTACCATTAAAATTATAGACTGATCATTTCTTTGTCAGTGGGCAAACGTACAAAATCAGCAGGGGATCAAATACTTTTTTCCCTCACTGTATCTGTTCAGAAGATGTTTTCTCTCTCTCTCGCTCATATTAAGGAAGAGTTCAGAAGAATTACAACTGTTGCTCTTGAGTCCACCTTTATGCAGAAGCTGGACAAATATACACCAAAACTATTGGACTTGTTTAAGTCAAAAGGAGGTGCTGTAAAGGCGGACAAGCAGAAAATATTTGAAGTTCTGTACAGGGTATGCACAGTAACACCTTCACAATAATATATAGGTTATACTGTATGTATTTAGTTGCCGGTATTAAATGCAATTATTTGTATAACATCATATTACAGTGCGACACCATCCAGGAAAGGAGACAGTGTGATCTGTGGCCTGATCATATACCTCAGCGAGAGGGTTGAAGACCTTATCACAGAATACAAGGTAAAGGTTTTTATTTTTGGATCCTTATTTATCTCAAAATTAGTTATCTTCCTTTCCCTCCTTTTTATTTTATCTTTATTTAACTAGGCAAGTCAGTCAAGTTGCACAGTTAATCTAGTAGCCTAGTCTGTTATTTCTTAATATTTTCACTCAGGATGCTGACGACACCATGATCCGAGAGGACCTCGTTCAGCATGTGATGAATGTGTTCACTGTGAAGGATCTGCACCAGAATATAGAGCATGGGATCTGCGTCGAAGGAGCAGAGGTGCTGGCTGGTATTCCCAGTGTTATACAGTCATGTACGTTGCTTATGGGCCTCATCTAAGGCATAACTTAAGGTACCCCAAAGAACTGAAATATACATTTGAGGTGTTCCAAAAAGTATTCTTGGAAGTTGAGGATCTCAGGACATCCCCACGGGTCCAAGCTCTAAAGATTAAGTTACTTGTTTTCAGAGATATCTAAATATATCTATGAGAACTCTCAAAGGACCACGCGCAAACTGTGGTCTAAACCCTACTCAGTAAGCTGAAGAGCTAGTTGCTAGGTGGTATAGGAGCTACAGTTTATATGATGCTCGTTGTCAGGTGAAGTCATAAGAGACATTGTCCATTCCTGTTTAAAAAACAGCTTTGTTTTAAAATTTACTCCATATGCACTAGTGGATATCTGAGATTATTTGTCAGGTGCAAGATATCTGGATGTAACTTTACCTAAGGAGGCAAGGTGGAGTTATACCCAGAATGCTTATACCTGTCAAAACAATATGCCCATATAGGCTTCACTAGTGCATGGGCTTCACTAGTGAGTCAGGTTTTTAAGGGATAATTTGCCATATATTTTGTAACAAATGTGCAATGTATGTTTTGAAAACCCATGGTTTGATTCATCTAAAACAGTTTGAATGAGGTTGTATTTGAGCTAAAGTTCATATTGTGCTTTGTGTAAAGTCTATTAAGACAAATCGTTAATTTCTGTTTCTGTTAAAATATTGCATTGTTGTTAAGGGGCACACAGACCACCAGAAAATTCTTGGCAAACTGTACATGATGTGAGGTCAAAGTGCTAATCCCAAACTATCACCTTAACTTTATGCAGTTGTGAAGATTTAAAATGATTTGTAGTCAGGTGCAAGCTATCTTGATGTAACTTTACCTAAGCAGGCAAGGTGTACCCAGAATGCTTACAGATTACAAAATACGAATGCCTAAGGAGTAGGGTTTAAGGGGCAATTTGAGATTGAAGTTTGAAGAAATTATAAAATCATAATTTATTTTATTCAAAATAAAGGTGTGGAAATTTGAAGTTGAACACTGTTGTTTCTTTTTGCATATTCCCTTGTATAGAAATAATCATTTTTAGTAAATTATCCCAAGGATATTGAGGTAACGATTTGCATCAGCTTTTTAAGTATAGTTGTGAGTATATATTTGAGTAGTAGGAACCCAATTTAAATACATTTTACTAACCTGAGTACCATAAGTAACTGAGCAAAAAACATTTGTAGATAAAACAGAATATCAATTACGATACGTACAATATTAGTTCTGTAACTGATTACATTAAGTATATCAAACGTATAACATTAGTTCTGGGACTTTAGGATTTTTAAGCAGGTCAAACAAAAAAAAAACTGTTCTGTACCTGATAAAATTTAAGTTGAATGAAAGGAATTTTTGAGATCCAGTTAGTTGTTTGCACTTCATATATTTGAGTTTGTAATACACTAAAAGCGAAGTATATTATCGGATCATTCTCCGGTATCATGCTTAATTACAACAACAGAAAATACACTTGGCGACAGAATATGGAGAGTGAACAGAGCACATCTTCAAGACCCAAAATGTATGAAATACGTAAATGAAAAAATAAAAACATTTACCAATACAAATGTAGACATAGAGGACAGAGAAGCCGACCCCAGTATCATTTGGGATGCTTTTAAGGCGTATGATAATCTGTAATTTGTGTAATTAAGTATGATACCGGAGAATAATCCGATATCACTATGTCGTGAATTTTTGGAAATAAAAATTAATTCTTGAATAGCTTTTCTTACTTTGAGAAAAAAGGAGTAGTCTTTTGTAGTTGGGAGAGTCCCCTTATTGATTAAATTGTGACAATAACATAATAACAAAGCTCATAAGCAATAGAAATAGTCACTAACAAATACAAGAACATGTTTTTAGTTTAATACAATACACTAAAAAACAAGATTTATCAATAATGGCTGATGATGCCGACGATTAATAGCCTTTTCTATTCAACGCTTTGGAAGCTTTCAACTTTCCAGCTAAAATAATACATTTCATGAAAATATTATATAAATATCCTAAAGCAAAAATATACACATAATGCATGATCTGATGAAATTGCTTTAGAAAAGGGCACAAGACAGGGATATCCTCTCTCCTGTTTTCACTGGCACTTGAACCGCTTGATTCAAGAAAGAATTAGACAGGACCCAAACGTAACAGTATTGGTAAACATGAATATAAATTAAACTTATTTGCAGATGATCTCCTAATAGACCTAACCAATATTTAAATCTCAATGCCGCCCTTAAAAATAAAATCTGAATACTCTCAAATCTCAGGATATAAAATTTAAGTGAAAGAAATATACAAATAATGGCAATAGGAAAAAGAATAACTCATGATCTACAGTAATCCTTTTAAGATAACTTAAACCATTACTTAACAATATGAACGCAGATCTAATTAAATCAAACAATCTTCCCATAAAACTTTCAGGTAGAATAAACCTCTTCAGAATGGCATGGCTCCCAAAGTTTATATATTTATTCTCGGTAATACAAATTACCCTACAAAGACATTATTTAAAAAGGTATACTTGGTCATAACCATCTTTTTATGGGCAAATAAAATTCATAGAATAAAAAGGAAAGTTTCATTACTTCCTAAGTCTGAGGGTTTCCAGACTTGGAATTGCATCAACTCGCCATCCAAGGCATTTACTTGCGATCTATACAGTACCAGTCAAAAGTTTGGACTCACCTACTCATTCAAGGGATTAATGCTTAACTGGAAACCACATATCCTGAGGCTGCATTTATTGTAGCTTGGGATTTTAACAAAGTACCGTAAATTCCGGACTATAAGCCACAACTTTTTTCCCAGGCTTTGAACCTCGCAGCTTAAACAATGACGCGGCTAATATATGGATTTTTCCCGCTTTCAATTTTTTTTCTTCCAAAAAAACATTCTATGACGTGCTCAGTTTTTTTTTTTCATTAGATCAATGAAATTGCCGAACGGGTTAAGGTCAAACAACTTTTTTGTTTACTGTTTAGATTAAATCGAGCGCTCTCAAACTTCCCATCATTTTGATTACGGTAGTCATTTTGTCACCCTCATCATGGCAAAGACACGGAGAAATGCATATGATGCAGCTTTCAAGTTGAAGGCGATTGATCTGGCTGTTGGAAAAGGAAATAGAGCTGCTGCACTGGAGCTTGGTCTTAATGAGTCGATGGTAAGACGTTGGAAACAGCAGCATGAGGAATTGACTCAGTACAAAAAGACAACTACCGGTAAAGCTTACTGCTAATTTTCTTTTTTGTTACAAGCCGTGTTTCGTTAAAGCCTGTGTAAAGTTCATTTGTTTCAATGTACCGGTAGGCACCTGTGGCTTATAGACATGTGCGGCTTATTTATGTTCAAAATAATACTTTTTTTTTAAAATTCAGTGGATGCGGCTTATATTCAGGTGCGCTCAATAGTCCGGAAATTACGGTAAATCTGAGGACTAGGCTGCCGAAATTCTACTAACATATTGACTGTCCTACTCGCGCTACTAAGACTCTCGACCATTGCTATTCAAACTTTCGGGATGCTTACAAGGCCCTCCCATGCCCTCCTTTCGGCAAATATGACCACGACGTCATCTTGCTCCTCCTGTCCTATAGGCAGAAACTTAAACAGGAAGTACCCATGCTTCGTACTATTCAACGCTGGTCTGACCAATCAGAATCCATGCTTCAGGATTGTTTTGATCACGTGGACTGGGATATGTTCCGGGTAGTGTGCGAAAATAATCTAGACACATACACGGATACGGTAACTGAGATCATAAGAAAGTGTATAGGAGATGTAGTACCCGCTGTGACTATTAAACCTACCCTAACCAGAAACCGTGGATAGATGGTAGCATTGAAAGCGCGATACACCACATTTTAACAATGGCAAGGCGACTGGTAATATGGCAGAATATAAACAGTGTAGTTATTCACTCTGCAAGACAATCAAACAAGCTAAACGTCAGTATAGAGAAAGTGGAGTCGCAATTCAACGGCTCAGACACAATATGTATGTGACAGGGACTACAGACAATCACGGACTACAAAAGGAAAACCAGCCAGGTCGCCGAGACCGACGTCTTGCTTCCGGACAGGCTAAACACATTCTTCACACGCTTTGAGGATAACACAGCACCACTGATGTGGCCCGCTACCAAGGACTGTGGGCTCCCCTTCTCTGCGGCAGACGTGAGTAAAACATTTAAACGTGTTAATCCTTGCAAGGCTGTCGGTCCAGACGGCATCCCTAGCTGCGTCCTCAGAGCATGCACAGACCAGCTGGCTGGCGTGTTTACGGGCATACTCAATCTCTCCCTATCCCAGTCTGCTGTCCCCACATGCTTCAAGATGGCCACCATTGTTCCTGTACCCAAGAAGGCAAAGTTAACTGAACTTAAAGACTATCGCCCCGTAGCACTCACCTCTGTCATCATGAAGTGCTTTGAGAAACTAGTCAAGGATCATATCACCTCCACCTTACCAGCCACCCTAGACCCACTTCAATTTGCTTACCGCCCCAATAGATCCACAGACGATGCAATTGCCATCACTCTGCACACTGCCCTATCCCATCTGGACAAGAGGAATACCTATGTAAGAATGCTGTTTATTGACAATAGTTCAGCATTCAACAGCATAGTACCCTCCAAGCTCATCATCAAGCTCAAGGCCCTGGGTCTGAACCCTGCCCTTTGCAACTGGGTCCTGGACTTCCTGATGGGCCGCCCACAGGTGGTGAAGGTAGGAAACATCATCTCCACTCCACTGATCGTTAACACTGGGACCTCACAAGGGTACGTGCTCAGCCCCCTCCTGTACTTCCTGTTCACCCATGACTGCATGGCCAAGCACGCCTCCCAACTCAATCATCAAGTCTGCAGACGACACAACAGTAGTCGGCTTGATTAGCAACGATGACGAGACAGTCTACAGGGAGGAGGTGAGGGCTCTGGGAGTGTGGTGCCTGGAAAACAACCTCTCACTCAACGTCAACAAAACAAAGGAGATGATCATGGACTTCAGGAAATAGCAGAGGGTGCACCCCCCTATCTGCAGTGGAGAAGGTGGAAAGCTTCAAGTTCCTTGGCGTACATATCACTGACAAACTGAAATGGATCACCCACACAGACAGTGTGGTGAAGAAGGAGCAACAGAGCCTCATCAACCTTAGGAGGCTAAGGAAATGTGGCTTGCCACCTAAAACCCTCACAAATGTTTACAGATGGACAATTGAAAGCATTCTGTCGGGCTGTTTCACCGCCTGGTACGGCAACTGTACCGCCTGCAACCGCAAGGCTCTCCAGGGGGTGGTGCCCAACGCATTACCGGGGACAAACTACCGGCCCTCCAGGATAGGACTGGGCGGTATACCGTATTTTATGATATACTGGTATTGATGCAGGGACCGGTTTGGGTTTTTACTTTTCCTTATATACCGGTATTTTGGTTTGTTAAATGTGATACGCCATGTGTAATTTCAATTTTTATAGTTTACTTCACTACTTGAGTCATCTCTCTCTGCTCTTTCTCTCCATGCCACTTTCCACACAGACCTAGCCACGCCTCCTGTCACTCAAGAAGGGAATTTGATGTTCCTCAACCACGAGACACTTGTGTTCAGTCTGCATGGTCAATGCAGCACATGCAACAATGTTGATGACAACAATGCTGTTTTCACTTTGCTTCTTAATATAAATCCACTAGCGTTCTATAATGGCACTATTAGTTTGTGTTTCTTACATCAGCAAACAGCTAGTTTGTCTTTTCTAAGCAAGTTGCCCTAAATCTTGTGAGATGCTATTTGTTAGCCGCTAATAGCTAGCTAGCTAATAAATGTACTGCGTAAGAGCAAACGCAGCTAGCTAATACAGCCTGATAATACTAGTGATGGTGTAGACCTAAATCAGCATGTTGTTTGTGCAACAGTATCTTCTAAATCAAAGAGGAATATGCAAAGCAAGAGAATATGTTAGCTACATGAAGTAGCTAAGAGAAAACATGGAATGTAGCCAAAGCATATAGGGCAGTGTTGCCAACTCCTCAGTAAGGAAAGTAGCTATTGGCTGTCCTAAAAGTCGCTAGAAGTTGCTAAATGATGTCATCACATAATTTGCATAATTGGCCATGTGCATGTAATTGTGATGGACTCTGTAGGAGAGAGGAATAACGTCGTGAGACAAAAAAATTGTAAAAAACACCCTAAATATGTTTAGAACTACAAATGAGCAAGCTGCAGAGAGTGGCACACCAGATACTTGATACCATACTCCTCCTTCAGCACTTTACCCCATTGTTAATCCCTGTCATAACAGAGGCATTGTCAGTCCCTATCCCCAGGAGTTTCTCTTTTTTAAGACAACACTTCTCGAGGAAAGCCACAACAGCACGGACTAAAGATTTGGCATCTCCTCCGTCCAACTCAACAAGCCCCAGAAATGTTGATACAACTGTCTGCTTGGTGTCACTAAAGTACCTTATCACAACCCCCAGGTACTTAGAAACACTTACATCCGTGGACTCACCGAGGAGGAGGCTGAAAGGCTGGTCACCCACATCTGCGACCAACATTTTCAGAAAGTATGGTGCTAGAACACCATTAATCATTTATGTGCACTTTGAAGTGGGTAGCAGCAGTGGAGTCTGAGAAAGCAGCTCTACATGCTTCTCCAATGTGATCACATGCCAGCATGGAACAGTGTTCAGCGATAGCTAATGCCATGGAGGCCTCAGCCTTTTTTGCAGAGACATTTTTTTTTAACCATAAATGGCAGCTTGTTTTGGGTGGAAGTATTATAAGGTCTGAGTATGTTTTTGAGTTGTCATGTGTTTTTTTACATCACTAAATTTGGCGTAGAAATCAGCCTTACAATACAGGCAGTATGCCCGTGTATCATCTCCAATAAACGGCTTCAACCAGCCTTTCAATTCAGAGTTTGATTCCCACTCCTTTCTGTATTTTTGAGTGTACAGTTTAGACGGAGACATGATGAGCTAGCGAGCTAGATGTTTGGCTTATGTCACAGAGAGGCACACACACACAGTGGACAAGGTGAGTAAGTGACTGAGGCTGTGAGAGTCAAATGCAGTGATTTATTTTAGACAAAGAATATTTTACATTTACATCCCGCCCTGAATGTAAGCCAGGGCGGGATCAGCCAGCGGCGGCTTCCTGCATGTGCGATTCATTTTCAGTCTGGACGCGGAGGGGTGACCATCTCCTGCTCTGACTGCAGCTGGGAGGGACTGCTGCGTAAGGACTGAACCACCTGTGAGTGCTTTGGGACGGGGTGGGGCCCACGGCAGCACCCGCTGCTCATTGAGAAGAATAAGAACGATACTTGCTTTCACGTCAGTATCCAATAACACCAGAAAAAGTCGCTAGATTTGTTGCTAGTCAATTTTTTTGAAATGTGTCCCTAGAGGGGTCTATAGGGTCCCCTAGGAAACATTTATCAACACTTCAGTTCCTATCATGTCACAATAACTCCTCCCTGCCATTTTAATTTGTTGTCATCTCAAACTACACTATTCAAAGTGCCCACTACTATATTCTAACTATAGAATTAGAATAGTCATTCTATTTCCATGATTCCAACATGGTTTTCGCAAGTCAAATCGCAATTGCAACATTTGGTTAAAAATAAGTCCTAGAATATTTGCCCATATCGTGCAGCCCTACATGGCAGTGTGGAAATACTTTAGTAAAAATATTTTCAGGTACTACTTAAGTAGTTTTTTTGATATCTGTACTCTACTATTTTCATTTTTGACAACTTTTACTTCACTACATTCCTAAGGAAAATACTGTACTTTTTACTCCATACATTTTTCCTGACACCTAAAAGTACTCGTTACATTTTGAATGCTTAGCAGAACAGGAAAATGGTCCAATTCACGCACTTGTCAAGAGAACATTCCTGGTCATCTACTGCCTCTGATCTGGAGGACTCACTAAACACAAATGCTTTGTTTGTAAATTATGTCTGAGTGTTGGAGTGTGCCCCTGGTTATCCATAAATAAATTTTAAAAAAATAAGAAAATGGTGCCATCTGGTTTGATTAATATAAGGAATTTGAAATTATTTATACTTTTACTTTTGATACTTACCGTAATTTCCGGATTATAAGCCGCAACTTTTTTCCCATGCTTTGAACCTCGCGGCTTAAACAATGACGCGGCTAATATATGGATTTTTCCCGCTTTCAAATTTTTTTTCTCCAAAAAAACACATTCTGTGACGTGCTCAGTTTTTTGGCGGCATGAAGCTTTCATTAGACCAATGAAATTGCCGAACGGGTTAAGGTCAAACAATTTTTTGTTTACTGTTTAGATTACGGTAGTCATTTTGTCACCCTCATCATGGCAAAGACACGGAGAAATGCATATGATGCAGCTTTCAAGTTGAAGGCGATTGATCTGGCTGTTGGAAAAGGAAATTGAGCTGCTGCACGGGAGCTTGGTCTTAATGAGTCGATGATAAGACGTTGGAAACAGCAGCGTGAGGAATTGACTCAGTGCAAAAAGACAACTAAAGCTTACTGCAAATTTTTTATTTTTTGTTACAAGCCGTGTTTCGTTAAAGCCTGTGTAAAGTTAATTTGTTTCAATGTACCGGTAGGCACCTGCGGCTTATTTATGTTAAAAAAATTAAATTAAATTCAGTGGGTGCGGCTTATATTCAGGTGCGCTCAATAGTCCGGAAATTTCGGTAAGTACATTTTATCAATTACATTTACTTTTGATACTTAAGTATATTTAAAACCAAATACTTTTAGATGTTTACTCAAGTAGTATTTTACTGGGTGACTTTTACTTGAGTCATTTTCTATTAACGTATCTTTACTTTTACTCAAGTATGACAATTGGGTACTTTTCCCACCACTGCAATTGAGTGCAGGAAATGCAGAAATGATAAAAGGGCTGAAATTTGTTTTGGTTGAAGTTGAAGTGAACAGTATAAAACAATCAGAATGGAGAAAGACTAATTGAAATCACTTAGAATGTATATGTTGCCACCCTAGGATCACTCACTACTCATAAAGCAAACGTAAAACCTTTATTATTCAAAAACTAAAAATACCGTCATACCGTCCAATTTTTTTTAAATATTGTGATATAATATTTTGGCCATATCGCCCAGCCCTACTCCAGGACACCTACACCACCCGATGTCACAGGAAGGCCAAAAAGATCATCAAGGACATCAACCACCCGAGCCACTGCCTGTTCACCCCGCTATCATCCAGAAGGTGAGGTCAGTACAGGTGCAACAAAGCTGGGACCGAGAGACTGAAAAACAGCTTCTATCTCAAGAACATCAGACTGTTAAACAGCCATCACTAGCACATTAGAGGCTGCTGCCTGTAGGCATAGACTAGGAATCATTGCCCACTTTAAGGAATGGAAGACTAGTCACTTTAATAATGTTTATGTATCTGGTATTACTCATCTCATATGTATATACTGTGTTCTATACTATTCTACGGTATCTTAGTCACTTAATAATGTTTACATATCTTGCATTACTCATCTGATATGTATACTGTATACTGTTTTTCTATACTATTCTACTGTATCTTAGTCCGTTCCGCTCTGACATCGCTCGTCCATATGTATATAGTCTTAATTCATTCCTACTTAGATTTTTGTGTATTGGGTATCTGTTGTGTAATTTTCTAGATATTACTTGTTAGATATTACTGCACTGTCGGAGCTAGAAGCACAAGCATTTAGCTTCACCCGCAATAACATCTGCTAATCACGTGTGACCAATACAATTTGATTTGATGCAGCACTCCATCACTCTCCTTCTTGGTCAAATAGCCCTTACACAGCCTGGAGGCCTCTTGGGTCATTGTCCTGTTGAAAAACAATTGATAGCCCCACTAAGCGCAAACCAGATGGGATGGTGTATCGCCACTAGCGGTTCTGGGGGGGCAGGGGGGGGGCCAGTGCCCCTGTGACAACAATTTTGGACCCCCTTGTGGCCCCCCTAAATGTGGAGTATGAAATCATTTTTACATAACTCATTTTTACTATCGTTCTTTTTTTACATCCGTTATTAGACAGTGGCAACGATGATGATTATGAACATGGTCTTTTGCCTGCTAATGCCTGCAATGCAGTTTAGAAAACGATATGACAACAATAACGTCTGTAACTGGCCACTCTAACAGTACAACTGGCCCCAGCTTGGCCCCCCCAGTTGAAATGGTCTAGAACCGCCACTGTGTATCGCTACAGAATGCTGTGGTAGCCATGCTGGTAAATGTGTCTTAGTGGTAGTAAGTGTGTCCTCCTCCATGCTTCACGGTGGGAACCACACGTGAGATCATCCGTTCACCTACTCTGCGTCTCACAAAGACACGGCGGTTGAACCAAAAATCTCAAATTTGGACTCATCAGACCAAAGGACAGATTTCCACCGGTCTAATGTCTATTGCTCGTGTTTCTTGGCCCAAGCAAGTCTCTTATTATTATTGGTGTCCTTTAGTAGTAGTTACTTTGCAGCAATTCGACCATGAAGGCCTGATTCACACAGTCTTCTCTGAACAGTTGATGTTCAGATGTGTCTCTTGAACTCTGTGAAGCATTTATTTGGGCTGCAATCTGAGCTGCAGTTAACTCTAATGAACCTATCCTCTGCAGCAGAGGTAACTCTGGGTCTTCCTTTCCTGTGGCGGTCCTCATGAGAGCCAATTTCATCATAGCGCTTGAAGGTTTTTGCGACTGTACTTTCAAAGTTCTTAATTTTCCGCATTGACTGACCTTCATGTCTTAAAGGAATGATGGACTGTCATTTCTCTTTGCTTATTTGAGCTGTTCTTGCCATAATATGGACTTGGTCTTTTACCAAATAGGGCTATCTTCTGTATACCACCCCTACCTTGTCACAACACAACTGATTGGCTCAAACGTATTAAAGAAGGAAATAAATTCCACAAATTAACTTTTAATAAGGCACACCTGTTAATTGAAATGCATTCCAGTTGACTACCTCATGAAGCTGGTTGAGAGAATGCCAGAGTGTGCAAAGCTGTCATCAAGGCAAAGGGTGGTTCTTTTGAAGAATCTAAAATATATTTTGATTTGTTTAACACTTTTTTGGTTACTACATGATTCCATATGTTTTATTTCATAGTTTTTATGTAATCAGTATTATTCTACAATGTAAAAAATAGTACAAATAAAGAAAAAACCCTTGAATGAGTAGGTGTGTCCAAACTTTCAACTGGTACTGTATATATATATTCTTTGCTAAACAGGTGGGGCTCAAAACAGGTGGGCTCTGGGATGCAGACAAGGTCCTCTGCCCTTATACATTTAATTCACACAGACTCAAGCTTCTATCTTTCTGCCAGTCCACAACCCTATTAAAAGAATATCATCATTAAAAGAATGTCCCAGGGGGGGACCCCACATACACCTCAAATATACATTAACACACAGAAACTGCAAATCCTCCATATAATTAAACTCATAGGCCTAATAGTACTGTAGAGCTCTTTTTACTTGCACACATTATAGCTGGGTCGCCCCATCCTGTCCCTAGGGGTCCACCACCCTGCAGTGCCCCAACTCAACACACCCCACTCAGCTTTAGGATCTTAGTGAAACATTCATTTATTGGTTTTGGGTGTGTTAGGCCAAGGCCAGAGTGAAAAGCAACAGGACAGCAGACCCCCAGGGTCAGGACTGAGCAGCCCAGCAGTTAGGGATTGCCTAAATAGGTATCTCCCCTGACATGGGCATGTTTTCAATACAGACTCCTTTACCTGTACTGTATTCCATATAAGGCATCCAGACCCTATGAAAGTTGCCCAGTATACTCATAATCTTGTAATAAATCAAATTTAGTGATACATAAACTTGACATTTCTGCCATCCATTGTGACATTGTTGGAGGATAACCAACCTTTTCTTAGCTGCTATAAATGCTTGGTTACACAGTTTCTTCAGACAACGGTCTCCAGTATCAACATTGCCAAGCAAACAAAAACAGAGAAGGGAGAATCTATAGACATGCTGAGATAAGAGAACATACTCTTTGCCAGAATTCAGCCAGCCTCCACAAGATCATAACATATACAAACATGTCCCATTTTTTGTTTTACACCTCCAGCAGAGTAACGAGACTTTTTTTTCCTTCAGTTTCACTGGCATATAGTACGTTCTATGGATGGTCTTAAACTGCAGTAATTTATGTCTGAGATGATATGAACATGACTGGGCATTCAAACATATCTGTGTCCATTCATCATCATCAATAGCTTATACCAGGTTTTCCTCACATTTTTGTTCTACATGTCTGAAAAATGCCTGCGGGTCGCGACAGAGATCATTGCGACGCGGTCTGCATCTTTCATGCTGCGGGCGGTCAGACAGACGTCTTTGGGATGGAAATATTTTTGTTGTCCCACAGATTATTTGGAAAGGGTCCGCTTTCTGCTTTGTATGCGTTAGCCAACCTATGGTATTAAAAACACATATTTATTCACACTCAGAATTCGCTGTTTTCAATTTAGGTAGCCTACCTCTCCTAGTTGGGCGTGAGTGTTCAAGTGCGCCTAGTAGGTGTGGTCTCGTTAAAATAGAGTAGGCTGCATACATGGGCGAAGAATCACGTGGTAGTTAACTTAAATTATGATTAGACTGTAGTTTACTACAGTGTCTAAGTAAATAGGCTTTTGATAATGGAAAGAAGTGGAGGGTGAGTCAAAGTGCAATATTGTTTTAAAATCATTGAGGAAAAAAGAAAAGGCACACAACACACGCATAGGTTAGACTACTATGTTAAGCGAGCGTTGAACCTTTTCATTTTCAATAAGTATTGATTATCCATTTATTTGTCTCTGTTTTGTAAATGGTAGACTATATCCTATAGGCCTATGCAAAATGTAGGAAGTGTCGCTGTCATAATTCTTGCTGCTTCAAGTTCAGTAGCCATACCTGTGAGATCAGGTGCGCGTGTGGTCTGAATTAAATAGAGTAGGCTATAGCCTATGCATGGGCGGAGAAGCACGGGGCAGTTATCTTCCCGAGGAAATGTACTTCCTAAATACTTTACTACATTGCCTAGAAATAGATCACCCATATTTCTCCATATAGCTCAAGAGAAAGTCTCTCCTACTCTGCTCTCTTCAAACTACATTTAGCATACTGACTGCCCAGTAATACAGATAGCCTAATATTATGGCAGCTACAGTACTAGCTAGCTAACATACACACTGAACTATGCTCAACTCTCCCGTGCCGGTCCAGCCAGCCTCCCAGAAGCTTTGCCTTCAGACAGCCTGTCAGCCCGCTCTGTGGTATCCAAGCGGTCCTAAATCCAGCTGGCTGAACACTCCAAACAGCCTACCTGACCACTCGGAGGCATGGTCCTAAAGCACACCATTGCCTCTTTTTGTATCACATTGCAAAGATAAAACTGGGGGGGGGCAAAAATGCAATTTCAGAATGTGGGGGGGACATGACCCCCCCCGTCCCCAGTGAAAGTTGCACCCCTGGTTGTGGGGGTCTCTTCTTCCCGATAGGCAAAACAGCTGGGGAAGATGCCAATGTAACCAGCACAGTGTCCCTCCAGCCACTCCTCGTTGACTGGTAGACAGAGGGAGGGGGGGGGGAATAGAGTAATTTGTCAGAACAGGAGGTTACGTACTTACTGTGCACTTAAAAAGCACAAGACTTCATAATTTCTCATGCTCCATTACCTTCACTGAGAATGTCAATAGAGTCTCCCTCACTGAACTCCAAGTCCTCTGGGCCGTCTGCTGCATAGTCATACAGTGCCACCATCTGGTAGAGAATGGTACGGTTGTCCAGGCGGTCCTCAGTCTGACACAGCGAGAGCAGAGGAACATACGGGTATATTAGTCACACAATCCATTGATGAATTTACATTCAAAATGGCCCTGTGCTACATACAGTATATTGTACTATTGATTATTCCAGAGGCATACACTATAGGTCTTTGTCCAAAATGGCACCCTATTCCCTATATACTGCAAAACTTTTTTCCTGAGCCCTGTGGATCTCACCTGGCACCACAGTGTGGTTCTGCCTGCCTCTGCCACCTCCAGCAGGGCCCTGAGCCCCTCCTCCCCATCCAGAGGCTTCAGCACCTGGGAGCCATGCTGCCTGTGTCTGGGGGGAGAGGAGAGAAGGAGAGGAAGAGGAAGGAGGGGAGAGGGAATGGGAGAAAGGAAGAGAGGGGGAGAGAGTGGCAAAGAGGGAGAGGAAGAGAGAGGAGGGGATAAAGTGGGCACACATGAGGGTGAGTGGTTATATTTTTAGTGCGGTAGCAGCACTTGTTAAAATTGAAGGTGACAGAAATGGGTTGGCAGGTCTGCAGTTACCTGAGGCGCAAGTGTGAGGCTGGCTGCCCCAATTTGTGTGCAATTCTCTCCTGTAGTTCATCGTACGGTGTGCCTAAAGGGACACTCAGAGCCACGGTGTATCTGTAATGCACCTTTACCACCACAGACCCAGCCTCTGCTCCCTGGGGTAAAGTGGGATCCTGTGAGAAAACATGTAAATTGTATGGCATGGGAAGTATCTGCACCAAAAAAAGTAAAACAAATTCTACAAAAAGCACTTTCTACATGATTGTATAGGAAACAAACATGAGTGAATGATCCTAAGGAAGCTTTCAGAATTTTTTTTTATCTCCTGACTGTATAACTGGATTGGCAGTTTTTGCCTGGACAGAAATGGAGAGAAGTCTAGTCTAGTCTAGAACACTCTCACTGAAACCTCTCTTTCCCCTAGCCAGCCAGTCAGGCATCTTATGGGAAAGTATAGCAGCCTTCACACGAGAAGTCCATTAAATTTTGGCACAGGCATCAGGGAGATTTTAAGAGGTAATTTCTTCTTATGAAACAAATTCAGGTCACTGACATGCTGAGTCATAAAATAACATATTTTTTTTATCTCCCTCCCCTAGGCATTCTATGGACTTAATCAGGGCACATCATCAGCATTCTACTCATTACACCACTACAACGCTTTATGAGTCGTAAAATGATTTTCTATTTATCCACAACTCCATCAGAATACTGTATATGTAAACCCAGCTGGAAGGAAGTATAGTATAAAATAGTTTGTGGGTGTCAAGTGATTACTCCTGTACACCTGCACATTGAATAAGGTGCTGGCACTGACCTGTATATACTTGCATTCTCATGCTTCTTTAACTCACATTGTAGTTGTTGTGCGTTTGAAAAAATATATATATTTCTGTTATTATCTTCATCATCACTGCTTTGTTGGGAAATAGCTTTCAAGGTAAGAATTTCCCTGTACTGTTTTACACCTCTTGTTTCCTGTGCAAATAAACGTTGAAACCTTGACCCTTCTTTGAATCACGCTGATAACCATTCTAGTTATCCTGTGAGACACGTACATATCCTGCGGTACAACCTGAGGACACCTGCTACCTTTAGAGGAATAAAACTGCATTATCGTAATCTTCATTTTATCTTTAAATGTATTATTTCGCTGGTGATTAACAGTTACAAACTCAGATACAAACACTGATTAAGTCAGGCCCTTTACTCACCAGTTCAGTGGGGCTGTCTACTGTGGATGTGTACTTGCGTAGCGGGGTGGAGCTGTTTGGTGAGTGGGTGGCAGAGGCATAGGATGGTGGTGGTGCCTGTCTAACTGGGCTCTCTGCAGATGAATTACAGTACAACATTAAAACACTCAGTGAAGAGGTTTTCAAAATGATCAAATTTATACCAGTAGTACTGTACATGGGCATGCCAGAATGACATAATTAAATTAACAACAAAAGGTGCTTTAGTTTAGATGGATGCTGGCCTGGCCTGGCTCTATCCCCTTGTCCTGTCCTCTGCCAGAGGGGTTAAATGAGTTGAGCCTACCCTGAGGAGATGCTATGGGGCCGGGCTGGTTCTGCGGGCGAGTGGGCGGTCTGAGGCCCGGTGGGAGGGGGATCCCACTGGGAATACTCTGTGGAGGACACATCAGAACAGGGTAGTCAAGGTAACAGATCTCTCTCTGTGCTTGCCATTACAGCAGTGAACTATCCAGATCGTCTGGGCTAATAATTGCTATTCCTTTTATGACACCTTTCTCCCTCATCGTTAAAATCCAAGGGAATTCAACAGGCCTGTCTGTCCTCTACATCTAGAAGCGTTAAGCAGATGCAACTTTAGTACATTGTGATACAGCAACTTTTTCCCTGACACATCACTTTTTCCCCACTAAGTCCTGGGGGGGGGGGTGCAGTGAAGAAAAAAAGCTCTGTTCAGCATTACTCTAAAACTGAAAATTGAAAAGTGTAAATGAAGCTGCTCCTAAATGTAGTGGCACATTTAGTTCACCTCTATAACAGACATTGTCTTTGTAAAATAATAGAAACACAAAGTCTTACTTTAATATTTCTTCTGCCTTTGTATTTCTTGACATCCACTGGGTCTAGCAGTGTCATGGGGACAAGTCCTTTCTAAAGGAAGAAAGAAATTCAAAATGAGAGATGAGTGGTAATCAAATATTGAAAGGCATAGATACACAATCATACAGAAAGAAGACAGGCCACAATAAAAGGAGTAGGTGCACTGGCGTTGAGGAAACCCCCGCAGTCCCTGTTGTCTCATTTATTTGTAAATGTTTTATAAATCATTTTGACATTTTTTCATTTCCACACGTAGCAAGCGAAGTGTTTGTGTTGTCCAGTCTAGATGGTAGTAGGTGAGGCAGACAATATAGTTGTCATGCATCTAGCTAGCCTATTTCTCGGCCGCCTCGGCCTTCTCACCTGATTGGCTATCGAATATCAAAAAAGTTAAGTGAATCAGGTCGGACTCGGGTGGAGAGTGAGTGCGTTGTTCAAGATGGATAAACAAAAGGCAAGATAGACCAAGTGGTGCACAAAAACGCTGTAAAAAAAATCTATCTTGTGCCAAATTACTGAAGATAAGCATCAGCAAAGCTACCACCTCGTCCTCAAATTACGAAACACCATCGCAGGTGGATGCTAGTAGGCCTAGTTATGCAGCAGCTAGCACTAGCAGCCTCCCAGTCCCGACAGAGCCCTCACTGCCCTGGCCTGGCAATGACAGTGGCCTTGCTCCTCCTCTTCTTCCTCCCCTCAAGAATAGTGACAGTTCCTCTAGTGATAGTCCCTCCTTCTCCTCCTCCTCTCCCAGAAAACCAAGCTGATGACTGCCAGAGACCCAGCGGCGCTCATGAGAGCAACCTCCATTCTGTGAACACTGGTAAGCCTACGAGTGATGTAACGGATAGCCCCGACAGCATGGAGTCCAAGTTCCAATGTGTAATATAAATAGTCTACCAGTTAAATACTGTATATAGCTATAGATAGGCTAGGCTATCAATTGCCAGACAGCTCTTGTGGGCAGCAGCGCCTCCTGTGGAATATGGAAGTATTGCATTGCAAAGTGCTTTGTAATTCAAGCATCATTGTTAGCTTCTACTATGAAGTAGCGGCCACTAGTTACAGGGGTCTTTCACCTGTCCATCGTGTATGACCGTGGCCAGTCCATCTCTTTCCATATCACTGAAGACAAACACCATGGCTCCCCCTGGCACCGTCAGCTGACCAGGGCCCCCGGATATGTAGGGGGTACGCAGACGCATGTAGCGAGAATCCCTATGGGGAGGCAAATACACCATTAGAAGTAAAGGGTAAACATGCACACTACCATGCTTTTCTCACTTGTAGTGCAGAGAGTGAAAAACCCAAAATAAACACACCCAATTTTACTTTTGGACACCATGTCACTCAATCCACCATATTAACAATGAACATCTTCTTTGGATTCAAATATCAGCTCTGAGCTTTTTCTATGATGTCCCTGATCATTTTTCTGTTCCAATGACATTCATTTAGGGAACATAATGAAATATCAGTGTGAATAATGTAACTTACTCCACTCTATCCACCTTGGGCTCGTAGTATCCAGGTTTCTGTTCAGAGGACAGAGTCACAGTCAGAGGGAGAGGCAGAAGGCATGGGCTTTGGGCTGTGTCCCAAATGGTACCCTATTCCCTTTATAGTGCACTACTTTGGGTGGGGCTTGGGGGGCAGAAAATAATAATAATAATGTGTACATTGCAAATTGACCACAACTAATCCCAAAAAGAGATTGTATTTGAAAATAATAATAATTTCATACCTTGATTACATTGAGACATACAGTATGTCTATTTTCTTATTTGTGGGAATACTCGGGAACAGATTTCCTAAAATAAAGTCGATTTCTGCTGAGCTACTGGTAATTTTACAGTCATTTTTTACCCAAAACTGTATTTTTTCAAATATTTGAGGGGATAAAAAAAAAACTGTTGCCGACCCCTGAAATAGTGTGTAATTTGGGATGCACAGAAGGTTCTGTGTAATTCCAATGCTATTCTAACAGCATTATTCAGCCTTACCTGAACCCTGAGAGGTTCAAATCCACCAAAGTCATCATTGGGAATCATAGAGGAAATGACCTGAAAGCACAGGAAAGGCCAATCTGTGATTAAATCTGATTCAATTGACACACACACACACACACACACACACACACACACACACACACACACACACACACACACACAGACAGACAGACAGACAGACAGACAGACAGACAGACAGACAGACAGACAGACAGACAGACAGACAGACAGACAGACAGAGAGAGAGAGAGAGAGAGAGAGAGAGAGAGAGAGAGAGAGAGAGAGGTGTGGATTTACTGTACCTTTGGTTTGCCCAGGAAGTCTCTCTCTCCCAGCTGTTCTATGTCCTGTTTCCTGGGGCGGAACACCTGCCCCTCTGGCACCAGAAGGACAGGCAGCACCTCTCCCCTCTGGGGATGGACACACACGCACGCATGCGCACACACAAAGAGAGAGAGAGAGAGAGAGAGAGTATCTCAGCACAAAGAGAAATGTAGCCATGTAGGACAGGACACCACACACCATCATGCCAATGTCAAAGGATTATGTGGGGATATAGCCAGGACTTTTTCCTGGTCATGTGACTTGATCAGTGAGAAACCACCTCTGGTCCTATGTGGGGAGATTCCGATGTCTTACGTGAATGTTTCTGATAGTGTACTTACAGAGATCATGTCTAAAGCCACCTCCATGTTCCCTCCTCGCCCCCCTCTTCCTTTCTCCTGGGAGGCTGAGATCAGGATGTCCCGGGCTTTGTCCAACTGGTCCAGTCTAGAGTGGGCAGCTGCTGTGTTATACAAGACCTGGACAACCATAGAGAAACTGTCACAAATGGCACCTTATTCCTTATATAGTGCACTAGAATCCCTATCTAGTGCACTATTTTTAACCAGAGCCCTATGTGCACTGGTCAAAAGTAATGCAGTATAGGAATAGGGTGCCATAATAACAAAATCAAATCAAACTTTATTTGTCACAACATAACAAGCCCTTAAGTAAGCATTTCATGGTAAGGTCTACACCTGTTGTATTCGGCACATGTGGCAAATAAAGTTTGATTTGATTTTGTTGTACACTCCATATGCTCACACAGACACGTAATACTCAACAACAGCCCATGAGAGAGCTAAATTATGCTGCAATTGAAAACTTAGGGGACGCCTCATCTCTTAACAAAAATATATAGATTTGTCTGGGTGCTACAGCCAATACGTAATTCAACTTGAATCAATAAAGGTCTCACAAATGTGGTTAATAAACCAAAAACAATAAACACATTTGTTCTAGCTGATAGATTTGGGGAAATAAATTCCTATGCAATTCCTATGTCAAGAATGCCTTCGCCTGACAGACAGACACATAGTTGGTTGCCCAGATTGAGACAAACACAGCCACAGGTGTACATGGGGTAGGAATGTGTAATATGTCTTATCTTTTATGAGAGGTATTTAATATTGTGTAACCTCAGAAACATTTCCCCCTTCCTTCATTGAGGCTTTGTCAAAGATCCCTACCAGGTGGTGTATCTGGCTTCTGAACTGCACAATGAAAGTGTTGACATATTGGAACTGGGGATATTCTCAGTCATGAATTTCTCAGTGTACATCCCAAATGGCACCCTATTTCCTATATAGTGCACTTCTTTTGACAAGAGCCCTATTATAACAGAATGTATGCCCTTTAAAGAGAATAGGGTTGCATTTGGGATGCAAACTTAATTCAAATATCTGACACCATTATATCTGACACTATATACATTTGGATTGTCATAGATCCATTTAGAATCTTGTTTAATCATACTTTACTCCACTACTGGTACATGGTGCACACATATAAGGTAAAAACTACACCTACACAGAGATCCTATTATATTAGAGTTCTAATACAGTATGTAATTATATGTACACCTATAAGACTGTGGTGTAAGTCTACACCTATAAGTTACAAGTCCACCTATAGGATCATGGTGTTGGTATGATACAAGTCCACCTATAGGATCATGGTGTTAGTATGATACAAGTCCACCTATAGGATAATGGTGTTGGTATGATACAAGTCCACCTATAGGATCATGGTGTTGGTATGATACAAGTCCACCTATAGGATCATGGTGTTGGTATGATACAAGTCCACCTATAGGATCATGGTGTTGGTATGATACAAGTCCACCTATAGGATCATGGTGTTGGTATGATACAAGTCCACCTATAGGATCATGGTGTTGGTATGATACAAGTCCACCTATAGGATCATGGTGTTAGTATGATACAAGTCCACCTATAGGATCATGGTGTTGGTATGATACAAGTCCACCTATAGGATCATGGTGTTGGTATGATACAAGTCCACCTATAGGATCACGGTGTTAGTATGATACAAGTCCACCTATATGATCACAGTGTTAGTATGATACAAGTGTACGCTTTTAAGAGCATGGTGTAAGTCTGTTGTACCTGCCAACTGTAGAGCTTGTAGCGTAGCCCCAGCTGTTTGTAATCAATGACCATGTTCCCTCTCATGTGTTTCTGAGATGAGATACAGTCATTCAGAGCCTCCTCCAGCCTGCACACATACCCACACACACGCAGGCACGCACCAGACCCACACACACGCAGGCACGCACCAGACACACACACACACACACACACACACACACACACACACACACACACACACACACACACACACACACACACACACACACACACACACACACACACACACACACACACACACACACAGCAGCAAGGAGATGTCGGATATAATGGCCATCAGCTAAATGTCTCTTGTAATCCAAAGAATGAATAAACAGTAATTTGCCTTCATAGGTTAATCAATGTCTAAAAACTGTACAGACTCAACCTGTTGTTTACTTTAATAAAAGACAGAACATCAGTAGACCGAAGAGGAACCATAATGTTGTACAGTGATCACTTACCTGCTAGCCATCATGAATGCTCCAGCTCTTTGGAAAAAGCCAACTGCAAGTCGCTCATCCTTTGCTATGGTCTGGTCTAGAGCCTTGGCAACACAGGGTGACAGATAAATATGACACACACACACGTGCACACCCATACACTCCAGATATTGATTAATCACTCTCCTCCAGACTGACCTGGATGGCAGGTTCCAGCTGCCCCAAGGCGAGGTGAGCGGAGGCGGTCAGAAACAGAGTCCGGGAGGTAGGTTCAGTGATCTGGTTGAGTTTAGACAGGGCTCCCTGCCAGTCTCTGGCATCCACTGCCTTTACCGCCTCATCCCACAACCGCAAAAACTCTGTGTACAACATCCTCCTCCTGTGATAGGAAGTTTAATATAAAGGACAAGTTATACCACAAAAAAGTTAGGACAAGTGGGAAGCAGAAGAATTGTATACACTGCAATTTTATAGAGAATCTGGTACATCCATTTTCACATTTTTAAATGATTGATATAGAGCCATTGTAGTTTATATCGCCTCTGTTGTTTTTCAAAACCCAGACAGCCTAATTAACCGATAACCTAGACAAGTCTGAGTGTAATGAAGAAAATAACAAGATTACTCAGAGAATTTAAGAAAGTTATTTATATTTTCAACATTTCATGTAGGCCTACAATGTAATAACTGGACTAACTGCTGTGGTAGCCTATAAGAAGGGGGGGGGATAACACAACAAATAAAATAATTAGCTGATCTTCATCATTAAACAACAACAACCAGCTCTGTGCTCACACTCAGCAAAAACAGCAGGGAGATTTTGATTGGGTGACTTTTAAAGAGTATGCCAGTCTTTCACATGTAATAATCAACCACATGCAAGCTAGAAGGACTTCCTTAAATATATCTTGCCTTTAAATATGTATTTAAATCATTGTTAAATATATTCCAAAAAATTGTTACTTACAGGTTCTCCCTCCAACACTTAAAACATAAACAAGAAGAGAATCCTATGGTCAGTTATAGGTTCCTGGTAAAGTATTCCACCTGAGCACCTTGAATCTCCCTCAAGATGGTAGTGAGAGCTGCATGCTTTGGTGACAGCAGTGAGTGAGCCACAACCCTGCTCTACAAGGAAGTCAGTCGCATTCCCCGGGGTGGGGAGGGGAGCAAGCAAACAGGGCATGGAATGCACCTGGGCTGTTTCTCAAATGGAACCCTATTCCCTAAATAGAGCACTACTCTTGACCAGGGTCCATAGGGCAAAAGTCAAAAGTAGTGTATTATATAGAGATTAGGGTGCGTGCCATTTGGGACAAACTCCAGGAGACAGTGACAATAGCAAGTACACAATAGCTTCAATAACAAAGTTTTACTGATTCACAAAGGGCGAGACTACAGTGGAAGGCACACACCCACTGAGGTTGACTTAGGTCATGGCTGATTCACACTTTTTTAAAACACACTCATTATGAAACAAGGACACATTCATTTACATTCCGTTTTTACCTGTCTACAGGAGGGGCTTGCTTTAAGCGCTCACCTTTCCAGTTGGCTTAACTGCTTTACAAGCTATGTTGTGATAAAGAACAGGTTCTGCCCATAGCTTTTTTTTATTTTTATTTCACCTTTATTTAACCAGGTAGGCCAGTTGAGAACAAGTTCTCATTTACAACTGTGACCTGGCCAAGATAAAGCAAAGCAGTGCGACACAAACAACAACAACAACACAGAGTTACACATAAACAAACGTAGTCAATAACACAAAAGAAAAGAAAAATAGAAAAATCTATGTAGGCTGGGTTTCTGTACAGCACTTTGAGATTTCAGCTGATATACGAAGGGCTATATAAATAAATTTGATTTGATTTGATGTACAGTGTGTGCAAATGTAGAAAAGTAGGGAGGTAGGCAATAAATGGGCCATAGAGGTGAAAATAATGACAATTTAGCATTAATACTAGAGTGATAGATGTGCAGATGATGATGGGGCGGCAGGGTAGCCTAGTGGTTAGAGCGTTGGGCTAGTAACCGAAAGGTTGCAAGTTCAAATCCCTGAGCTGACATGGTACAAATCCTGGATAAAACGTTCCACTGTAATAGTGAAGGTGGCAGTAGAAAATCTTAACAGTATATTTGACCTATCAAATCTCAAATATGAAAATGAACAACAATGACAAATGGTTTGATGAAGAATGTAAAGAAATTGAGAAACCAGTCCATCCAAAAACATAGAGACCTGGAAAATCTCAGTCTACCCCAAATTGGAAAACACTGAACAAACAACATGAAGAATTATTTATCCAAAATGGAGATGTATGGGTAAACCAGTTCTTCTATCTTTTTGGCTCTATAACAAAGAGCAAAAAATATATACATGATCAAATACAAATCTTATAATGAACTATTAAAGACTACCAGAACCCACTGAATTCTCCAATTACCTTTAATGAGCTACAGGACAAAATAAAAACCCTCCAACCCAAAAAGGCATGTGGTGTTGATGGTATTCTGAATGAAATGATCAAATATACAGACAACAAATTCCAATTGGCTATAATAAAACTCTTTAACATCATCCTTAGCTCTGGCATCTTCCCCAATATTTGGAACCAAGGACTGATCACCTCAATCCACAAAAGTGGAGACAAATTTGACCCCAATAATTACCGTGGGATATGCGTCAACAGCAACCTTGGGAAAATCCTCTCCATTATCATTAACAGCAGACTCGTACATTTCCTCAGTGAAAACAATGTACTGAGAAAATGTCAAATTGGCCTTTTTACCAAATTACCGTACAACAGACCATGTATTCACCCTGCACACCCTAATTGACAAACAAACAAACCAAAACAAAGGCAAAGTCTTCTCATGCTTTGTTGATTTCAAAAAAGGCTTCGACTCAACTTGGCATGAGGGTCTGCTATACAAATTTATGGAAAGTGGTGTTGGGGGTAAAACATATGACATTATAAAATCCATGTACACAAACAACAAGTGTGCGGTTAAAATAGGCAAAAAACACACAGATTTCTTCCCACAGGGCCGTGGGGTGAGACAGGGATGCAGCTTAAGTTCCACCCTATTCAACATATATATCAACTAATTGGCGCGGGCACTAGAAAAGTCTGCAGCACCCGGCCTCACCCTACTAGAATCTGAAGTCAAATGTCTACTGTTTGCTGATGATCTGGTGCTTCTGTCACCAACCAAGGAGGGCCTACAGCAGCACCTAGATATTCTGCACAGATTCTGCCAGACCAGACTTCAGACGGTCCTGTATATGTATTCTTAGAGCAGGGGGACCTTGCGGGCGCTGCAGGATTTCAGTCCTTCACGGCGTAGTGTGTTATCAATAGTTTTCTTGGTGACTATGGTCCCAGCTGCCTTGAGATCATTTATAAGATCCTCCCGTGTAGTTCTGGGCTGATTCCTCACCGTTCTCATGATCATTGCAACTCCACGAGGTGAGATCTTGCATGGAGCCCCAGGCCGAGGGATAGTGACAGTTCTTTTGTGTTTCTTCCATTTGCGAATAATCGCACCAACTGTTGTCACCTTCTCACCAAGCTGCTTGGCGATGGTCTTGTAGCCCATTCCAGCCTTGTGTAGGTCTACAATCTTGTCCCTGACATCCTTGGAGAGCTCTTTGGTCTTGGCCATGCTTCTGTGGACAGGTGTCTTTTTTACAGGTAACAAGCTGCGGTTAGGAGCACTCCCTTTAAGAGTGTGCTCCTAATCTCAGCTCGTTACCTGTATAAAAGACACCTGGGAGCCAGAAATCTTTCTGATTGAGAGGGTGTCAAATATTTAGTTCCCTCATTAAAATGCAAATCAATTTCTAACATTTTTGACATGTGTTTTTCTGGATATTTTTGTTGTTATTCTGTCTCTCACTGTTCAAATAAACCTACCATTAAAATTATAGACTGATCATTTCTTTGTCAGTGGGCAAACGTACAAAATCAGCAGGGGATCAAATACTTTTTTCCCCCACTGTATATATATATATATATATCTATCTATCCAGTATATGGCGTCTTATATTTTTCCATTCTATAATTTATTTAGTATTATTACTATTATTGTTTCACTCACTTCTCTTTGACCTACATTGTTGAAGCTTGGAGCATAAGCATTTCACTGTTCCCTGCAATTACAACTGCGACCCAGTGCATGTGACTAATAAACTCTGAGTTGTATTTGTATTTATTATGGATCCCCATAAGCTGCTGCCAAGGCAGGGGTCTGTCAAAATTAAGGCAGTTTTATAATTTTAAAAACATTACATTCATAACAGATTTCACAACACACTTAAGTATGCTCTCTCAGGCCCCTACTCCACTACCACATTTGTACAATACAAAATCCATGTGGGTATAGTGCGTACGTTATCGTGTGTGTATGCATGTGTCTGCCCCTATGTTTTTGTGTTTATTTCATAGCCACTGCTATTCTATAAGATGTACTTTAATCTGTTTTTTAAATCTGACTCTACTGCTTCCATCAGTTACCCAATGTAGAATAGAGTTCCATGTAGTCATGGCTCTATGTAGTACTGTGTGCTAGTAGTTTAAACAGACAGCTCGGTGCTTTCAACATGTCAATAACTCTCACAAATACAAGTAGTGATGAAGTCAATCTCTGCTCCACTTTGAGCCAGGAAAGAGTAACATGCAGATTATTAATGTTTGCTCTGTATACATCCAATGGCCAGACGTGCTGCCCTGTTCTGAGCCAATTGAAATTTACTAAGGGTTGGTAAAAAGCTGATTGGTCGGCTATTTGAGCTAGTAAAGGGAGCTTTACTATTCTTAGGTAGCGGAATGACTTTTGTTTCCCTCCAGGCTTGAGGGCACACACTTTCTAGTAGGCTTGAATTGAAGATATGGCAAATAGGAGTGGCAATATCATCCGCTATTATCCTCTAATTTTCCATCCAAGTTGTCAGACCCCGGTGGCTTGTCATTCTTGATAGATACCAATAATTTTTTCACTTCTTCCACACTCACTTTACGGAATTCAAAATTACAAATTTTCCATGGCTTATGTGTGTTCATATGATACCAGGAGTCGAATCCCGACTGAAGGCCCCCCCCCCCCCCCAAAAAAAAAACAATTGTTGTGACCCGCAGTCCTTATTTTACCCATTCTGGGTCGGGATTATGACCTGTGGTCCACCAGTTGAGAATGTGCTGTGACCTTGCCATAGAGCAGCCATAGGGGAAAATATATTCTTTATCACATTTAAAGAGTTGTAGCATACACCTGCAATTGACACAAACTTCCATGAAAGGATGGAGGCACTACAAGGACAGGAAGCAGTTGGTTTTCAGAAAGCAGTGAATGGTAAACACACATAATTAGCACTGCCGCGCTTCAGGTAAATTCAAAACCTTTATTGGTATTAACAAACTTGAGAAGTGATGTTTACAAGGCTTTTCATTTTCCACAGTTGAGGAATATACACATTCACATTAAGATGACCCAGCGTGACAGCTGAATTGTGTGAAACTAGATCAGATAGTTTGTGAGGACCTGCTCAGAGCAACAGTTGGTCGCAATGTGCTCCATAGCCCCCTCCCTTGGCACTAACCCATTGATGTCTGCGGATCTGAAGGCTTTGGAACGGTATAAGCAGTGTAGTGGTGCAGGGTCCACCTTACAGATCTGCAGACATCCAAGGGTCAGGTCCACATACTGGTTAGGACCAAGAGCGTAGCAGTAGGGAGCAAATTGGGACCAGCTGCAAGACAAGAGTTGGGCAAATAGAGGTGTAAGTACATGAGCAGACAATCACCAGACAAATACCAAGTCACTGTGATGATACTTAAATCAACAGAAGAGTCGTGTACGTGTCAGTGCTGTAGACAACATGCATCCTGAGATCTCACAGCAGCATAGGCTAATAAGTGCTTAAAGTGGTTTAACAGCAAAAATGGCAGTCTGTTTTAGCATTAGATATCCTGCAGCATAGTCTGGGCTGGCTAATGCTAGAACAGAATACCACCTCGGTTAGTAGTTTGTTTCACATCTAAAACAACACAAAAGCTTGTCGGTATGAAATGCATTGAGCACCTATGATTTTCTCTCTCAGGTCAATACTATCTCTGGGAGTTGAAACAAAACGTACTCCCCATTTCACGTAAACAAAGCACAGGATTCAAAAAGAATACTGCAACAGAAATGCTCTTAATGTAATAACGATTTGAATGACTGTAGCCCCGAGGGCTGTTGTGAGTACTGCAATGGTCCCGTGTGGCTCAGTTGGTAGAGCATGGTGTTTGCAACACCAGGGTTGTGGGTTCGATTCCCACGGGAGACCAGTACGGGGAAGAAAAAAAATGTATGAAATGTATGCATTCACTACTGTAAGTCGCTCTGGATAAGAGCGTCTGCTAAATGACAAAAAAAAATAAAAAAAGGCGAGGCTAGTCGGTTTAACAGAATGAAAGAATATATTGCATTGGTTGTTGGTACTGGACAGTACTGTATGAACACCCAGTGAACCATCCCAACTGCCAAAATGACGAAGACACCCAAGCACTGATCAAAGGTAAATCGTTAAAGAATGGCGCTGGAGGGGATGGCTGCGGTTTTACGTGCTCTTCAACAATTGTGCTATTTTGTGTGTTTTTTCACATTGCTTGTAACTTATTTTGTACATAATGTTGATGCTACCATGTCTTATGAATGAAAAGAGCTTCAGGATAAGAACAGCGATTACTCACCTCAAACTGGACTAATATTTTTTCTTTAATGAGTCTGACGAGAAGGATATAAAGCTGCTCTCAAGACAAAAGCCCAAATCCCTGTCATTCGCATGAAGAAAATAAAGAAATACAAGGGGCAGAGATCAGGGTGCCTTGTGAGAATTTGTAGGCGAGTGGATAACCCACCTCTACCATCATTCTATTGGCCAACATGAAATCACTGGAGAATAAACTGGATGAGCTCCGTTTGAGACTATCCTACCAACGTGACATTAAAAACTGTAATATCTTATATTTCACAGTCGTGGCTGAAAGAAGACACGGATAATATACAGTTGGCTGGGTTTTCCGTGCATCGGCAGGACAGAACAGCTACGTCCGTTAAGACAAGGGGTGGGGGTGTGTGACTATTTGTCAATAACAGCTGCTTCGCAATGTCTAATATTAAGGTCTCGAGGTATTGCTCGCCTGAGTTAGAGTACCTCATGATAAGCTGTAGGCCACACTACCAAGAAGGTTTTCATCTATATTTTCGTAGCCGTCTATTTACCACCACAAACCGACGTGGCACTAAGAAAATGCTGATCCAGAAGCGACGCTCCTAGTGGCCAGGGACTTTACTGCAGGCAAACTTAAATCCGTTTTACCTAATTTCTACCAGCATGTCACATGAGCAACCAAAAATGCTAGACGACCTTTACTCCACATACAGAGACGCGTACAAAGCTCTCCCTCGCCCTCCATTTGGCAAATCTGACCTTAATTTTATCCTCCTGACTCCTGCTTACAAGCAACAACTAAAGCAGGAAGTACCAGTGACTCGCTCAATACAGAAGTGGTCATATGACGCGGATGCTACGCTACAGAACTCTTTTGCTAGCACAGACTGGAACATGTTCTGGGATTCATCCAATGTAATTGAGGAGTATACCACCTCAGTCACCGGCTTCATCAATAAGTGCATTGACGACATCATTCCCACAGTGACCGTACTTACATATCCCAACCAGAAGCCATGGATTACAGGCAACATCCGCACCGAGCTAAAGGCTAGAGCTGCTGCTTTCAAGGAGTGGGACACTAATCCGGACGCTTATCAGAAATCCCGCGATGCCCTCTGACGAACCATCAAACAGGCAAAGCGTCAATACAGGACTAAGATTGAATCCTACTACACCGGCTCTGATGCTCGTCAGATGTGGCAGGGCTTGCAAACTATTATGGACTACAAAGGGAAACCCAGCCACGAGCTGCCCAGTGACGCTAGCCAACCAGACGGGCTAAATGCCTTTTATGGTCGCGTCAAGGCAATCAACACTGAAGCATGCATGAGAGCACCAGCTATTCCAGACGACTGTGTGATTATGCTCTCCGTAGCCGATGTGAGCAAGACATTTAAACAGGTCAACATTCACAAGGCCGCGGGGCCAGACGGATTACCATGACGTGTACTCCGAGCATGCGTGGACCAACTGGCAAGTGTCTTCACTGACATTTTCAACCTTTCTCTGACCGAGTCTGTAATACCTATACGTTTCAAGCAAACCACCATAGTCCCTGTGCACAAGAAAGCGAAGGTAACCTGCCTAAATGACTACCGCCCCGTAGCACTCACGATGGTAGCCATGAAGTGCTTTGAAAGGCTGGTCATGGCTCACCTCAACACAATCATCCCGGAAATCCTAGACCGACTCCAATTCGCATGCCGCTCCAACAGATCCACAGATGACACAATCTCAACCCACATTCCCCTTTCCCACCCGGACAAAAGGAACACCTATGTGAGAATGCTATTCATTGACTACAGCTTAGCGTTCAACAACATAGTGCCCTCAAAGCCCATCACTAAGTTAATAAGGACCCTGGGAGTAAACACCTCCCTCTGCAACTGGATCCTGGACTTCCTGACGGGCAGCCCTCAGGTGGTAAGGGTAGGTAACAACACAGCTGCCACGCTGATCCTTAACACGGGGGCACCTTAGGGGTGTGTGCTTAGTCCCCTCATGTACTCCCAGTTCATCCACGTTTGCGTGGCCAAACACGACTCCAACACCATCATTAAGTTTGCTGACGACACAACGGCTGTAGGCCTGATCACCGACAACGATGAGACAGCCTATAGGGAGGAGGGCAAGAGGCCTGGCAGTGTTGTGCCAGGACCACAACCTCTCCCTCAACGTGAGCAAGACAAACGAGATGATTGTGGACTCCAGGAAAAGGAGGACCGAGCACAACCCCCATTCACATCAACTGGGCTGTAGCGGAGTGGGTCGAGAGTTAAGTTCCTTGGTGTCCACATCACTAACAATCTAACATGGTCCAAACACACCAAGAAAGTTGTGAAGAGGGCATGACAATGCCTTTTCCACCCTCAGGAGACTGAAAAGATTTGGCATGGGTCCTCAGATCCTCAAAGGTTTCACAGCTGCACCGTCGAGAGCCTCCAGACCGGTTGCATCACCACCTGGTATGGCAACTGCTCGGCATCTGACCATAAGGCACTACAGAGGGTAGTGCATACAACCCAGTACATTGCTGGTGCCAAGCTTCCTACCATCCAGGACCTATTACACTAGGCAGTGTCAGAGGATGGCCCAACAAATTGTCAATGACTCCAGTCACCCAAGTCATTGACTGTTCTCTCTGCAACCGCACGGCAAGTGGTACCGGAGCACCAGGTCTAGGTCCAAAAGGCTCCTTAGTAGCTTCTACCCCCAAGCCATAAAACTGCTGATCAATTAATCAAATAGTCCACCAGGACTATTTACAGTGCATTCTCAACCTGTATACAGAAAGGCTGCCAATATAGTCTGTAGCCTCTATACAAATGCATTGAATATTCAACACTGCTACATTTTCTCAAGGTTTATCTATTTTGTAAAGAAATTGTATTTCAATAACTTGAAGGGCAGATTTCAGATTCTCGCAAATGTAATATTATTAATAAGAGCAAGTAACTATTTTTGCTTAACTATAAATACACACACAATTCAAGGAAATACTTCAAAAAACAACAACATCTAAATCATGTTCAAATATTGCATTTGACCAAACCATACTTATTGACGCTCTGTTCAATAAGCCACGTTACCATGGATTAGTTAAAGCCATAAAAGGAGTAGAGGTTTGGCCTCACAGTGGCATAGCTAGAAAAAACAACATCAGCCTCCCTGAGGACAGTCACATCAACAGCACATTTCAAATATTGAATACAAAAACTCAAAGCTTGCAAAACACACCTCCCATCAGCCATGTTCTTCTTATAGACGAAACTCAAAATTAAATTAAGGTTGCATCCCACCATTCCCTAATATAGTGCACTACTACACTGAACAAAAACAAAAAACACAACATGTACAGTGTTGGTCCCATGTTTCATGAGCTGAAATAAAAGATCCCAGAAATGTTCCGTATGCACAAAACACTTACTTCTTTGTGTGCACAAACTCGTTTACACGCGTTAGTGAGCATTTTATCCTTTGTCAAGATAATCCTGACAGGTGTGGAAATATCAAGAAGCTGATTAAACAGTATTATCATTACACAAGTGCACCTTGTGCTGTGGAAAATAAAAGGCCACTAAAATGTGTAGTTGTCTCACACAACACAATGCCAGAGATGTTTCAAATTTTGAGGAAGTGTGCAGTTGCCATGCTGACTGCAGGAATGTCCACCGGAGCCGTTGCCAGAGAATTGAATGTTAATTTCTCTAGCATAAGCTGCCTCCAAGGTTGTTTTAGAGAATTTCGCAGTACGTCCAACCGGCCTTACAACCACGTGTAGCCACGCCAGCCCAGGACCGCCACATCTGGGTTCTTCACCTGCGGAATCGTCAGAGGGGGGAGGAGTATATCTATCTATAATAAAGCCATTTTGTGGGGGAAATCTTATTCTGATTTTTACAAATTTTATTTAACCTTTGGCTGGGGCTGGCTCCCCAGTGGGTTGGTCTGGCTCCCAAGGCAAAGGGTGGCTACTTTGAAGAATAAAATATATTTTATTTGTCTAACACTTTTTTGGTTACTACATGATTCCATATGTGTTATTTCATAGTTTTGATGTCTTCACTATTATTTCTACAATGTAGAACATCGTAAAATAAAGAAAAACCCTTGAATGAGACGGTGTGTCCAAACTTTCGACTGGTACTGTATACATTTTAGGGAATGGGTTGCCATTTGGGATGGAGCCTAAAATAATCAGTCCTATTGATTCATCAAAAGCAGTACTAGCGCGTCTGAGTACTTACTTACTATAAATTATTGTAAAAATATATAGAATAAAGACATAGCCTTACTAACTCATTTCAATTCACACATTTCTGACACACTAATGAAATATATTTCTACAGGTCTTGCTATTGCACAGAAATGCACCATTATTATGGGTCAATCTTATGACAAGGCAAGTCATCACACAGTCAATAATAAGTGCATGATGTTTTGGTTAAACAGCTCACATGTAATTTACTCTCAAAAGAAAACTGGCCCACTATTCAACTATCAGTTTTACTTAGCTCAGTATACCACTGCATGTCAAATTTTTCAATGCATTGGCTTGTATGTTTATACTAAGATAGCTTGTTTCATTGCAGGAAGGAATGATTCAAGCATCAATTTCCCCTGAAACCTATCATATGTAGCCTGGTCCCAGATCTGTTTGTGCTCTTGCCAACTCCAACGCTCAGTGTCATTGTCTGCTATTGAAATCTTTGTAAAGGCCGCGTAAGCATCCAAACTGTGTAAAAAAAGATAAACAGGCCGGTTGCGCCCATTGTCACGTCCACCACCTAAGACACTTCTTGATCCAGAAAAACCCCTGCAATCAGTGACAGGAGTTGGTCTAATAGCACAAACAGACAGGCACTCAGACTAATCATACCGCCCATTGTCAGAAAATACGAGTACTATTGTTCCTGGTGTAGTGAGTTGTTTTAAGAGCATTGAGAACAGGCGCAGAATTAGAGCAACATGATAACATTCAGAGCACAATGACAACTAATTAATACATACAGTACCAGTCAAAAGTTTGGACACCTACTCATTCAAGGGTTTTCATTTTTACTATTTTCTACATTGTAGAATAACAGTGAAGACATCAAAACTATGAAATAACACATATGGAATCATGTAGTTGCCAAAAAAGTAGCCACCCTTTCCCTTGACAGCTTTGCACACTCTTGGCATTCTCTCAACCAGCTTCATGAGGTAGTCACCTGGAATGCATTTCAATGTGCCTTGATAAAAGTTAATTTCCGGAATTTCTTTCCTTCTTAATGCGTTTGATCAGTTGTGTTATGACAAGTTAAGGGTGGAATACAGAAGATAGCCCTATTTGGTGAAAGACCAAGTCCATAATATGGCAAGAACAGCTCAAACAAGCATTGCACTGACACAATGTCCATCATTACTTTAAGACATGAAGGTCAGTCAATACGGAACATTTCAAGAACTTTGAAAGTTTCTTCAAGTGCAGTCGCAAAAACCAAGCGCTATGATGTAACTGGCTCTCCCAACACAGGAAAGGAAGATCCAGAGTTACCTCTGCTGCAGAAGATAAGTTCATTAGAGTTACCTGCACGTCAGATTGCAGCACAAATAAATGATTCACAGAGTTCAAGTAACAGACACATCTCAACATCAACTGTTCAGAGGAGACTGCGTGAATCAGGCCTTCATGGTTGAATTGCTGCAAAGAAACCACGACTAAAGGACACCAATAACAGACTTGTTTGAGCCAAGAAACACAAGCAATGGACATTAGACCGGTGGAAATCTGTCCTTTGGTCTGATGAGTCCAAATTGGAGATTTTTGGTTCCAACCACTGTCTTTGCAAGATGCAGAGTAGGTGAACGAATGATCTCTGCATGTGTAGTTCCCATCTTGAAGCATGGAGGTGGTGTGATGGTGCTTTGCTGGTGACATGGTTGGTGATTTATTTAGAACTCAAGGCACACTTAACCAGCATGGCTACCACAGCATTCTGCAGCGATACACCATCCCATCTGGTTTGCGCTTAGTGGGACTATAATTTGTTTTTCAACAGGACAATGACCCAAAACACAACTCCAGGCTGTGTAAGGGCTATTTGACCATGAATATTGATGGAGTGATGCATCAGATGACCTGGCCTCCACAATCACCCAACCTCAACCCAATCGAGATGGTTTGGGATGAGTTGGATCGCAGAGTGAAGGACAAGCAGCCAACAACTGCTCAGCATGTAATGTAGAAAATAAAAAATATATAGAAAAACCCTTGAATGAGTAGGTGTCCAAACTTTTGACCTGGTACTGTGGGTCTCTAGATAGATATATATTTTTTTAAATCAAGACCATTACCAAGACAGACTTGACTTCAGACACCAAAAAGACAGCACATAATACACTTTTCTAAAAAGAAAGCAATTGAATAAATATTTGGGAGAAGGACAATGTCCTCCTTTACTTTCCCACTTCTTTGAGTAGTGTCACACTGTGACTCACAGCAGGCAGACCACTAGGCTCCCAAGGTTGAACACACAGAGAGAGATTGTGAGCAAAAGCAAAAGATAAAGTCAGTGTGTCTGACCACCCAAATCCACCTGTACCTCCACACTCTAAGTTCTGGACTTAATGTGATAAGCACAACCATTGCCATCACAGCAAGTGCATCCCAATACTTCCTACAAATCTAAAAGCATCAGATTTGTGGAGGCATGGACGAGAGGGAGTTTCAACCACATTTCTTAAACCAGTCATTTCCTTTTAAACCACAGAAGGGAAATTAACAAGTGCACAATTTAGAAGGAAGGAGAGGTTAACTGGAACATAGCCATAACCTGGGGTTTAATCATTCAGGAAGGGTGGAACGTTACACAACTTTATGATAGAAACACGTCATTTAGAACAGACGTTATTTGTCACAGAGAATAATCAAATCGGATCTGCTCTATACATTACATGTCTATCTACAACCTTTGGAACGTTTTGACGTTCTGAACAAACCCCTGGTTAGTACTGAACACTCATTTCATCATCACGCAACAGTTTGATGCATGTTCACTTGCAGTCTGACTTGTCTTCAACCAAATTATACAGACTGCCTGGAGTCATTCAACTCTCGCTAGAAACATTCACCTTTGAGGAAATGTAACAATTTAAGGAGACAAATTAAACTAATTGATATTTGAATATGGCAAAAAAGGAACGTTGTTGAAGAGTAAACATTGGTTTGATGCCTGATGGTCTTTTTTTGTATATGGAGAAATGTATCAAATAATTTTTTAAATGTAAAAAAAAAAAAAAAAATGTATTGTAATAATCATGTTAACATAGTTTTGTACAAGGTTATCTGTGGTATAAATAAATATGTATTTTACACCCCCCCCCCGGCTTTGACTTAAAGGCAAAAAAACAATACTTGTCACAGCCGTGTGCACACTCACACACACACACACACACACACACACACACACACACACACAGTCTCTACGTGCGGTTGAGTGTCTGGAAGATTCTGGAGATCTGCAGCATGACAGGCCCAGTCTCAGGGTCATTCATCCATTGGGTGCTGTTCAGAGGGTTCTCCAACATGTCCTCAAACGCTACACACAAACAGAAGGTTTAAGAGGGTTTTAGAGACTACACAACAATTCAATAAGTAGCCTCGTCTGAGCCAGAACAGCCCATAGGACTGAAGCATGTTTCTGTAGCGTGACGCTTGATGTACAGGTACACCCCCTCCCCTTATCCTCTGAGCTTTGTTATTTTTAACTGTACAATTACTTTTTCTCCAAACCTACCGAGCAGTGTTTTGGGATTGGTGAGGCCCAGCTGGACCACAGGGTTCTCCAGGATGGCCTGGAAGAGAGAACTGTTGATGTCGATGCCTTTATCCAAGTCCTCCGGAGACGGCTTCCTGTCCCCCAGCAGCCACTCGCACTGTGGGTTTAGATCGGTTAGTTAACTTCTCTTAAACTAGGACGGTCAATGGAGAACCAGTTCTTATTCCAAATGACAACATGGGTAATAGGTGTAAAATGCAGTCCATTCATAGACAGGAAGCAATGACTTATTTTTTTACTCAATAAGTGTGTGCTTCATGTTCTTTGATCCTTTATTCCTGTGTGGACAGTAAACCTACTGCAGCATCCTGTTGGTTGTTATTGACTCTCAGGGCATCGACCACCTCCTTCTCATCAAAGCCCATCTCCAATAACGCAATGACAGCCTGCAGAGACAAAGAACGATACGGAGTTAGTTTATCATTACACACTACACTGTCATTCTATAAAAGGACAAATAGTTTATCACAGTTTGAAGCCAACATTCAGTAAGAGAGTAGCAGACACAAATTTTACGACATTTTAGGTAAGCTAGCTAACAGCTATATACACAGTGTTCAAAACATTAGTAATTGCTCTTTCCAGGTGAAAGCTATGATCCCTTATTTATGTCACTTGTTAAATCCCCTTCAATCAGTTGATGGATTCTGTTAAAATGTAACATGTTTCATTTTAAACTATAGTTTGTTTGTATACTGTTTAGTGAATAATCATTAACAAGTGAGTATAAATGGAGTTCAGGCCATGAAACTGTGGGTATGCTAATTTGGAAAAGTTGACCTAATCAGATAAGAGGATATTGCCTAGGATCAGAGAGCAGGGTCAGGCCCAGGACAATAAAGATGGACGGGGTGTGATTCTGACATCTAGCTAAACAAAGAGAGGACCATGGACATTCCACAGTCCAGATATGGGATACTCATTGGGGTCATAAAATGTATAGCTGGGGTGGTGACTAAAAGGAGAGAAGAGTATAAGATGTGTTGTGAACTTTCTAAATGTATGCACTCAGCTGACGGCATCCCTGGTAATAAAATCTTTAAACTTCTCTTGAGCTTTTGGTCTCAATTCCAGGCTGCATCACATCCGGCTGTGATTGGGAGTCCCATAGGGCGGCGCACAATTGGCCCAGCGTCGTCCGGGTTTGGCCGGGGTAGGCCGTCATTGTAAATAAGAATTTGTTCTTAACTGACTTGCCTAGTTAAATAAAGGTTCCATACATTTTATTTTTAAACAATTCCTTATTGCAAAGAGGTTGCAATAGCAATGGAGAGGAGAGACAGGTTAAAGGATTTTTAAGCCTTTAGACAATTGAAACATGGATTGTGTATGTGTACATGTCAGAGGGTGAATGGGCAAGACAAAAGATTGAAGTGCCTTTGAACGGGGTATGGTAGTATGTGCCAGGCACACCATGTGCCAGCATCCCTGTGAAACGCTTTCTATATCTTGTAGAGTTGAGGCTGATGAATTGAGACTGTTCTGAGGGTAAATTGGTGTGCAACTCAATATTAGGAAGGTATCTTGCCTGGTCACAGATTTGTTTGTCGTCTTGCCAAAACCAGTCTAACATGTAACAGTTTTAGCTTGGTATATCCCAGGGCATTGGGACAGAAAGATCACTCACCCGTGAGTCGGGCCTGAACTCTCTTTTCCTTCGGATCCTCTTGAAGATCTCAGTGAGTTCGTCCTGCCTGGCGGCGGCATCTGTGTTGGTCTGGGAGAGGGTGCGGAGGAGGTTTGGAAATGAGGCGGAGATAGATGGGATCAGGGGTGGTGCTGTGGCTCCTACTGCTCCTGGGGTGTCCTGGCCGGGCAGGGTGGTGTCCACCGTGGGGTCGTCTACGTGCTCAATCAGCCACTCCATGGCCTGGGTCACTGACATGCTGCAGGAGAGGCAGTGAGGGAGGGGCATGGTTAAATTTGTTGTTTCAGACTCATCTGATCAGACTGGATTAACCTGTTGTGATGGATAGAATCACAGGCTAAGTGTCTAATTGATTCTTTATAGACTTCACTGATATGACCACTGACCAGTATCATTGACTCAGACTATACTCCAGGGCAGTTGTCCTTCCTCAGTGAATTTCTTTATATATTTTTTTATGTCAGACATTTATCCTTTATTGATAAAACTATACTAAATATAATCACGTCACCAAATAATTGATTATAACACACTATTCTGCAAATAAGTTCTACAGTAGCCTCAACAGCACTCTGTAGGGTAGCACCATGGTGTAGCTGGAAGACAGCTAGCTTCCATCCTCCTCTGGGTACAGAGGAGGATGGAAGCTAGGAGGCTCGTGGTTCTTACCTCCTTCCATAGACTTACACAGTAATTATGACAACTTTCAGAGGACTTCCTCCAACCTCAGAACTCTTGCAGCATGAACTGACATTTTGTCCACCCAATCAAAGGATCAGAGAATGAATCTAGTACTGAAAGCATAAACTACAGCTAGCTAGCACTAGTGTATAAAATGTGGTGAGTAGTTGGCTCAGAGAGAGAAAGACAATAGTTGAATAGTTAAATTAATTTCTTCCAAAAGCAAGAGAGAGTAATTTCTCTCTCACTTTGCTAGCAAATGCAGCTAGCTAGTTTAGCCTACTGAACACCCTGCTCAAACAGAGGGATGCTATGTTAGCTAGCTGGCTATGACTTTCCAACACATTTTACATTTACATTGAAGTCATTTAGCAGACGCTCTTATCCAGAGCGACTTACAAATTGGTGCATTCACCTTATGATATCCAGTGGAACAACCACTTTACAATAGTGCATCTAAATCTTTTTTTTTTTTGGGGGGGGGGGGGGGGTTAGAAGGATTACTTTATCCTATCCTAGGTATTCCTTAAAGAGGTGGGGTTTCAGGTGTCTCCGGAAGGTGGTGATTGACTCCACTGTCCTGGCGTCGTGAGGGAGCTTGTTCCACCATAGGGGTGCCAGATCAGTTAACAGTTTTGACTGGGCTGAGCGGGAACTGTGCTTCCTCAGAGGTAGGGGGGCCAGCAGGCCAGAGGTGGATGAACACAACACTGGAACTCAAGGTAAGCTTTTGGTTTTACAAATGTATTGTCACCAGGGTCGCCGGTGTAACTGCTTAGTGACTATACAGTACACTAACATTACTGCATGATTGTAGCGGGTTTACTAACGCGTTAGTTGTATTAGCTTTGCTGACTATGACGTTACTTTAGCTAATATGGTGACAATGATGTAGGCTGAGTGTAGCGGTTTGGCTTGGAAAGGTTTTTTCGTAGCTGATGTGTTGCACATTGAAGTACATAAGCGAAAGGGAAGAGGTGAGTGCATAGATGCGAGAAGGAATACAACGTGGCTGCTATGAAAGCGAACTGTGTTTATGTGTGATCAGGGGTGAATTTATTCTGCCGATTCTGTTAAAGATTTTTCTTAAAAAGGAAGCAAACGGAACAAAACGAGTATAAACATAGCTGAATTTGTCGATTAGAAACTCTCGTTTGCAACTGTTGGACTAATGATTACACCCTATATCAGCTAGATGCAGGCAAGAGTGTGCAAGGCAGTATTTAAATGACACTGTCTGTCCATGTGTCAAAAAAAAAAGTATCACTGTCTGTCACCCTAAATTTGGTGTCTCGCCCTGTGTGCACCTACGTTGTAAACTTTTATTCATAGGCTAGGTTGTAGCAACCTCATGATGGGTAAAGGGAAAATGTGCGTATCATGTGGCAGCCTAAACCTATCGCAGTTACATTGAACATGAATGTGAATGTCAACATGAATGTCATCCAATATGCTGTAATAGAAATAAGGCCATGCTCACAAAAAAAAATAAAAAAATCTTCCCTCATCTTAAACACTCCAGGTTTTTTTGTTTTGCATAGAAAAGTCTTGGGCGAACGGCCTAATCATTTGTTTAGGTCCAAACAGTGTTTTCAGGGGAGGGGGATTCATTTTTGGGATGGAAAAACGTTCTCGGTGTTGTTGGATATAGAAAAAAACAAACCAGTTAGTATCAAATATGTAAAAAAAAAAGATAATGGACCTATATTTTTAAATAACAAAATGAGAAATAAAAAAATCACTCAAATAAAAGCTAGACAAAAACAATGAATTCAGGAGTATTGGTTTTGTTATCATGTTTGAGCAAAAGAACACTGCATTAGCCATGGCAAAATGCATAAAAATTGCAGGTGGAAACATGCAGGAAAATAGCTAAATGTTCTCTCAGCTCCATAGCAGAATTGCAGAAAATTGGCTTACAAACGGCAAAAGTTCTCTCAGCTTCATGGTAAAATCTGCAGAATTGCAGGAAATAGCCCCGCGGCCAAGATGGGCGCCTCAAATGTTCTTGCCCAGGGCCTTGACCAAATACAGCTGGGCCAAGATAGCACTAACCATGGGCTGAGCATGCCCATTGCCACACCCCCACCACGCCCCTTTTTGATTCAGAAAAAACCCTGCACTCGTTGTGTCAGTGATTCTGATTATCTCATTTGACTTCAGGTGCTGATAAGTATTATTGATTGTGACTCACTGGTTGAGTCTGAGAGCTTTGATGGCTTTGCTCTCAGGGAAACCCATCTCAGTCAGCTGCTGAAGGGTCGTCTCATCCACCCGGTCCTCCTCCTCCTCATCCAGCATGGCTGACAAACCACACACACAATATTAGTGAATAATAGTTTAACTATAATAATACTTTATGCCATGGCATTGCTACTGATTGCCTTGAAGGGAATTCTAGAGCGTGCATTATTTAAGTGATAATGCCCGAGAAGCCGGTGTTTGAGATATATTGGCAAACCGTGCCAATATATCCTCCAAACACCGGCTTCTTTGGCATTATCACTTTTATACAACGGGTTACCAAAATAGACATTTTTATTTTGATTAATTTATTCATACTATTTAATCATTCCACAAGATATAGTACTGACACAAATCTAGGGTTGCTAGCCAAGCTGGCTGGTCGTTCGTTCTATCGGTTCGGTTGCCAGAGACGTGACCCAGTCATTTAGTCTTTTTGCTCTGTATCTACAGTTGAAGTCAGAAGTTAACATACACATTAGCGAAATAAATTTAAACTCAGTTTTTCACAATTCCTGACATTTAATCCTAGTAAAAATTCCCTGTCTTAGGTCAATTAGGATCACCACTTTATTTTAAGAATGTGAAATGTCAGAATAATAGTAGAGAGAATGATTTATTTATTTCATCACATTCCCAGTGGGTCAGAGGTTTACATACACTCAATTAGTATGTGGTAGCATTGCCTTTAAATTGTTTAACTTGGTCAAACGTTTCGGGTAGCCTTCCACAAGCTTCCCACAATAAGTTGGGTGAATTTTGGCCCATTCCTCCTGACAGAGCGGGTGTAACTAAGTCAGGTTTGTAGGCCCCCTGGCTAGCACACGCTTTTTCAGTTCTGCCCACACATTTTCTGTAGGATTGAGGTCAGGCCTTTGTGATGGCCACTCCAATACCTTGACTTTGTTGTCTTTAAGCCATTTTTCTATAACTTTGGAAGAATGCTTGGGGTCATTATCCATTTGGAAGACCCATTTGCGACCAAGCTTTAATTTCCTGACTGATGTCTGGAGATGTTGCTTCAATATATCCACATAATGTTCCTCCCTCATGATGCCATCTATTTTGTGAAGTGCACCAGTCTCTCCTGCAGCAAAGCACCCCCACAACATGATGCTGCCACCCCCGTGCTTCACGGTTGGGATGGTGTTCTTTGGCTTGCATGCCTCCCCCTTTTTCCTCCAAACATAACAATGGTCACTATGGCCAAACAGTTCTATTTTTGTTTCATCAGAGCAGAGGACATTTCTCCAAAAAGTACGATCTTTGTCCCCATGTGCAGTTGCAAACCATAGTCTGGCTTTTTTATGGCGGTTTTGGAGCAGTGGTTTCTTCCTTGCTGAGCGGCCTTTCAGGTTATCTGGATATAGGACTTTTTTACTGTGGATATAGATACTTTTGTACCTGTTTCCTCCAGCATCTTCACAAGGTCCTTTGCTGTTGTTCTGGAATTGATTTGCACTTTTCGCACCAAAGTATGTTCATCTCTAGGATACAGAATGCGTCTCCTTCCTGAGCGGTATGATGGCTGCGTGGTCCCGTGGTGTTTATACTTGCGTACTATTGTTTGTACAGAATTTACCTTCAGTTGTTTGGAAATAGCTCCCAAGGATGAACCAGACTTGTGGAGGCCTACCATTGTTTTTATGAGGTCTTGGCTGATTTCTTTTGATTTTCCCATGATGTCAAGCAAAGAGGCACTGAGTTTGAAGGTAGGCTTTGAAATACATCCACAGGTACACCTCCAATTGACTCAAATGAGGTCAATTAGCCTATGAGAAGCTTCTAAAGCCATGACATCATTTTCTGGGATTTTCCAAGCTGTTTAAAGGCACAGTCAACTTAGGATATGTAAACTTCTGACCCAATGGAATTGTGATACAGTGAATTATATGTGAAATAATCTGTCTGTAAACAATTGTTGGAAAAATTACTTGTGTCATGCACAAAGTAGATGTCCTAACCGACTTGCCAAAACTATAGTTTGTCAACAATAAAGTCGTGGAGCGGTTGAAAAATGAGTTTTAATGACTCCAACCTAAGTGTATGTAAACTTCCGACTTCAACTGTATTGGCGCAACCCAGTCGTTCGTTCTAAATGTTCCATTGCCATACTGGCTGGCAACGTTCTTATCCCTTGCTTGCTTGCTATTCAACTACGGCTAACTTACAGTCACGTCAAACAGTGCAGCCAGAATAACATCTGCATTTGCGTTTGTTTAAGCTGTTTTCTAGTGATAATTTTTGGGATACATCCATAACAATGAGCTAATGATGCGTGATTTCACCTGGCATAGAAAATGTACTCTCATCTGGACACTGTTGTTCAGAGGAGCTAGCCAACAACACAGCTAACACAATCACTTCAAACTGAGCTGGAAAAACTGCAAACTAGCTGCACTTCATTTAGCTTTACCTGTTTATTGACATTTCTTTGTACCCATAAAAATGTATGCTGATTCATGATTTCGACTGGCTGAGAAAAGCAGCCTGTCTGTCTCAAATTTGAATATTGAAATGTTGCAAATGTCAGAAAGCAAGATGTATACAAATCTCTGCTGATGAAAACTAAATGTTAGTCTAAAAGAAAGGTGAGATAATGTCTAGATCCTTTTTATAGTAGAGATCAAGTTTAGAAATTGCCTGGCTGGGCTGATGAGACAGTGGATTGCGCAGTCAGATGGAACAGATAGGCATTTTAACGGCATAGATTTAACCAGTGGTAACTTGTGGAATAGACTCTGACCTCAACACAGTTTTAACCAATCAGCATTCAGAATTAGACCCACCCGCTGTATACTTAAGCAATAAGGCACGAGGGGGTGTGGTATATGGCCAACATATCACTGCTAAGGGCTGTTCTTAGGCACGATGCCAACCCACAAAGCCCAGAGGTGCCTTATTGCTTTTATAAACTGGTTACCAACGTAATTAGAGCAGTAAAAATAAATGTTGTCATACCCGTGGTATACGGTCTGATATACCACGATTGTCAGCCAATTAGCATTCAGGGCTCGAACCACCCAGTTTATAATTCCCTATAATGCACAGTATAATTCAGTGGCTATGAAATTCATACTTACATGTTCTGTTTGAGCTGCTTTTGAAAGCAAAAGTTGATTTGAAAACATTATTGGCATTGTTGAATTAGATTTTCATAATAGCAAGCTAGGACTAATGCTTTGGCCATAGAAATCAGAATCAATCATACTGATTTATATGGGTTTGGTTAGCTGAGCTAGCAAGTCTATTTGTTTGGTTACAAAGGCAACTACTATAGATATCTAGTAAACTTGCTAGCTACTTCAGTGGATGTTGAACACATTTCTAGCATCAAATGTGTTAAATTATAGCCATGGTATAAAAAAAGGGATAATCAACTTGGGAGCTCTAATGCGTACTCTGGAAAATAATGCAACTCTGGAAGGTGAGTTCCACGTCGCACATTATTTTCCAGAGAATGTATAGCCACTAGTTGATTATCCCTTACATAATGCACTATTCTGTCACTCATACATAAGCTCAGTGACAATATGACTGTTACAGCTCCAACTTGTTGTTCATTAAAAACGGCAAGTGACCGTTGGGGCGGCAGGTAGCCTAGCGGTTAGAGCATTGGGCCAGGTTGCTAGATCGAATCCCCGAGCTGACAAGGTACAAATCTGTCGTTCTGCCCCTGAACAAGGCAGTTAACCCACTGTTCCTAGACCATCATTGTAAATAAGAATTTGTTCTTAACTGTCTTGCCTAGTTAAAAATAAACTAATGCAAAAACCAGCCTCTTACAGCAAGGCAGGTGCCAAAAACAATCTTTGATAATTAAATAATGTCTGCACTGTGCACACTGTACCATTGGCCTTTTTGAAGAGCTCCACGGCATCAGGGTTCAAGGCAAGAAGCTTCTGGGCCACTTCAATGAGAGAGACAAGGATTTTCCTGAGCTCCGTCTGAAACTGATGGAAAATGTACACACACACATAAACCAGAATGAATAACCTCTCTTTAAGAATGAGGTTCTTTGGGAATGAGGTCGGAACTTCCTGGTTAAATAAAAAATCTGGGATTTAGAACAGGCTTAATATGACCAAATTCACTCATTTGAATAAGTCTCTGATAAATTTGCAGGCCCATGCATTTTAGGACTATAGTTGAATTTCAGTACAATAGTCAGTGGAAAGCTCCTGCAGTGCCTTGAACTATGCATTCTGACAGGCTATTTACTGTATTGTGCTGTACTTACATCTCTGATGTTATGCTGGGTGACAGTGCGGTCTGTGTGGCGAGTGGACAGCCCGGCGGTGGCCTTCAGGATGGCATCTTTATCTGGAGCCTTGTTATCCTGCTTCTTCTGACAGACAAGGAGGAAACACACATTAAGATAGGAGGAAACAGTACAACTAGTTGGATGTAATATGTTTCTTGATGTGTTGTCCCTGTTTCTAGCAGTCTTAGCAATTCATTAAACATTTTTGTCTGATGATCAGTGCCTATTGAGTTTAAGTGCCGAGTTTGATAAGCCACAAACCAATACAATTAGGGAGAGTATTTAAATCTGTTGTTTGGCCTACCTTTTCCTCTGCAGTTATGTCAGCCATTTTCGGAGGGGGTGGCAGTGGTCTCTTCTTAATCAGTAAAAGAACATCTAAAACCAAAGGAAAACATTCACTTAATGGCATGTAGTAGCATTGATCATATTGGCTAATTGTTTGATTGGAAAATATAAACATTGAGACAACTTCAGACCTTTAAATCCATAGGAGTACCTTTATCTTTTAGACTTTCATCTGCAACCGTTTTAGTTTCTGTGAGGATCCTCTCCGTGGCAGCATGGACAAGTTTATGGTGTGTGATTGTTTTGGGGTCTTCGAGGCTTCCATGTACATACTGCAAAACAAGCAAACCCCCCCTCCCCAAATTATCCCACCGACAGTAACAAGTAGCAGTACTTTTACCCTAGTAATTATTTTACTGTTTTTTTTATTTAACCACGCAAATAATTGGTAATGGACAGGCTAGCTAGACCTATATCAATAGCTAAACCTATTTCTAAAGGTACCAATGATTTCTGCATTAGCTGGGTCTCTTACTGTTATCTCGCTCATCTAAACTTGTACTAGAAGGATGCAGTTCAGAAAGAGACTGGCACCCATATGGGGTAGGCTAGCTGCATGTGGGGCATCACACTGGCACTTACAGAAGAATCAAGTGTAAAAATGGGTAGCCCTAACTAGCAACAGTACAGTATAGTCTGTGGAACAAATAAGGGAAACTCAAAAGGCAGGAGCCTAGGAACATAAGTAACTTACATAGCTACAGCAATAGACACGAGCATTTGGGCTAGGCTAGCTATCACATTTTGCCAGGGAGCTCATGGGGTGCGCCTAGCCTGCAGGGATTCTAGGCTCGCTAACTTGTGAACCAACTTGCTAAATTATAAATAGCAGTGTCTACCCAGTTACTATAAATACGGAACGACTGACACCGACACTGACTATTTCAGCTAGGGCTGTAAACATCAGCGATACAGTTACACAATTACGTTACAATTTCACCCGAGCAAACACCAATCAATGAGCAAGTAGGAAAATAAACAAGCATACATGTTTCAAGCACTTCTCTTTGAGTTGTTCAATAGTGGTATCCTCTGTTACTTCTTCCAACCACTCTGTACCCTCCATAGTACAAATGTGGATTTTTAATATTTTTCCAGCGAATATCTTCTCTTCTTGCACAAACATAGCTGTAGCTTTGTGTGTAACTATCTAGCTAGCGAGCCAGTTCAGTGATGGCTACGTTAGTTTGCTAACATTAGCTGGCGCCTTCGAAAAACAGCGACAATAGTGCAAACACCTACACTTATGATTTTCAGACAGTTTGATCAGACTTCAATGCTATAGCAGTCGAGTGCTGTTAATTTCGCAAAGAAGAGTTGTTTATCTTTCTCCAAGAGCCGAGCCGCTAGCCAAGTATACTATTGTGTTGGTTATGATTAACCTTTGAACCTGGGCAACGTTTCTCCCTGTGCAAAATGGGAATTGGAGTTTTTTTGCGCTCAATTAGCTTAGCTGTGAATCCTAAAAGATACCACCAGAAGAGGGAGACAAAGCCTGCAGTGCCTGGGCCTACTACACAGAACATACATATAAATGCAACATTTAACAATTTCAAAGATTTGACTGAGTCACAGTTCATATAAGGAAATCAGTCAATAAAAAATAAAAAATGAGGCCCTAATCTATGGATTTCACATGAATGGGAAAACAGATATGTATCTGTTGGTTAAAGGTAGGGGCGTGGATCAGAAAACCAGTCAGCATACACACTGCTCAAAAAAATAAAGGGAACACTATAATAACACATCCTAGATCTGAATGAATGAAATAATCTTATTAAATACTTTTTTCTTTACATAGTTGAATGTGCTGACAACAAAATCACACAAAAATAATCAATGGAAGGTCTGGATTTGGAGTCACACTCAAAATTAAAGTGGAAAACCACACTACAGGCTGATCCAACTTTGATGTAATGTCCTTAAAACAAGTCAAAATGAGGCTCAGTAGTGTGTGTGGCCTCCACGTGCCTGTATGACCTCCCTACAATGCCTGGGCATGCTCCTGATGAGGTGGCGGATGGTCTCCTGAGGGATCTCCTCCCAGACCTGGACTAAAGCATCCGCCAACTCCTGGACAGTCTGTGGTGCAACGTGGCGTTGGTGGATGGAACGAGACATGATGTCCCAGATGTGCTCAATTGGATTCAGGTCTGGGGAACGGGCGGGCCAGTCCATAGCATCAATGCCTTCCTCTTGCAGGAACTGCTGACACACTCCAGCCACATGAGGTCTAGCATTGTCTTGCATTAGGAGGAACCCAGGGCCAACCGCACCAGCATTTGGTCTCACAAGGGGTCTGAGGATCTCATCTCGGTACCTAATGGCAGTCAGGCTACCTCTGGCGAGCACATGGAGGGCTGTGCGGCCCCCCAAAGAAATGCCACCCCACACCATGACTGACCCACCGCCAAACCGGTCATGTTGGAGGATGTTGCAGGCAGCAGAACGTTCTCCACGGCGTCTCCAGGCTCTGTCACGTCTGTCACATGTGCTCAGTGGGAACCTGCTTTCATCTGTGAAGAGCACAGGGCGCCAGTGGCGAATTTGCCAATCTTGGTGTTCTCTGGCAAATGCCAAACGTCCTGCACGGTGTTGGGCTGTAAGCACAACCCCCACCTGTGGACGTCGGGCCCTCATACCACCCTCATGGAGTCTGTTCCTGACCGTTTGAGCAGACACATGCACATTTGTGGCCTGCTGGAGGTCATTTTGCAGGGCTCTGGCAGTGCTTCTCCTGCTCCTCCTTGCACAAAGGCGGAGGTAGCGGTCCTGCTGCTGGGTTGTTGCCCTCCTACGGCCTCCTCCACATCTCCTGATGTACTGGCCTGTCTCCTGGTAGCACCTCCATGCTCTGGACACTACGCTGACAGACACAGCAAACCTTCTTGCCACAGCTCGCATTGATGTGCCATCCTGGATGAGCTGCACTACCTGAGCCACTTGTGTGGGTTGTAGACTCCGTCTCATGCTACCACTAGAGTGAAAGCACCGCCAGCATTCAAAAGTGACCAAAACATCAGCCAGGAAGCATAGGAACTGAGAAGTGTTCTGTGGTCCCCACCTGCAGAACCACTCCTTTATTGGGGGTGTCTTGCTAATTGCCTATAATTTCCACCTGTTGTCTATTCCATTTGCACAACAGCATGTGAAATGTATTGTCAATCAGTGTTGCTTCCTAAGTGGACAGTTTGATTTCACAGAAGTGTGACTGACTTGGAGTTACATTGTGTTGTTTAAGTGTTCCCTTTATTTTTTTGAGCAGTGTATATATATATATATATATTTTAAAAAATTGTTTGTTTTTGACCTTTATTTAACTAGGCAAGTCAGTTTAGAACAAATTCTTATTTACAATGAAGGCCTACCCCGACAAACCCTAACCCGGACGATGCTGAGCCAGTTGTGCGCTGCCCTAACGGACTCCCGATCACGGCTGGTTGTGATACAGCCCGGGATCAAAGCAGGGTCTGTAGTGATGCCTCTAGTACTGAGATGCAGTGCCTTAGACCGCTGCGCCACTCGGGAGCCCTAGTATATTGTGTGACCATCATTTGCCTCATGCATCTCCTTCGCATAGAGTTTATCAGGCTGTTGACTGTGGCCTGTGGAATGTTGTCCCACTCCTCTTCAGTGGCTTTGCGAAGTTGCTGGATATTGGCGGGAACTGGAACATGCTGTCGTACACGTCGATCCAGAGCATCCCAAACATGCTCAATGGGTGAGTATGTAGGCCATGGAAGAACTGGGACATTTTCAGCTTCCAGGAATTGTGTACAGATCCTTGTGACATGGGGCTGTGCATTATCATGCTGAAAGGTGAGGTGATGGCGGCATGACAATGGGCCTCAGGATCTCGTCACGGTATCTCTGTGCATTCAAATTGCCATCAATAAAATGCAATTGTGTTTGATGTCCGTAACTTATGCCTGCCCATACCATAACCCTACTGCCACTATGGGGCACTATGTTCACAATGTTGACATCAGCAAACTGCTCGCTCACATAATGCCATAGGATTCATCCATGAAGAGCACACTACTCCAGCGTGCCATTGGCCATCGAAGGTGAGCATTTGGCCACTGAAGCTGGTTTACGATGCCGAATTGTAGTCAGGTCAAAACCTTGGTGAGGATGATGAGCACGCAGATGAGCTTCCCTGAGACGTTTTCTGACCGTTTTCTGACGTTTTCTGACAGAAATTCTTCGTCTATTCAAACCCACAGTTTCATCAGCTGTCTCAGACAATCCCTGCAGCGGTCTCAGACGATCCTGCAGGTGAAGAAGCCGGATGTGGAGGTCTGAGCTGGCGTGGTTACACATGGTCAGCGGTTGTGAGGCCAGTTGGACGTACTGCCAAATTCTCTAAAACGACACTGGATGAGGCTTTTTGGTAGAGAAATTAACATTTAATTCGACGGGAACAGCTCTGGTGGACATTCCTGCAGTCAGCACGTCAACTGCACGCTCCCTCAAAACTTGAGACATCTGAGTAACAAAACTGCACATTTTAGAGTGGCTTTTTATTGTCCCCAGCACAAGGTGCACCTGTGCAATGATCATGCTGTTTAATCAGCTTCTTGATATGCCACACCTGTCAGGTAGATTGATTATCTTGGCAAAGATAAATGCTCACTAACAGGGATGTAAACATGGAACATGTTTGTGATTTTTGATTTCAGCTCATGAAATATGGGACGGACACTTTACATGTTGTGTTTTATATTTTTGTTCAGTATAAATATTGCCTTACTGAGGCATCCCATTTTTGCCACAGAAGGATCAGCCTTTCATGAGAAACACATTACAATTCAGATTCTACACACTTCACTACTTCCAGTATCCCCTTAACTTTTTTCTGTAGGCCAATATGTATTTCATAAACAGTGTAATGCATTGGGATGAATGGGCCATGGAAACACACTGGGTCCATACTTGCCAACATTAGAAAACATTTAAAGGTGCAATATGCAAAAATCGCTCCGCCATTTCCTGGTTTCTAAAATTTTACAGTTTAACTGACAAAATAAGTTGTGTATAAACAGTGTAGAGAATCATTGTACCATCTAAACCGGTGAAATATATTTTCAATAACCAAAAATATTTTATTTCCAGCTGGTGTACAAAACCGACATTAAAAGACTCAAAAACTAAACTTAAAGTCAATTCATGCTTGATCCGAAAATGTTGTCGGAGACTTGGTATGGAGGATGTGACGCAATTGCGGTGCCTCCGGAGGCATGCAGCGGCCAAATAAAACTCCTTACTGCATTACTGTGCACCTTTCAAATGTTGTAACAATGTGGAGGGCTCTGCATTGTTCCGCATTGACATGATTGGTTTATGGTAGGTGGGGGCAGTACATCCTGTATAAACACAAACTCACTCCCTTGACAACTTCCTTCACAATAGCTCTGCTCAGCTCAGCTAAGTGCAAGAAGTATGAAAGCCCTGATGTCTTCGGAGGCTGCATCGCAGTAAATGCTGTATGGCCACTTCAGACTGCTGATTGACCATGTAGAGCAGGGGTTCGTAACCCTTGTGTGGTCTTAACATTCTGTATACTCCCTTGTCCTGAGGGTAAAAAAAATGACCCGCCTTCACTCAACCCCTAAAATAAAGCAGCTTAATTGAATTTTAAACTACAAATCTATTTGCATGAAGAAACAACCTGTCATTCATCACAAACTTTGTGAATATCTGGGTTTTCCCTCTTCACAATGCAGAAAGACTGCATTTAATCAGTGGACACCACTCATTTTTATTATCACACACCTGTCATAATTGTTTTCTTTACTAAAGTAGAGGTTTATTATTATTGCTAAAGGTACTACATAGGTGTAAACATACATTTTTTTGCAAGAAATAACACTTGTATAGCCTAAGAAAGTAGCAGAAATGTGCAGAAAGTAGTTTTGAATGCATTTTATTGAAGGGAAACAACAGTCTTGAACTTTTTTGGCAACATAGTGATATATTCTTATATACTGTACAATGAGGAGTTCAACTACCAAATACTAGTCTTCTCCCATTTTTTAACCATTATACACCTTGTGGGTGGGGACAAACAACAACAATAAATAAGAATAAAATAACGTAATATATACAAAACAAAAATGTGAAGAACATCTAATTAGCTCTAATTAGCACATGTAGGACAGTATGCAAGTGTGTGTGCATGGACGTTGCAGGTGTATTTCTCACATGTGCAGCACATAGTATTTGTTTTACAGTCCTTCTTTGGGGGCAGAATTGGCATCTCCTACTCTTGCCTGCCCCAGCTGCAGCCTCAGGTGGATCAGGACAAGATTCAGCCCACTGAACAGCTTTCACAAGCGCTGCAGAGGCTGCTGTGTGGGGAAGGCGCTCCCTTCTTCGAATGTGTGGGGTTACAAGTGCCTTTCCCAGCTGCTCAAGGAAACCCTCCTCTTGTTCCACTTATCAGGCATCCAGGTAGGGTTGATCTTGTCATTTTATGAGGACACATCAATGATATTATGGAAGATGACCAGGGGCCAGCGGGCAGTCATCCTCCTGCAGCTGTAAGTTCCAATCACCTTGTCCAGGTTGTCCACGCCTCCTTTGTTGTGGTTGTAGTCCAGGATGACGGCTAGCTTCCTGTCCTCACGATTACTGGTCTCAGCCATTTTGTGCAGTGTGCTCAGGAGGACCACATTCTTGTTCCTGGTGAAGGCAAACTTTGATGAGAAGGCCTCTCTCCCCCTGGTTGCGAGGAGTGCACGGGGGGAGCTCAGGCTTGTTCTTTCTAACTGTGCCAACCATGGTGATCTTCCTCTTCAGGAGCTGCTGGCTGAGTTAATAAGAGGTGAAGAATTTGTCACACGTGACATTGTGCCCCCTAAATCCATCTGTCACATCAAGCACAACCCAGGACTGTCATCTGGTTCTTCTCCAGGCCTCCACCGGTCGGCTTCCCTGTGTAGACTTGCATCTTCCAAGCATAGCTGGATTGTGTGTCACAGGCCACCCATATCTTGATGCCATACGTTGCTGGCTTGCTCGGCATATACTGCCGGAAAGGATAGCGACCTTTTGACAAAAGAGATTACTATCAGTAATTAGTATCAGTGTCACAGAAAACAATCACATAAATCAATGATATTACAGCAATACATAATAAAATGAACAGTGAAAATCACTTACATTACAGATATGAAAATAGAAATGTACCTCTGAATGGAACCAGTTGCTGATTCACTGTTATTTCAGGCCCAGGGTTATAGAGGTATGGCAGACGCTCCAACCACTTCTCCCAGACCTCTCTTATGGCCGCCAGTTTGTCTCTCACATGTCTTGCAGGTTGTTACGGATACAGGTATCCTGTGTATGTATCCTGGGTGTGTATTTCTTTTCTGGTGACAATCATCATTCCCCAATCAGTCACCAATCAGTCAGTAATCAGAAGACACCTGCTCCTTTACCATAACCCTATCACATCCCTTTCCCTTGGTTTAAAAACCCAGTCAGTTGTTTTCTCTGATGCTCAATCTCTCTGTTACTCAATCTCTCTGAATCTCTCCTTCTCGCTTTGTATGCAGAGATCTCTCTTTTGTTTTACACCTACATGGCACATTTGTCCGGTACCTGTGAGTTTTGTTAAAGTGTTGACTGTTTGTTTGATGGTGGGAAAAGGGGGTACCAAGACCAGTCGCCCATGGGCCTACATTACACGCGTTGTAAAAAAGTGTCTAAATACACTAGTTAGAATTGGGCGGACCACCCACTGTATTTTTGGTTAGTTAGTTAGTTAGCTGTATTGAAGAAGGCTTAGGGGTGTTTTTGGATTATTGTTTATTTCCTTGGGTCCAGCTCAGCCCCTCTTCCCACACCCCATTACCGTGTGTTTAAAAATAAACCTACAGTGTTTGACGGTAGATTTAAGTTGTCTGTGGTTATTAGTTCTCACTGTTTCTCTTCACTATTATGATTTGCATGAGTTATGTTACAGGTCTCGTTTCCATCCCCCCCTAGACTGCAGGGCCAAAGGGATTCTTGACTCACGGTTATCAAATCGTAGCATTCTTGAGGAAGTGTGAAAGACTTTCAGTGGCATTGTGGCACAGAAAATCGCCCTTCCACTCTCTGCATCCCAGAGACTACATGTAGCCTAGCCTCGGGACCGATACACACCCTGTAAGATTAGCAGCCCTATGTAGGCACGCAGGTCAATCTCATCCATCCTTTTCCAGTTGTCTCCATATTTACAGAAACCCTCCAAATTTGTCATCTCCAGTATTTTTTCGATGGCTGGTGTGATGAACATGTAGAATGTTTTGGCGATGGCATGGGCAACTGCATGTCTTGTGGGCCCTGGGGTCATCCTTATGACATTTTGTCCTGCCATCTTGCCCTGGTTGTCATATGGTGACAAGGACAATGTTATTTTGATGTTCTTTGACAAATGTCTCTTTCAGCTTGGGGGATTTCTTCTTCATCTGAAGATGATGCATCGTGCTCTGGGTTGTATTCTTCCCCATCTTCTAATTCAGTTACCTCCTCCTCTTCTACACCATTGCTCACTTGTTCCTCCTGGACATCTGAAAAAATCTGATCTACGACCTGTTGGGCACTGAAACGGGCACTCATGGCTTCAGCAAAGCGAGAACTGGGGGGGACTGTCATCTGTAGTACCTTTATAGCCTCTGACTGCATTCCCCATTAGTAAACAATGCTTTCAAGAAATGTTTATTTAGTCTGAAATTGTATTTTGTCTGAAACTGCTTTTATTTTGTCTGTGAACTTGAGTCATGTGTTGGGTTGTGGAGGGGAGATGCTGCACATGCACAAGAAAGTTGTAATTTTCTGAGTTCAATCAGTAGCACCCAATCTCAATTTCTCATTGTGTGTGTCTTTGTGGTGTGTAAATGATTTTATAACTGCTGAGTCAAAAATGACCCTAAGATAATATTTGTACCCTGGTGGTGTACAGCTTTCATGGAAATATGAACAAATGCGATGTTTAACTTTATCTAATGTTGGGGTCACTCTAGGAAAAGTCATCCAATTTCAAGTTGAAAAAATATAATTTAGGGGGTTTTCTTTGCTGTTAAACATAGTGGTGGGTCATTTTTGACCCTTAAGACAACACAAGGGTTTTAAACTTTTCCTGGGACCCAAGCTTTGGAAAATATGCAATTATATTACGTCAATATCGATACATTTCATTGCCCTTATGCCTAAAACAAATGCAATATAGACATAATAATTAAATTAAATACCCATTAAAAACACTCTTACATATGGGGTGACAGGTAGCCTAGTGGTTAGAGCATTGGACTAGTAACTGAAAGGTTGCAAGATCGAATCCCCGTTCTGACAAGGTAAAAATCTGTCATTCTTCCCCTGAACAAGGCAGTTAACCCACTGTTCCTAGGCCGTCATTGAAAATAAGAATTTGTTCTTAACTGACTCGCCTAGTAAAATAAACATCTGTCTAGGTTGGAACTGTTGCTGTTAAAATACAATAAATCATTTTAATTCTGAACTGGAATAAACTGACTGATCACATCACACAGATGTGGACCAGAAAACACACACACAGTCATAATGTGGCTGGTTGAAGTTTTCAATAGGCATGTCTATTCTGGGCTCAGTTTTTGACAGTGCAGGTCATGCACAGCATTGAGACTGTTTCTGTACACATAAGCACAGTTGAAGTCGGAAGTTTACATACACTTAGGTTGGAGTCATTAAAACTTGTTTTTCAACCACTCTACAAATGTCTTGTTAACAAACTATAGTTTTGGCAAGTTGGTTAGGACATCTACTTTGTGCATAACACAGGTCATTTTTCCAACAATTGTTTAGACAGATTATTTCACTTATAATTCAGTGGGTCAGAAGTTTACATACACTAAGTTGACTGTGCCTTTAATCAGCTTGGAATATTCCAGAAAATTATGTCATGGCTTTAGAAGCTTCTGATAGGCTAATTGACAGCTTAAACAAACGCAAATGCAGCTGTTATTCTGGCTGCACTGTTTGACATGACTGTAAGTTAGCCGTAGTTGAATAGCTAGCAAGCAAGGGATAAGAACGTTGCCAGCCAGTATGGCAATGGAACATTTAGAACAAACGACTGGGTTGCGCCAATACAGTTGAAGTCGGAAGTTTACATACACTTAGGTTGGAGTCATTAAAACTCATTTTTCAACCGCTCCACAAATTTCTTGTTAACAAACTATAGTTTTGGCAAGTCGGTTAGGACATCTACTTTGTGCATGACACAAGTAATTTTTCCAACAATTGTTTACAGACGGATTATTTCACGTATAATTCACTGTATCACAATTCCCTTGGGTCAGAAGTTTACATACACTAAGTTGACTGTGCCTTTAAACAGCTTGAAAAATTCCAGAAAATGATGTCATGACTTTAGAAGCTTCTCATAGGCTAATTGACCTCATTTGAGTCAATTGGAAGTGTACCTGTGGATATATTTCAAGGCCTACCTTCAAACTCAGTGCCTCTTTGATTGACATCATGGGAAAATCAAAAGAAATCAGCCAAGACCCCAGGAAAAAATTGTAGACCTCCACAAGTCTGGTTCATCCTTGGGAGCAATTTCCAAACGCCTGAAGGTACCATGTTCATCTGTACAAACAATAGTACGCAAGTACAAACACCATGGGACCACGCAGCCGTCATACTGCTCAGGAAGGACACGCGTTCTGTCTCCTAGAGATGAACGTACTTTGGTGCGAAAAGTGCAAATCAATCCCAGAATAACAGCAAAGGACCTTGTGAAGATGCTGGGGGAAACAGGTACAAAAGTATCTATATCCACAGTAAAACGAGTCCTATATCGACATAACCTGAAAGGCTGCTCAGCAAGGAAGAAGCCACTGCTCCAAAACCGCATAAAAAAGCCAGACTACGGTTTGCAACTGCACATGGGGACAAAGATCGTACTTTTTGGAGAAATGTCCTCTGGTCTGATGAAACAAAAATAGAACTGTTTGGCCATAATGACCATCCTTATGTTTGGAGGAAAAAGGGGGAGGCTTACAAGCCGAATAACACTATCCCTATTGTGAAGCACGGGGGTGGCAACATCATGTTGTGGGGGTGCTTTGCTGCAGGAGGGACTGGTGCACTTCACAAAATAGATGGCATCATGAGGGAGGAAAATTATGTGGATATATTGAAGCAACATCTCAAGACGTCAGTCAGGAAGTGAAAGCTTGGTCGCAAATGGGTCTTCCAAATCGACAATGTCCCCGAGCATACTTCCAAAGATGTTGCAAAATGGCTTAAAGACAACAAAGTCAAGGTATTGGAGTGGCCAACACAAAGCCCTGACCTCAATCCTATAGAAATGTTGTGGGCAGAACTGAAAAAGCATGTGGGCGAGCAAGTAGGCCTACAAACCTGACTCAGTTACACCAGCTCTGTTAGGAGGAATGGGCCATAATTCACACAACTTATTGTGGGAAGCTTGTGGAAGGCTGCCCAAAATGTTTGACCCAAGATAAACAATTTAAAGGCAATGCTATCAAATACTAATTGAGTGTATGTAAACTTCTGACCCACTGGGAATGTGATGAAAGAAATAAAAGCTGAAATAAATCATTCTCTCTACTATTATTCTGACATGTCACATTCTTAAAATAAAGTGGTGATCCTAACTGACCTAAGACGGGGAATTGTTATTAGAATAAAATGTCAGGAATTGTGAAAAACTGAGTTTAAATGTATTTGGCTAAGGTGTATGTAACTTCCGACTTCAACTGTATGTGGTGCCAAACTGGATCAGAACATCTACTGCTTCCTCAGTCAGGCAGCAGACTGCTTCTTGTAGATTAGCAACCCAGAACTGTGTGAGTGTTTGCCTCAAAAAGCATCTTGCTTCAATCAGTTTATTCCAGTTAACAATACAATTATTACTTGTATTTTAACAGCAACAGTTCCAACCTAGACTTGTTTTCAACAATAATTTCTACAGTAAGATGTACAGTAGGCCTGATAATTTTTCATCATCTGCACTGTTATTAATGTCGCTAGCTCGCTTGCTTTGGCTAACGCTAGCTATTAGCTGTGTACAAGGCCAGGGAACTGTTTGAAAGAGAAACTCAAATCTACTACGAGAGATAATACTCCCTTATTTCACCTGTTTTAAAATGACAACAATGCCTCTCCGCTTTCGAAGCACTGTTTCCTGAAGCATTCTGCACTGTTTAGTAAGAACTCCCTGGGTTTACCGTCATGCTGTGGATGTTGTGTCATTTTAATTTGTTTGTTTTAAAACTCATTACTAGGCACTTCCCCGCACGAAACACATTGTGGGCGCCCCTCGTTATTTCTCAAAGTTTGTATGAAAGAGAAACTCATCGCTGTATTTGCGTTTCATGACTGCTGCTGAACGACAGCGCTGCAGCGTGTGTCGCGGAGTTAAGTTCAAGAAAACGGCAGAAAAACAGATCTGGTAAACCGCGAAACACACGGGCATCTCCCACTCGCACAGCTGCCAAACCGAGCAGAGATCGCTGCTAATCAGAGAGTGCACTGAACAGAGAGCGCAGTTACACTTGGCCAAATCAATTCCAGTAATTCATGAATTATTTATACATTTACTCTGACACCTCGCGACCCACTTTGGAATGACAGATCTGTAACTGTCATTTCTATGTGAATTTGGTCGTGTCTCCCCAAAAGTTACAGCTTTAAGTTAAACTTTTTTCTTCTCAAAATGTGCATCAGCCAATTAAAATCGTCAACGGTGGTCTATGAAAACCCCTGTGTTTTTCCCTCACTGTGGGGAAATTGTGAATAGCGACTTGGAGGAGGCCTATTGGCTGATGCAGAATTTGTTACGGGAAATAATACATGTTCAATGTGTTGTTAGAATATAGGGCTAAGTGTGCCAGGTTTAGGCTATCAGATGGTAAAAGCTAACATTTAGCGTTTTATCATGTGCAACTGCCAATTAAATGTTGTACGTGATCGAACCGCATGTCTATGGATCAAAACTGAGGGGATTCTATTAATGCCCCAGGCCTGCCCGGGTGAACAGGGTTACACTGAACCCAAACCGCCTGCGCGTGTGCGCCATCGTGCATTAATGTATTTTGTCCCCATACAACAAACGCGATCACACGACACGCAGGTTAAAATATCAAAACAAACTCTGAACCAATGACATTAATTTGGGGACAGGTCGAAAAGCATTAAACATTTATGGCAATTTAGCTTGCACTTGCGAGCTAATTTGTCCTGGGATATAAACATTAGGTTGTTATTTTACCTGAAATACACCAGGTCAACCGAATCGTTTCTAGTAGAGGTCGACCGATTATGATTTTTCAACGCAGATACCGATTATTGGAGGACCAAAAAAAGACGACCGATTAATCGGACGATTTTTATATATATATTTGTAATAATGACAATTACAACAATACTGAATGAACAATGAACACTTATTTTAACTTAATATAATACATTAATAAAATCAATTCAGTCTCAAATAAATAATGAAACATGTTCAATTTGGTTTAAATAATGCAAAAACAAAGTGATGGAGAAGAAAGTAAAAGTGCAATATGTGCCATGTAAAAAAAGCTAATGTTTAAGTTCCTTGCTCAGAACATGAAAACATATGAAAGCTGGTCGTTCCTTTTAACATGAGTCTTCAATATTCCCAGGTAAGAAGTTTTAGGTTGTAGTTATTATAGGACTATTTCTCTCTATACCATTTGTATTTCATATACCTTTGACTATTGGATGTTCTAATAGGTACTTTAGTATTGCCAGTCTAATCTAGGGAGTTGATAGGCTTGAAGTCATAAACAGCGCAATGCTTGAAGCATTGCGAAGAGCTGCTGGCAAACGCAGTGAAGTGCTGTTTGAATGAATGCTTACGAGCCTGCTGCTGCCTACCACCGCTCAGTTAGACTGCTCTATCAAATCATAGACTTAATTATAATATAATAACACACATAAATACGAGCCTTAGGTCATTAATATGGTCAAATCTGGAAACTATCATTTCGAAAACAAAACGTTTATTCTTTCAGTGAAATACGGAACCGTTCCGTATTTTATCTAACGGGTGGCATCCATAAGTCTAAATATTGCTGTTACATTGCACAACCTTGAAGGTTATGTCATAATTACCTACAATTCTGGCAAATTAGTTCGCAACGAGCCAGGCGGCCCAAATTGTTGCATATACCCTGACTCTGCGTGCAATGAACACAAGAGAAGTGACACAATTTCCCTAGTTTAATATTGCCTGCTAACATGAATTTCTTTTAACTAAATATGCAAGTTTAAAAATATATACTTCTGTGTATTGATTTTAAGAAAGGCATTGATGTTTATGGTTAGGTACATTCGTGCAACGATTGTGCTTTTTTTGCAAATGCTCTTTTGTTAAATCATCCCGTTTGGCGAAGTTGGCTGTCTTTGTTAGGAAGAAATAGTCTTCACACAGTTCGCAACGAGCCAGGCAGCCCAAACTGCTGCATATACCCTGACTCTGTTGCACAGAACGCAAGAGAAGTGACACAATTTCCCTAATTAAAAGAAATTCATGTTAGCAGGCAATATTAACTAAATATGCAGGTTTAAAAATATATACTTGTGTATTGATTTTAACGAAGGGGTTGATGTTTATGGTTAGGTACACATTGGTGCAACGACAGTGCTTTTTTCGCGAATGCGCTTGTTAAATCACCCGTTTGGTGAAGTAGGCTGTGATTCAATGAGAAATTAACAGGCACCGCATTGATTATATGCAACGTAGGACAAGCTAGATAAACTAGTAATATCATCAACCATGTGTAGTTAACTAGTGATTATGTTAAGATTCATTGGTTTTTATAAGATACGTTTAATGCTAGCTAGCACCTTACCTTGGCTCCTTGCTGCACTCGCATAACAGGTTGTCAGCCTGCAATGCAGTCTCCTCGTGGAGCGCAATGTAATCGGCCATGATCGGTGTCCAAAAATGACGATTACAGATTGTTATGAAAACTTGAAATCGGCCCTAATTAATCAGCCATTCCGATGAATTGGTCGACCTCTAGTTTCTAATCATCTCTCCTCCTTCCAGGCCTTTTCATCGTTTAACTTATATGGTGATTGGCATCTAAACTTTCATAGTATTACCATGACAACCGGCAACAGTTTGTCTTTCAATCACCCATGTGGGTATAACCAATGAGGAGATGGCACGTGGGTACCTGCTTCTATAAACCAATGAGGAGATGGGAGAGGCAGGACTTGTAGCGCGATCTGCGTCAGAAATAGGAATGACTTCTATTTGCCCTTGGCAACGCAGATGCTCGTTGACGCGTGCGAGCAGTGTAGGTGCAATAATTGAATAGCATAGATTCCTACATATATTTTGCGACGCGAGCGGTGTAGTCAGGGTATTGGCGTTGATTGCATTCATCTTGAAACCGGGCTGCCTCCCAGGGGTGAGCTGGGTCGCCTGGTAAAAGCCAACGGCAAAGTCATTTGAAAACAAAAGTGACATATGCCAAGCACGTGGAGGATTCAGTGTTTTCACATGCAAAAGTGTTAACCCTTATAAAAATGCATATATCGCTTTACCTGCCTTCCCAAAGAAAACTACTTTGAAAATTGTAACATATATTTAGAAAATGCATGTTTTGTGTTTCGGAACAGTTAATCAGGCTATTTTGTTGACATTATGGCCCAGTGATGCTCAATTTGTACCAGGCACTCCTCCTTCACCGCTTTTGCCCGGTGATGTGACGGGCCATAGCACGGTTTACCATGGTTCAGTGTAATTGAACTCGCTCACTATTTCATTTAAGCCACACGCCACGATTTTCCCCCGTCTTTATTTAACCAGGTAGACCAGTTGAGAACAAGTTCTCATTTAAAACTGCGACCTGGCCAAGATAAAGCAAAGCAGTGCAACAAAAACAACAACACAGAGTTACACATGGGATAAACAAACGTACAGTCAATAACACAATAGAAAAATCTATGTACAGTGTGTGCAAATGTAGTAAGATGTAGTAAGATTAGGGAGGTAGGGCAATAAATAGGCTATAGTGGCAAAATAATTACAAATTATCATTAACAGTGGAGTGATAGATGTGCAGATGATGTGCAAGTAGAGATACTGGGGTGCAAAAGAGAATAAATAAATAAATAACAATATGGGGATGAGGTAGTTGGGTGTGCTATTTACAGATGGGCTGCAAATAAAAGTGACTGAATGGCACTGCGTGTTCAGTCCGAAGTCTGCATTAGCCATATAGCATTTACTGTGATGATGTGACCTCTGCAATGTTCCCTAAAAAAATGTGGGCACTGAGCAAATTTCAGGTCTGCTGAGGGCAAACATTGTGAATATTCTGTGTAATTTCTAGCATGCGTTTACTGTGAACACTAAGGTTGTACCCGGTTTCAGTTTCAGACAGTGGTCAAGTTGGCTACTGTGTATGATCATAATGTAGGCCTACCAGAGTGGCCTACCATCAAAACAATGTATAAAATGCATTACATAACATTTGAACTGTTCTATTGTTCATCCTACAGTTGCAGCCAATCAACAAACAACACATGCAAAGTTGTATAGCGGCAGAATAAGATAGGGAGTGGGCAATTTTGTTAAGTTTTTCACTCACCACGTTTATTCCGAAAATATTCTGTCCTCACTCTGGTAGCCTATTGACAAACATTAAGAATAAGCTACGTGGTGAGTTGATGCCTATTCCTCAGCTAGTTAGCAAGGTGAATTGATCATGCTACTTTGTATGCATTGTATGTTGGCATCCTTGTTATTTACAAAGATTTGGAATAGATTCCTGTTGGAATGTTCCACAAATTATACCCACCCTTCTAAAAATGTACATGTCTTGTGCTCTTGTAAGAAGCAAATCACTCCCCCCCCCATTGCTGACAACACATTATTTATAACTGGGATAATAACTCACTAACTGGTAAAGGAAATTAACAAGATGTGCACATCTGGCTACATGCAGCTCTTACTTTGATCTCATTACAAGCACATCTACTAATGACAGCTCATGCTGTAAAAACAGTCCAGTTCAAAGTGAATGGCACAGATCCATATATGGCAATGGTCTATTTGCATATAGGCCTACTGCAGCTCTGATTGGTTATACCGCACTGGTTTGTGTCGAGTATGGGTTGAGTCCTGCCTGCCAATGCAATAGAATCCTACGATGCGTTCTGCCGACAACAAAATCTCTTGCATAGTTCGTTTTGTTTCTGTATGTTGCATCGAAAGTGGCTAATATTGCGTTGATTCGATCACAATTCCCACAGTAAAGGGAAACGTTGATAGTGTGAACTAAAGGGGGAAAACTAGAAAGTTCAGTGAAGTTCAATCTCGTGCTTCTCTGTGTAGGCAGTCCGGCAGCACTGCACTCCTGCGCACACACGCATGCAGATTAAAGGCGCTGAGTGGTCATTCCGGGGTCTGCATTGGCCTTGCAGCATTTAGGGTGATAAGACCTTTGCAGAAATCAGGTCATTCATACTTTTGTGCAGAGCTGTTGTGAACAAAATTGTCAAGGAAGTGAGTTTGTGTTTATGCAGGACCTCCCGCCCTCACCTACCGTCAACCAATCATGTCAATGCAGAGCCCTCCACATTCTTAAAAAAATTAAGAGGTGCACAGCGATTCTGTACGGAGCTCAATTTGGCCTCTGCATGCCTCCTGAAGCTCCGTAATTGCATCACACCATACATACGGCGCTTCCGACCACATTTTCAGATCAAGCATAAATTACCAGGAGTCATACTCGCTATACTGTGATCAAATAACATGGTATTTGTTACATCATTCGTAAACAACAGGTGTACTAATGCCGCGTTCAAAACAACTGGGAACTCTGAAATGTCCAACTTCAGTGCATTCAAGATAATGGTGCTTTTAAGATGCACACAACATTTCAGCTTTACACATAGTTCACTTTTATGATGCGTTCAAGAAAACTGAGAACTCTGAAAAATACGAGGTTGAATCATGACGTCAGTGATCATGAGGTCAGAGTTCTAGAAAGAGGCCTGAGTTCCTGAGTTGGAATTCCAAGTTGGATGACCATTCAAAATGTTAAAAATGTTGTGGGTCGGGGGCGACCGCTTATGTCGCCTATGCCTGGAACCGGCCCGGGTTCCACCTGAGCGAGTCTGACTCTGACCACAAGTCAGAGACCACTATGATGACCAAATGCGTTGGATGGATCCTTTTTTGGCTTGGCACCTAAAACCCTCACAAACTTTTGCAGATGCACAATTGAGAGCATCCTGTCGGGCTGTATTACCACTTGATACAGCAACTGCAGGGCTCTCCAGAGGGTGGTGTGGTCTGCCCAACGCATCACCATGGGCAAACTACCTGCCCTCCAGGACACCTACAGCACCCAATGTCACAGGAAGGCCAAAACGATCATCAAGGACAACAACCACCCGAGCCACTGCATGTTCACCCTGCTATCATCCAGAAGGCGAGGTCAGTACAGGTGTATCAAAGCTGGGACCGAGAGACTGAAAAACAGCTTCTATCTCAAGGCATGTTAAATAGTCATCACTAGCACATAGAGGCTGGCCACTTTAATAAATTAAACACTAGTCACTTTAATAATGTTTACATATCTTGCATTACTCATCTCATATGTATATACTGTATTTTATACTATTCTACTGTATCTTTTTTCTTTTTCTTTTTTTTCTTAGGGGTGGATCAGCTTTAATATTGCGGATAGATTGTTGCTTCCATCAATGTAATTGTCTGCATCATTTCCAATCTATTTAATCATTTCTGCCCTCCAAATTCATATTCATTATATAAATAGGCCCTTTCAATTTTGTCTGCCTTGCCATTCCAAATAAAATTTCATATTTTTTGCTCATAAAATTTAAAAAGCAGGTCGCTGCTGCTCTGACATTGCTCGTCCATATATGTATATATTCTTAATTCCATTCCTTACTTATATTTGTGTGTATTGAGTATACGTTGGGAAGTTGTTAGATATTACTTGTTAGATATTACTGCACTGTCAGAGATAGATAAACAAGCACTTCGCTACACCAGCAATAACATCTGCTAAACACGTGTATGTGACCAATAACATTTGATTTGATTTTGTCTTCTAAGGAGAATGTAATCCAAAAGTAACTGAAAGTAATCAGGTTATGATACTGAGTTTGGGGTAATCCAAAAGTTGTTACTGATTACAATTTGAGTGGTAACTAATAAATGTAGCTGATTACATTTAGAAAGTAACCTACCCAACCCTGTTCAATATACTATAATTGATTGATAAGTTGAAGGGTCATATAAAGTACTTATTAACAAATGCAGTTTATATTACACTGTTTCATTACATTTCCAGGGACTAATTTCAGAACATAACAAAAGTTGTTGGTATGGGCATACACACCATATACAGACCGTATTGCATACACATGGGCTGGGTCGTTCCTGATACTTTTTTTGCAAAAAAACATACAATGTATCATTGTTTCATATCTACCTTCATACGCCCTTCTTTGTCACTGAATGAATGGTTACTCTGAATCTCGGTTGGAGTGTTGCGTGATAGTTTCAGCATCCACGCAGGCGTAGTGATTACTGGTTACCTAGCTATGTATGTATTGCTAACCGACTGACTATTAGATTTGTATGGGAAAGCGCAGACACGGAGGTACACAAGGTGCTTATAGCGAATAAGTCAAATTCTTCGGCCTAAAATGAGCCATAAAATAGAAGGGATAAACGGTAAAACGCCGAATAATTAAATACTGTGTTCCGTAACCTCCGTACATTTATATCGGGCATTGGTAGTAAGTAAGCGCTCCTCGGGTTGCCGTGGCCGCAAATTTCTCAGGCCGCAAATTTGTTTTTTTTGTTGCTGGGGAGGAGACCGTTCGTTCACCTCGCTGCTGTTATGTGCTGCTTGGGCTTTGCTCGAGCAATTGCATAAGAACGTCCTAATGTTGAATCTATTATCCTGTCGGATCTAAAGGGTGCATTGAGGACACATCGCGGCTTTGAAGGTATATTGAAAATATTGTTTGATTTAGCTAGCGAATGTCCGCTTGATTCACCCAGTTGCTGTAACCTAGCGTAGATACTATCAGACAGGCTGTTGTTTTTAACCTCCTAGGTAGCTAACGTTAGCGTCTGTGTTGGCCAATGTGCTTTCTAACTTAGCTAGCAAAGCTATTTTGTAAAACATGTAACTTACGACACATTTAACATAACAGCCCACCCAGTTGTCAGCTCGCTAGTTAGCCACCTGTCCAAGGATGGGCGCCCAATGAAGCTACGCTAGGAAGCTAGCGTTAGTGGGTTAGTTAGCTGGCTACAGTAACCACTTAGCTAGCTAAGAACATTTCTTCAGTGACTAGCTAACATTAGCTAGTTAACGTATTGCACTCATGAAATCACTTGTCGTATGTTTGATGTAAAAAGGGCTTTATAAATACATTTGATTATAAGTACATGTGATTGAATTTGACTGTTTTATAGGATGGATATGGAATTGTGTGCTGGCGGGCACAGCACCCGAAGAAAGATGGATTCAGCTGGCGAAGGGACAGTGGAGGTTGTACCTTTGGAATTGTACGACTCTGCCAGAGCAAAAATAGACGCCAACCTACGGTGGCTGTTCGCCAAAGCCTATGGCATTGGTAAGTTATTACACACACACACACACAACATAGGCATTGAAAAGTTCCAAAATAGTCACCTGTCACACAGCGCAAATGTCTTGGTGCATGTAACGTTATACTGAAGAAAAATATAAAGGCAAAAGATTTTACTGAGTTACAGTTCATATAAGGAAATCAGTCAATTGAATAAATGAATTAGGCCCTAATCTATGGATTTCACATGACTGGGAATACAGATATACATATGTTGGTCCCAGATACCTGGGAAAAAAACTAGGGGCGTGGATCAGAATCTGGTGTGACCATTAGTTGCCTCATGCAGCGCGACACATCTGTCGCTTAGGGTTGATCAGGCTGTCAATTGTGGAATGTTGAACTCCTCTTCAATGGTTGTGCTTAGATATTGGTGGGAACTGGAACACGCTGTCACGTAGATTCAGAGCATCCCAAACATGCTCAACGAGTGACATGTCTGGTGAGTATGCAGGCCATGGAAGAACTGGGACATTTTCAGCTCCAGGAATTGTATACAGATCGTTGCGACATGGGGTCGTGCATTATCATGCTGAAACATGAAGTGATGACGGAAGATGAATGGCACGACAATGGGCCTCAGGATCTCATCCCGGTATCTATGTGCATTCAAATTGCCGGTTGGACCTACTGCCAAATTCTCTAAAACAACGTTGAAGGCGGCTTATGGTAGAGGAATGAACATTCAATTCTCAGGCAAGAGCTCTGGTGGACATTCCTGCAGTCAGCATGCCAATTGCAAACTCCCTCAACTTGATACATCTCTGGCATTGTGTGACAACATGTGCACATTTTAGTGGCCTTTTATTGTCCCCAGCACAAATCAAATCAAATTTATTCATATAGCCCTTCTTACATCAGCTGATATCTCAAAGTGCTGTACAGAAACCCAGCCTAAAACCCCAAACAGCAAGCAATGCAGGTGTAGAAGCACGGGTGCATCAGGTGCACCAGTGTAATGATCATGCTGTTTATCAGTTTCTTGATATGCCACACCGGTTAGGTGGTTTGATTATCTTGGCAAGGAAAAATGCTCACCAACAGGGATGTAAACAAATTTGTGCACAACATTTGAGAGAAATAAGCTTTTTGTGTGAATGGAACATTTCTGGGATCTTCTATTGGAGCTTTTTTAGTTAACCTTTAACTAGGCAAGTCGGTTAAGAACAAGTTCTTATTTACAATAACAGCCTACCCCTGCCAAACTCTTCCCTAACCCAGGTGATGCTGGGCCAATTGTGCACCGCCCTATGGGACTCCCGATCACGGCAGGTTGTGATACAGCCCGGGATCGAACCAGGGTCTGTAGTCACGCCTCTAGCACTGCGACGCAGTGCCATAGACCGCTGCGCCACTCGGGAGCCCAAGAATGACACATGGGACCTACACTTTACATGTTGTTTTAAAATTTTGTTCAGTATAATTTTCTTTTACTGTTCTCACTAAGGCACTTCTGGGTGTTTACCCTATATTTACATTTACATTTAAGTCATTTAGCAGACGCTCTATGAACCAAAATGTTATTGAGACGTGAGGTTTTTAATTACCAGAAAAACAGCACTGCCCTAGCCAGTGTCCATTGAACCTGGAATTGAAAGTAAGGATCAGCTGTCTTTATTCCTCATCTGCAAGGCTGGCAGAGTTGGGCCTAAATGTTGTTGGGCAGGAAACGTGTCTGTGTGTTTGTCCACACCCCAGGCTAACCGTTAGCAGTTAAGCTAGTATTAATGGGCCACGCCTGGAACAGACCTAGATAGTGGGATCCATTCAGAATGGTTCCCACCGTCTACATTTTCTGTTATTCATCAAAATGTGTGTGTGTGTGTTAAACTGGCTGCCCCCCCCCCCCCCCCCCCCCCCCCAGTATGACTTGGCAAATGATCTGCCTCCCCACTGACTCACCAGATTTTGCCATTCTGTTTTTGTGCAATGGCCTTTAGCAGCAGTGAGACGGGAGTCGCAGGAAGCTGATATATAAATCCACAGAATCTACTGTCAGACTGTCATCAGGTCATGGAAAATGCAGAACAAGACATTAGCCTTTCTCACTCTCTTGTGAAGATAGCTTGGCTCGTTTTAATGATGCTATATTTAGGTAAAGAACATAATTGACAAAAAACAGGCTACCTGGATCTAGTGCTAACTCCAACCGAACCCTCTTTTGACCCCAAGGCCAACCCACCCATCCCTTCAGACACAACGTCTGGGCTCTGCCTGGCCAGAGGGGAGCACGGACATTGGGGTGGCACTCCAGGCCTGGCTTACTGTTAGGGACCACTGTAGCAAGTGTTGACCTTTAGTATTACCCTTTTCCAGGTACCCAAGTTCTCTGAGATGTTGAGGGTAACCACTAGAGCAAGCAATAGTTCATGGGCGGCAGGTACCCCAGTGGTTAAGAGCGTTGGGCCAGTAACCGAAAGGTTGCTCGTTTGAATCCCAGAGCCGACTAGTTGAAAAATCTGTCTGTGTTCTTGAGCAGGTCACTAAACGCTAATTGCTCCTGTAAGTCGCAATGGTTAAGAGCGTCTGCTAAATGACACATGTACATTTGTCAAACTTCTTCATAGCAAAACAACCTAAATATTTTGACGCTTCTGGATTTCTAGTTGGTTGCATGATTCCTAATCTCGTTCCCCGACACTTCCGCCGAAAAGCACAAAGTCTTGTGGACCAACGTGTCAGACTTGGCCTTTGTTAGCCAAAACAGAGCCAGGATGCAGAGAGAACTTTGTCTGTGCATTCATGTGATATGAGTGACACACAAATTACTACAATTTCTATGGGCAAAAAAATGAAATAGAAACATTCGCTGACATGGGCTAGTTGACCTGGACATTTCTGACAAGTTATAAATAGCTCTCTAAGGTATGCAATGACTAACATGACAAGAGGAACTGATGGTGCACTACCCAATTTATAAATTGCACCTTGTGCATTCTACTATTACAACTTTCAATAGTAGTTTAAAGTTCCTTAAAAAGAAAAACCTGCGTGCCCCACAGATTGGGAACAACTGTCTTAAAGGACCAAAGAGTTCGGTCTGCTTTGTGTTTTCATTTCTGCCATGGGAAAAATATTGTGATACTGGTATCGTCAGTCCTAAAAGGCATCGGCTTACTCTACCAACCAATCATCTCCCACAACACCTTCCCCTGCACGCTAGCATACTACAAGCACAAAGCTACGCCTCAAACGTGTGATTCGCTGAAATGAAATGACAAATACTTTACTCAGTAGTTCAGTTCCACTAAGGCCAACTGAATGAGTGATTATCCCAGGCTTAGGCTCTATAAAATAAAATAGTTTTTGTCACATGTGCTGAATACAACAGGTGTAGACCTTACCGTAAAATGCTTACTTACAAGCCCTTAACCAACAATGTAGTTTTAAGAAGAGTCAAGAAAATATTTATTTACTAAATAAGCTAAAGTTAAAAAATAATAAGTAACACAATAAAATGACAATGAGGCTATATAGAGGGGTACTGGTACTGAGTCAATGTGCGGGGGTACAGGTTAGTTGAGGCTGTGCGTAATAGCTTGGGGAAGAGGTTACAAGATTTCAATGACTCACTTTTCTGTAGCTCATCAGTTACCCTCACCTCCAGTATTTACATTTGTTTGTTTGGGAGCATAATTGCATAGATACAGGTAGGAAATCCTTTAAAATAGCAATCAGGCCTAGCATTGTTATTGGAGGCCTGTGGCTGTGGTTACATGCAGAAGACATGCTAAGATGTTGTGGAGGAGCCAGAGCTAGGTCTGTCTATCAATAGTAGAGAACCTGTCATGTGTGAGACGTGTGACCTAATTTCACCGAAAGAGCACTTACTCTGGCCATGAATGTTTAATTGCTGAACAGTCATGTCAATGGAGTGTGTCGTCTGTGCCTGTTGTCATTGGAAGAACAGAATGGCTCCATCCATTGTTTTCATATTATGGCTTCTTTGGATTGCCGTTCATATTACCACTTCTGGCTTCAAGGGTCTATTTATTTTTGTATTAACTTACTGTTCAGGCCTTACTAATGCTGAGATCTATCACCTCCCTTAGTAATATATAAGCACCTGCGTCTTTGCAGTCTATTGTAGTATATCATAGCCTACATTGTTCTTATTTAGGCCTAGGTTCAATTTCATGATCCTACCCTTTAGATTTCTGCATTCATTGCTGTGATTTCATGATGTCACTCAGACTCGAGACTGCACAAAGAAAGCAAATTATCCTAGATTTAGTTTATAATGGTTATCTATATGGATGGTTTGAATGCTGTTCACCCATTTTTAAGGATGTTTTCCTGCTTACTCTCCTAAAAGCTCCCTGTGTTCTAACAGCTCCCTGTGGTCCCAGAGAGCTCAGAAACAGTAATTGGCTTTTGTCCTGATGACGAACTCTGCCTGGCACTCATCCTCCTCTCCACTCCTCTTCTCTCACTCTGAGGAGGCTCCCCACTGTCTGTCTGTCATCTGCTCTAAGGGCCCTGGCTAACAAAGCCATGCAGGCAAATCAAAGTTTATTTGTCACGTGCGCCGAATGCAACAGGTGTAGACCTTACAGTTCAATGCGTACTTAAAGGCCCTAACCAACAGTGCAACTTTTAAGTAAAAAATAGGTATTAGGTAAATGATAGATAAGTAAAGAAATAAAAACAACAGTGAAAATAGCAGTAGCTTGGCTATATACAGGCACCAGTTAGTCGGGCTAATTGACGCAAAATGTAGGTATAGTTAAAGTGACTATGCATATATGATAAACAGAGTAGCAGTAGTGTAAAAGAGGGGAGGGGGGACACACAAGGCAAATTACATGTTCAGGAGTCTTATAACTTGGTGGTAAAAGCTGTTGAGAAGCCTTTCGGTCCTAGACTTGATGCTCCGGTACCGCTTGTCATGCGGTTGTAGAGAGAACAGTCTATGACTGGGGTGGCTGGTGTCTTTGAGAAATTTTAGGGTCTTCCTCTGACACTGCCTGGTATAGAGGTCCTGGATGGCAGGCAGCTTAGCCCCAGTGATGTACTGGGCCGGACGCGCTACCCTCTGTAGTGCCTTGGGGTCAGAGGCCGAACAGTTGCCGTACCAGGCAGTGATGCAACCAGTCAGGATGCTCTCCATGGTGCAGCTGTAGAACTTTTTGAAGATCTGGTGAACCATGCCAAATCTTTTCAGTTTCCTGAGGGGGAATAGGCTTTGTCATTCCCTCTTCACGACTGTCTTGGTTTGTTTGGACCATTCTAGTTTGTTGGTGATGTGGACACCAAGGAACTTGAAGCTTTCAACCTGCTCCACTGCAGTCCCATCATTAAGAATGGGGGTGTGCTCGGTCCTCCTTTTCCTATAGTCCACGATCATCTCCTTTGACTTGATCACGTTGAGGGATAGGTTGTTATTCTGGCACCACCGAGCCAGGTCTCTGACCTCCCTATAGGCTGTCTCGTTGTTGATCAGGCCTACCACTGTCACTCAGTTGGTAGAGTATGGTGTTTGCAACGCCAGCATGGTGTGTGCAACTCCAGAGTTGTGGGTTCGATTCCCACGGGGGGCAAGTACAAAAAAAAAAAAAAATGCATGAAATGTATGCATTCACTACTGTAAGTCGCTCTGGATAAGAGCGTCTGCTAAATGACTAAAATGTAAAAAATGTAAAGATGGGCCTTGAAATACATCCACAGGTACACCTCCAATTGACTCATGAGGTCAATTAGCCTATGAGAAGCTTCTAAAGCCATGACATCATCTTCTGGAATTTTCCAAGCTGTTTAAAGGCACAGTCAACTTAGTGTATGTAAACTTCTGACCCACTGGAATTGTGATACAGTGAATTGTAAGTTAAATAATCTTTCTGTAAACAATTGTTCGAAAAATGACTTGTCTTGCACAAAGTAGATGTCCTAACCGACTTGCCAAAACTATAGTTTGTTAACAAGAAATTTGTGGAGTGGTTGAAAAACGAGTTTTAATGACTCCAACCTAAGTGTATGTAAACTTCCGACTTCAACTGTAAGTACATCATTGACTGGAGATTAACTAGGGGTAAAGCACTGTTTGTTAATGGAGAGAGTAGACTAAAACCTTGGTCTATGCTCAGGTGCAGCAGTAATCTTCTCCAAATGGGAGTAGCGTGTATTAGGCCTATTAGCTTTTTTTAGCCCTTGTTTTGCAACAGCCATTGTAGAGTAGGGATGCACCGATATAACATTTTTGGCCGATACCGATATTTACAATTTTAGCAGCCTTTTAAGCATTCTAGTAGAGTTAAATAGTTGAAACACACACACTGACCAAAAAGTTATTTGTTGGCATGTATGTATGTCCCCATTACCAGTAAAACAAATAAAAACCTATTTCTTTCACTTACTTGCTTTTTTGTTGTTCTTTTGTTCAGTCTCAACCAGGATTTCATCATACATGTCAAGCAGGGAAGTTTCAGCTCTGTCGGTCCGTGGCCTCTCTTCCTCGGTGCACACTGTCACTGTGTCCGTTTCCGTCTTATCCAGCTGTGTCTGTAACATTTCACGTAAACCCTGTTTCTTGTTTGCATCGAATTAGCGGGCCTTGTACCTAGCATCGAGCATGGTGGCGACACAGTAAAGAGGCTCAGAGAGAATGCCACCGACTCGCTTGTTCACAGCCTCTAGTAGAGAACTTTTCCAAGTTAACCCGACGGTCTGTTTGCATTTTTGTTGAGCAGGCGTTTCAATGCCATGACAGAGGGTATCACGTCTGCTGCAGACGCAGTTGAGCTTATTTTCTCCAGTCAGTTGTTCAAATGACGCTAGAAGTGTGTTCATGTTTCAAACATGTTCTCAAATGCCATTAAAATGGCAGCAGCGGTATGAGAACCAGCACATTCTTGAGCATGCAATACAGCTTTCCTCAGTACGAAATCCTCGTCGACCCGACCCACTGTGCTGTCAGACTCCGCGTGCTCATGGGGCTGACATCGCTGGTCCAAATGTCAGTTGTGACGCTAATAGCAGTGACGCCCATAGCAAGTAGCTCATGGATGTGCGTTTCAACAATACTGTGTAACTCCGGTAGGGCTACATCATCTGAAACACAGCGCCTACTTGGTAGTGTGTACTGGTGCTCGACCAGTTGGCGAAAGCCAACATCATCCACGACAGAGAATGGTTGATTGTCAAGGGCAATGAATTCCATTTTCTTGGCGTAAGGGATTTCGCCTCTGCGTTTTCTCGCTAAAATCTTTTCAAATGACTGCTTGACTTGAACTTGTTTAGTTGTTGGAAGTGCGCACTTAGAAATTTTCTGCTTTTGTTTTGTGTAGCGCTGTATTTTTCGTGGCGTCATTACGTCATCTACCTGCGTCAAAGTATGCACATCAGCTTTGATATCAGTTTTGCACGTCAGTGTTAAACTAGACATCGGGCCGATGTCGGCATTTTTAGCTAATATCAGCCGATTCCGATATACTTACCGATTTTTATTATTATTTTTTTAAATTTTATTTATTTATTTAATTTATTTTTTTATATTGTGCATCCCTATTGTAGAGTGTATTGGTCATGCTGCTGCACCGATGCTGGGCTGGCCCTATGAAAAATACTTCACAGGCAGGAGATGGGCTGCCTGCCCATCCCTGTCTAGTTGACAATTCAGCCTCTCCCACCAGAGATGCATCTTGGAAGGTGTGTGTGTGTGTGTGTGTGTGTGTGTGTGTGAGTGAGAGAGAGAGAGCGGGTGGCTGCGTCATGTGTGTTAGCATGCCTGTGTATCTGTTTCTCCCTGTGTAGTGTCTGTGCGCACGCATACTCGCGCCTGTGTGTTTGTATCCACCCCAGTGCCGACACAGACAGAACATGGCTGGCACAGCTCCTCACACCAGCGGCCAGCCATCCAGTCAGATTGCCACCCGTTGGGGCAAGCTGGTGTTCTGCTCTCCTGACTGGTCTGATGGTGATTGGGGGATGCACTACAGCTGGTCCTGGCAATGGAGCGAAAGGGTGTTTACAATGCAGAGCCCTCTCCCTGTCCCAGTAGTTGGCTATCCCAGCCCACTGTGCAGAGGGGGTAGGAGAGGGGAAGCTGCTGTCACACAGTATCAGCGTCTCCAGGGGGAAGTCAAACATGAAGACCCATTCGGGTCTCAGCCAGGCCCCTTTTGTTTTCACTCAATGCATTATATAAAGTGCAACACTCACACACATCTCTCTCGGAATGACCGACTGTTATACAATAACAGGATTATTATTGAATCTGTTTTAATGCCCAGACAGATACAGGAATCACACGTTGTTATTCAATCCCAGGTGTATTATCCATACATCCCTACTTCTCATAACAATATTGATATGGGCATTGAGCGCCTACTCACACTGTGTATTGCAGTAAAATCCAAATCAGATCAGACTAGATCAGACTATCTTACCTGCTGTGTTGTTGACTGGTTCAAGGAGACCTCTGCTTGCCTCAACCTGTATGTCTTCCTGTTAGTGTGGTCGGATGGGAGAATACTGACGATCCGATCCCTTCGGATCGGATTTAGGCTCTGCCTCTATGCAGTCAGTCAGTCATGACTGGAGCTGGGAGGGTGTCATAACACGCAGATGTAGGAGTTTAGATATGGAGATGGAGTTCTGTTAGCTCAGCCTCACAGCCACAACTGAGAGCGAGCTGTCTGAATAATGGAGTTCATCAGGGTTATTTTTGCCGTGAAGAACATAACACCTTCCTGAGAGTGTGTGCATGGGATGGTCACATGCAAGGGGCCGCTGTGGCTTTCTGTTTTAGGCCTCCGCTTTACTGCTTTAAGATTATGAAGACATGGATTGTATGCACGTTTCCTATTAGATGACCAGAGTATGACATCAACAGACATCAATTATCATGATCCGATTCCTATCCTTCAACACTGGAGTCATTTAGCCTAATATGGTGGGTTTTCAAGTCATTGCAAATGCAAAACAGACTAGGATAACTCCTAGATCCGTGTTTATTTTCCTCCTCTGTGGTGGAAACTGGAAAGGCTTTGTTGCAGACGAGAACAACCAGAGAACCCAACTCTGCTCTCATTAGTGTTACTGTAGCCCATCTGTTTCTGAGTGGAACTCCTGAGTGGAAATATAGGTCCCACGCCATGACTATATTTACACAGAGTAAACTGAGCCCTCTTGCAGAACAAATACACTACATGGCCAAAGGTATGTGGACAATTCATCTGAATGGTGTTAGATGGGGATGAGGTCAGGGCTCTGTGCAGGCCAGTCAAGTTCTTCCACACCGATCTCGACAAACCATTTTTGTATGGACCTTGCTTTGTGCCCGGGGGCATTGTCATGAGGAAACGGGAAAGGGCCTCTCCCAAACTGTTGCCACAAAGTTGGAAGCACAGAATCACCTAGAATGTAATTGTATGCTGTAGCATTAAGATTTCCTTTAACTGGAACTAAGGGGCCTAGCCCGAACCATGAAAAACAGCCCCTGACCATTATTCCTCTTCCACTAAACTTTACAGTTGGCACTATGCATTGGGGCAGGTAGCGTTCTCCTGGCATCCGCCAAACCCAGATTCGTCCTCCAGACTGCCAGATGGGGAAGCGTGATTCATCACTCCAGAGAACGCGTTTCCACTGCTCCAGAGTCCAATTGCAGCGAGCTTTACACCACTCCAGCTGATGCTTGGTGGTGATCCTAGGCTTATATGCAACTGCTCGGCCATGTAAACCCATTTCATGAACCTCCCGATGAACAGTTCCTGTGCTGACATTGCTTCCAGAGGCAGCTTGGAACTCGGTAGTGAGTGTTGCAACTGAGGAGAGAATTTTTTTTTTTACACGCTTCAGCACTCGGCGGTTCCGTTCTGTGAGCTTGTGGCCTTCCACTTTGTGGCTGAGCAGTTGTTGCTCCTAGACGTTTCCGCTTCACAATAACAGCACTTACAGTTTTACCGTTGCAGCTCTAGCAGGGCAGGAATTTGACGAACTGACTTGTTGGAAAGGTGGCATCCTATGACGGTGCCACGTTGAAAGTCACTGAGCTCCTCAGTAAGGCCATTCTACTGCCAATGTTTGTCTAAGGAGATTGCATGGCTGTGTGCTCGATTTTTTTTTTTAAATTTATTTAAAAAAAAATTTTTTTATACACCTGTCAGCAATGGGTGCGGCTGAAATAACCAAATCCACTAATTAAGGGGTGTCCACATACTTTTGGCCATGTGGTATATTTGTACACAGCGAGCAGTTGCTGTTGTCACATTCCCTTTCATTGTTGAAAGGTTTGATCTTCCCTAAGAAGCTTAATACTATAGAGACGCTTCTGGAGTTTTCAAAGTAAAAAGTTACGTTTCACATTTGGCTATACATGAGGCTCATGTGTATATAGCCCTATGCATCTTAGTCATCACAGCAGTGTTTCCCCTAGATTATTCCTGAAGTAGGCAAAGGGCCGCACGCACCAAAATATTCCATTGAAACCAATAGCAACCAAATATTTTCATGCAGGTTGCTATACAAATAGATTTAGGAATTTGAGCCAAACCAGTCTGTTACAACATAACTAACCACGTCTCTTCCCCTCCAGACCACATCCCAGAGGACCTGCGGGACCCATTCTACACAGACCAGTATGAGCAAGAGCACATCAAGCCCCCCGTCCTCCACCTACTGCTGTCCTGTGAGCTCTACTGCCGCGTGTGTGCCCTCATCCTAAAGACGGACCAGGCCGCCTCGCTGCAGTCACACCTGTCAGTTATCCAGGCCCTGAGCCGTAAAGGGATCTATGTCATGGAGAGTGATGACACACCTGTCACAGAGGCCGACCTCGCCTGTGTGCCCATCAAAATGGTGAGTGGTAGAGAATGGGTAGTGTGTGTGTGTGTAGGAAGGATGAAATAGGCCTACTGTTCAGAAGGTAATGGCAGCATCTCAATAGTCTTAAAGGTCGACTTTGGGCATGAAAAACAGTCCAACTCTGCCTCTTTTGGGATTTTCAAACAGAAATGGGGGGGGGGGGTGCCTTTGGTGGTTCATCGACGTGTCGTTCTAGTCATGCGCACCGCGACTGACGTAGTGCACAATAACTCTTCCAGTATGTGTTGATGTCATTTCTCAGGATTTATTTTTGGACGGGGTCTGTTGTGATCGGTAAGATATTGCACTTCTGAAGCCAAAAATCTCATGCATCCATTTTTTTAATTTTTTATATAATTACATTTCATGGTATAACGGTGCGTTTGTCAGTTATACAGTTTAAAGCTGTTATTTTTGCCCAAGATCGAGCTTTAAGTGGTTCAAGTATTTCTCATTGTCTCCTCTTCTTAATCTGCACTGAAAACATTGGAGAGAGAAAGGCAATATGGTGGATGCCTCACATGAGTACAGATTAAGGAAAAGAAGCGATTGAGATGCACCCAATGGCCTCTTCATCACAGACCAGGAGCGTCCTATTTGGGGCGTTGGGACTGATTTGGTAGGCGATCTATGGTGTTTGTGGGAGTCTTTGCCAGAAGCTGCTCATGATTTGTGGTCGAGAGAAGTTTTTAAAATGAATTAGCCCCTGTGCAAAAAAAACGGATATAAATCAAGTCAGAAAAGCACACACTGCCTTTCTGCTGGTGCAGTGTTGCCTTTTAACTGGCCAAGGATGAGCGAAGTCGAGAACCTCCGACTTCTGTTTGGTAAATCTTTGTGTAGGTACACTGCCCTTTTTATATAGACGTCAAGCTGGCCAAGGCAATGTGAGGGAGAGGGAAAGGAGTTTGGAAATGTTACAGGTGCCAGTATTGCCAGTATCAGTATCCCTTCCTGCTGTAGGCCTTCTCTTATCTCTTCTGATTTATCCAATGAAAGTAGCCATTGTTCTCTTCTCTCTATCAAACTATGGCATCTCTCTACAGCCCTAAGCCTCTAACACTGGAATACCTCATCTACTAGATCTGAGCAAACAGCTTTTAACCTCTAGTCTTGCCTTTGACCTCGTGTCTTTGTTGTTGACGATACTTTCTCATCATAACATTCCGGCTTACAGTAATTTACATGCTGTTCATTTGTTTGACCTATTAAATTACTTCCAGACCATTTGGCTGCTTCCTTATCTTTGGCTACCTTGGTGATTCAAATTTGTCTCCGATTCATGTCCATATAAAGTCATTTCCTATTCCTTGTACATTCACAACAAAGCTTTTGGCCCATTCTGCTTCTTTAGGTCATTGTGAAGTGAACACTGATTCAGTTGATCTCGTTGATAATAATTTTGGATGGAGAAAGGCTAGCAGGCCTCTCCATGGTGAGAGGAGAGTGCAGTGTTGAGTTAGGCCTAATATTAGCTAAATGACCCAGTGGGGTTCCTTCTGTCCTGCACGACCTTTTCCACTCTTCTGTAGTGTACCCTTGTTCCTAACATGGCCATTTTCCATGTTGACTAGTCAATATGGAAAGTCTGGTGCAGCAGTTGCATAATGATTGATTGAACATTTTAGCGCTCTATTCTGTCTCCACTAGCTCATGTAGCCTAGTTCTCATGAAGCACAAAGCTTCTCCTTTATGACTTTAAAATCTGTGACTGGTATTTTTTTTTTTGGGGGGGCTTGTACTTTGCTGAGGTCTCGATTTTTAATTCCTGAGATGGCACAGGAAGGTGAATGTTTTGACACGAGTCACCCTGCTGATGTCTATCAGGTCAGGAAACACAGCTTTGGACTACTGACCCATAGCAACATCTCCAACTAGCTTTGTGGAATGAACGCCACTTCCTCCATGCATGTAATGTTGAATTGAATACATTACACCAGTATTTCCTTTCATAAGAGATCCAATAATATGTCTCACTGAAAGCACTTAGAGTACCAACACCGGTGTTCGGCAGCGTTAAAACGTTCTACCCTGTCGTTGCCACGGAGACACGTTGTAGCTGAGGCAGCTTCGTACTGGTGCGTGATTAGTCAAGTGTGTGTGTGTCTCTAAGTCTAGGTTGGTAATCCAACCAAGGTGCTATGTAAGCAACCAGACACACATGCTTAGGAAAAGTCTGAAATCCTCCTGACCAGAGAGAACAGCTTGTCTTTGATAGACTAGGCAGGTCTGTGTAAGGGTTGAGAACCCCCCCTGGTTGCTGAGTTGGCAAGGAGGTGTTTCCATGGCAACACCAGTGTTCTTCCGCCACTCCTCATGTGCAGCCCCTGGGCTCTCGTGTGTGTGTGTGTGTGTGTGTGGAGGCTGAAGAAATTTGGCTTGGCCCCACAGACCCTCACTTCTACAGATTTACCATTTGAGAGCGTCACGACTGACATTCGGACCAGCGATGTCAGCCCCACGAGCGTGCGGAGTCTGACAGCACAGTGGGTCGACGAGGATTCCGTGCTGAGGAAAGCTGTATTGCATGCTCTAAGAAAATATCCGATATCGGTATCGGCCAAAAATGTCATATCGCTGCATCCCTAGCGATAACATCTGCAAATGTGTAAGCGACAATTCAAATTAGATTAGATAGAGAGCGATACCTGCTCAGTGCTCTGCTTCCTGTTTGACTCCTGCTGCCTAGCAGCTGGGGCTAATAAAACAGCAGTGCACTGTTTCCTGGGTCTACTCCAACAGGTTGGAGGAAATGCATTGTCTTTGTGAGGGGGAGAGAGACGGGAGACTTGAAAGTCAGCTTGGGGCAATATAACAGTAGTAGTCCATCCATACTCTCCTGGGTTCCTTTCTTTCAGACAGGTCTGGGGAAGGGGATTGTTGGTTTAATGTGTGTCTAGCGTATTCATTGTCTTCTAACACTAGCACATGACAGTTAGGCTATGCTGTTTATGCTAGTATTATGATTTGACTCAATATTTTTTTGTTTAGATACAGCGTCCTGAGGATGAATCCAACAACATTGTAGTTACTCCAAAATAATAAACTAATTGACAGGGAAAAGAAGGAAGCCTGTACAGAAATATTCCAAAACATACATCCTTTTTGCAACAAGGCACTAAAGTAGTACTGCACTTTTTGTTCTGAATACACAGTGTTATGTTTGGGGCAAATACAAAACATTACCGAGTACCACGCTCCATATTTCTAAATAAAATCAAATTTTATTTATAGAGCACATTTCAGACATGGAGTGCAACGCAATGTGCTTCACAGGAAAAAACAAATAATGAAAATAAAAACAAATGTACTACAAAATAATACAAAACTGAATGACAAAAAAAAGCTAAAAACGTGTGTTTAAAATCTCTTTTTAAATATGTCAACAGTTTCGGCCCCCCTCAGGTTCTCTGGCTGGGGCAGAATCTGATTCTTCAGAAGGGGTTTTGCCATAGCAATGTTTACTGCATTGAGGAAAGTGCCTGTGAACAGGGAGTAGTTAACACTAGCTTGCAATTCTTCAGAAATGCAATTAACTGTTTTGAAGAAGGTGGTGAGGACCGGGTCGAGAAGGCAGGTAGAAGGCTTCAATTGTGATATCACTTTCCTGAGAATGTCTGTGTCAACCAGAGAAAATCAATCAATAGTGCCTTTGCGTGGTATGCTAGGGCACATATAATCTAAGTTCTCATCTGGTCTTGATTGACTGATTCCCAGCCTAATGTTTATCTTCTCTGAAATAGGTTTGCGGGGCTAGGATTTATTAGGCCGACAATGGTCGATAAGAGTGCACTCAAATGATTCGGATTAACAGGGATCAAGTTTGAAAAATGAGCCCGTCTGGCATTTCGAATTGGCTTGTTATACAGTACCAGTCAAAGGTTTGGACAAACGTACTCATTCAAGGGTTTTTCTTTATAATTACTATTTTCTACATGGTAAAATAATAGTGAAGACATCAAAACTATGAAATAACACATATGGAATCATGTAGTAACCAAAAAATGTTAAACAAATTAAAATATATTTGAGATTCTTTAAAGTAGCCACTCTTTGCCTTGACGACTGCTTTGCACACGCTTGGCATTCTCTCAACCAGCTTCACCTGGAATGCCTTTCCAACAGTCTTGAAGGAGTTCCCACATATGCTGAGCACTTGTTGGCTGCTTTTCCTTCACTCTGCGGTCCCAACTCATCCCAAACCATCTCAATTGGGTTGAAGTCGAGTGATTGTGGAGGACAGGTCATCTGATGCACTTTCCCTTTTGGTAAAATAGCCCTTGCACAGCATGGATGTGTGTTGGGTCATTGTCCTGTTGAAAAATAAATGATGGGAACCACACTACTCGGCGTCTCAAAAAGACACGTTTGGAACCAAAAATCTCAAATTTGGACTCATCAGACCAAAGGAGAGATTGCCACCGGTCTAATATCCATTGATCGTGTTTCTTGGACCAAGCAAGTCTCTACTTATTGGTGTCCTTTAGTAGTGGTTTCTTTGCAGCAATTCGACCATGAAGGCCTGATTCACGGTCTCCTCTGAACAGTTGATGTGTCTGTTACTTGAACTCTGAAGCAGTTATTTGAGCTGCAATCTGAAGTGCAGTTAACTCTAATGAACTTATCCTCTGCAGCAGAGGTAACTCTGGGTCTTCCTTTCCTGTGGCAGTCCTCATGAGAGCCAGTTTCATCATAACGCTTGATGGTTTTTGCGACTGCACCTGAAGAAACTTTCAAAGTTCTTGACATTTTTTAAAGTAATCATGGACTGTTTCTCTCTGGTTATTTGAGCTGTTCTTGCCATAATGTGGACTTGGTCTTTTACCAAATAGGACAGTCTTCTATATTCCACCCCTACCCTCTCACAACACAACTGATTGGCTCAAATGCATTAAGAAATTCCACAAATTAACTTTTTAACAAGGCACACCTGTTAATTGAAGTGCATTCCAGGTGACTACCTCATGAAGATGTTTGAGAGAATGCCAAGTGTGCAAAGCCGTCATCAAGGCAAAGGGTGGCTACTTTGAAGAATCTAAAATATATTTTGATTACGGTAAGCACTTTTGGTTACTACATGATTTCATGATGTCTTCGCTGTTTTTCTACAATGTAGAAAATAGTAACAATAAAGAAAGACCCTTGAATGAGTTGGTGTGTCCAAACTGGTACTGTATATGCCAAGATGCTCTCTCAGAATATCATAATGGAAGTGCAACTTTGACTTTCTCCACTTCCGCTCTGCCTTTCTGCAATTTCTCTTGTAATTGATTAGTTTCCTCATTCATCCAAGGGGCTTTCTGTTTGGATGTGGCCTTTTTCAACTTTACCAGACAATGGCATCAATGGTTGCCCTTTTTAATTTGCTATTAAAGTTATCAACTAAATGATCACAAGAGGAAGGCAGAATAGGTGATGCTAATTGTTCATAAATCTGCAAGTTAGTGTGTTTTAATGTGTTCAGTATTACCCTGTGCTATGGTCAACAAGGTAGTAAAAAACACACAGTGGTGATCAGATAAAGCAACATCAACAATAGAGGATATGTCAATAGAAAGCCCCTTGGTAATAATCAGGTCCAGATTTTGGCTGCTGTTATTGGTGGGCCTAATAACATGTCGGATAATGTCCATAGAGCTCAAAAGATTAAGTAATTCAATGACCTTGGAGTCACTCTTTGTCAACATGAATATTAAATCGACCCTTAAGGACAATAGGTAATAGTAAAGAGATCAGTAAAGAAAGTGGGGCAGTGCATAATTATTTTCTTCTCTGTGCTAACAAGGGTGTGTTAAAAAATGTTTTTGTAGTCCTTCCTGGGTTTGGACTGCCTCGGGCAGGGGGGATGGAGGCTTCAAGCCAGGCTAGCCTGAACCTTGGCAACAGCAGATGGTGTCGGAAACCCCAGGAAGGTGGAGGATGGCCCAAGACCCTTCTGGGCTCCTGAGTGGCGCAACGGTCTAAGGCACTGCATATCAGTGCTAGCGGTGTCACTACAGAACCTGGTTCGATTTCAGGATGTATTACAACCGACCATGTTTGGGAGTCCCGTAGGACGGCGCACAAGCCGGGGTAGGCCGTCATTGTAAACAAGAATTTGTTCTTAACTGACTTGCCTAGTTAAATAAAAAATACAAGTAAAAGTCAGCGACCTGCTGAACTGTGGGATTGCGACAGATCAACCACGCCCGACTCATAAACATCTTTGCTATAGGAGGCATTTAATTCTAAGATTCGTTTTGCCTGGGTTACAGCAAGGTCAGTGTACTTAGAAAGCAGGTTATCCTTTTCTCGCAGCCGAGCAAACAGCCGGAGGATCTCTTCCCTAAGCTGCTTGCACGTGGCGCATTTAGGGCAAACAAATCTGTGTCCATTTCCAGTTCCACCTGATCCTTCATCTTGTGATTGTCATTTCTGCTCAGCGGTGGATACAAGCACCGGTTGGCTAGCACTGCTAGCGTTAGCCTGCTCCTTTTTCGTGATGGCTAGCAGCTAACTGCCAAGGACAGGCAAAATCCTAGACACTGGGAGATGAATTAACCTTTTCAGCAGGACATCCTATAACACAAGGCCAAATCTACACTGGAGTTGCTTACCAAGAAGACAGTGACTATTCCTGACTTACATCTGCTTGATGTAATTTTACAGCGCTTAAAGAGCTTTGAAAATAATTAAAGGCAAATATTGTACAAACCTGTTGTGCAAAGCTCTTAGAGACTTATCCAGCAAGACCCACAGCTGTAATCACTGCCAAAGGTGACTCTAATATGTATTAGCTCAGGGGTGTGAATACTTACAGTGCGTTCAGAACGTATTCAGACCCCTTGACTTTTTCCAGATTTTGTTACGGTACAGACTTATTCTGAAATGGATTAAATTTGTTTTTTTCCCTCATCAATCTACACCCAATACCCCATAATGACAAGGCGAAAGCAGTTTTTTGTTGTTGCAAATCTATAAAAAAAAAAAAAAAAAAAAACCCACCTTATTTACTTAACCTCTCTGGGCTAGCGTCCCACCTACTCAACAGCCAGTGGAATCCTGTGGCGCGTTATTCAAATACCTTAGAAATGCTATTACTTCAATTTCTCAAACATATGACTATTTTACAGCATTTTAAAGACAAGACTCTCGTTAATCTAACCACACTGTCCGATTTCAAAAAGGCTTTACAACGAAAGCAAAACATTACATTATGTCAGCAGAGTACCCAGCCATAAATAATCAGACACCCATTTTTCAAGCTAGCATATAATGTCACATAAACCCAAACCACAGCTAAATGCAGCACTAACCTTTGATGATCTTCATCAGATGACAATCTTAGGACATTATGTTATACAATACATGCATGTCTGTTCAATCAAGTTCATATTTATATCAAAAAACAGCTTTTTACATTAGCATGTGACTAGCATTCCCACCGAACACTTCCGGTGAATTTACTAAATTACTCACGATAAACGTTCACAAAAAGCATAACAATTATTTTAAGAATTATAGATACAGAACTCCTCTCTGCACTCTATGTCCGATTTTAAAATAGCTTTTCGGTGAAAGCACATTTTGCAGTATTCTAAGTAGATAGCCCGGCATCACAGGGCTAGCTATTTAGACACCCAGCAAGTTTAGCATTCACCAAAGTCAGATTTACTATAAGAAAAATGTTATTACCTTTGCTGTCTTCATCAGAATGCACTCCCAGGACTTCTACTTCAATAACAAATGTTGGTTTGGTCCCAAATAATCCATTGTTATATCCAAATAGCAGCGTTTTGTTCGTGCGTTCAAGACACTATCCGAAAGGGTAAATAAGGGTTACGAGCACGACGCATTTTGTGACACAAGAATTCTAAATATTCCATTACCGTACTTCGAAGCATGTCAACCGCTGTTTAAAATCAATTTTTATGCAATTTTTCTCGTAAAAAAGCGATAATATTCCGACCGGGAAATCGTTTTTTATTACAAAGAGAGTGCAAGTAAAAGCATGCTATCCCCTCATGCACGAGCCTCAGTCTGATGGCCCTCTGATAGAGCACTTGCCAAACGCGCTAGTGTGTTTCAGCCTGGGCCTTGAATTACGTCATTCAACTTTTTCCCGGGTTCTGAGAGCCTATGGGAGCCGTAGGAAGTGTCACGTCATGCCAGAGAGACCCTGTTTTTGTTAGAGATGATCAAGGAAGGCAAGAAATGGTCAGACAGGCCACTTCCTGTAAGGAATCTTCTCAGGTTTTGGCCTGCCAAATGAGTTCTGTTATACTCACAGACACCATTCAAACAGTTTTAGAAACTTTAGGGTGTTTTCTATCCAAAGCCAATAATTATATGCATATTCTAGTTACTGGGCAGGAGTAGTAACCAGATTAAATCGGGTACGTTTTTTATCCGGCCGTGCAAATACTGCCCCCTAGCCCCAACAGGTTAAGCATTCTCAGACCCTTTGTTATGACACTCGAAATTGAGCTCAGGTGCATGGTGTTTCCATTTACCATCCTTGATGTTTCTACAACTTGATTGGAGTCCGCCTGTTACATTCAATTGATTGTACATGATTTGGAAAGGCACAAACCTCTCTATATAAGGTCCCACAGTTGACAGTGCATGTCAGAGCCTCCCCCTTCTGGGGAAGGGTACAAAAACATTTCTGTCGCATTGAAGGTCCCAAAGAACACAGTGGCCTCCATCATTCTTAAATGGAAGAAGTTTGGAACCACCAAGACTCTTTCTAGAGCTGGCCGCCTGGCAAAACTGAGCAATCGGGGGAGAATGGCCCAAGAACCCGATGGTCACTCTGACAGAGCTCCAGAGTTCCTCTGTGGAGATGGGAGAACCTTCCAGAAGGACAACCATCTCTGCAGCACTCTACCAATCAAGCCTTTATGGTACTGTGGCCAGACGGAAGTCACTCCTCTGGGAAAAGGCACATGACAGCCCGCTTGGAGTTTGCCAAAAGGCACCTAAAGGACTCTGGCCATGAGAAACATTATTCTCTGGTCTAATGAAACCAAGATTGAACTCTTTGGCCTGAAAGCCAAGCGTCATGTCTGGAGGAAACCAGGCACTGCTCATCACCTGGCCAATACTATCCCTATGGTGAAGCATGGTGACTAGTCGGGATCGAGGGAAAGATGAACAGAGCAAAGTACAGAGATCCTTGATGGAAACCTACACCAGACCACTTAGGACCTCAGACAGGGGCGATGGTTTACCTTCCAACAGGACAATGACCCCAATCACACAGCCAAGGTAATGCAGGCATGGCTTCGGGACAAGTCTCTGAATGTCCTTGAGTGGCCCAGCCAGAGCCTGAACATCTCTGGAGAGACTTGAAAATAGCTGTGCAGCAACGCTCCCCATCCATCCTGACAGAGCTTGAGATGGTCTGCAGAGGGGAATGGGAGAAACTCCCCAAATACAGGTGTGCCAAGCTTGTATCATCATACCCAAGAACACTCGAGGCTGTAATCTCTGCCAAAGGTGCTTCAACAAAGTACTGAATAAAGGGTCAGAATACTTACAGTACCTGTCATAAGTTTGGACACCTACTCATTCCAGAGTTTTTCTTTTTTACATAGTAGAATAATAGTGAAGACATACAACTATTAAATAACACACACTACTAAAGGACACCAATAAGAAGAAGCGCAATGGACATTAGACCGGTGAAATCATCTGTCCTTTGGTCTGATGAGTCCAAATTTAAGATTGTTGGTTCCAACCGCCGTGTCTTTGAGACGCAGAGTAGGTGAACGCATGATCTCCGAATGTGTGTTTCCCACCGTGAAGCATGTGGGAGGAGGTGTGATGGTGTGGGGGTGTTTTTCTGGTGAAGCTGTCAGTGATTCATTTAGGATTCAAGACACACTTAACCAGCATGGCTACAACAGTATTCTGCAGCGATGAACCATCACATCTTGTTTGGGCTTAGTGGGACAATCATTTGTTTTTTAACAGGACAATGACCCAACACACCTCCAGGCTGTGTACGGGCTATTTGACCAAGAAGGAGAGTGATGGAGTGCTGCATCAGTTGACCTGGCCTCCACAAACACCTGACCTCAACCCAATTGAGATGGTTTGGGATGAGTTGGACTGCAGAGTGAAGGAAAAGCAGCCAACAAGTGCTCAGCATATGTGGGAACTCCTTCAAGACTGTTGGTAAAGCATTCCAGGTGAAGCTGGTTGATTGAATGTCAAAAGTGTGCAAAGCTGTCATCAAGGCAAAGGGTGGCTACTTTTGAAGAATCTCAAATATAAAATATATTTTGATTTAACACGTTTTTGGTTACTACGTGATTCCATATGTGCTATTTCATAGTTTTGATGTCTTCACTTTTATTCTTCCCTGGAATGAGTAGGTCTGTCCGAAGTTTTGACTGGTACTGTATATAAATGTGATATTTCAGTATATTTTTAATAAATGAACAAACATTTCTAAACCTGTTTTTGCTTTGTGCTATTGTGTGTAGATTGGGGTGTGTAACCGAACAAAATGTGGAAAAATGTAAGGGGTCTGAATACTTTCCGATGGCACTATGAACCACATTGACACATCCATCCCAAAGTGGGAGGTTAAAAATCTGGAGCATGTCTTTTAATTAGACTTATGTGCCCATGTCCCCAGATACCCCTGATTTTTGTTTTTCTGTGTCTCTGCCCCTCCACCCACCCATCCCCATCACATGACCATAATTTTTGCCGTGATGGACCTGCTCTTTGCCATCCCTGTCCCCTCACACAGAGTGCCCACAGTCGATGCCCTGAGTTTGGTGTGACGTGATTGTTGTTCTGGCTTGTCCTGCCCCCACACAATGCCAACATACCCATGATTGATCAATACCCTACTGTTTTCTGAACTGACCTATCCCATGATTGATCAATAACCTGGTGTTTTCGGAACTGACCTAGACCTATGTATCCCTCGCTCCCCCTCCATCTACCAGAGTTCCCACATGCCCCTACGATGACCTACCTTTACACAGTGTGTGTGTGTTTTCTGATCTAATCTGTGCCATCGTTTCCCTCCTCCAGAGTGCCCACATGCCGATGGTTGATGCCCTGATGATGGCCTACACGGTGGAGATGATCAGCATAGAGAAGGTGGTGGCCTGTGTTAAACGCTTCTCCACCTTCAGCGCCTCCAAGGAGCTGCCCTTTGACCTGGAGGACGCCATGGTATTCTGGATCAACAAGGTATGGTGGGGAATACACAAACATGTATTTTCCACACACACACACACACACACACACACACACAATATTATAAGAGTGTGTGTGTGTGTGTGTGTTAACATGCAGGTTCTTATTTTAGTTGTCTATTAGCAATTATTACCTAGAGACATTCAGAAAATAGCACTTTAAGAACTAAGAGTGAATGTTGCTTTTGTTGCAGGTGAACCTGAAGATGAGGGAGATCACAGAGAGAGAGCTTAAAGTCAAGCATCACCCGCTGGAGTCTCCCAATCACCAGAAGGTAAGGCTGGAGCAGCACAGTGCTCTCATGGCACTGCCATAGATAGAAGATGAGGAAACTGAAGCGCTAGAGCCAAAATGGCCCCCATGGAGCTTGCTGCTCTTGATGCATCATCAGTCTCTAGACTGCAGTCTATACATCCAGGACACATTACAAGAATAATTGCTGTTGTAAAACCAATTTATTTGTATTTATGCAGGTTAGTCTCATCGACATAACTTGGACCAGGTCTTTCTTGAAAAAGAGTTAACGTAGCTCTTCATCTCCTGCCATTTGGGGTTGAACCCTGATTGACCTCTGTTCTCTTAACCCTTAACCCGGAAGCAGATCCAATCCTGTCTGACCTTTGACCTTTCTGCTCCTATTCTTCCTGTCTGTCTCCTCCTCCCCCCCTCCCCTCTCTCCTGCTACTTGGATAGTCTCCCTCCAAATGGTATTGGAAACTAGTACCTGTAAGTTGGCTGCTAATAGTCCCCCCTCTCCTCCCTTTTGCACGCATAGTTCTGTGTCTATGTGCACACGCACCACACCACCCCACCATGGCTCATCCAAGCCCATTCTGTGCTGCTTGTAGCCAGTGGGAGAAGGCTGGTGTTTCTGGTTATTCCATTCTTTAGTTGAGAATATCACACACTTGTCTAGTCCGGTGGTTTTGGATATTTGGTGACACTGTTTATTTTGGGTGAACAATGTTTTTTGCCTTTCATTTCAAGCTGCTGCAAACTGTGGAGTCATAATGGCGTGTGGACAAGAGAGAAAGATGTGTGTGTGTGTGTGTGAGTGAGTGTGGAAAAACAGAAAATGTGTAAGTGTCTTGAGTGAGAGAGAGCCATGTATCCATCGCTCAGCCCTTGCTTTCCTTTGCTCATGTGCTGAGATATTGATGCCATTTCCACCTGTGCCCACAACCTTTACCATGCCCACCCCTCCTATGCTGCCTCTGTCTGCTGTACCCATGTGGTCTCTTCCTGGCCTCTCACGGTGTCTCTCTGCTCTGCCCACGGTCTCCTTCTTACACTGCTGTCTGTGCGACTCAGTCTGATTTCGTGCACGCCCTGGCCCACTGCACGCTGGAGCCAGAGGAGCTGGAGCTCGCCACAGTGGTAGTACACCTGCAGTAGTCCTCCTTACTGTAGATGTCCCTGCCTCCCTAGAGATCTGGAACCTTCTAGTAATCTTTTTCTCTGACTTGTCACTCTAGTTAGGCCTAGCCATGTAGAGTTAGCTACTTCCCAATTAAAGATTAGTGTGTTTTATGTTAGTTACACTTGAATAATTAGCCTCCACCACCCCCACCCTGAAGATTTGTATATTCAGATTGCAGGATGGGTTGTTTTATTTACTACTACTGTGGCCAAGTTGTGATTAGACTGGGAGGCCTATGGATTGTGATCCATTCAGTATCCCTTATCACAAATTCAGTCTGTAGTCCTTGCATTTGGTTGATGGTTGGAGTTTAGTTTGACTAATCATTAAGTTAATGTAGTAATGTGGTTCAGGCTGTTCAGCTAGTCCTGGCCATTAGACTACAGCATTGATGAATACAATAGGCTAGCTCAGGTTTTTGTTTTTACACCACACAGTTAGCCAGCAGAAGTGGGCCAGTGATTCCCATGTGACCCTCTTCTGTATGCTAGTGGCCTGGTTTGACTGTGGGGACAGTGACACCGCATTCACAGAGGGGTTTGTGAGGGTTGGTGGCAGACCAACCATAGCTCCATGTCACTGCTCTATGAAGGACCACTCCACCCATCTCCACCCTCACACAGACCGATTTGGGGCTTATTCAGGGAGTGCCACTGAATTAATTCCGATAGAAATGCATCGTCTAGACCGGACATGATTCTGTTTTATTCAATAGGGAACCGTGTCTGCCTTAGAAATGTAATGACAATCTACTCTTGTCATTATATTTCTATCTGCAACCTTATAAACATTGCCGTCCACTGAATAAGCCCTAGGCTGTATGGTAGGACTATAATAACTCAGAGGGGCTCAAGCCATAGAGATGGGCTGACTCTCTCCCTCCCCCTGGTGGTCAGGTGCGGTACCGCAGGGAGCACACGTCAGGGCGCCAGTTGCCCTTCTTCCCCCTACTGGAGGACCTGATGAGGGATGTGTGTGATGGAGCCGCACTCCTCACCGTGGTCCACTACTACTGCCCCAACCTCATGAAGCTTGACGGTAGGACATGGACGCCATCCCACTCAACAAACTTAGGCTAATCATTTAGATATGCTGAATTACTTTGTTGGTCAGAGGAAGCCTATGCCATTTGTTTCCCTGGTTAGGCCTAGTTAGAAGGCCTTGACTGAACTAAGCAATCACGAATGTCTTTCATCTGATTTATAATTGAAATAGACTATGGCAAACTAGTGTTGTTCTCTTACTGTAGTATGCCGAGTTGTGTAATCCTGTGCTCCTTCTATGTGATATCTTAGCAGCAGGTCTTTCAGCTCCATCCTGACCTTTTGACCTGTGTGTCTCCTATCAGATATATGCCTGAAGGAAGTGACCTCCATAGCTGACAGTCTGTATAACATCCAGCTGCTCAAGGAGTTTGCCAACGAGTATCTCAACAAGAGCTTTTACCTAACGATAGAAGATATGCTCTACTCTCCACTGGTGCTCAAGGTAAATATTCCATATATTAGTGTTTATGAGCTGTTGCACGTACCAAACTACTTCTGGGATTTGATACCATACAACAGTACTCTGCTAGCCCACAAAATATTGGTTGTTAGGGCGACAGTACTTAGTCTCTCACGGGGAAAGGCAATGCCATTGTGCGATGCTAAGCTAGCCACAGATCGCTGGCTGCCAGGGCGTTAGGTTTTATGTCTGTTGTCTAACATGGTCCCTATTCTCTCCCTGCAGCACAATGTGATGGTGTTCATTGCGGAGTTCTTCTGGTGGTTTGAGACGGTCAAGCCAGAGTTTGTCCAGCCCAGGACTGAGGAGTTCAAAGATGGTGAGCATCATCTGCTCTTCATCTGGTTCAGTTGGGGATTGGGTGGGTGTGTCTGCTGTAACCAATAAGCTTGATCTTGCATGGTAGCTACTTAGCTAGCAAGTTAGCAAGCCAAATGCATAGCTGGAGCACTGAGCCTGAGATCATATATTTGGCACATCTTAGATGGTGAACCTATATTTTTAATCAGTGGCGTAGCACGCACCCCCTGAGCTTCAGGGGGCCCCAAATCCTATATATTACGTTTTGACGATATTGAGAACTATACCATCGGTGTTTCAAAATACCCCAGTATACGGTGTACCGCCAAAGCCTAGTTGAGATATAGTGATGTACTGTGCAGTATGTTTTATTTGTATGAGCAGGGAGGGTAGTGCCAACTGGGTGGATCAACTAAAGCTGTTGAACCTGTAAGACAAGGTAGAACAGTATTAATGGTTTCTTACTTATAGAACATGATTTGGTTAAACTGAAGTGTCACTTGTCTTTTTACATTTTTTACTGTAGTTCCCACAATTTTTCATTGCACATTTGTAGGTAATCCCCTTGCAATTTACAATCGTCTGTTATGTATGATGACTTGCAGATTCTGCTGACCTTAACAGAAAACATTTAGACAGAACTTGACTGGGAATGAAAAATGAGCAGCTGCAGTTCAATGAGACAATTTACATTATTCTCCACTCCTTACCCACCCACCTCTGTTTTGATTGATGCCTCACCCCTCTCACAACAGCCCGAGCCATGGCTCAGCCGAAGAGTGCCCGCCCCTCAGTGCCCATCTCCAACGCCACCAAGCGTAGCTTCCAGGTGACCCCTGGCATCACCGAGGCCTCTCTGTCCGTCTCTGCCCAGAGCAGCCCTGATGTCTCCAACAGGTACTTCCTGCACCCTGCTGAAGACTCTGACCCTCTGTAAGTCTCTCCTTCCTCTTTCTCCACCCTTCTCATTTCATATTTCATCAACCTGTGTTTCCCATATAGAGATCTTGGAAAATATTACATTGTTTCCTCTCACCTTTCACATGCATTTGCTGGCCCTTCCAATGTTTGCACACACTTTCTCCTCCACTGTGTTTATCGATATTAGTTAATTTATGTTCCACAATCATTCCAGCCTTGAAGAAAACATGTTGCGTGAACATTGTGTATCGTGTTTGTTGGTTGATCAGTGAGAGGGTAAAAGATTAGGATTAATTAATGGGATTAAAGGGACAGTAGGTCGGGATAAACAACGACCATAGTGTCAACTGACTGGGTTGTTTATCCGTGTGGAGGGTGGGTGGTTATGGGGTGTCTCTTCCTGATGCCTGTTTACTTTTAGTACTCACTTTCACTCATTCTTAAAGGCCCAGTGCTGTCAAATAAATAATTTTCCTGTGTTTTATATATGTTTCCACACTGAGGTCGGAATAATACTGTGAAAGTTATGATAATGCCCTTTTAGTGTAAGAACTGTTTGAAAAGACAGCCTGAAATTTCAGCCTGTTTTGGTGGGATGGAGTTTTGGCCATCCATGGTGACATCACCATGTAGTAAATTAGTTGATAGACCAATAAGTGTTCCAAACCCCTCTGCTAATAACAGCTCATTTGAAGTTTTCCCCTCCCCATTCAGGCCACACCCAGACAGTCCTAGCAACATTTTTGCCTAAGAAATTGCACTTTAAGACATCTTTTGACCATTTAAAAAAAACAATCACAGTAAGGTACTTAATTGTTACCCAGAAATGATTTGATATTGAGATAAAACCGTTGCATTGGACCTTTAAAAATGCAAGCAATAAGAGACGGCTAAACCGATAATGTTCTAGGGAATGTGGGTCAATCTGCTTTACCGAAGGTGTAAGAGGGGCTAATCCCATAAACTGTCTGTGTACTTAAGACCTGAATGAATCACGTAAGGCCTCAATGAATTCACATAGTCTAGGAAAGGATATACAGTGCCTTTGGAAAGTATTCAGACCCCTTGACTTTTTCCACATTTTGTTATATTACAGCCTTATTCTAAATTTAGGAAAAAAACAATTTAATCAATCTACACACAATACCCCATAATAACAAAGCAAAAAACAGGTTTAGAAATGTTTGCAAATAATTACAAATAAAAAACTGAAATTACATTTACATAAGTATTCAGACCCTTTACTCAGTACTTTGTTGAAGCACCTTTGTCAGCGATTACAGCCTCAAGTATTCTTGGGTGTGACGCTACAAGCTTGGCACACCTATATTTGGGGAGTTTCTCCCATTCCTCTCTGCAGATCCTCTCAAGCTTTGTCAGGTTGGATGGGGAACATCACTGCATGCACAGGTATTTTCAGGTCTCTCCAGAGATATTAGATTGGGTTCAAGTCCGGGCTCTGGCTGGGTCACTCAAGGACATTCAGAGACTTGTCCCAAAGCCACTCCTGCGTTGTCTTGGCTGTGTGCTTCGGGTCGTTGTCCTGTTGGAAGGTGAACCTTCACCCCAATCTGAGGTCCCGAGCGCTCTGGAGAAGGTTTTCATTAAGGATCTCTCTGTACTTTGCTCCATTCATTGGCTTCCGTCTGGCCACTCTACCATAAGTGCCTGATTGGTGGAGTGCTGCGGAGATGGTTGTCCTTCTGGAAGATTTTCCCATCTCCACAGAAGAGCTCTGTCAGAGACCATCGGGTTCTTGGTCACCTCCCTGACCAAGGCCCTTCTCCCCCGATTGCTCAGTTTGGCCAGGCGGCCAGCTCTAAATCATGTCCAATCAATTGAATTTACCACAGGTGGACTCCAATTACGTTGTAGAAACATCTCAAGGATGATCAATGGAAACAGGATGCACCTGAGCTCAATTTCGAGTCTCATAGCAAAGGGTCTGAATACTTATGGCAATAAGGTATTTCTGTTTTTTCGATTTGTCATTATGGGGTATTGTGTGTAAATTGATGAGAAAAAATAAATATTTAATCAATTTTAGAATAAGTCTAACATAACAAAATGTGGAAAATGTCAAGAGATCTAAATACTTTCTGAATGCGCTGTAATCCTACAAAAATAGAATTTTAGCTGTACAGCAGCAGACAATATCCAAAGACTGACTAGGTAGGTAATCGAAAATGGTTTGTGTGCGTGTGATTCACAGTACTAAAGGAGGTCCTGCTGCAGCCTTCAGCACCTCCCACCCACTCCTCCCTCTGAGGCAGAGACAACAGAAGCAGCAACAGGGAGAGGATGGATCAGGTGAGGGTACCACACTACACAACACACCACAGTTACCATTTACCATAGAAGACTATCCAAAACCACCCATAGGCACATTTTAGAAATTACATTTATACTTTGGTTATACTGATGGCTTTTCTCTAGTTGTGTAGCTTTTGTTGTAGTGGAATAATACTACAGCGCACATTTCAATATCAGAGATGGCTTTTCTATTGTGTCTTATAGGTAGCTGTATGGTCAATGTTTTGTCTGTGTGGGTCTAGGAATTAGAAACCGCTCCAACTCCTTGGAGAACAGACAGCCACGAGGCTCAGTGCAGGCCTGGCCTGACAAGAGACAGAGGTATAGTATGACCATAACACCTTTCTTAATGAATAATGCATATGTGTATCAGAATCAGGAATCTCCGATTTTATTTTAACTCCAGAAAACCTGATTTCTCCCCCCCCCCAGGCCAATGTCAACTCTCAACCCGTACACGTTTGGTATCTCAGCCACCGACAGCGATGCTGATATAGCCTCTGGGGACAGTGTGAGTCTGGCCCGCTCCATCAGTAAAGACAGCCTGGCCTCTAACGTAGCCAACCTCACCCCCAAACACCAGGTTCTCACCCCCCAGGGCCACACCCTGATCGGACCCGCCCAGGTAGGCCGTGCCCCAGTCAGCCCAGCACCCCGCCGAGTCAACGGCCACGGCCTGCTGGGAAACGTCAACATGGAGGAGGAGCAGCTTGTGTCGGTGATGAGGACTGATGCGTCAACAGCTCTCCCCAGTCAGGGAGAGGCGATGCAGCCACCTGCTGGGGCCAGGCCCAAGGACAGCTTTTACTTAGAACCACTGATGCCTGCTGTGTTGAAATCGGCAAAAGAGAAGTCTGTATGCCTGAATAAGGAGGAGGAGAGTGGAGAGGTGGGTCGATCGTGGGGAGCGGGGTCTATCCGGAGAGTAGAGGGGGTGCCTGGACTCGCGGCGTCGGCCAGGAGGAAAATCCCCACCAGCCTAAATCGGACATCTACTCCCACTTCTAGTGGGGAGTTTGCCGTGTCTGCTGAAGCTTCAGTGGCTGGGCCACCCCAGGGCCAAGGAGCATGCAAAAACCTGGTCACCAGTAGTGTGGACCCCTCCTCCAGAGAGCCACCTGGGGGCTTCTACCTCCACTCTGACAGTGACAACCAGAATCCTGGTCAGGACCTGGAGCCAGACCTGGAAGAGGCTGATGAGGAGGACCTGGATGAAGCTCTCACCACCAAGGACCCAACCAGGCCTAGGAAGGCCTTCGACGAGGAGGAAGAGTCAGCCAAGCTGCAGGAGGACCTGAAGGAGAAAGAGGACAAGGATAAAGGGGATGATGGTGGTAGTGGACGCTCCAGCCCCTGTCTCAGCACCCACTCCCAGGCCAGCAGCCTGGCCAGCGGCAGCGTACGCATGACCAGCTTCGCTGAACGCAAGGCACAGCAGCGCTTTGGCAGCAACCATGACCTGCGACCCAGCGCATCCAGCTCCCAAAGGACGACTCCAGATGGCTCTGAGTGCAGCGGGCCCCTCTCTCTGCCCACCTCCTGGAGGCTGAAGAGGGACCAGAGCCCCTCCTCGCCTCAGGGGGGGCGGGGGGAGGGTGGCACCAACTTGCTGGCTTCTGAGCTGGTCCAGCTCCACATGCAGCTGGAGGAGAAGAGGAAGGCCATCGAGCACCAGAAGAAGAAGATGGAGGTGCTGTCAGCCAGACATAGGCAGAAGCTGGGCAAGGCTGCCTTTCTGCACATCGTCAAGAAGGGCAAGAGCGACACCCTGCCCCACCCGCTCAAACCAGACTACTACTCCAAAGAGGAGCTCAACGGGGACAAAGGGGGGAGCTCGAAAGATGACTCGTGCCTGGACGCACTGAGAGGGGCCAAAGAGACAGAGTCTGCCACCTCGCCAGTCCCAGATGCCTTAGAGACAGTGGAAAGGAAGTGCAGCGGTAGCCCCGGTCTGCTGCTGGACGAAGAACTGGACCTGAACGAATGTAACCGCTCCATTGAGATGCTGAATGACGCCATCGGCAGCATCCAGCAGCAGATGATGCAGCTGTCCCTCCAGCAGGACCTACTGATGAAACAGAATGTACAGTCCCCTCCCGGCCCACCTCCTCCCAACGACAAGACCAGCGGCTCTGAACCAAAGGCCCAATCTGCCGTCCACTTTGTGGAGATGGGCAGCGGCGCACCAACCACAGGTACCGCACCAACCAGGAAACCCCCCAAGCTGACCTCGGCCAGAGGCCCAAGGTCCAAGCCGTCTGAGCTGAAGCTGGTCAAGGAGCACGGGCGGCAGGGCCTTACCTCCAGCAGGGCAATCACCCCCACCCACAGCCTGGAGACCCTGCCCCACTTGAGGCAGTTCCCCGGGGGCAGGTCCCCCAGGGCAGACCCCCCTGACACCAGAACCCCCTCTGTTGGAGGAGAGACAATCGGTGTGCAGGACAAGCCTGGACGGAGTGCCACCTTTAGGCTCAACGATGAGGCTAACCTGCGCACAGTGGCCCGTATCGACCCGGTAAATGTCACCCCAGAAGTGTCCTTTGAGTGCCTGTCCAGTACCTTGAGGGAGGGGGAGCTGAATTCCTCGGACAGCTCGGGGAAGGAGAACGTCCCTTTGGAGGAGGTGTCATGGAGCAAAGCCCCCCTGATAGAGGTGGACCTGTCAGACCTGAAGGACACAGAGGAGATGGAGGGAGGCTGTGGTCAAAACAGCACCATGGATGGGGAAGACGGAGAACAGAAGTCTGGCCTGGGATTCTTCTTCAAGGTGTGTGTGTGTGGTTTTCTGTCAAAAATTTGCCGCTGGACAATGTGACTGGAAAGATTTTAATTTACCGGACATTTTAGAAATTTACCGGACATCCATATGCGTTCAGATCTGAGAGTAGAGAGAGAACGAAAACTCTTACTTGGCCAAATGATCCATATTTATGTCTCCTTAAAAACAGCCTATTACAAAAACACTAGGCTTTTCTGTTTCGATGTGTATCATATGCAAAACGCTGTAGCCTATTGTTTTTTATTTTTCTAAAATAATGATTGTCCACCTCTAAGATTTGAGCACTAAATGGATCAGGGCATTGCATGCGGCCTATTGGCTTAGCGGTCCACTGTATGATATTAATATTTAAAATATATAAAGGAAGAAAAGCTTAGGCCTAGTTCCAGAGAGATAGAGATATGCTTGCGGCATGCTACGACACCAACGTTAATTTCTTTATCCTTGTCAGATAGGCTACTGTGTCTGCAATAGAGATAAAGACGTACAGAAGGAGGCTAATTAGTTCATTTTTTTTATCTGAATATTTGTTATAAAGATGAGCATTTATATTGTTAGATTATAGGAGTAAATCTGGTAGGCCTAAAACATTCCTAACCTCAAGTTCAACTGTCGGACTCCGTTGGATTGCCGGTGCGCACTGCCTTCATATCATAGGCCTGCAGTAGCTAAAGCATAGCTTAATTTAGCCAATGAAAATGTCTCAACAGAATGAAACAAAACATGCTATATTGGCCATATATCACAAACCCCCGAAGTGCCTTAATGCTATTATAAACTGGTTACCAACGTAATTGGAGCAGTAAAAATAAATGTTTTGTCATACCCATGGTATATGGTTTGATATACCACAGTTTTCAGCCAATCAGCAGTCCAGTTTATAATAAGTGATATACAATAATAATGATCAAACCAATGATTATACATTCACCCAGGATGCAACTTTCCAGTGGAACTATTTTTGCCCTGTAATGTTAAAACAAAATCAGACAACCCTATAGTAGAATAGTTGACATATTTACCTAGTCGGGTTGTTGTGTTCTATGCGAGATAAATATTATTCTCTAGGCGCTTTCAAGTTGAGAGCCATAGGGAGGGAAACATGTATTCTGACAAGCAGTCAATGCACACATTTTTTTTTCCCCCCTCCAGCTTTAATTTTACTTCAATGAAAAAGGCCTCCATCTTCGCAATAACAGTAGCCTAGGCCAGGGGTAGGCAACTGGATTCAGCCACGGACCGTTTTTTTTTTTTTTTTTTTTTTTTTTTTTGGCCCAGCGGATGGTCGGGGGCAATTATAAAATTTGTAAGCTGCAAATTGACCATAACTAAGCCTAAAAATAGATTGTATTTGAAAATACAATTTGAGCAGATTTCCCAATTTATTTTGTTGCTAAATTATTGTGGGCCAAGGCTCCTCACTTGTTTTTTCTCTCAGCAGCAGGTGCAAGTAAGGCAAGGAGTGCGGGAATGGTGCTGTAGCACGAAATCACGGTGTATGATAGGTAGCCTAATTGGGGGATTGTTTTTCTCCCAGACATTTTGGCCGGCTACAATTTTATACTTTTTTTTTTATCGGCCAAAAGCCGGCAATTACCGGCTAACTGTGTGTGTGTCATAAAGTAGACAATATATAGGGCATATTCTCATCTTTTGGGGGGGCGAATGTCTAGGACAGGGAAAGGTATTATATCATTTTTATAGTACAATATTTTCCGGGAAGGAATAATATAAAATTCTACATTTTACTGAATAAATAAAGCAAGAGACGAGGGAAGAGACACAGGCAATTGTTTGTGGCATAAATCAAGTTTTATTGAATGTAATTGAGTAAGATGCTACTAGTAAGTGTGTTGTATTGTGCTACAGGATGAACAGAAGGCGGAGGATGAGCTGGCTAAGAAGAGGGCAGCGTTTCTCGTAAGGCAGCAGAAGAAGGCTGAGGATGCCCGGTTACGCAAACTACAGCTGGAGGCAGAGACCGAACAGAAGCGGGAAGAGTCCAGGTAACAAACATAACGTCTTTACAACCAAATCAAAACTATGTCTGCTAGATAAGACATAATGCTCAGGTAGGATAAGACTGTCTAAGCACTAGCTTAATAACCACCAAAACCCTCCCACAAAATCGTGTGTTACCGGTATAGTCACAATTTTTGCACACCTGTGTATTTGCTCTTTACACCTCAAATGTAGTGCGTACGGCCCAGTACATCACTGGGGCCAAGCTTTCTGCTATCCAGGACCTATATATACTAGGCAGTGTCAGAGGAAGGCCCCAAAAATTGTCAGACTCCAGTCACCCAAGTCATAGACTGTTCTTTCTGCTACCGCAAGGCAAGCGGTACCGGAGCACCAAGTCTAGGTCCAAAAAGCTCCTTAACAGCTTCTACCCCCAAGCCATAAGACTGCTGAACAATTAATCAAATGGCCACCTGGACTATTTGCGTTGACCCCCTACCTACATGTACAAATTACCTCGACTAACCTGTACCCCCGCACATTGACTCGGTACCGGTACCCCATGTATATAGCCTCTTTATTGTTACTTTTTATTTTATTTTTTACTTTAGTTTATATTGTAAATATTTTCTTAACCAACAAAGCAGTTCAAGAAATAGTTAAGGGCTTTTAAGTAACCATTTCACGGTAAGGTCTACACCTGTTGAATTCAGCGCATGTGAAAAATAACATTTGATTTGAAATGTTCATTCATCGAAAAACACAGAAAATGGCAATATTGTCCCTCCTCCGTCCTCTTCCGTGTTAAGTCTGTTCAAATGCTGCAGTTGTTGAGCCTGTGGTCTGTCTCTCCCCCTAGGCGGAAGGCGGAGGAGGACCGGATGAGGAAGGAGGAGGAGAAGGCCCGTAGGGAGCTGATCAAGGAGCAGTACCTGAGGAGGAAGCAGCAGGAGCTGATAGAGGAGCAGGGCCTTGGCACCCCAGCCAAGCCCAAGACCCCCAAGACCAAGCCTAAGAAACCCAGTCACCAGACTCACAGACCCAAGTCTGCGTTCAGCAGAGAGGAGTCCTCCAGCGACACCTTCTCTTCCAAGTGCTCTTCTTCTACACGTAAAAACCACCACACTTTTGTTCATCAGACTAGGCCAGGGGGTAATAACTCCTGTCCCAGAGGGCTACAGTGTGTGCAGGCTTTTGTTCCAGTCCTGCACTAATACATCTCATTCAGCTGCGCTGGGGGAAAAAAAACATGTTAACACTGTGGTTCTCTGGAACCAGGATTGGTTGACATCCTTGGTCCAGGTCAGTTTCATGTCTCCCAATTCCCTTTGAGAAAATATTGCAGATTTTGCAGTCATGCATTTCTGTGTTTGAGAATAGGAGTGTGATAGGAAGAGTTAGCTATACTAAGATGGAATCTATATTTTGGTTCTCGGTAGCTGACAACCTGAGCAGTGCCCAGTCAGGCTCCAGCCTGTCCCTGGCCTCCGCTGCCACCACTGAGGCGGACAGCGTTAACTCTGGAGGAGCAGGATCCCAACGGTAAGTGCCCCAAATATGTAGGTGGGTGCTTGTTTAAGAATTTTGGTTTGGGTGTAATTGATGTCAGTGTTATCTATCTCTGCCATTTTTAAACCTCTTTTTTTTTAATCATCTCTGCTCTGCTATCCGTTGCCAGTGGTGAGTCTGAGTTTTTCCCAGGCCTGAGTCGGAACGCCAGTCGGAACACTGAGAGAGACTGGGACAACGGCTCCACTGCATCTTCAATCAACTCCATGGCAGAATACACTGGTCAGTACACATGAAAATCAGTCTCTTGTCATACTGGGAAACAGTCTTTCCCATAATGTTCCAATAATATTCCCATAACACCCCTACAATGTTCCCATAAAACCATTGCTCTGCTCACGTTCTCCTCGTCTCTATTAATGTTAGCATTTAATGCTAAGACTTGTCGTTCCACTCTGTCCTCAGGTCCCAAGCTGTTCAAGGAGCCCAGTTCCAAGTCCAATAAGCCCATCATCTTCAACGCTATTTCTCACTGCTGCCTGGCTGGCAAGGTCAATGAGCCCCAAAAGAACACCCTCCTAGAGGTAAAGCTTTACCTAACTGTGAAATGCTATTAACGTGCACTCCAGAGCAAATGGTCACGCGCACACAGGTCAGCCATCATCTCACTGTTGTGACTTTTGGCTATGGATATTCAAGATAATTTACTGATTTCATTACTGGAATAATTGATCTAATTTAATTGATTTGGTTATCCTATCCAAATTAATCTGAGGGGCACCATTTAAGGGTTTTGATATATAAAGACCCCTTGAATTAACACTATCAGTAGTTATTAACCGTTATACCATTTAATCCTATATCAACAGTTGTCATAATCAACACTCAATTTACTATATTTTCATTCTGAACGGTCATCAAGCTCTGACTTAAAGAATCAAATTGCTCCTTAGGGACTTCAATGCAACAGATATACTTCAAAGTTGTATTGCTAGACTCAAATGGATTGAAACTAAGGTAGGTACAGTTGTCTTAAACCTCTCTAGGACAACAGCCAGTGAAATAGCAGAGCGCCAAATTCAAAACAACAAATGTCATAATTCAAATTTCTCACACATAAACGTATTATACACCATTTTAAAGATTATCTTCTCGTTAATCCAACCACAGTGTCCGATTTTCAAAAAGGCTTTACAGCGAAAGCATACCATTAGATTATGTTAGGACAGCACCTAGACAAGAAAAACCACACAGCCATTTTCCAAGCAAGGAGAGGCGTCACAAAAACCAGAAATACAGCTAAAATGAATCACTAACCTTTGATCTTCTTCAGATGGCACTCATAAGACTTCATGTTACACAATACATGTATGTTTTGCTCGATAAAGTTCATATTTATATCCAAAAACCCATTTTACATTGGCGTGTAATGTTCAGAAATGTTTTGCCTCCAAAACCCCCGATGAATGAGCACATCAATTTACAGAAATACTCATCATAAACGTTGATAAAAGATACAAGTGTTATGCATAGGATTATAGATGCTCTTCTCCTTAATGCAACCGCTGTGTCAGATTTCAAAAAAGCTTTACAGCGAAAGCAAACTTTGCAATAATCTGAGTACAGCGCTCAGACATCAAAACAAGCCATACAGATAACCGCCATTTTGGAGTCAACAGAAGTCAGAAATAACATTATAAATATTCCCTTACCTTTGATGATCTTCGTCGGAATGCACTCCCAGGGATTCCCAGTTCCACATAAATGTTAGTTTTGTTCGATAAAGTTCATCTTTATGTCCAAATACCTCCATTTTGTTCGCGCGTTTAATCCAGCACTCCAAATTCACTAAGCGCGCGAGTTTAGTCCAGACGAAAAGTCAAAATAGTTCCATTACAGTTCGTAGAAACATGTCAAACGATGTATAGAATCAATCTTTAGGATGTTTTTATCATAAATCTGCAATAATATTTCAACCGGACAATGCCATTGTCTTTAGAATTGAAAGGAAAGGCTGCTCGCTCTCACGGCTGCACGCATGTTTGAGCTCATGCCAATTTTCCAGACACATGACTGAATCAGCTCTTATTCTCTTCCCATTCAGAGTAGAAGCCTGAAACAAGGTTCCAAAGACTGTTGACATCTAGTGGAAGCCTTAGAAAGTGCAATATGACCCCACAGACACTGTATATTGGATAGACAATCACTTGAAAAACTACAAACCTCAGATTTCCCACTTCTTGGTTGGATTTTTTCTCAGGTTTTTGCCTGCCATATGAGTTCTGTTATACTCACAGACATCATTCAAAAGTTTTAGAAACTTCAGTGTGTTTTCTATCCAAATCTACTAATTATATGCATATTCTAGCTTTTGTGCCTGAGTAGCAGGCATTTTACTTTGGGCATGTTTTTCATCCAAGCTACTCAACACTGCCCCCCTTTCCTAGAGAAGTTAATATACACAAGATACAAATAGAATGCAGTACAATCATTGAAGTAGAAAACTACAGATTAGTTTCAGGCTTATGTACTCACAGGCAGATATGATAACACTTGAACAGGACTTTGGACAATTGGAGAAAAAAAATTTATTTGTGAAAACAGGAGAAGTGAAAGAGGCTACATCAGTAAAGTTTCACAGCCGTGAAACTATAGGCTCCCCAATCAGGGGTATACTGGCCCGGTTACAGGTTAACACCTGTTGTGGGCAGCGCTAGGACAGTATTGGTTATTAATTCAGACTAACAGTCTTACAATAATCAATTACTGTCATGTTTACACACACACCGTCACCCAATGGGAAATGAAATACTATGTATACATGTGTTTTAGCTGAGTGTCATCTGGTTCAGTTGGATTTCTGTTATAACCGAGATGAAAAAGGTCAGTAGTCCTGGCATTGGAGTTTGCAGCCGAAGAAGCTTCTTCCCTCATCGGAGCTCTTTCTTTCTCAGTCCTCAATTACATTCGGTCCAAAGAGATGACGTTTAAGGCACTAGGATGCAGTAGAATGTTTGTGTCCTCATTGGGAGAGCGAGAAACTCAGCAGGAGCAGAGTGTGTTCAGCCAAGTTCCTCTCAGGAGATGGCCACCTCTGTCAGAGTTGGATTGTGCAAGTCAAAGTTGCATTAGGTTCTCAAGGAGATGGATCATTACCTCTAAGGCGTGGCCGCACCTCATGAAGAGCTGATCTAATTTCTGTTTAGTACGTTTTTTAATTTATAGGGATAGTCGCGGAAGGTTGGCTCAAATGGTCGGATAGAGTGACGTGGGAACTCGTATCTCATAATTTTCACATGAGATAAACCTGAGATTTCCTCATAAGTGTTCACAGAATGTTAAAATGTGTTTATATAAGAAAAACTATCTCTTGGATGAAGTACATACAGTAGTCCCCCCCCCCCCAACACACAAAAAAATAGGCCATTCAGTCGTAAAGGGAGAGCAGTTTATTTTTCTTATAATAGCCTTTAAAGGGGCGCTGTCTAATACAGAACTGTAACTTTTGACCTGGAATGTGGTACTTAAGGATCTTTGTTCTCCGTCACCCACTCCGCCCCCCCCTTGTGGGCTCTTTGTCACAACATAGTCAAATTGCAAGGTAGGGATGTGAACCACGAAACTCAAGAGTTTTTAGTTCTTCTGTCCTATTTATCAGTAATTTAGTCCAGCCAAACCCCATGCTGTGGTAATGAGAACAGTAACATGTAGGTCACATTTAGTGGGCCAGAATGAGCTGCTCAGCTCAATATTATCCAGCTGTAGTACAGCATGTTCTTGTCCTAAACACATACTGATGTCCTGTTTTAAAGTGCTCTGAGTTTTCCTGACTACAACTTAAGTCTAGGGTTTTTGCGGGTCAATCAGGTGGTCAGGAAGGGAAAACTCCCGACCCTTCCCAGGTACATCACTGTACCTGGGGGTATCAAATTGCTTAAAATGTGAGACTGCTTCTCAAGATATTTGTCAGCCATACAAACTAACAATCCCCCCCCATCTCATCCCAGGAGCTGGAGAAAGTTGAGGCCCACCACCTGATGATCCTGTTCAGGGACGGGGGCTGCCAGTTCCGGGGAGTCTACTCCTTCTTCCCAGACACGGAGGAGATCCTCAAGCTGACTGGCACGGGCCCCAAGAGCATCAGCAAGAAGATGATTGACAAGCTCTATAAGTACAGCTCGGACCGCAAGCAGTTCACCGTCATCCCCGCCAAGACTGTGTCGGTCAGCATAGACGCCATCACCATCCACAACCACCTGTGGCAGGCCAAGAGAACCACTGTGCCAAAGAAGAGTGGGAAATAATCTGTGGAGGCCCTTGGAACTCTGGGGTTCCATTCCACTCTATGGTTGTCCTAGGTTCCATTCCACCCTGCTCTCCTGGATAAACTGCATTGATGTCCACAGCCAATAAACTCCCTCTATCAATCTGAAGGAGAGGCCACATGTATGGACAGACACGTGGCCCCTTCAGTTCACACTAATGTGGGGGCATGGATGGATGTATGCATCTGTGCTGGTGGCCTGCGAGTGGGATTGTCATCTGCATGAACCAATATGGAGGGTCCTCTTTGTCTGGATCTCAATGTATTCTGTTCAGGGTGTCCATCGATCAATTCATTCGGTTCTGTTTTTCTAAAGACTCTTAAGAGAAGCATGTGGCGTTTTTTTCATGTGGTGGATTTCTTTTTACTTGAAGTATTTATTGGTCTGGCACTGAATGGTTGAGCTCAGCTGCAGCGTACATACAGTAGTCCACACAACACTACCCCCCCCGCTCTTATTGGACTGGTTATGACCCTACGAACACCCCTCTTGCTCTTGTTGGAGGGGGTGGGTTGTTCAAAATTTCTCTACTGCAAAATCTGACCTGAAAGGACCTTGTGTCCCTTCAGGATTTAAAGGACCGTTCCGCTGCAACAAAACAATCTGCAGTCAAACAAACTAGAACTTATCTACCAGACAAGCATCGCCAACCTTGCCTCTCCAGTTATCTTTCTGTCCAATGTGCTGCTTTGATCTCCTGTTTGTTACCTGGGCTCCTCCCAGACCATCTGCTGGCCTTCTTCATGTGTCATAGTGGTACTGTCAACTGTCTATTTATTCAAACTTCAACCGCTTTTAAATGCATATCAGCCTGTTGTAGCACTGTCTATCTGGTGTGTAGGATTATGATGGTCGTTTTTAAACTACTCGTCTACTCGCCTTTTAACCCTCAAAAACGAGGGTGTGAAGACGGTGAATAATAGGCTTTGGTACTGTAGAAAAATGTCACGATGCTTATTTTTTTGTTTTTGTGTTACTATTTTTTTTTTATATTGAGCAGTGTGGTTGGTTATACGGCAATTGAGCTGATGTTATGTGTTTTTCATCATAACATACATGAATCTGTCTGACATACGTTAGCTAGTTAGAGCTAGTCGTGTTTCTCTTCACTGGGCACTACTATGTTCCTGTATAAAGGTGCACTCCACTCATGATCACGTTTCAAAGGCTTTTATCATGCAATGTAACCCCCCCCCCCCCCTCCCTTCTATTCCATGAGTGATCGGCTACCCACCAGGTGTGGGGTCCATTCCATTTCAATTCAGGAAGTAAACTATCATTTCAAGTCCATTGGAATTAAAATGTTGTCTTAGTTCCTAAATGAACTGAATTGACCCCAACCCTGCTACACACCCAGCTTTCTCCCCTCCCCTTCTACAGCCCTTTCCCCAGAGAGCTGCATGCTCTTGTTCTGAAGAGTGTGTGCGCCCTGCTGTAACCGGTTTGAATGACATTATTTCATATATTCATAATGGGTTACTCTGTGGGACTGTGGTCTATTTATTTACCTACCAACCAACATTAAAGAACATTCCTGAAAGGTGTCAACAAACACTGCCACCATTTTCCATTTTTCTCTGTCCAAGTGCTTATTATTAGATACCATATGTTGGCCTCAAGAACAACTAATAAGTGTTGCACGTGCACTTTACTTACTGAGTACAAAAAGTGGAATTCAACTTTAAACGGACATTTGAAACGTATTGCAAACAAACAGAACATGGTCGAGTTTTTAAAAAACTGAACTCCTGTACACTCCCAACAGACAAACACTACCCTTCCTGAACTTTAAACAAAACACTAAGATTTAACACTGAGCAGTCGATTTAAGAAGTCCTCGTTTCTTCACTACTACGGCTGTCTCCAAAAATACGTAGAATACTTGATTATAATTTGCTGCATTTGGTTTATTTTTTTAATATATATTTTCAATGTTAGTGTTTTTATGTTTACTAAAGATTGTATAGGCATTGATGACCATTTGTTGTTACTGTATGCAATTTCCATCCCTGTTCATTTTACTATTTCTTTCAGATCATACCATCTATTTATTTTAAACGGACGCACTGAAACTGAATAAAATTTTGAAGTTAATAAAACACATTTTCATCTTTTTTGTTCACATTGCTTGTTGAATACATTTGACTTAAAATACATGTTTCAGCCTACATCAACAGTTCAATTTATAGTTTGGCATTCATGTGCATGTTCACGACTATTCAGCCGCCTACAATACATATTTGCAGTATATTTTTGCATGCCCTGTTTTCACTCCCACACCAGTTACCTAGGGATGGATTATTGATGGCATCTTTCACTTAAATTGAATATCATGTAGATCTAAAGTTCTTCACCGGTGCTGGGCCAAAAATACTAAAAAGTGAAGTTAAACCCAGATCACAAGTAACCTACAAGGGTGTTAGTGAGATGTGCTGCTATCCCCCAAGCCTCCCTGGTGTTAACTGTCTCCTCCACCACCCAACTGGAACAGCGGTGCCCGGCATGCTTCGATGGCAGCAGGACTCATAACCATGGTAAACACCTACAGGCCTGCCATGGCAACGGACAGTTTATTCTCTGCAGGTGGCTCAGTGTCAGGTATTCTGTCACAAGATAATCTGTGACTTGCAGGTCCCATCTGAGAGACTAGTTCTAACTCTGTTCTGTGTCTGAAGAAAACTATTACAGAAGCAAACCAGATGCCTGTGCATTTGAGGCCACATTGAATTCATCATGAACGGTGAGTTCTTATTCCTTGTTTGGATGGTTGTCGCAGCCATGTATTTGTATTGAAGGTATGCTATGTGCTGAGGTTCCCTTACTGTTGCATATCCCACAGTGTCTGCTGCTGGCCTTTCTGTGTTGATGCTGTGTGGGGTTCTGGTCTCGGTGCGCTCTAACATTTGTACTCTGGAGGGTAAGATTTACATCTGTCAAGAGATCCCACAAAGTAAGTCCTTTAGAAACAAAGATATTTGATCACAAAACTAAACATTAATATGGATCTTTTGGCTCTCATCTATGGCATTTATATTGTATATTTGGGTCAATCTATTCTCTACTTTATGATCAACATTCTATAAAATACCTATGAACAAGACTTAACGCCACGACACACTTTTCTTTTTATTACCTCAGGTTACCCTGCTGGCCTGGCCTCTCTGGTGCTCTTTGTAAGTAATGTTGGAGCAATCAACCGTACTGTGTTCAGTAGTGACAACCTGGCCTCAATCACCCGCCTCACCATCAACAACGCTGGTATCACCGACATCGCATCCAGAGCTCTCTGGTTCTTCCGCAGCCTCAAAACCCTCAGCCTGGACCTCAACAACATCTCCCAGCTCAACCCAGCCTGGTTCAGCCAACCAGCCATCCTCCAAAACCTCACCCTTATTCAGAACCATATTGAGGTTGTAGAGGACTCCATGCTTAGTGGGTTAACTGGTCTAATTAGCCTAAACCTGACCAGGAATATGATCAAGAGCATTGCTCCTGGTAGTTTTAGCACCCAGACACATCTGGCCAGTTTGGACCTGTCTGGTAATAGGATCGTAACCATCAGTCCTGGTAATGTAGCATGATGTACTACATTACCCATAATGCACCATGTATGATATCCTGTTTTATCTTAGTAAAGAAGTTCCTGAAGCTAACAATGGTGTACTGTCTTATCAATACAGGTAGTTTCAGTGGACTCACTGGCCTAACTAGTCTAAACTTGGCCAGGAATAGGATCAAGACCATCAGTCCTGGCTGTTTTAGCACCCTGACCAGTCTGGCCTACTTGGATCTGTCTGATAACAGGCTGACCAGGGTTAACCCCCAGGACCTGCTCCCACTCTCCCCCGCCACACAGATCAGGCTGGATGGCAACCCCTGGGACTGCTCCTGTGGAGTGGAGGACTTTGTCATCTTCCTCAGAGGTAGCGTTTTCTAGTCATTTGTGGGTAGGGGTTATGGTGTGGTATAAGTACTGCAATGCTGTAAAGTGATCATATTTAGTGTATTTTTATTGCAAAAAGCTTCTTTAATTCAATTTTTTTTAAATCTACAAATGCTATGAAAATTGAAGTGAAACGAATGAATTGGGCTTGAGCCACCCACACATTGTGTTCGAGATGTCACTATTGTGTGTCCAGGTCTGCAGAATGCCTCTCTGCTGGAGAGGGAGATGGAAGTGACGTGTGCCAGCCCTTCAGCCCTGAGAGGCCAGCCTGTGTGGAACGTGTCCAAGTGTTTGATACCTAACCCACAGCCCCAAGAGAATACCCACATACAGCCCCCAGCCATGTCCATCACTGTCTCCACACTCATAGCAGTGATAGGTAGGTTCTGGAACAATGCTGTACAGTGTACACTACAAAGAAATCAAATAGAACACAATAGTATTGCCTATACATATCTATGGTACAGTACAGTATGTTAAGACTGGTTTTAGTCAATCTCAAAACGAACAATTTACACTTATGCTATCAGGCAAAATATGTATCGTGGTCCATTCTGCATATAACACAACAGAATCAAGTGTGGACATAGTCTTCACTAACTCTAACTTGTCTTGTCTTCCAGTGGTGCTGTGTATCCTGATATGTGTGGTCTGTGCCCTGGCTGTAGTCTGGAAGCGAAAACGTGAGACCAAACAGGTGAAGCCCAGTCTGGAGACAAAAGAGGAGGAGGAAGCCGCAGAGCAGCCAGACAGTTCCACCCTCCACAGACAGGTGGCTTCAATGTCTGACTGGGATCCAGAGCTTGCTGCAAGGATTTACAGATCTGGAGTCAGAGCCAAGTCTGCTGATGCTGTCCTCTCCACGTCCCAGTTCTGTAGAGCAGAGAGAGAAGCACACAGGGCGGTGGTGGACACTGAGAGAGAACTATACAGGACGGAAAGTGTGAGAGAGCGCCCGTTAAAAGAGATGAGGAACTCAGAGGAAGAGAAGAGCAAAGAGCCAGAAGATAATGAGTCCCAGGGGGTAGATAGAAACCTGACAGGAAAAGATGATATTAAGGGTGAAGTGAGTCAGGAAAATGAGAGAGATGATGATGGAACTGTGAATCTACAAGATGGCGGCCAAAACATAATCTGTGTATCCCAGGATTCAGAGACCATACCGTACCTGACCATCGGTGCTGACCCGGCCGAACCAAACCTTGAACGCCACAAAGGTCCAAGTCCACAGAAAGTCATGACAAGGATTTCCACTTGGCCCCCCACCTCAGCTCAGTGGCAGACCCACATCGCCATACAGAGAGAGGGGCTCTGTGTCTTCCCTGAGAATGACCCTGGCCAAGAGGTCGAAGGTGGAACAGAGAACCAATCACCTGACCAAGAGGTCAAACAGATCCAGTCACCTGACCCTGGTGAAACCAAGAACCAATCACCTGACCATGAGCAAGAGTTTAAAGATGAGACAGATAAACGTTCAGCTGATGTTTCTGTCAGTGTTCTGGAGTCTTCACCCCCAGAAGGGGACATGGGTGAGGAGAACTGCAGTACGTCTCCAGAGTATGATCCAGTCTCACTGGATGATACTGAACCAGAACCTCTCATTGAGACAAGCGAGACCCTGCCAGACCTGGTCGACACTTCCCTGTCTAGTAATGTCCTGACCCAGACTGAGACCAATCCTGGTCAAGAAAATCCTGAAGAATTGGATAACAAACCCACACAAATTATAAACAGGGCTGTACAGAGTGAAGGCAAATCGAACAGAAATGGGCTGCCAAAGAGAGCACAGAGAGCAGGCAGGAGCAGAGAGAGTACAGCGCATAGTGGAGCTCCCCCTAGTGGTGTCTCCCCCAGTGACGACAACCTGCTACTGGATAATGAATACGCCTATATTGACTTGCTGCACGAGGTGGTTCAGAACCAGGGCCGATGGACCAGAGAGAGGTGGAAACAGACTCACCTCAACAAAGCAGCAAGCAAGAGAAGCAAGCACCAGGGACATTAAACTACAGACTGTGGCTTTTATCGTTCAATATAGTCTTTTTTATATGATCTGGTGTTGTTTTATGTTTTTACTTGTCCTGTCTATTGGTGTATGTAGTGTTTTGAAAAGTGCTATACATAATAAAATGTATTATTAACTAATGTGTTTCTCCCCTTTCCTGTGGTGACAAAGGGTGATCAACCCCACCATTAGAAGTGTTTGAACAAACTACAGGAGTATTTTTCCATTTCAATGTTTCCGGCTGCATGCAGCATTTATTGTTCATAGTTTACATCATGGTAGAGAAGTACACATACTTCGGAATAAGAAAAAGTACAAAATGGATCAAACCTTTTTGACAATTAACTAAAAATATGATAAAGGTAAACAGAAGATTTTGTCTGGAGGACATGCATGGTCCCATATAAAGATATCAAATGATATGCTGACAAATAACAAGCGGGAGATGTGATACTTCACACAGTTCACCTAAATGTAGGAAAACATATCTGGTTTGGCAAGCTTTCTCTCAAAACATGCTTTTTTGTGTTTGCATGCCCCTTTCTATAATACAGTATGAACTTCAAAAACTAATTTTTTTACTGAACTTCTCCAATAAAGAGAATTCCCTTGGGGTTCTGTTTACATACAACAATGATGAGGGGGGAGGACACAAGAGGTGATGATCTGTAAACTGCCCTTCTGGGGGCCTGGCTAGTATGGAACATATTTTATCTACACATACATACAGTACTTCAATGGGAGTGGGGACACATTGCATTACATCCCAAAACACATCAAGGACTACTCCAGAGATCTTCAAACTGCAAAATAATGTAAAAGCCTGACTTGACCCACTTTTTTCCTATCTAACCTTTCCATCAACTTAATCTCATTCATGCAATCAGGCAATGCATGTTCAGAACTACTTCCCTATTACATTTTATAACAAACGAGCAGAAATGGCACATATCAAAATATATTCTGTTGTTTACAATGACAATGATCATTTAAAACTTTGCAAATGTACTTAACAAAGGCCTAGGGCTCTATTCAATCTTTACAGATTCCGCGATAGAAATGTAAAGGTAATTTCCGATTGAGCCGCCATATGCAGTGTTTACCGTGAATGCCGTCTCCGCTAAATTGGGAACAGCCAATGGCAATGTCCTCTTTAGGTATAATGCCAGAAGCTGCTTGTGGATTTGACAGCTCTAACAGTTCCACCTCTGACACCGAAAAACAACCGCTACGCAGATGTCGTCTAAAGCGGATCGGATTGAATACAGCCCTTAAAGTTGATATACTATATATATATATAACACTTCTGACTGTATGGAGACTGTGCGAATACTAAAGTATTTTATTGTACAGTTAAAGTTTCGGGTTAAAGGGTCATGCTATAATGCTCTATTAACAACCACAGAGCTTAGTGCAAAAATATTTCAAGTCCCATTTGTTTTCATTTTACTAATAATGACCAAAAGAACACTGAACCAAACAATGCGGATAAAAAATGTTTACAATGATATAACCACACATATTAGTCCAAGCAAACACTACCAGAAATTACAACAGATAAATAATTATTAAAATATATAAAGCACACACAATACTACATTTACTGTACAAGTGAAATGCCATATTGGAAGGCAGCTTGCAACACTGCACTCCAAGCCCAGGTACTGGCCATATTAACAGACTTGAAGTAATAGTTCACTCCAACTCATCTTAACATCAGATTACTTTTGATATCTGAAAACATGTTCATTTTGGAGTGAACTATCACTTTAACTATGCCTGTCTCTTATTGTGCAAAATAAGTACTTATAACAAGTGTTCATAACGTAGGGTTGCCACTGTAAACAGCTGTGAAAGATTATTAATTACAGTAGAACAAAGTCCTGTCAGAAATGTGGAATGATTGAGCATTGGCTTTCGTAGAACATTGACTGATACATAAAGAAGAACCAGAAACTGTATGGCACAAATAGAATGACGTAGGTGCATGGCGTAATTTATTAAGGTTCATCAATCCATTAAGTATTCTGTACTTTTTAATAACAAATAGCATGATATTCGCGAGAAAAAAAAAAAGATACAGAATGAGCAGTAAAAGATAGTGTTTAAAAAAATTGCTTATAAAAGTCTTCCCACTGGCCACATGCTGTTTTCACATAATTCCAGTGAAATTACGTTGAACCAACGTGGAATAGATGTTGAATTGATGTCTGGGCCCAGTGGGTTGTGCTCATAGGGAAAATAATAAGTTCTCATGTACTTTCATGATTGATGTGTATGAATACTGCCAGGAATTCTTGTTAAGGAATAACAATTTCTGTACATGACTTGATTTTGCAACTGATATTCACAGTCTACACACACACACATGCCAAGTGTGCTTGGTGTAGCTCGCAGGCGCGCCATTTGGGCAGAGTTTGCCCTTTTGACACCTTTCTATTGGTGCTAAAGTGCAAGCAAGCTCCACCCACCTAGTATGCCGATGAGCTAAATCAAACAAACCTCTAAATATTCAGAGCATCACATGACCTCCGACATAATCTGTCTCTCCTCTCCTTTGGTTGGTTACCAGTATGTTTCCATCGACTGGTGCATTGTTCATGGTCTATCTTTTGCAAAGAGGGCCATGTCTGAGTCTTTGTGTCTGATGCTCTCTAAGGGGTTAGGTTAGGTTAGGTAATGACGAGGCACTCTTCATGCATCCTCCCATAGCAGCTCAGGACACATGTCTCTCTGTAAGTCTGACACAGGGTGGAGGGGGATTGGAAGGTAAGGGTGGGCAAGGGCAGTGGGGATCTTCCCCTTGTATGGCACAAATAGAATGTATCGTGCAAAGGTGGTGAGACAAGGGGGCGAGAGGTCCGGGGGTGGTGAGGCGAGGGTGCCAGGGGGGGGCGAGGGGATTTCAGAGGTGGGTCTCATCCCTGGTCTCTGTGCCAAAGTCCTGCCTCGTCCGGCTGCCGCCACCGCCGCTCTGCCCCTGAGCCGCATCCTCGGGCACGTCGGGCCCCGCCAGCGGGTCGGACCGGATAATGTAGCTAGCGAGAGAGGAGGACAAAACCAACTCTCTTGGGTCACATCCAGATACTTATAGAACACACTACTAGATAACTGTACTGTCCTATACCCAGGCTAGTGACCAGTCGACACAGCTTGGTACAGTATAGTACCGATACTGTAAAGAAGAAGGGATGAAAAGAGAAGAGACGCCTCTCCTGCTGGTACTTACACAATGTCATTGAGCTCCAGCATGGTGTCTGGAGGGGGGTTGATGAGAACGTAGGACAGAGTGTTCTGGTGATCGTTCATCTCATCTGGAACAGAACAGATGCAGGAACAGCTCTTAGCAGCAGCTCTGGCTGTACCAGTACCTCAGAGTCACCAATTACACACAACATTAGACAACTAATGGTCCATTTAGAAAATGGAAGTATAGGATTCCCTGATCTTCAGTAAATAAATCATATACAGCAAGAGCCTTTTTAAGGGCCGTTCTGGCTGGACAAGGCTTATTTATATATATAGTAAGCCTACAAGTCCTGTATGATATAAGTCCTGTGTTCGTTTTCTTAATATCTATTCAAATACAGTATAATCAATGGTGTGTAACTGAATATCCCTTGACATGGGATACTTTGATGTCCTGTGCTTGTCTTGGAGTAGGATCAAGTTGCCCCTGGACACTGATCTAAGGTCAGTTTCCCCCTGATCTTAGACCTTTGCCTAGGGGGGGGCAACGTCTATTCAGAGTGAGTGTCTGTGAGTGAGAAGTGATTGTGTTTTACCTGTTTCGTGTGTATGAGTGAGAAACTGTGTACCTGGGACAGAATGAGGCTCAAGCTTGGGGGGTAAAGTGCATCTGCTTCTCCAAACCCACCTGTGTTTGCCCCTTATAATGCCAGGCGGGGTGGGTAGGAGAGAGAGAAGGTCTATCTGTTACTGACAGGGCATGGCTGGTACAGGGTAGCCCCATGCTGCCACAAGGCAAGCGCATCCCTCCATGCGCAGTTTAAGAAAGACATGCAGACACTGTCCGCATCGATTCACCTTCTGCGCATTCCACACGTCGGCCTGGTCACTCACGGCGACAGGTCACCATGGTTGCCATGCCAACGACACTCAGCCCCCATATAAAAATGTTGACACACCCACAAACACAACTAGAACATGCTCTTGCATCCAGCAGGGCAGACTCAACCAAACAAAGTGAGGCTCAACCAATCTTAAGAGTGAAGCAAAATACATTGGGTGTGTGGGATTAGAAGGGGTCCTAATATAGAGTCAATCTAGGATAGTCTTTCAGAGGGACTAAAATGTGATGAATATTTTGAAATCATATTGTATTTAGGCTAATACAATGCTAAATGTTTTTTCTGTTAGCAACCATTGTTATATTCTACAAGATTCTCAGTGTAGCTTGGGTTTGTTGATAGTAATGTACTGTTGACCTTCCCGAACAACACAGTCATAATGCTTTCTGCTCCACTCTGTCCCATACCGCTGCACTGTAGTGTATCCAACACTCTTCTGCCCTGCAGTAACTTGGTAGTCTGTCTGGCCGTCTCTCACCTTCCATCATCAGTCAATAATTCCTAGTTCACACAGGTTGTACAACTGATGTACAATGCATTTGAAACAACTGTTTGAACTAGGCCTAAGTCTCCCACTTCAGTCCACACAGCGCAGAGGACAGAGAGAATGAAAGACTGCTTGTCTGCCACCCACCACTGCCATCATCATTATCACACAGAGTCATGCAGCAGTGCTGTATGATTATGATTCTCCATCTAACCTGTTCTGGTCTCTTCTCTTAACGGATGCTCTGAAATTCCCTGCAACTCTAAGACAGTCAACACTGTTAACTCACAGGCTACTGTCGTACTTTCATTCAATAACACAACATTCTGACTGCCTATACTAACATACGGTAGCCTAGCTATTCAAAACAGGTACTAAACTACTAGTATGACATCGATCCATCCACTATGTATTGTAATGAATATGGTACCATCTTCACCGATCTCGCCTTTTAAAAGGGATGGTGGTATACCACCACTTGAGATGTCTTACAAAGTAGAATATTAGAAGCATATACAGTGCCTTCGTAAAGTATTCAGACCCCTCGACTTTTTCCACATTTTGTTACGTTACAGCCTTATTCTAAAATTGATTAAATTAAAAATAAATCCACAGCAATCTACACACACTACATTATGACAAAACAAAAACAGGTCTTTAGAAATTGTTGCAAAAAAAAAAAAAAAAAAAAAAAAACAGAAATACCTTATTTACATAAGTATTCTGACCCTTTTCTATGAGACTCGAAATTGAGCTCAGGTGCATCCTGTTTCCATTGATCATCCTTGAGAGGTTTCTACAACTTCATTGGAGTCCACCCGTGGTAAATTCAATTAATTGGACATGATTTGGAAAGGCACACACCTGTCTATATAAGGTCCCACAGTTGCATGTCAAAGCAAAAACCAAGCCATGAGGTCGAAAGAATTGTCCGCAGAGCTCCGAGACAGGATTGTGTCGAGGCACAGATCTGGGAAAGGGTACCAAAAAATGTCTGCGGCATTGAAGGTCCCCAAGAACACAGTGGCCACCATCATTCTTAAATGGTAGAAGTTTGGAATCACCAAGACTCTTCCTAGAGCTGGCCGGCCGGCCAAACTGTGCAATCGGGGTAGAAGGGCCTTAGTCAGGGAGGTGACCAAGAACCCAATGGTCACTCTGACAGAGCTCTAGAGTTCCTCTGAGGAGATGGGAGAACCTTCCAGAAGGACAACCATCTGTGCAACACTCCACCAATCAGGCCTTTATCGTAGAGTGGCCAGACGGATGCCACTCCTCAGTAAAAGGCACATGACAGCCTGTTTGGAGTTTGCCAAAAGGCACTTAAAGTCTCTTAGAACATGAGAAACAAGATTCTCTGATGGTCTGATGAAACCAAGATTGAACTCATGTCTGGAGGAAACCTAGCACCATCCCTACGGTGAAGCATGGAGGTGGCAGCATCATGCTGTGGGGGCGTTTTCCAGTGGTAGGGACTGGGAGATTAGTCAGGATCGAGGCAAAGATGAATGGAGCAAAGTACAGAGAGATCCTTGATGAAAAACCTGCTCCAGAGCGCTCAGGACCTCAGACTGGGGGCGAAGGTTCACCTTCCATCAGGACAACGACCCTATGCACCCAGGAGTGGCTTTGACAACCCAGGAGTGGCTTTGGGACAAGTGTCTGAATGTCCTTGAGTGGCCCAGCCAGAGCCCAGACTTGAACCCAATCTAACATCTCTGGAGAGACCTCAAAATAGCTCTACAGCAACGCTCCCCATCCAACCTGACAGAGCTTGAGAGGATCTGCAGAGAAGAATGGGAGAAACTCCCCAAATAGAGGTGTGCCAAGCTTGTGTAGCAGCATAACCAAGAAGACTCAAGGCTGTAATTGCTGCCAAAGGTGCTTCAACAAAGTACTGAGTAAAGAGTCTGAATACTTTTTGAAGGCACTGTATAATTTCCCTAACAACATTCTTCTCTGAGCAATGAGCATAGTTTTCAGGAAAGTAGCACTACACTTAAACATATAGAATGAAATTCTAATTTCACACCACTTGAAATATTTAAGAGATGGGAGTGATGACGAAATGAAATGTGTTGCATTGCATACCGTATGTGAACACTACTGTATGTGGGATTACCTTGTAAATATCCTAGATTTACTCGGTTCATGACATCACTCGCAGTAAGATTAGCAACATCTTCTACAAGACAGAAAATAAAAAGAGGAGAATGAAAAGATTAGGGAAGCAGCAAAAATGCAATTGCAGTTTTCAAAAGGGGATGCAAAAATGACCTAACATGCAAACAAATGTTTTTTTGAATTATTTCATAAATATTAGATCATTTATTATGTAAATATTTACAGTATTTGTCTCAATCATCCAATTTAAAATCACCAGTAAATAATTTAAGTATTTAATTCTTCAGTATTTTTTTATGCTTCTCTGGCAGTATTACGTAATAAGCATTTTCCCTCGACAGGGATTATATGAATGAGTCATCATAATGTTTTGGCATGAGGTATTGTATGCAGAATTATATAGGGAAATATTTTGGGTTTTGCAAAAGAAGGCGAAGGAAATTGAGGAGAGTGAAAAGAAGTGAGGGGAGGCAAAATGCAGTCTGAGGGGAGGCAAAATGCAGTCTGAGGGGAGGCAAAATGCAGTCTGAGGGGAGGCAAGATGCAGTCTGAGGGGAGGCAAAATGCAGTCTGAGGGGAGGCAAGATGCAGTCTGAGGGGAGGCAAGATGCAGTCTGAGGGGAGGCAAGATGCAGTCTGAGGGGAGGCAAGATGCAGTCTGAGGGGAGGCAAGATGCAGTCTGAGGGGAGGCAAAATGCAGTCTGAGGGGAGGCAAAATGCAGTCTGAGGGGAGGCAAAATGCAGTCTGAGGGGAGGCAAAATGCAGTCTGAGGGGAGGCAAAATGCAGTCTGAGGGGAGGCAAAATGCAGTCTGAGGGGAGGCAAAATGCAGTCTGCGATTAAATTCTTCATTATACTTCAGTTGTCCATCCATCCATAGGCTACAAGTCACATGAAGGTTTACGCACATTCATAAAGAGGTTATGCAGGTACATTATCACACTATGTAGAATAATGGAGAATAGTCCTCAATATTTACAGTAAGTTAGGCGTTGTGAGGTGTTTATATGGTTATTGGTGTTATGGTACTTCTTGTACACCCCTTTGAAATGGTGTTCAATGAAGTGAAGTGAATGGATGGACAGATTGCATGGTGAAAACAACAGTCAGAAGCTATGTAATACATCTTTAAAGAACTAACACAACTCAATAATATTACTATGATAGAATTTTCATCTGCTGAGATAATTAGTAATTGACAAACAATCAGATTTAACATACAGCAAAATATATCCCAAACATCTCCAACAATATATCCCAAACTAATCCCCCATCATTGTCATTCCATACAACACCAATTCCCAAACTATGACAGTTGACTAGTGTTGCAAAATTCCGGGAACGTTTAATAAATTCCATGGTTTTCCAGAAATCGGGAAAACCAGGGAATTTATTGAAAGTTCCCGGAATTTTGCAACCCTACAGGTGACACATAAGACCACCAAACTAAATATGACACAGCACCCTATAATGTCACTCAGTATTACCAGGGTGTCCTGTAACTTTCCACTCACCGTATCCGACAGTGGGTAAGCCTAGGTGCTTCATGCGGTTCTTGACCAGCTCAGACAGCTCCTGTCTCTCGGAGCGCCGGTACAAGTTGAGGCGCTGCTGGGAGATCCGCTCGGTGCGACTCGGTGGCTTGGTGTTCTTACGGCTCAGACGCCGTGCCCACTGGAGGCTCTTCTTCCTCAGCAACGGATGTTCTGATTGGTCGCTGGTGGTGGAGTTCCGCTGAGCTGTTTTCTCCTTCCACGACTCGCGACGATTGTTTCTCTGGTCGTCACCACCAGTGTTCTCTACGTTGATGGATACTTGAGACTAGGGGAGGGTGAAGGGTTAATACCAAATGAACTGTGTGGACAGTATGAGGATCCAATAGGATGTCTTGGTGACACTTTACATCAGTAATAGAAGCTCTAGATACGCATTTATAATGCATTATGAAGAAGCGCTTGACTGACAGCATTACTGAAGTGACAAACAAAACACAACGCATACTTTCATTTTGTTGTACTGCAAATATGAGCAGATAATGACAGTCATGTTATGTAAAATGTCAAGACAAGGATGTCATCTTAACTGTGGGTAACTAGGAAGGAGGATACTTGGACAGACCAACAAACAAAAACACACAATGATGGATGAAATAAAAAAACTTGCACAGAGTAGCAGTGGCAAAAGTAAATATAATTTACTTGACCAAGAATGTTTGTTTGTGAATGGTTGCACCAAATAGTTCAATGATGCATATAAAGCATAATTACAATGACTAGCAGCACAATTATAGCACAAATACACTGAGTGTACACTGAGTGTACTTTCCATGACAGACTGTCAAGGTGAATCCAGGTGAAAGCTATGATCCTTTATTGAGGTCACCTGTTAAATCCACTTCAGTCAATGTAGATGAAGGGGAGGAGACAGGATTTTTAAGCCTTGAGACAATTGAGACATGGATTGTGTATGTGTGCCATTCAGAGGGAGAATGGGCAGGACAAAAGATTTAAGTGCCTTTGAACGGGGTATGGTAGTAGGTGCCAGGCACACCGGTTTGAGTGTCAGGAATGGCAATGCTGCTGGGTTTTTCACGCTCAACAGTTTCCCGTGTGTATCAAGAATGGCCCACCACCCAAAGGACATCCAGCCAACGGCAGGCCAGTAGTCGAAAACGGGTAATTGATGAAAGAGGACAAAGAAGGCTGAGACAAATTGTGCAGAGCAACATACAGGCTACAGTTAGTCAACTGATGGTCCAGTACAACATTGGTGCCCAAAGACCCATAAAAGAATGCACAACTCGTAGTACCTTGACATGAATGGGGTATGGCAGCCAACGACCTTACAGAGTTCCACTTCTTTCAGCAAAAAAACAAGAAATTGAGGTTGCAGTGGGCTAAGGAACGAAAACACTGGACACTGGAAAAACATGCCTGGTCTGATGAATCCCGGGTCCTGCTGTTTCACGCTGATGGGAGGACTAGGGTATGGAGAAAACCACATGAGTACATGCATCCATCATGCAGCGTGTCAACATTGCAGGCTGGTGGTGGTGTGGGGAGAATTTTCATGGCACACAATGGTCCTCTTGAAAAAACTGCCGCAACATTTCAATTCCACATGATATCTGAACATCATTGCCAATAAGTTGCATCCCTTCATAGCAGCAGTGTACCCATCTGCAAATTGATTTTTTCAGCAGGATAATGCCCCATGCCACAAGGCTAGGATTGTCCAGGAATGGTTCTACGAACATGACAGTGAATTCAACTTACTACAGGGGCCTGCCCAGTCACCAGATCTCAATCCATATGAGCATCTGTGGGATGAGATGAAACAATCTATTCGGAGTAGAGATCCACTACCAGCTAACTTGGAATCAATATGGGCCAGCATCCCTGTGGAACGCTTTCGACATCTTGTAGAGTCCATGACCCAACAAACTAAGGCTGTTCTGAGGGCAAAATGGGGTGCAACACAATATTAGGAAGTTGTTCCTATTGTTTTATACACTCAGTAATCTATTGATGACTCAGAGGTGGCTTTGTTCAAATTATTATTTTTAGAATGCATCCTTCTTTCTTTCCATCCTTCCTTCCTTCCTTCAGCTAATCATTTATCATTCTGTGATTTGACAAGCTTTCGCTTGTCAAATCATTTACCTCAAGGAAGAAATTAAGAGAAAAAATAAATAGGGGAAGAAAGGAAGGAAGGAAAGAATAAAGTTAGGATGCCTCTCCAGACTATTTGAACAGGGACTGTCTCTATCTTGTCTTACCTCTGAGGAGGAGAACATGTGTGACTCTGTACGGTAGATGCCTATTGGAATCTCTGCACTGGAAGAACACAGCTTTTGGAATAACCTGCCATACGTCCTGATCCACAGGTCCTCCTCTGTCACCTTCATCTGGGAAGGAGGAGGGAGCACATTCAGTATACACATCACATGTATATAAGCATGCACACCCGCCCGCCCACGGGAGCAGGCACACGCACACGCACACACACACACACACACACACACACACAAAAAAAAAAGGAAGACCCAGTTGTGAGTTGACCTATGATGCCTCCCTCCCAGACGAACTCAATACCTTCTATGCTCGCTTCGAGGTAAACATCAATCCATGCATGAGGGCTCCCGCTGTTCCGGATCTTGCTCTCCGTGGCTGACATGAGAAAGACTTATAAACGGCTTAAAACTGGTAAGGCTGCAGAACCTGATGGAATACCAGGGCAAATCCTCAGAGCATGCGCAGATCAGGTGGCAAGCGTCTTCACCAACATTTTCAACCTTTCCTTGACCTTGTTGAAAAACGAGTTTTAATGACTCCAACCTAAGTATATGTAAACTTCCGACTTCAACTGTACAAATTACCTCAGCCTCCACCATATCCCTGCACATTGATATGGTACTGAACTGACCTTGAAAACACAGATGAAGTCGGAAGTTTACATACAATTAGGTTGGAGTCATTAAAACTCATTTTTTCAACCACTCCACACATTTCTTGTTAACAAACTATAGTTTTGGCAAGTCGGTTAGGAGATCTATTTTGTGCATGACAAGTAATTTTTCCAACAACTGTTTACCGACAGACTATTTCACTTATAATTCACTGTATCACAATTCCAGTGGGTCAGAAGTTTACATACACTAAGTTGACTGTGCCTTTAAAAGGCTTGGAAAATTCCAGAAAATGATGTCATGGCTATAGAAGGTTCTGATAGGCTAATATTACATAATTTGATTCAATTGGATGCATTTCAAGGCCTACCTTCAAACTCAGCGCCTCTTTGCTTGACATCATGGGAAAATCAAAAGAAATCAGCCAAGACCTCAGAAAAAAAATTGTAGACCTCCACAAGTCTGGTTCATCCTTAGGAGCAATTTCCAAATGCCTGAAGGTACCACGTTCATCTGTACAAACAATAGTAAGCAAGTATAAACACCATGGGACCACGCAGCCGTCATACCACTCAGGAAGGAGACGCGTTCTGTCTCCTAGAGATGAATGTACTTTGGTGCGAAAAGTGCAAATCAATCCCAGAACAACAGCAAAGGACCTTGTGAAGATGCTGGAGGAAACAGGTACAAAAGTATCTATATCCCACAGTAAAACAAGTCCTATATCGACATAACCTGAAAGGCCGCTCAGTAAGGAAGAAGCCACTGCTCCAAAACCGCCATAAAAAAGCCAGACTACGGTTTGCAACTGCACATGGGGATAAAGATCGTACTTTTTGGAGAAATGTCCACTGGTCTGATGAAACAAAAATAGAACTGTTAGCCCATAATGCCCATCGTTATGTTTGGAGGAAAAAGGGGGAGGCTTGCAAGCCGAAGAACACCATCCCAACTGTGAAGTACGGGGGTGGCAGCATCATGTTGTGGGGGTGCTTTGCTGCAGGAGGGACTTGTGCACTTCACAAAATAAATGGCATCATGAGGCATGAAAATTATGTGGATATATTGAAGCAACATCTCAAGACATCAGTCAGGAAGTTAAAGCTTGGTCGCAAATGGGTCTTCCAAATGGACAATGACCCCAAGCATACTTCCTAAGCTGTGGCAAAATGGCTTAAGGACAGCAAAGTCAAGGTATTGGAGTGGCCATCACAAAGCCCTGACCTCAATCCTATAGAAAATGTGTGGGCAGAACTGAAAAAGCATGTGCAAGCAAGGAGGCCTACAAACCTGACTGTTACACCAGCTCTGTCAGGTGGAATGGGCCAAAATTCACCCAACTTATTGTGGGAAGCTTGTGGAAGGCTACCCAAAACGTTTGACCCAAGTTAAACAATTTAAAGGCAATGCTACCAAATTCTAATTGAGTGTATGTCAACTTCTTACCCACTGGGAATGTGATGAAAGAAATAAAAGCTGAAATAAATAACTCTACTATTATTCTGACATTTCACATTCTTAAAATAAAGTGGTGATCCTAACTGACCTAAGACAGGGACTTTTAACTAGGATTAAATGTCAGGAATTGTGAAAAACTGAGTTTAAATGTATTTGGCTAAGGTGTATGTAAACTTCCGACTGCAACTGTAGCTTACATTCTTGTGTGTTTTTATGTTTATCTGACCTGTTGTTGCTTTTTTTAAAGATCCTATTCTTGACCCTATTTCATACATTTGATATTGAACTCTGCATTGCTGAGGAAGAGCTTGTAAGTAAGCATTTCCTGGTATGGTTTACATGTGTGCATGTGACAAATTAACTTGGATTTCATTTGAAACACACACACACACACACACACACACACACACACACACAAAACAGGTGTGCTGGAAATGTTTCTGCTTTTCTAATAACCAATTTCTATGTTCTTTATTTGTGGTTTTCTAATAACCAACTTCTGTGTTCATGCAAGTGACTGATTGAACGTGCCTGGGATAAATCCTCACGCTAGTATTTGCAATTTGGCAGTACGCCCAGACCCTTGTTTGGAGAACAATATCTCAGTTTCTAGGTCTCAGCTTGGAGAGGAAGAAGCCTCGTGAGGTATTGGTAGGCCACATTCACGAACCAGTATTGGTCGGTCACATGAACGAAGCAAACATTAATGCTGAATTAAATATGAATAATGAATATGCTAAATCATGCAAATATTACTTTCTGTGTAAGTATATAAGAGAACTAACGGGACTGCCCCGTTAGAACTAACGGGACTGTACATGTTGCATTGAGATGGTTGGAACCTCTCCAGCATGCTGATAATAAAGAATGATTAATTTAAGATCGACTTTGAGTGTCCCTGTGTAAGAACTTCCACGACAGATATCCATACTTACTGCACATAGGTAACCAGACCCTGGTGTGGTATCCAGGCCTAGTAAAAGTCTTGCTATGGGAATCATATAGTCCTTTACAAATGACTGTAAAAAAGCAAGAGAATGTATAAGCAAACAAGAGGAACCAGAGACTGAAAACACACTCGTGTAGTTCCAAAGAAAACACTATTGAGGAGAGGTGAGAAACTACTGAATATCATGGCGCTCAAAAATACTTTAGCTCTCTCTCTCTCTCTCTCTTCAAAGAGTGCAATATCAGATGATTTTCTCAGTAAGAACTGGAGTAAGATTATATCATACACTGATAAGCTCCACACACCCCTGTGAACAGAGTATTCCCTCAAGACACTGATCTAAGATCAGTTTTGCGGTTCTCCACCTAATAGTTAAGGGTTACAATTTAGAGAAGTTAAACTGATCATAGCCTAAGGGAGTGACTAAGTGATCAAACAGTCCACTCTGCTGGCTGAGAAGGTGATACACTGCAGATAAGCTCCCTAGCTACGTCTCAAATGGGACCCTGGTCAAAAGTAGTGCAGTATATAGGGAATAGGGTACTATTTGGGACTCCTAATATCCTAATACATTACATCTGGTAACCCACCTGGTAGAGCAGCGTATCCAGCATACTGATACTGAACACTCTGCCTGCAGCGAACGGCAGGCGGAACATGAAGGCCAGGTTGGAACCCTTATCACGCTCTATCTGTAGGGGGGAGAGGGAAGAGGAGGGGAGGGAGAGTGTGTGGGGGGAGGGGAAAGAGTTAGGAGAGGGAGGGGAAAGAGTTAGGAGAGAGAAAGAAAGAGTGTGCACATGAAATGTCACCAGCTGGCTTGCTAACCCAGCCCCAGGGCTCTATATCTTCATGTCTGAGTCTGTATAAGAGCGCACCTCCCACACGACATCCACAGACAGATAATAATTAGGGCTGAAGCCTGAGATCAAAAGATGGAGGAGTGACATGCCCCTGAACTGCTCTGCTCACCTTCTCTAGCTTGGAGAGAGCCAGGGAGTAGCAATCCTTAGCCCTGAACTGCATAAACCTCATGTTGGAGGGGTGGGTCAGCTCGGTGATGATACTGAGACTGGGGAACAGCCTGGACAAAATGGAGAGAGAGAAAGAGAGAGGTGGAGGAGAGAGGGAGAGAGTAGGGAGGGGGTGGAGGGAGGGAGAGAAAGAGACCGAGAGAGAGCGAGAGAAGAGGGAGGGAGCAAGAGGGAGAGAGAGCAGTAGGGAGGGGGTGGGAGGGAGAGAAATAGAGAGAGAGAAGAGACAGAGATTAAATTGGGCTCATGGGTAGGACCAACCTGGCAGTGATGCATAGTTTACATTTTAGGATGTTGAAGAAGAAAACCTTGCAGAGGTTTTCTACCCTGATAGATGCTGTTAAATATAGTTTCACCCAGGGTTTTAATAACTTTAGAGACTTTTCAGGGAAAAGCAACTACAGTGGCTTGCAAAAGTATTCACGCCCCTTGGCATTTTTCCTATTTTGTTGCCTTACAAGCTGGAATTAAAATAGATTTTTGGGGGGTTTGTTTGTATCATTTGATTTAAACAACATGCAAAATATTTTTATTGTGAAACAAACAAGAAATAAGACAAAAAAAACTGAAAACTTGAGCTGCATGACTATTCACCCCCCCAAAGTCAATACATTGTAGAGGCACCTTTAGCAGCAATTACAGCTGCAAGTCTCTTGGGGTATGTCTCTATAAGCTTGGCACATCTAGCCACTGAGATTTCTGCCCATTCTTCAAGGCAAAACTGCTCCGGCTCCTTCAAGTTGAATGGGTTCTGCTGGTGTACAGCAATCTTTAAGTCATACCACAGATTTTCAATTGGATTGAGGTCTGGGCTTTGACTAGGCCATTCCAAGACATTTAAATGTTTTCCCTTAAACCACTCAAGTGTTGCGTTAGCGTTATGCTTAGGGTCATTGTCCTGCTGGAAGGGGAGCCTCCATCCCAGTCTCAAATCTCTGGAAGACAAACAGGTTTCCCTCAAGAATTTCCCTGTATTTAGCGCCATCCATCATTCCTTCAATTCTGACCAGTTTCCCAGTCCCTGCCGATGAAAAACATCCCCATAGCATGATGCTGCCATCACCATGCTTAACTGTGGGTATGGTGTTCTCGGGGTGATGAGAGGTGTTGGGTTTGCGCCAGACATAGCGTTTTCCTTGATGGCCAAAAAGCTCAATTTTAGTCTCATCTGACCAGAGTACCTTCTTCCATATGTTTGGGGAGTCTCCCACATGCCTTTTGGCGAACACCAAATGTGTTTGCTTATTTTTTTCTTTAAGCAATGGATTTTTTTCTGGCCACTCCTCCGTAAAGCCCAGTTCTGTGGAGTGTCTGGCTTAAAGTGGTCCTATGGACAGATACTCCAATCTCTGCCGTTGTAACAGTCTTCTCCTTCATCTGACGATATGTTAAAATCACTGTCAGAAAAGGTGGACCAATACGCAGCGGGTTGCGTGTTCATCATGATGATTTATTAAATAAACGTGAACACGGAAAAACAAACAAAAAAGAGAACGACAGACCGACAGTTTTACAGGCTAAGTACATACATACAGCAGTGCAAAATCAACTACCCACAAAAACCCAAACCAAACACACACCTATATATAGGACTCTCAATCAGAGGCAACTAGAAACACCTGCCTCCAATTGAGAGTCCAACACCCAAACCTAAACATAGAAAAACTAAACTAGACAGAATGTAGAAATACATACAAAACACAAACCCTCTGCCACGTCCTGACCAAAACTAATACAATTAGTCCCTCTGCTGGTCAGGACGTGACAGTACCCCCCCCCCCCCAAAGGTGCAGACCCCGAATGCACCTAAAAGAAAAGACAAAAACCCCCAAACAACAAAAATATCCCCCTAAACTAAAGGGAGGGAAGGGAGGGTAGGGTGGCTGCCGTCAACGACGGCACTGTGCTACACCCCCCTCCCCAACCCACCTATATCGGAGGCGGCTCAGGTACGGGACGTGGACCCCGCTCCACCCTCGGCGTCGCCCACTTAGGTGGCGCCCCTGGCCGCGTCAGAGGACCGGTGGGCGACCCTGACTGCGCCCGGCTGGCGATCCTGGCTGCGCCCGGCTGGCGGGCGACACTTGCTGCGCTCGCCTGGCTGATGACCCTGGCGGCTTTGGCCTGGCTGGCGACTCTGGCGGCTCCAGACTGGCTGGCGGCTCTGGCGATTCCAGACTGGCTGGCGGCTCTGGCGACTCCAGACTGGCTGGCGGCTCCAGACTGGCTGGCGGCTCTGGCGACTCCAGACTGGCTGGCGGCTCCAGACTGGCTGGCGGCTCTGGCGACTCCAGACTGGCTGGCGGCTCCAGACTGGCTGGCGGCTCCAGACTGGCTGGCGGCTCTGGCGGCTCCAGACTGGCTGGCGGCTCCAGACTGGCTGGCGGCTCTGGCGGCTCCAGACTGGCTGGCGGCTCCAGACTGGCTGGCGGCTCTAGACTGGCTGGCGGCTCTGGCGGCTCCAGACTGGCTGGCGGCTCTGGCGGCTCCAGACTGGCGAGGCTGGGCTGACGCACTAGAAGCCTGATGCGTGGGGCTGGTACTGGACGTGCCAGCCTGGAGACACGTACCTCAAGGCTCGTGCATGTAGCGGGAAACACTGGACCGTAGAGGCGCACTGGCGGTCTTGAGCGCAGGACTGGCATCACCCCTACTGGCTGGATGTCCACTTTCCCCTGGCACATGAGGGGCGCTGGTACTGCACAGCCGTGGAGCTTTGCATCTCCTTCAGGGTTATCTTTGGTCTCTTTGTTGCCTCTCTGGTTAATACCCTCCTTGCCTGGTACGTGAGTTTTGGTGGGCGGCCTTCTCTTGGCAGGTTTGCTGTGGTGCCATATTCTTTCAATTTTTTTTATAATGGATTTAATGGTGCTCCGTGCGATGATCAAAGTTTCAGATTTTTTATTATAGCCCCACCCTGATCTGTAGTTCTCCACAACTTTGTCCCTGACTTGTTTGGAGAGCTCGTTGGTCTTCATAGGGCCTCTTGCTTGGTGGTGCCCCTTGCTTAGTGGTGTTGCACTCTGGGGCCTTTCAGAGCAGGTGTATATATACACACTGCGATCATGTGACAGATCATGTGGCACTTAGATTGCACACAGGTAGATTTTATTTAAAACTTCTTAGGGATAGGCGGTACGTCAACAGGACAGTTGTAAATCATATAGCGCCGTGTGTCATGATCGCAGATTTTAGAGAAACAACAAATGCCAGTACATATAAGTGTCTTATATCGTCTGAAAGCTTAAATTCTTGTTAATATAACTGCACTGTCCAATTTACAGTAGCTATTACTGCGAAAAAATGCCATGCTATTGTTTGAGGAGAGCTCAAAACAACAAAACACTTTTTTCACTGCGACAGATTCGATGAATTCACCTGTGTACTTACATTCTGAAATCTTGCTCTGATTTATCATCCCAAGGGTCCCAGAGATAACATGAAGTGTCATTTTGTTAGATAGAAATCCTTTTTCATATCCTAAAAAAGGTCCATATAGCATGCACGATTGATAAGAGAATTATCTAATAAAGGTAAATGAATCAATAAACCATGATGTATTAGTAGTCATACAGCATGGATAATGAATAATCAATGTAATGATCAATGTAGGGATCGATTAGTCTGATTAGTTCCGGAAAGTCCAGGAACCACTGGAGAGGGAAAGAAATGTGTGTATGCAATTAGTATAGAGAGATAGAGAGACAGATGGTCAAGGGAGTAAAAGCTTCAAAGAGTTCCTAACCTTCAGGGAAAAGAACAGGCTGAGCTCTGGATAGTGATAAACAGTGTGAGAAGTTTATGGGGGTTGCAGGTCACCAATGGATTGTGTGTAAATGCATGTGCGTAAGTAAGCAAGAACTATATAATGACTGTTTTGTTATCCTGACGCCAGAACGTTCTCTGAATAAAGCCACAGAAACCTTTTGCAGAAAGCTGAGTCCTTGCCTAATTATTTTAACCCATTGTCTTAGAAACCTTGGGCATTAGTCAAGGCGAATTGATTATTGATTATTATCATAAAGATATTAAATTCTTATAACAACGATTGATTTTGTATTTCCACTAGTTCAATTTGCAAAGAAAGGAATTTGTAAAGAAAGGAAGAAAGGAATTGTTTTTCTGTCAGTTCCATGCTTGCAAAACAAATGTCCCTCTTGGATAATAAGATTGTTGTTCATAATAAAGCTTTACTAGACTACTGCTTTACTAGTAGTCCACACAATAGTTTATTCAAAATGGAGAGCTAAAACTCTATGTGCAGTCGATAATTTAACATGGGAGAATGCCTCCCATACCATACCTGAACATGGTCTGTACGTTGACGATAGTCTTGGCATCTGCCATATAGTCCTCCTCAGCACTCATGGTGCTCTCCTTGTCCACCACCACCAGGTTATCGGCATAGATGATGCCACACTGTAGCAGATTGTCCAGGCTGCCACAGAGAGAGCAAAACACAAAATAAACGCATAATGAAAATCTGCCACAAAGAGAACCCAACACAATACACCATATTATGATATTCATGACTTTGAAATTTAGCAGCCTATAAAAGATGCACATGTGTAATTGATTTCACTTGATAATTGTAAATCCCTGGGATGTAATAATATGGTACGTCATAGAATGATATGTGCTTTATTGTTACCTGTCCGTGCATGATGTCATTTGAATAGAGAAGAGTAATTGTAATTCTGTGAGGAGGGGCATTATGTTTATAATGATTGAGTAATGAACACCTACTTATCTATGGTTCCGGCCATGAAGTAGACCATTGGGAAACAGCAGATGGCTTCTAGGAAGTGGTTGTCAGGCCTGCAAACAGGAAACACACATCAATAGGGACAGGACAACTGCAACCACATACAGATTAAATACAGGTAACTGCCAAAAATAAAGAAAACACCAACATAAAGTGTCTTAATAGGGAGTTGGGCCACCACAAGCCACTAGAACAGCTTAAATTAGACCTGCCATAAATTCTACAAGTGTCTGGAACTCTATCGGAGGGATGCAACACCATTCTTTCACAAGAAACTCCATAATTTGGATTTTTGCTAATGGTTGTGGAAAACACCGTCTCAGGCGCTGCTCCAGAATCTCCTATAAGTGTTTAATTGGGTTAAGATCTGGTGACTGACACACACACACTCTTTAAACCCCCTATGCTCCTTTGAATCCCCTTTTTCAAAGTCACTGAGATCGCTTCCTCTAGCCATGGTACCAAAAAGATTGGGCAACTGGGCATTTTTATACATGACCCTAATACCCTGACTACACCGCTCGCGTCGCGTGTGCGAGCGTTGCAAAATAAACGTAGAAATCTATGTTATTCAATTATTGCACCCACACTGCTCACGCGAGTCTGCGTTGCCAAGGGCTAAAATAAGTCCTTTCTATTTCTAACGCAGATCGCGCTGCAAGTCCTGCCTCTCCCATCTCCTCATTGGTTTATAGAAGGCAGGTACCCACGTGCCATCTCCTCATTGGTTATACCCACGTGGGTGATTGAAAGACGAACTGTGTTGCCGGTCATCATGGTAATGCTATGAACGTTTAGATGCCAATCACCATATAAGTTCAAAGATGAAAAAGCCTGAAAGGAGGAGAGATGACTAGAAACGATTCGGTTCACCGTTTTATGTGTGGATTAATTGTCGGAGTAGAGGACCTTGTGCATTTCAGGTAAAATAACAACTCAATGTTTATATCCCAGGACAAATTAGCTAGCAACAGCAAGCTAGCTAAATAGGACAAATTAGCTAGCAAGTGCAAGCTAGCTAAATTGCCATACATGTTTAATGCTTTTCGACCTGTCCCCAAATTAATGTAATTGTTTCATAATTACATAATGCCCTAAAATGCGTATGTAACAAACATGTATTATGTTAACTGTTTGCTCACTGGATTACAAAATACTGCTTCCTCCTAATTACTCAGGATATATGCAATATGGCCAATTAGACTGTTGCCATTATAAAAGCTGCCTACTGTATGAGGGGTTAAGTGGCATTTGGCTAGATAAACAGACAGTGTTAGTCTCTCTGCTTCAGACTCCTACCCATCTTTCCGATTTGGTCCTGCCGTACATACCTACACGTACGCTACGGTGTCGTGTCTTTGGCGTCATTAAAGGTGAATTTTATCAAATCAATTCTCTAATTATTATTACGTGATTAAACTAATCATGTAAATGTAATTAACTAGGAAGTCAGGGCACCACAGAAAATCTTCAGATTACAAAGTTAGAATTTTACAAATATAACTTCAGATATTTTAAAATCTGATCAATTAGTCTTCTATTAATGAACTATTCTTAACCTCACGTCAGTCTCATCTGAACGTCGAAAATTGTTGGTTATCTGCATGAACCCAGCCTTTACTATAAATCATCCATACACCAATTGGCTTAATCATTTATTTACTAACTAAATAATCACAGAAATGCATAAACAAACAAACACTAGATATTGGTTACTAACAAATGATAGGGAAGATTCCCTAGTGAGCTAAGCCGATATGACGGCTTGGTGGATAAAGGGAAGTGGGTGTGGACTGAAAAAGAAGCGGGAAAGACAAAAAGGGATCACTACACACAGTTGATAATTATATTAATTGAAATTCTAATCCGTTGCACATGAACGCTCACTCATTCGGGAATAATTGTAATCAATATATATTTACGCCCATGTGTCGTTGTGATCTTCTATGTTGAAATCCGGTCCGTCTGCTGGAGAGTTCAGAGTCTCTCTCGCTCTCTTTCTGTTTCCCTGAAGATCAAAGTCTTTCGTGGTTAGAATGGATACTTCAGAGTACCATTCAGAAATGTTCTCCTAGAATAGCTGTTTTGGCGGTTGTCGGTATTCTCGTCCCAGGTGTACATAATTTCTAGCTTCAGACTAGTAATTAGTATCCAAGATTTGCTCTTATTCTGTAGGGGTCGATAGACTCAGAGTTTAACCATTTCCAGCCATGTAGCCAATGCTCCACGTGGTATGGTTAGCAATTCAATAACTATTCACAATCACAGCTCACGCTGTGGGTTTGCTCAGTCTTGGTACTCAAACCTGTGCCACCTTAGCTTATACCGAGGTATGCGTGGTCTAAACTATTCGCAATCACAGCTCACGCTGTGGGTTTGCTTAGTCTGAAGAGAATTTTCTCTTGACGCCTGATCATGTCTGTGCTCACGGGGGCGGACCAATGGCTAATGGTTAGTTAAACTTTAAAGGGAATACAATTCTCTCACATTAAAAGGTTTAACATCACATAACTTCACAAACAGTTTCATCTTTACTCATTCATTTTATACAATAATTAGATGCAAGCCTCATAACTGAGGAACCTGTCTCTCCATACTGCATGGCCAGGGGGAGAGAGTCTCCGCCAGGAATTTACGACCTGAGATAACAGAACCTGGGTGTAGGAGAGAGTGAGAAGCCACGATCTATACCCAGAATGGGCCACATCATGACAACGGTCACAAGACGCAGGCCTCCTTATTGTCCTTAGAATTTCTAAGCAAACAGCTGGAGGCAGGGCTTTCTCCTATAGAGCTTCAATTTTATGGAATGGTCTGCCTATCCATGTGAGGAAGGCAGACTCGGTCTCGACCTTTAAGTCTTTATTTAAGACTCATCTCTTCAATAGGTCCTATGACTGAGTAGTCTGGCCCAGGGGTGTGAAGGTGAATGGAAAGGCCTGGAGCGACGAACCACCCTTGCTGTCTCTGCCTGGCCGGTTCCCCTCTCTCCACTGGGATTCTCTGCCTCTAACCCTATTACGGGAGCTGAGTCACTGGCTTACTGGTGCTCTTCCATGCCGTCCCTAGGAGGGGTGCGTCACTTGAGTGGGTTGAGTCACAGATGTGATCTTCCTGTTCGGGTTGGCACCCCCCCTCGGGTTTGTGCCGTGGGGGAGATCTTCGTGGGCTATACTCGGCCTGGTCTCTGGGTAGTAAGTTGGTGGTTGAAGATATCCCTCTAGTGCTGTGCTTTGGCAAAGTGGGTGGGGTTATATCCTGCCTGGTTTGCCCTGTCCGGGGGTATAGTCGGACGGGGCCACAGTGTCTCCCGATCCCTCATGTCTCAGCCTCCAGTAATTATGCTGCAATAGTTTGTGTGTCGGGGGGCTAGGGTCAGTCTTATATCTGGAGTATCTCTCCTGTCTTATCCGGTGTCCTGTGTGAATTTAAGTATGCTCCCTCTTTCTCTTCTCTCTGAGGACCAGAGCCCTAGGACCATGCCTCAGGACTACCTGGCCTGATGACTCCTTGCTGTCCCCAGTCCACCTGGTCGTGCTGCTGCTCCAGTTTCAACTGTTCTGCCTGCGGCTATGGAACCCTGACCTGTTCATCGGACGCGCTACTTTGTGCAGGACCTGCTGTCTCTTAACTCTGAATGATCAGCTATGAAAAGCCAACTGACATTTACTCCTGAGGTGCTGACCTGTTGCACCCTCTACAACCACAGTGATTATTATTATTTGACCCTGCTGGTCAACTATGAACGTTTGAACATCTTGGCCATGTACTGTTATAATCTCCACCCGGCAAAGACAGAAGAGGACTGGCCACCCCTCAGAGCCTGGTTCCTCTCTAGGTTTCTTCCTAGGTTCCTGCTTTTCTAGGGAGTTTTTCCTAGCCACCGTGCTTCTACATCTGCATTGCTTGCTGTTTGGGGTTTTAGGCTGGGTTTCTGTATAGCACTTTGTGACATCGGCTGATGTGAAAAGGGCTTTATAAATCAATTTGGTTGATTGATATTACCATAGACTAGGCCTGGGCGATAAAGCAATAATTAGAGGTAATTACATCGCTCAATAACGATATAAAAACGTTTAGATTAATTTTCGATAATGTCGATATAGAATAATTAGGTACAGCAGTCAATTTGACCTCTGCCGCAGCAGGAACATTCGGAGAGGTGACAAAATGCACGTGGAGAGGTATACGCCCACTAAAAACAACTTAGCACCTCGAGTGATGGAGTAGCCACTATTAACCACGGAAAATTAGTGATGTAGGCGAAAACAGTGGCAGTGATAGCCATGGAGCCATATGCCGAGTGTAGGGGAAAAGTTGTGGAACAGCTCAAGACAGATTTTACGTATTTTGCTACTACTACCGATCGTGGTCTAGTCGCACGTCAGAGCCTTATATTGGCCTCACTATCCACTATACTGACAAAGACTGGAATCTTCTAAATAAATGCCTTCAAACATCATACTTTCCCGACTACCACACAGGTGAAGCTATAGCAGAGGGGCTCATTGACGCTCTCGCCTCCTGGGGACTCAGTCAAGACAGACAGGTCTGCATTACAACAGATAGTGGTGCGAACGTGGTGAAGGCTGCTCAAATCAACAAATGGACCCGACTGCAATGTTTTGGACATTGTCTGCACTTGGCCATTGGTAAGTAACCTTGTCAATTGTGTATATTGAAGTGATTTTTTTTTTCATCAACTGATTAAGTTAAATATTACATTTGTACATAACTAAAAGGGATTATTGTGATTTGAACATTTTATTAAAATCTCTTGATTTCTCTTAGAGTGGGTAAGACAAGCGGGTGGCTCAAGCAATTGGAGTATGCGAGAAAGCGGTAGGTGCCTTTTCCTATTCGTGGAGAAAGCAGAGAGACCTGGCAGTTGCTCAAAAAGAACACAACCTACCCCAGCACAAGTTGGTGACAAGTCACCTACCAGGTGGGGATCACGTCAAAAGATGGTGCAAAGAGGGCTGGAGCAGGAGAACGCCATTTCACAGGTCTTGTCCAGTGACAAGAAGACCCGGCACTTAGCTCCCACCTATACAGATATAGATGTTCTTGAGTCCATCAACCAGGCATTGACCCCACTCCTAGAATTCACAGATGCTCTGTCTGGTGAGTCTTATGTCAGTGTGTCTTACCTGAAGCCAGTACTACACCTGTTCAATACAGAGGTCATGAAACCTGATGATGGTGAAACAGAGCTCACCCAAACCACCAAAACGATAGTCATGGACTATCTGAATGAGAAATATGATGACCTCCTGGACTTATCCTCGTTGGTCGACCCTCGGTTTAAAGCACATTACATCAAAGAGAAGGTGGGCCATCTCAGAGATGGTCAATGAGGGACATGAAAACACAAGCCCAGCATAGGGAGACATTGCTGCTTTTTCACCACAACTGACAGCTAAAAAGAGAGTCACTGGGCAGTTTTTTCAAAAAGCCATGCTCCACCACCACAAGTCTTACTGAAATCCAGCTGATAGAAAAGGAATTCAGCTGCTACCTTCAGTCTCCTGATGCTGACAGTGAAACCAATCCACTGAATTGGTGGAAGATCTACCCAAAAATACATTCCCAAAGTCAGCCACCTGGCAAAGCGCTACCTGTTCATTCCTGCGACCAGCTCCCCCTCAAAGCGTGTTTTTAGCACAGGTGGCAACATAGTGACCTGCCATAGGGCAACTTTAAAGCCAGAGACCGTAGACAGACTTGTCTTTCTTGCTTGTAACTTGTAAGACAACAACCCCAACTGTGAAGTGCCATTAAGCTAACAGTTCTAATACATAGACTTGCACTACTTTGTTTTAACTTTTTTATTTCTTGTTCATAACTTGTAAGGGTTTATAGCTTTAAAAAAAAGTGGAGTTAATGTTATTTGTGAGTTCTTCTACTTCTAAACATTAAAGCCTTCGGTTTGTTCAGGCAGGCTTGAGTCTGAAGCAAAAATGACCCTTTTAAACATTATTTTATAAAAATTGTGACAATTATCATTAAAGCTAGAGACAGTGGATAGACTGGTCTATCTTGCTTGTAACTTGTAAGACAACAACTACCCCAACTTCAACTGTGATGTGCCATTAAGCTAACAGTTATAATGCATATTGACTTGCACCATTTTATTTTTGGATTTCTTGCTCATGAAATGTTATTTGTGAGTTCTACTTCTGACAATAAATAAGAAACATTAAAGCTTTTGGTTTGTTCAGGCATTCTTGAGTCTGAAGCAGAAATTACCCTTTTAAACATGATTTGATTAATATCGTGATAATTACCATTATTGAATGAAATATATATATATATATATATATATATATATATATATATATATATATATATATATATATATATAGAGTAGGGCTGGGCGATATGGCATATATGTGTGTGTGTGTGTGTGTGTGTGTGTGTGTGTGTGTGTGTGTGTGTGTGTATGTATGTATGTATATATACACACACATATATATGCCATATCGCCCAGCCCTACTCTACCCTACCATAGACTGTATGTTATTACAGAGCAACATGGCTCTCTGTTTATCTACACAAATAAAACTTCACTGGAGAGTCTTTTGAAGTTATTGTAATGAAATCCCTACTGAATAATTAGTGGCAAAAACATTATACACTTACATGCGCACGCACACGCACACACCCGAAGGCTCCCCAAGTGCTCCATTAATCCAACAGAGGCACTGCCAGCAATGAATAATGCAGAAATCATTTCTCAACCTGCGTCACTAAAGTTAACCCCAGGCTGCTGCTGTATAATAACCCCTCTCTCGCTCTACTGAGGTAACACTGGCAATTCCTTAATGTACACTTCATTCATCTTCATGTAGCCAAACAATACATCTTGGTAACACTTTCTTTTAAAGTTACCATCTGTGTGTAATGTATTTTACTGCTATAATTAAGCAATAAGGCCTGAGGAGGTGTGGTACAGCATATGGCCAATATACCACAGCTAAGGGCTGTTCTTAGCACAACGCAACACGGAGTGCCTGGACACAGCCCTTAGTCATGGTATATTGGCCATATATCACACACCCTCGAGGGTATGTTTTGTCATACCCTTGGTATACGGTCTGATACACCACAGCTTTCAGCCAATCAGCATTCAAGGCTCGACCCACCCAGTTTCTAAGTAGTTTACCAACTGAATGTAATGCATTATGAAAAGAACATACAGTATATATATAAGCAGGAATACTGCGTTATGCATTTATAAAGGCTTTTATAAGATTCCATAAGTCATTACCAATGCTTACAGTCTTAAAATGCACTTTGAGTGTCCTATAAAGCACTATAAATACATTATAAACAGGTGGTTTCAAGGATGTGTTAGCTAAAACCCTTATAAAGAAGCAGAGTGATTTCTTACGGGTAGTCTAGTAGCAGTACAATAGGGTTGAGCTCTTTTCTGGGGCGGTAGTAAGCACGTAGAGGGACGATAAAGTTATAAAGGCCGTTCCCTGCCGTCTCCGCGGATACTATGATCAGCTTGTTCTTAAAACCATAGGCCTTGGCATCCTCAAAACTGTTGTGTCTGCAACCCTGGATATGAAAATGAAAAATATATTTTTTATTATGTTTAAAGGTTTATTGAAGGTTGAAGGTTTATTGAATAAATCCTAAGGCAACTTTTGTTTCCATAAACAAACTATTCCATAAACTATCCAGAGCGACTTAAATGTATGCATTCACTACTGTAAGTCGCTCTGGATAAGAGCGTCTGCTAAAATGTAAAATGTCAAAATGTCATTGTGTTGGCAATATACAATTATATTTTTCTGCTCTATTCTATTATTCAAAGCTACAAAGACTTTCTATTATATTATTCATACAGTCAACTTTACAAAAGAGGAGCCATACAATTGTTTAGACACGGCACAACACAACACAATAGGATACAATATAATTGTTTACTGTCTTTGGAATAGGATTATGTGGCTTAACAAGAGAATAAAAACAAGTTTGTTTTTGCACAGTAGGCCTCATGTCCTTGTCTCTACTTACCTTGTCCAGCCGAAGGCAGCAGAATGAGGCTTTCTGAGGTAGGAGATGGCACAGGGTTGGAGAGCTGCCAATGTATGGGGAGTTGGGAGGGTATCCTTTCACAAAGCTGAGGTAAAATAACAGCAAAAACACACATTCAGAGAAAGGCTTGAGAAGAGGCAATAGACCAAAAACTTTAGCAACAAGGCAATCGATTGAATAATCAAACTGTATTCGTCACATGCCTCGTAAACAACTTGGTGCATCCGTACTGCTTTTCGTGCGGTAGCACAGAGATCAGTCTATGACTTGGGTGGCTGGAGTCTTTGAAACATGTTTGTGCCTTCCTCTGACGTCGCCTAGTATAGAGGTCCTGGATGGCAGGGAGCTCGGCCCCAGTGATAAACTGGGTCTACCCTCTGTAGGTGTCCAAAATCTTTAATGGTACTGTATATATTCAAAGCGTTGTTGTATTGAAGGTTCACACAGAGGAGTGATGGATTGCTACATACAGTATTGAGACTGGGTGAGTGCATCCTTTTTCCAAAGGCTTGTCTATCACATGACCACGCAGGGGCACTGTAGAACAAAAAGCTCAATTTTAGTCTCATCTGACCAGAGTACCTTCTTCCATATGGTTGGGGAGTCTCCCACATGCCTTTTGGTTAACACCAAACGTGTTTGCTTATTTTTTTTCTTTAAGCAATGGCTTTTTTTTCTGGCCACTCTTCCGTAAAGCCCAGCTCTGTGGAGTGTATGGCTTAAAGTGGTCCTATGGACAGATACTCCAATCTCCGCTGTGGAGCTTTGCATCTCCTTCAGGGTTATCTTTGGTCTCTTTGTTGCCTCTCTGGTTAATGCCCTCCTTGCCTGGTATGTGAGTTTTGGTGGGCGGCCCTCTCTTGGCAGGTTTGCTGTGGTGCCATATTCTTTCAATTTTTTTATAATGGATTTAATGGTGCTCCGTGGGATGATCAAAGTTTCAGATATTTTTTTATAGCCCAACACTGATCTGTACTTCTCCACAACTTTGTCCCTGAACTGTTTGGAGAGCTCCTTGGTCTTCATGGTGCCGCTTGCTTGGTGGTGCCCCTTGCTTAGTGGTGTTGCAGACTCTGGGGCCTTTCAGAACAGGTGTATACATACTGTGATCATGTGACAGATCACGTGAGACTTAAATAAAGTCCACCTGTGTGCAATCTAACCAATTATGTGACTTCTGAAGGTAATTGGTTGCACCAGATCTTATTTAGGGGCTTCATCGCAAAGGGGGTATGTGTATGTATGTATGTATGTATGTATGTATGTATGTATGTATGTATGTATGTATATATATATATATATATATACACACACACACACGCACCACTTTTCAGTTTTTTATTTTTTAGACTTTTTTGAAACAAGTAATTTTTTTTTATTTCACCGCCAATTTGGACTATTTTGTGTATGTCCATTACATGAAATCCAAATAAAAATCGATTTAAATTACAGGTTGTAATGCAACAAAATAGGAAAAACGCCAAGGGGGGTGAATACTTTTGCAAGGCACTGTAAGTGACCGTTGAGAGGGTGTGAGGGGGGAAATGAACATAGGGGGAGTAGGGGGAGTAGCAGGGACTAGGTAGCTGACTAGTGATGGCTATTCAGCAGCCTGATGGTCTAAGGGTAGAAAATATTGGCCAGTCTTCCAATTTTTGTCATGATGCTCCTGTACTGCCCACGTCTGAGTGATTGAATAGGGGAGAACAGGGCATGGCTTGGGTGGCTGGGGTCCCTGATGATATTCTTGGCCTTCCTGCGACACCTGGTGTTGTAGGTGTCCTGTAGGGCAGGCAGTGTGCACCCAATGGTGCGTTTGGCTGCACGTATCACCCTCTGAAGCACCTTGCAGTGCGCGGTGGTGAAGTTGCCATACCAGGCTGTGATGCAGCCCAACAGTATGCTCTCGATGGTGCTCCTGTAGAACAGGATTCTCCCTCTCTCTCTTTTCCAGCCAGCAGTACATCCAGCACCACTCAAAGCATGGAAGCTAAACATGCACCATGCATGGAAGGCAGAGAGCATAAAAGAGCCTGGAGGCTAGGAGAGGCTAAATCATGTCTTGCTCTGTGAGAGGAGAGCGTGTAGTGGCCAAGACTGCCCTAAACTGCTGTCTGCTGAGTGGGGTTGTATGGGCTGAGACAAGCACTGTGACATTGCCAGACATTGCCAGTGACATTGCCAGAAGCACAGCCAGACACATGCAATATGTTCTGAGCAGTAGCAGTCTCTTGCCGCAGGATGCCATGGCAGAGAGTGTTATTTATGTAACTGTGGTCTAAGGGCTCAATGTTATGCACTGAAAGACAGAAAGAAAGGAAGAAAGGCATAGACAGAAAAAGAGAGAGAAAAAAATTCAGAAAACGAACGAACGAAAAAAGGAATCCAATAGTCTAGCCTACTCCAACACACAGATAGGATCTGAGTAATCTAGCCTACTCTAACACACATATAGGATCTGAGTAACTTGTCCTGTCTCAATCTATGAGTTATGAGTTGAGAAGGAGCCATATCAGGTGGAAAAGCATGCTACCTTTCATCAGACACATCCATCACCCACATGCCACCTCAGTACCTTAAGACATCACCACACAGGTTACTTGTCATTACCTACACATTCCAACTCAATCCTTTCAATCTCACACCCATGACCTTTGTGATATAAAGACAAATGAGCGTAATCCAAAGTCACCCGCTCTAACCCCCATCCATCCATCCCACTCACCTCCTCTCTCCTTCTGTCATTGAATGGATAGAGTAGATATGGTTCAACCTTGAGCTGAATGGACTATTACTTCTTGTAACCCTACAGAATATTTAAATAATGTTTCTAGGTACAGCCTAGTCATAATCCATCAAGTAGGAATTTACTGCAATCCACCAATCTATTCCCGACCCGCCAAAGAAACTCCTACACCCCTCCTCTGTGATTGGACACTCACTCTGACACCGACGAGCCCTCCTCGTCTGAGTGGTTGGTCTCGTCCTCTGATTGGTCACTGAGCAGGTCGCAGGGCAAAATGGAGGAGGAGTCAGCTATCTCCAGGACGGGGGCTATGCTGGGCCGTCTGCTCCCAGCCCCGTTCTCTGTAGGCAGGGTCAGCTTGCTGCAGTCCTCTGGGGGGTCCGCCGGGTTCTGGAGGTCCATGGCTACCGTCCCTGGAAAAGGTGGTAGAATGGAGGGTGAGACAATTATATGTATGTGGTGGTGCTGAGGTGTAAAAAGCCCTAGTGTTAGATAGATGGACTTCATTGTCAATGACATTGTCTATTTATTGATAACTGTTTGACTGTTTGCAAAACACTTTGGTGATACTTCCTATTAAAACACTATACATAGTGCATTTTAAGCACATGATGTTGCCTAGCGATGATACTCATGATTATTTTTATTATTGAAATTAACCCGCACAGCAGCCATGCTGTCATTACTTTTGGTTGAATTAGAAATCTTTGTCTTTTGTCCTTCCGCAAAGCGGCACACTCATCCATCAAACTCATATTTCCTCTCTACATTTAATTTTAGTGGACTTTAGTGGACTGTCTTCTACTCAACAATATCTGGGTCGTTCCACGAAATGGATGCCTTTGATATTTTAAGTAGAAATGATGCACCAATATTGAATATACATTTTATTTTAAAAGCATGTTATACTAAAATGAAGTGCACTTTACTATAGACCACATTCAATAAGAATTCAATCAGATGTTTTATATAATTAAAGGCTTGCTAAAGTGCAAAATTCAGCATTTTCAACCCACTTGATCCAAAAATGTCTCCAAGTTTCACCATCTATGCAAAGGCCTAGTTATTTTGCTGCTTTGATTCAGATTAGTGATGCATTTGTCTGTCCTTCATTTTAAAGTGAAACCAATTTACACCTTTAAAATAATGTACCATTCCTCCAAGATAAATTATTCACAGCAGGTGACATCATTTGGGTCTTCTGAACAGCATGGTGGAAAAGGAAGTCAGTCTTCTCTCTCTTTTTGGTCTATTTACAATTGTTCATGCTAGGAAAACTTAAATTTGATTATATTTTCATTATGTGTGGAACATACAGTATGTACAGTTGAAGTCGGAAGTTTACATACACTTAGGTTGGAGTTATTAAAACTCGTTTTTCAACCACTCCCCAAATTTCTTGTTAACAAACAATAGTTTTGGCAAGTCGGTTAGGACATCTACTTTGTGCATGACACAAGTCATTTTTCCAACAACTGTTTACCGACAGATTATTTCACTTATAATTCACTGTATCACAATTCCAGTGGGTCAGAAGTTTACATACACTAATTTGACTGTGCATTTAAACAGCTTGGAAAATCCCAGAAAATGATGTCATGGCTTTAGAAGTTTCTGATAGGCTAATTGACCTCATTTGAGTCAATTGGAGGTGTACCTGTGGATGTATTTCAAGGCCTACCTTCAAACTCAGTGCCTCTTTGCTTGACATCATGGGAAAACACAAGTCTGGTTCATCCTTGGGAGCAATTTCCAAACGCCTGAAGGTACCACATTCATCTGTACAAACAATAGTACCACGGGACCATGCAGCCGTCATACCGTTCAGGAAGGAGACACATTCTGTCTCCTAGAGATGAACGTACTTTGGTGCGAAAAGTGCAAATCAATCCCAGAACAACAGCAAAGGACCTTGTGAAGCTGCTGAGGGGAAACGGTACAAAAGTATCTATATCCGCAGTAAAACAAGTCCTATATCGACATAACCTGAAAGGCCGCTCAGCAACGAAGAAGACACTGCTCCAAAACCGCCATAAAAAAAGCCAGACTACGGTTTGCAACTGCACATGGGGATAAAGATCATACTTTTTGGAGAAATGTCATCTGGTCTGATGAAACAAAAATAGAACTGTTAGCCCATAATGACCATTGTTATATTTGCAGGAAAAAGGGGGAGGCTTGCAAGCCGAAGAACACCATCCCAACTGTGAAGCACATCGCTGCAGGAGGGACTGGTGCACTTCACAAAATAGATGGCATCATGAGGGAGGAAAATTATGTGGATATATTGAAGCAACATCTCAAGACATCAGTCCGGAAGTTAAAGCTTGGTTGCAAATGGGTCCAAGCATACTTCCAAAGTTGTGGAAAAATGGCTTAAGGACAACAAAGTCAAGGTATTGGAGTGGCCATCACAAAGCCCTGACTTCAATCCTGTAGAAAATTTGTGGGCAGAACTGAAAAAGCGTGTGCGAGCAAGGAGGCCTACAAACCTGACTCAGTTACACCAGCTCTGTCAGGAGGAATGGGACAAAATTCACCAAACTTATTGTGGGAAGCTTGTGGAAGGCTACCCGAAACATTTGACCCAAGTTTAAATTGTTTAAGGCAATGCTACCAAATACTAATTGAGTGTATGTAAACTTCTGACCCACTGAGAATGTGATGAAAGAAATAAAAGCTGAAATAAATCACTCTTATTATTCTGACATTTCATATTCTTAAAATAAAGTGGTGATCCTAACTGATCTAAGACAGGGAATTTTTACTATGATTAAATGTCAGGAATTTTGAAAAACCTGAGTTTAAATGTATTTGTCTAAGGTGTATGTAAACTTCAGACTTCAACGGTATAATTTCTTATTTCATTAACACTATGTGGTCACATGCTTTTCACCACATGAGGAGTAATGTCCGATCTTCACCTAAAACTAAACCCTGATATTGTCAACCCTGTCAGAGGCCCAACGGTAACTTTATCGGTGTGATATGTGAGTTTATTTGTACACGGGATGCTTAAACAATGAGAACATTTTGGATTTCTCTCAAACATGCTTTTAATAGTGAGAAAGTAACATAAGTGTCCGTAATAGGGTTGACAGACATTGTAGTACAAATGCAGATAAAAGACTCTTAGTTCATAGGATTTTTTATGCCTGAGATGGGAAACAGTGTTTTTATGTAGACTAAACCATCTTTGATGGACTAGACTATCTTTGATGGTTGTACAGTCATCTCAAATAAAACTGAAGGACCTCGGCGTTACTCTGGATCCTGATCTCTCTTTTGACCAACATATCAAGAATATTTCATGGACAGCTTATTTCCATCTTCGTAACAGTGTAAAAATAAGAAACTTTTTGTCCAAAAAGAACAATCTGGCGTTAAATGGTATTGTACTCTTATCTCCACCTGGCACAGCCAGAAGAGGACTGGCCACCTATCAGAGCCTGGTTCCTCTCTAGGTTTCTTCCCAGGTTCCGGCCTTTCTAGGACGTTTTTCCTAGCCATCGTGCTTCTAGATCTGTATTGCTTGCTGTTTGGGATTTCTGTATAGCACTTTGTGACATCTGCTGATGTAAAAAGGGCTTTATAAATAAATTTGATTGATTGATTGATCTTCCATGCAATTGAATGTTGAAAGGAGATATATTTTAAAGTTAATTTCTTAAAAGTTTGAATGTCCAAAAGGCACCCATTTCATGGAACGACCCATCTACACTGAACCATCTACCCTCCTTCTATAGAATTATAAAGTATCCGTCACAGCTGTGCTATACACTACCTTGACAAAAACAGTTGAATACAAAATTACTTCAATGCCGTGACTGAATGGATGGATGCCCTTGAGGTCATTGTCAGCATGGTAAATTACAAGTTCTAAAGCCATCCATTCAGAGCAGATGTGTCCACCTTTTGCATCTCATTTCTGAAAGGCTACAAATGCAAGCAAAACTTTATCTTGTTATAGTGGGGAGTAGCTTCATCACCTGACTTTAGGATTTTAAAGGCACTATGCTGAAAGTAAAGGAACCCTACAACACATGCAAAACCACATAGATGTGCTTATGTCAAAAGTATATGGACTGCATACTGTATGAAAAGTCATCCATTCGTATCACATACAACGTTTTGACAGGACAGTTAATGCTTATTTGAAAAACAGAACTAAAATGATGCAAAATGATGTGCAAAAACCTGTCAAGAAAACACTGATTAACAGCAAATACATTTACAGAACATATCAAGCTTTAAAAATCACAACAACAAAAGCAGAAATTACCCTACATAATACATAGCACAATGATATGGTAGCAACATGCACAAACTTACCATAAAAAGTGGCCTGATCAACTTTAACAAGTGATAGTAGAAAAAAAAAATATATAAAAAAAAAATCACAACATTTTAACATTCTGTCAGAAAGAGCACATGTTCTACTTCATAAAAAACATTTTTTCCATCTCAAGAGGTCGAATAAATAAATAACAAATACCATAGTAAGTGTCTATTAAGTTCCAAATAAGGTAACAAGGTTGAACGTAACAGGGTTGATGATTTCTTCGTAAATCATCCATAAATCCCCTTGTGACGGGGGAATGGAAGCTTGTTGTGCGGAACAAAGAGTGGCAAGCTTCACAATAAAAAAAATGTAAAAATTGGTATAACATTTCTAGCCCGTCTATCTATGGGTAACAGGGTTGACGTTATGCTCGACCCGCTCAGTATTCCACCACAAAACACCAGTAAATGGCCAAAAAGAGTAGAACCAACTCACCTGCTTGTACTCTATGATTTGACTATTAGATGTTCAATGTTTCTTTAGAAATAAATATTTAAAAATTCATAGTTTCACCATCTTAAAATAGAATTCAGTTCAAGTTACAGGGTTGACCTTAAAATGAGGGACGGACATAAATAAATCACTAATCGTGAAATAAATAATAATCTTCAGAAATTAACTTGTCAAAGCAACAAAATAACTAGGGCTTTACAATGATGGTGAAACTTCAATCAATTTTGAGATGAAGTGGGTTACAATCTTCCTAGAAGTGATACAGGGTTGACGGAGGGACATGTCAAAATGCTGAATTTTGGAACTTTAGCAAGCCTTTATTCATATAAAAACCTTAGATTTAAATCTTCATGTGGTTGTAATGGATTAAAATGTACTTTGTGCATCTTATCTTTGGTGTCATAAACAATATTAGGGTTCCTGTCTGTGTCTGGTCATGAGAGGAGGGGGAGGGCCCCTCCGAAGGAACTTCTGGCAGAACGGCCAGAATATGTGACCAGATTCTGGAAACTAGGCGTATGTCACAAGTCACCACTACACAGGAGAGCCGTTTGAACTTTATTTTTTTAAATCAAAATGCGTTTTTTTGCCAGAAATGCCTTCTCGAACATGTGAACTTTCATGTGCCTTAAGGTTAGGTTTAGGATTTAGGGTTAAGTTAGGTTTAGGATCTAGGGTTAGGTTAAGGTTAGGTATAGGATCTAGGGTTAGGTTATGGTTAGGATCTACGGTTAGCTTAAGGTTAGGTTTAGGATCTAGGGTTAGGTTAAAATTAGGTTTAGCCGTGGGAAGTAGGGGTGCTGAGGGTGCAGCACCCCCTCAATTTCTTTTTTTTTAATATATAAACTTCTTTGGGATAGGGGGCGGTATTTTGACATCCGGATAAAAAGCGTGCCCAAAGTAAACTGCCTGCTACTCAGGCACAGAAGCTAGGATATGCATATAATTGGATAGAAAACACTCTAAAGTTTCTAAAACCGTTAAAATAATGTCTATGAGTATAACAGAACTGAAATGGCAGGCGAAACCCCAAGGACAAACCATCAAAAAAAGAAAACAATTCAGCATACCACTGATTTCAGTGCCTGGCACTTTTATAATAGGGCGAAATCGTCCCCGATTGCAGTTCCTAGGGCTTCCACTAGATGTCAACAGTCTTTAGAAAGAGTTTCAGGCTGATTTTTGGAAAAATTAGGGAGAAGTTGTAGTTTTTCTAAGTGGCTCCCATTTTGGCTGTAGTGTTTCCAAGCGCATGGCCGAAACAGCGCGTTCTTTTTGTTTGTCTCCGGTAAAGACAATAACGATTCTCCGTCTTAAATTTTCTTGTTTATTTGCATATTAGGGTACCTAAGGATTGATTATAAATGTTGATTGACTTGTTTGGATAAGTTTATTGGTAACGTTTGGGATTCATTTTGTATGCATTTTGAAGGAGGGAAACCGAGTGGATTATTGACTGAAGCGCGCCAGCTAAACTGAGTTTTTATGGATATAAAAACGGACTTTATCGAACAAAAGGACCATTTGTAATGCAACTGGGACATTTTGGAGTGCCAACAGAAGATCTTCAAAGGTAAGGCATATATTATATCGCTATTTCTGACTTTCGTGTCACAACTCCCTAGTTGAAAATGATTTGTTATGCATTTGTGTGCTGGACGCTGTCCTCAGATAGTCGCATGGTTTGCTTTCGCCGTAAAGCCTTTTTGAAATCTGACACCTTGGCTGGATTAACAACAAGTTAAACTTTATTCTGATGTATTGCACTTGTGATTTCATGAAAGTTTAATATTTATAGTAATTTCATTTGAATTTCGCGCTCTGTAATTTCACCAGATGTTGGCCAGGTGGGATGCTACTGTCCCACCTATCCCAAAGAAGTTAATAATAAACTTGTATGCCATCTGTAAATACGAATACATTTAGTATTTTTCATATGTTAAATTACGAGCCTTGTTGGTTAAGCCACAGAAAAAGTTGGGAAACCTTCCCACTAGTCATGATTGGCTGAGATAATGAATAGGCTGGACATGCCAAGAGAGGAGTTTGGATTGGTCTGCCATATTGAAGGCGTCTGTCTATTTGAGCTCGTCAGTCTGTTGGTAATCCTGTCAAACGCGGCTTTTACATTTTTTTTATTGTGTAGTGGAGCTGCATAAGTGTTGCTCTCCATTTTCTGGAGGATCAAGTTTTGAAAATTAGTGGAATTAGAGTATGATAGCTAAAGAGATGGTGAAAACACCCGTCTCTGGATTACATCTTCAAACTAAGGGCAACCGTGGTATGGCATTCCTGACAGGAAGACGCGTCCATGATGCATGTTGATGTATGCTGGTAAGATAGCTAGCTACATATTCATATATTATACGTTTCTAATTTTGACAGAAAGTGGTTTCATTTCAAGCTAAAGTGTACTGTTAGCTCCCTAGCTGATGTTATTATTTGTTTCCCAGAGCTGTTTGCTTTTGTAGTTAGAGCCTAATGTTAGCTAGCTAACATTGGACCTGGTTGGTTAGCTCCCAGCACTGTGGCATTGTTGCCATTTTGTTCATTGTTGTTTAACTAGCTAACGTTAGCTAGCTGCCTCGTTAGCTAATGTTACGTGACGTGTGGTCTTAAACATTGTTTACCTAGTTAGGTTCATTGTTTACCTAGCTAGCTAGCTATACGTCTTAAGCTAAAGTGTACTGTTAGCTAGCTAGCTAATATTAGCTGGCTGGCTCCCTAGCGGACGTTACTATTCATTTCCCAGAGCTTGGGACTTTGTTCATTATTGTTTAACTAGCTAACGTTAGCTGGCTGGCTCGTTAGCTAACATTACGTGACGCGTGTAAAACCCCCGTTGAATATGGCCGGTGTCAGTAAACATCTGCAAAAAAGCGTAATGAAATTGATGCCAACAGAGGCTGTTTTCATGTTATCCAGAGGTAAACAAATCGTCGAGAGCGTCACGTGTGCGCTCCGAGATGGGTGGGGATAAAGCTAAGAGGGTGTAAATGATGCTGAATGGGTGTAGACAAAGAAGAGCTCTTAACTAGATACCAAAACATTCAAAGGCGATTTTCTCAAAAGTGAGTTTACAAGTTCATCAACTTTCAAAGAAAAATTACTTTCCCATTGATCCTCAAATGCAGTGTATGATATACCATTTTGTAGCGCTGAGTCTACTTTTATCAAATGTAAAAAACACCATTTCACATTTTACTATATAAGACCGAATGTGAGTCACATATGTTCTTTAAGTTAAGATAGACGGAGCCAGTCACGTGTAAACCGATGTAGGTGTCACGCCCTGATCTGTTTCACCTGTCTTTGTGCTCGTCTCCACCCCCTCCAGGTGTCGCCCATCTTCCCCTGTGTATTTATACCTGTGTTCTCCGTGTCTGTTGCCAGTTCGTCTTGTTCGTCAAGCTTACCAGCATTTGTCCTGTCAGCTCCTGTTTTTTCCCAGCCTCTTTTTCTCACCTTCCTGGTTTTGACCCTCGCCTGTCCCGTCTCTGTACCCGCCTGCCTGACCACTCTGCCTGCCCCTGACCCTGCCTGCCGACCTGTACCCTTGCCCCAACTCTGGATTATTGACCCCTGCCTGCCTTGACCTGTCTCTTGCCTGCCCCTTGGACTGTTAAACCATTGTTTATTCTACGTGTCTGCATCTGGGTCTTACCTTGATTCCTGATAATAGGTTTAGATAGCAGTAGATAAGGCTTTATGTAAGGAATGCCCTTTTAGAGTTCACTTCAGACTGGTACTTATGCATCTAAGTTTGACTGTGACCTCTCCAGCTTGCTGACAATAAAGAGTGATTCATTTAATACTGACTTTGAGTGTCCTATATAACAATTTCCATAACATATAACAGGCTTTAAAAAAAATTATTGGTGCACAACATCTAATTCAATTATCAAATGGACACAAAAGGCACTCATTTCGTGGAATGACCTTACAGCAGGTGCACTGTGAAATCTATGACCCGGCAAAAGGTGTAGCTAAACTCATACACAGCAGTGAAGAGTGAAGAAATAAAACAAAACTCAGTCATCCCTCTCCTTCACCCTCGCCATATCTTCCCCAATCTCTTCTTCCTTCCTCCAATAATAGAACCCCCCCATTCCCCCCACTTACCTCTACATGAGACTTCCCCTCACCCCCCCTTCCTCCCTCCCCACTAACCCCTTTATCAGACTCACCCATCCCTCTTCTCTAACCAACATAGAAGATATAGACCCTGCTCTCTCACTCTCCTACCTCCCACCATCCCTCTCCCCGTTTCTCACCCATGCTGGCGATGATGCTGTGTACAGGCAGCCTGGAGGGGGCGTCATACAGCCCGGTCACCGGCATGCCCTTCTTGTCTTTCTCCTCCTGTTTGAATATGAACGCGGAATTCTCTTCCTTGGTGATGTTGATGTAGTAGCAGGTGTCTGGGGCGGACATGATGTGGCGAGGACCTGGGTTCAGCAGGATGCTCTTGTTGTCTTCCCTCTTCACCCCGATCAGACACACACCATATCTGAGGGGAGATGGACTAGTCATCTGATATGCTGCAGTTTAATCCAGTGGTGTACAACTCCGGACCTAGAGGGCGCCTGCAGGCTATCCTGGTTTGTCTTTTATACAGAGACTGATACATTCCTGGGTTACCAGGATAATCAGTAAGCCTGTCTACTCACTTTTTGTGTGCGTGGAAGGAGGCGTAGGTGAAACTCTTCCCGTCGTACTCCCCGAAGAACTTGCTGTCGCACAGACGGATGTGGTAGACCTCGTTCCCAGAGCAACGTCCATACGTCCTCTGCCACTGCTCTGGTGACAGCTGGCCCTCCCTGTAGTCAAGGACAGAAGTCGTCGAGGAAACTCATTGTGGCCTTATGTCCCAACAGGGATGAAGATGATTGAGCAATTAATTGACTCCCTCTGTAATAGCAAGCAGTACCTGAGAAGAGAGACTCAGTGGTCTTATACCTGACAACAACTTGACCTGAGATGCTAAGACAATGTTAGACAGTGACGAACTACTAGCTATTATGAAGAGAATCTGATACACTTTTCACAGTACAGTCTCCGCCTGAACCGTAATGTGCTGGCTCAGATATTTTATTTTCACATTGTCCTTTCCAGCAACTTTGGTGTATGGATGTGTAAATTGGCCAGCACAGTACAGCTCAGAACGGTATTGTTCGCCTCAGTAGTGTGAAAAATAGATGGTTCTTCTTCTTCTTTATGTATGAAAAATGGCAGACTGAACGCTTTCAGACTGAATGCTTTTAGGGGTATTGATATACACTCTGGTTTGGCTCAGTTACCTCCACTCCCGTAGTACTCCTTTGGCTTGATTTGCAACTCAGCACTTTCCCTTGAATAATTGCTCCATCTGGCCAAACAAAATGTTTCTGACCTTTTATGAGCTTGTACTCATCCATACCCTCCTTCCATTGTTCTCTCTCTCTCGCTTCTCTCTCCTTCTCGCTCTCCCTTTCACATTTTTACTTTTAATCAATCTGATGACTTCAGAGAAACTTTTCCATAAAAACCTGACACATAAAAAGAAAATAGCCTATCCAAGTTTCCATAAAGAGGATTATGATAGCTTTTCTGCGGTGTTGAAGTTTTTATCTCCTTGGCTTGGTGTAGATGGAAGCACACTGTGAGATTTATGAGTGTGGAGGCACAAGGTAAACTCTATGGCAGTGCAGTAGTTTTCAGGAAGGAGACCATAATAGGGTAAGGCCTTTGGACAGTGCCACATTTGGTTATTGTTGTTGTGGCTTCCTGGCACTTGTTTAGAAAGAAGGACACCTCAATGTATAGGTTACGGTTTCACACGTCAAAACCTGCATGTATAATAATGTATTTTATTTGTATAGCACTTTCTCACAACCCCAAAGTCTGAGGTTTATGGTTTCAATATTTATGCTTATTTGCAGTGTTTTCAGTAGGAGGGAGAGTATCATTAGTGTTTTAATGGGAAGTTAATGAGGTGTACTTACTGTCCTCTGGAGGTGTGCACCAGGAGTGTGACCAGTGTGGATGTGGCTGGACATACACAGTTCAGAGCCAGCATGGCATACTTGAATTCCTCCTCACAGACCACATGATCTAACAAAGTCAGAGCAAATAGGTGTTGTAAGGACTTGTTTTTTGTAAGGCTTGCAAATGAAGGAGACAGAAATTGAGAGAAAGAGTTGTGGGGTGGGGAGGGAAGGAGCGACCAAGTTATAGAGATAAAGTGAAGAATGGAGTGATTTGGAGAATGGAGTGGAGAGAATGTAAGAGAAAGCGACAAAGGGAGACAGGGAGACAGAATGAAAGAGACAGGGAGACAGGATGAAAGAGACAGGGAGACAGAATGAAAGAGACAGGGAGACAGAATGAAAGAGACAGGGAGACAGAATGAAAGAGACAGGGAGACAGAATGAAAGAGACAGGGAGACAGGATGAAAGAGACAGGGAGACAGGATGAAAGAGACAGGGAGACAGGATGAAAGAGACAGGGAGACAGGATGAAAGAGACAGGGAGACAGGATGAAAGAGACAGGGAGACAGAATGAAAGAGACAGGGAGACAGAATGAAAGAGACAGGGAGACAGAATGAAAGAGACAGAATGAAAGAGACAGAATGAAAGAGACAGAATGAAAGAGACAGAATGAAAGAGACAGAATGAAAGAGACAGAATGAAAGAGACAGAATGAAAGAGACAGGGAGACAGGATGAAAGAGACAGGGAGACAGGATGAAAGAGACAGGGAGACAGGATGAAAGAGACAGGGAGACAGGATGAAAGAGACAGGGAGACAGGATGAAAGAGACAGGGAGACAGGATGAAAGAGACAGGGAGACAGGATGAAAGAGACAGGGAGACAGGATGAAAGAGACAGGGAGACAGGATGAAAGAGACAGGGAGACAGGATGAAAGAGACAGGGAGACAGGATGAAGAGACAGGGAGACAGGATGAAAGAGACAGGGAGACAGAATGAAAGAGACAGGGAGACAGGATGAAAGAGACAGGGAGACAGAATGAAAGAGACAGGGAGACAGAATGAAAGAGACAGGGAGACAGAATGAAAGAGACAGGGAGACAGAATGAAAGAGACAGGGAGACAGAATGAAAGAGACAGGGAGACAGAATGAAAGAGACAGGGAGACAGAATGAAAGAGACAGGGAGACAGAATGAAAGAGACAGGGAGACAGGATGAAAGAGACAGGGAGACAGAATGAAAGAGACAGGGAGACAGGATGAAAGAGACAGGGAGACAGAATGAAAGAGACAGGGAGACAGGATGAAAGAGACAGGGAGACAGAATGAAAGAGACAGGGAGACAGAATGAAAGAGACAGGGAGACAGAATGAAAGAGACAGGGAGACAGAATGAAAGAGACAGGGAGACAGAATGAAAGAGACAGGGAGACAGGATGAAAGAGACAGGGAGACAGGATGAAAGAGACAGGGAGACAGAATGAAAGAGACAGGGAGACAGAATGAAAGAGACAGGGAGACAGAATGAAAGAGACAGGGAGACAGAATGAAAGAGACAGGGAGACAGAATGAAAGAGACAGGGAGACAGAATGAAAGAGACAGGGAGACAGAATGAAAGAGACAGGGAGACAGAATGAAAGAGACAGGGAGACAGAATGAAAGAGACAGGGAGACAGGATGAAAGAGACAGGGAGACAGAATGAAAGAGACAGGGAGACAGAATGAAAGAGACAGGGAGACAGGATGAAAGAGACAGGGAGACAGAATGAAAGAGACAGGGAGACAGAATGAAAGAGACAGGGAGACAGAATGAAAGAGACAGGGAGACAGAATGAAAGAGACAGGGAGACAGAATGAAAGAGACAGGGAGACAGAATGAAAGAGACAGGGAGACAGAATGAAAGAGACAGGGAGACAGGATGAAAGAGACAGGGAGACAGGATGAAAGAGACAGAGAGACAGGATGAAAGAGACAGAGAGACAGAATGAAAGAGACAGGGAGACAGAATGAAAGAGACAGGGAGACAGGATGAAAGAGACAGGGAGACAGGATGAAAGAGACAGGGAGACAGGATGAAAGAGACAGGGAGACAGAATGAAAGAGCACTATTTGCGAGGAGGTAAGCTCACCAGCAAACTTTACATGGAATTTGTTCTCTGGTTTGAGGATCTGGACATACAGGGGGCAGTTTGGGGCAAAGTCCTTCACAGCCCATGCTCTGAGGATGGTCTGGTGGTCCTGCAGGAGAAAACAACATCCCTTACCATCTGACACTTCTGCCATTTCCACCTTCAATATTGTCATCATCCCTCAACCATAAATGTAATCCAGATTTTATGAGCCGAGAATTGGCGAGCTAGGCTGTAATGTGTGACCAATATGGTTATATAAATCCAATACATATTTTTCATTTTCTTCTTATTTCTGTCCATCTTGAAAAATCAGCTGATTGGAAAAGTAAAAGAGTACTTGAGCCACAGATCCAATCAGCACGATCTAACTGAGAGGGAGTTGGAGTGGAAATATTCAGTTCATTGCAATCGTAACTCTATTCATATTTAGACATGTGTTGAGTTATGATTGCAATGAGCTGAATATGAAGTCATGAATCTGATAATAAACTTACAGCAGCAGTGCGGTCCACCTCGTTCCTACTGCTCAGGATAAAACAGGCTTCTGCATCATCCATCCTGTAGGAAACACACTGTATTAACAGAAACACACACACACACCAAGCCAAGCTAGCTTCAGACAAGTAATATTAGTGAGAACTACCTGTGAGAAAAGCCAATAGGCTAACAGCATCATGTTGTTGTAATATGAACTGTACCATTACTGTATTTCTGTATCATCCTGAGTCATTTCATGTGTGAAAAGGGCAGAGTGGAGGGATGAGCTGCTGGAATTATGACTCCGTTTTCACTGAATGGCCATGCAGCGCTGCGCTGCAGTTGATAGGGTAAATTTTCACTCCATCTCAGTTTTCCCTCATGGGGACAAGCAGTATTACCACAATTCAACCACCATTCCATAACATCCACTCTATGGCCACAATACAAACTGGAGCTATACATTAGACCAGCTGCATATATCAATGAATACCTGTATTGTGTTATTGACAGGTCAGCCCGTGCCACTGCCAACACGTTATGGTGTGATATACCCAGGCAAAAATGTGTGCTGATGCTTATGAACTTGGCTGTTATGACGAGGATGAGCAGTAGTGAGAAATCCCATCACACTGATAAACTGTACTAGTAGTGGACAGCCAGCTAAATGAATACCGTCGGCCGCCATTTTCCTGACTTCACTGTTCTCAAATCTGCCAGCACCACAAGGTACACAGACGCTTGACTAATATCTGAGATCAGAAAGCCTATCAGCCAGTAAGTATGAGGACTCAATAACAGGTTCATGAGAGGTTGGTCCTTATCTGAGGTAACCACAGCCGACCTATGTGACCTCAACTGATGGTGTCATTAACTTTTCTGATTCCCCCCTTATCATTGCTATTAGAAATGCTATAGAATGGAGCTGACCGAGAGACGTGATATTTGTATCTATAACGCACCACAACATTGGGCCCTGTTCAATGCTGCCCTTCTCTCCCATTGAGACTCTTTACTCCCCGTGGGTTGTGGGTCACTCACTTGGCCCTCATGAGGTCTGTGTCTTTGAGTGCTGAGCCCTGGAGATAGATGACCCTCTGGGACCACAGGGGGATCTGGAGGATACGACGCACCTGGATGTCCATCTCTGTAGGACACAGGATCACGACATAGTAGTCCTGCAGGAGAGCAGGGTAGATACCTGTTAGATACCTTACATCTAGACTGAATGTTTGCATTTTTACATATGATATTTTGCAAGCTAATTGCACATGTTGTTAGGCATAATTTGATTGTCTTAAAGACAAGGGTGACAAATAAAACGTAAATATTGAGCGTTGTCCTTTAGCGCTGTCTTTGGACTACACACCAAATAACATAGCCTTCCTCTATTCCTGTAGACGTACCTGTAATCTAGGATGAGCGTAGAACTCGTTGAGGAAGTCCATGAGCAAGTCTATCTTCAGAGAGCTGACACACAGGACAGCATGTTTCTCTGTCTGGGCCCGGTGTCTGCTGTAGTTCCCTCCTGACTTCTGACGCTCCATCCACAGATAGGCCAACTCCTCAAACTGACACACACACACACACTTGGGGTTACAACAACCTGCTGTACGCTACTGTAAGTAATACACTTATAGCCTAATGATGTGCTTTTGGATGGTGCGAGGAGTTAAAATGCTGATGCAGAAGTTAAGTTCATGAAATGGATTTCTATGGATTCTATTCATTAGCTAATGTATACTGCAGGGATTTTGGCCTTATATCAAAGTGCTTTATGAGGAGGGTTGCTGCTCTGTGAAGTCCTTCGTTCTTTTCTTTCCATAACTCTTGAGCGTGCGGTCTCTGATCAACTCTCTCGTTATCGCTCTCAGAACAAGCGTCTTGACCCTAACCAGTCAGGCTTCAAGACAGGTCACTCAACAGAGACTGCTCTTCTCGGTGTCACGGAGGCTCTCTGCACTGCCACAGCTGACTCTCTCGCTCCTCTGTTCTCATCCTCCTAGATCTATCCACTGCCTTCGACACTGAGCACGCACCCGAGGGGCTCCAGTGTTGAGGATCAGCGTGGCAGAAGTGTTGCTACCTAACCTCACCACCTCGGGGCGGCCCGTCAGGAAGTCCAGGATCCTGTTGCAGAAGGTGTTTAGTCCCAGGATCCTTAGCTTAGTGATGAGCTTTGAGGGCACTATGGTGTTGAACGCTGAGCTGTAGTCAATGAATAGCATTCTCACGTAGGTGTTCCTTTTGTCCAGGTGGGTAAGGGCAGTGTGGAGTGCAATAGAGATTGCATCATCTGTGGATCTGTTTGAGCGGTATGCAAATTGGAGTGGGTCAAGGGTTTCTGGAATAATGGTGTTAATGTGAGCCATTACCAGCCTTTCAAAGCACTTCATTGCTACGGACGTGAGTGCTACGGGTCTGTAATTATTTAGGTAGGTTCTTGGGCACAGGGACTATGGTGGTCTGCTTGAAACATGTTGGTATTTCAGACTCAATCAGGGACATGTTGAAAATGTCAGTGAAGACACCTGCCAGTTCATCAGCACATGCCCTGAATACACATCCTGGTAATCCGTCTGGCCCCGCGGCACTGTGAATGTTGACCTGTTTAAAGGTCTTACTCTCGTCGGCTACGGAGAGCGTGATCACACAGTTGTCCGGAACAGCTGATGCTCTCATGCATGCCTCAGGGTTGCTTGCCTCGAAGCGAGCATAGAAGTGATTTAGCTCATCTGGTAAGCTCGTCACTGGGCAGCTCGCAGCTGTGCTTCCCTTTGTAGTCTGTAATAGTTTGCAAGCCCTGTCACATAAGATGAGCGTCAGAGCCGGTGTAGTACGATTCAATCTTAGCCCTGTATTGGCTCTTTGCCTGTTTGATGGTTCGTCGGAAGTCATAGCAGGATTTCTTATAAGCTTCCGGGTTAGAGTCCCACACCTTAAAAGCGGCAGCTCTACCGTTTAGCTCAGAGCGAATGTTGCTTCTGGTTGGGGTATGTACGTACAGTCACTGTGGGACAACGTCCTCGATGCACTTATTGACAAAGCCAGTAACTAATGTGGTGTACTCCTCAATGCCATCGGAAGAATCCCGGAACATGTTCCAGTCTGTGCTAGCAAAACAGTCCTGTAGTTTAGCATCTGCTTCATCTGACCACTTTTTTATAGACAGTCACTGGTGCTTCTTGCTTTAATTTTTGCTTGTAAACAGGAATCAGGAGGATAGAATTGTGGTTACATTTACCAAAATGGAGGGCGAGGGAGAGCTTTGTATGCGTCTCAGTGTGTGGAGTACAGGTGATCTAGAATTGTTTTCCCCTCTGGTTGTGCATTTAACATGTTGATATTCGATTATTTACTTATACAGCTGACTGAGTGCAGTCTTAGTGCCAGCATCTGTCTGTGGTGGTAAATAAACAGCCACAAAAAGTATGGATGAAAACTCTCTTGGCAAATAGTGTGGTCTACAGTTTATCATAAGATACTCTACTTCAGGTGAGCAAAATCTAGAGACTTCCTTAGATTTCGTGCACCAGCTGTTGTTTACAAATATGCACAGACCCCCCCCCCCCCCCCCCCCCCCCCCCCCCCCCGTCTTTCCGGAGTGTGCTGTTCTATCTTGCCAGTGCAGCGTATAACCCGTTAGCTGAATATCCATGTCATCATTCAGCCACGATTCCGTGAAACATAAGATGTTACCGTTTCTGAAGTCCTGTTGGTAGGATATTCATGATCGTACCTCGTCTAATTTATTATCCAGTGATTGCACGTTGGCAAGAAATATTGACGTAACGGCAGCTTTCCCCCTCGCCGTCTGTGGATCCTTACGAGGTACCCCGCTCCGTGTCCTCTGTTCCTGCGTCTCTTTCCCTTGTCAATGACGGGGATGTTGGCCTTGTCGGTGTTCGAAGTAAATCCTGTGCGTCATGCTTGTTGAATAAAAAAAATCTTTGTCTAATCTGAGGTGAGTGATCGCTGTCCTGATATCCAGAAGCTCTTTTTTGCCGTAAGATACGGTGGCAGAAACATTATGTACAAAATAAGTTACAAATAACGCAAGAAAAAACACATAATAGCAAATTGGTTAGGCGCCCGTAAAACTGCTGCCATTTCTTCTGGCGCCATTTTAGGTATACTTCACACAGGAAGCAGTGCAGGTCCTAATCGAGGCACTTGTAATCTCCCGTCTGGACTACTGCAACTCACTGTTGGTTGGGCCTTCCGCTTGTGCCATCAAACCCCTGCAACTTATCCAGAACGCTGCAGTCCGCCTGGTTTTCAACCTTCCCAAGTTCTACCATGTACCCCATTCTTCTGCACACTCAACTGGCTTCCAGTCGAAGCTCGCATCCACTACAAGACCTTGCCTACAGAGCAGCAAGCGGAACTGCCCCACCCTACCTTCAGGCTATGCTCAAACCCTACACCCCATCCCGAGCACTCCGTTCTGCCACCTCTGGTCTCTTGGCCCTCTCACCAGCTCCTGCTTAACCCAGTCCAAGCTCTTCTCTGATATGTCACCCCAATTGTGGAACCAACTTCCCCTTGAAGCTAGGACAGCAGAGTCCCTGCCCATCCTCTGAAAGCACCTGAAACGCTACCTCTTCAAAGAGTATTTTAAATAAATCCCCTCCTCAACCCCCCCCACCCAACAGTTAGTGAATGCAATAACTGATCAAATGTGTCCTCATTTCTGAGCTCCAAAAACAGATGGACAGTGCATGAGGTCAGAGTATGACAAGTAGATTAATTTCAGTTTTTACACCAGATGCAACTACGTCCGTTTCTTTTTTGTTCTAGATCATGATGTTTGTTCAAGCCGTCTTAGCATTGAGGATGTTACTTTATGGTTACTACTACAGGTATACAGCTATCATTTCCAAACAGCTCTGATCAGGTACTTCTTAAATCAAATGTTGTGATACAGTGTTTGAGAACCATCAACAGTCAACCCAGGAAACATTATGGGAAATCATTTTCAGCCTCAATTATCTTTCAAAAAACATCTGGGGCCACACAGGCTATTTTCCCATTGTATAAGCTCTGTTATATTCAGTCTCATACCTGTAGCGGGAGCACCACGAGGGCCACACAGATGAGAATGACCACCAGCAGCTGAGAAGGCCAGATATGAGGTGTGACGTCACCATAGCCCACCGTAGAGAAGGTGACGATGCAGAAATACAGAGAGTTGAACAGAGTCAGGTTCTTTCCGGCCCTCTCTAGATGCTGGATACCACACGCCCTGGAAGGAGGAGAGGGATTTCACATTTAGGGGGCAACATTTTGCACGAGGTAGTCTTGCGAGCATAGACGCTCAGTGCTCAATGTTGTACGTTTCTGAATCTGTATTATGGAGAACCACTAGAACGCTGGAACTAGGCTATGCATGAGGAAATAGCAGTGTGCTTATGTAACCGATGTGAAATGGCTGGCTGGTTAGCGGTGGTGCGCGCTAGTGGCGTTTCAATCGGTGACGTCACTCGCTCTGAGACCTGAAGTAGTTGTTCCCCTTGCTCTGCAAGGGCTGCGGCTTTTGTGGCGCGATGGGTAACGATGCTTTGTGGGTGTCAGTTGTTGATGTGTGCAGAGGGTCCCTGGTTCAAGCCCAGGTTGGGTCGAGGGACGGAAGCTATACTGTTACACTTATTAGAATAAGGATAGATTTAATTAAAATATGGATATGTTGAATTAACAAAGAGAAAGGTGAATTACACTATCATGTAATGATAGTAGGGTGATGAGCCAATATGACCTACTCATTTCTACCGGCTTCATTACCGATAATATTTCAGAGGCTTTGGCATACATCTACCTTAGAAATTCAGCCTGGCAGATTAAAGATCAAAATCCTACTTTCCCCATGATCAATGCACCACAACACTTCTGCTCTGATCTGTGTAATCAGTGAGAATGACACCATTGATTCTGCTGTCTGTTCTGACTGACTTCCTCAGTTAGTTCTCTGTATTGGATAATGACATGTAGAGGTCGACCGATTAATCAGGGCCGATTTCAAGTTTTCATAACAATCGGTAATCGGTATTTTTGGCCACCGATTTGCCGAATGACAATTACAACAATACTGAATGAACAGTTTTCTTTTACCTTAATATAATACATCAATAAAATCAATTTAGCCTCAAATAAATAATGAAACATGTTCAATTTGGTTTAAATAATGCAAAAACAAAGTGTTGGAGAAGAAAGTAAAAGTGCAATATGTGCCATGTAAAAAAGCTAACGTTTAAGTTCCTTGCTCAGAACATGAGAACATATGAAAGCTGGTGGTTCCTTTTAACATGAGTCTTCAATATTCCCAGGTAAGAAGTTTTAGGTTGTAGTTATTATAGGAATTATAGGACTATTCCTCTCTGTACCATTTGTATTTCATATACCTTTGACTATTGGATGTTCTTTTAGGCACTTTAGTATTGCCAGTGTAACAGTATAGCTTCCGTCCCTCTCCTCGCCCCTACCTGGGCTCGAACCAGGAACACATCAACAACAGCCACCCTCGAAGAATACTACTCCAAGTCTCAGAGCGAGTGTCATCACCGATTGAAACGCTATTAGCGCGCACCCCGCTAACTAGCTAGCCATTTCACATCAGTTACACCAGCCTAATCTCGAGAGTTGACAGGCTTGAAGTCATAAACAGCTCAATGCTTGAAGCACAGCGAAGAGCTGCTGGCAAACGCACAAAAGTGCTGTTTGAATGAATGCTTACGAGCCTGCTGCTGCAAACCATCGCTCAGTCAGACTGCTCTATCAAATATCAAATCATAGACTTAATTATAACATAATAACACACAGAAATACGAGCCTTTGGTCATTGATATGGCCGAATTCGGAAACTATCATTTCGAAAACAAAATGTTTATTCTTTCAGTGAAATACGGAACTGTTCCGTATTTTATCTAACGGGAGGCATCCCTAAGTCTAAATATTGCTGTTACATTCTACAACCTTCAATGTTATGTCATAATTATGTACAATTCTGGCAAATTAATTACGGTCTTTGTTAGGAATAAATGGACTTCACACAGTTCGCAACGAGCCAGGCGGCCCAAACTGCTGCATATACCCTGACTGCTTGCACAGAACGCAAGAGAAGTGACACAATTTCCCTGTTTATAACAAATTCATGTTAGCAGGCAATATTAACTAAATATGCAGGTTTAAAAATATATACTTGTGTTTTGATTTTAAAGAAAGACATTGATGTTTATGGTTAGATTTGGTGCAACGACAGTGCTAAATCATCACCCGTTTGGCGAAGTAGGCTATGATTCGATGAGAAATTAACAGGCACCGCATCGATTATATGCAACGCAGGACACGCTAGATAAACTAGTAATATCATCAACCATGTGTAGTCAACTAGTGATTATGTTAAGATTGATTGTTTTTTACAAGATAAGTTTAATGCTAGCTAGCAACTTACCTTGGCTTCTTGCTGCCCTCGCGTAACAGGTAGTCAGCCTGCCATGCAGGCTCCTCGTGGAGTGCAATGTAAGGCAGGTGGTTAGAGCGTTGGACTAGTAACCGGAAGGTTGCAAAAACGAATCCCCGAGCTGACAAGGTAAAAATCTGTCGTTCTGCCCCTGAACAAGGCAGTTACCCCACCGTTCCTAGGCCGTCATTGAAAATAAGAATGTGTTCTTAACTGACTTGCCTAGTTAAATAAAGGTGTATACATATTTTTTTTAAAATAATAAAATCGGCCAAATCGGTGCCCAAAAATACCGATTTCCGATTGCTATGAAAACTTGAAATCGGCCCTAATTAATCGGCCATTCCGATTAATCGGTCGACCTCTAATTACGACCAATTTGGCCCATTTTAATAGCGTCACCTTTTTTCAATGTTTCTTACACCTAACCAGATTCTATCAGATCTGTGTGTGATGGGAGGGAACATTTTTGTGGAATGAGATGCTGCCCATGGTGCCAGATCCATGGAGTTTCAAGGGAAAAGGGTCTGGGATCAGGGAGAACATACCCAGTGAAGACCAGACAGAGAAGGGTGCAGATAAGTATGAGGACCTGGTTGAACATGGCAGAGTGGGTCCTCTGGATGGCACGATGGAGATCGTTCTGAGGAGAAAGAGGGGTAGAGGGAGAGTGGGAAGGAGAAAGACAGTGAGAAGGAGTGTTAATATTAAATCGGTTGGTCAGTCAATTGGTCTGCTGGTCAGCCAGTCTGTCTGCTTATCTATCTACGCCAGTGTCACGACTTCCGCCGAAGTCGGTCCCTCTCCTTGTTCGGGCAGCGTTCGGCGGTCGACGTCACCGGTCTTCTAGCCATCGCCGATCCACCTTTCATTTTCCATTTGTTTTGTCTTCCCACACACCTGGTTTCAATTCCATCATTACATGTTGTGTATTTAACCCTCTGTTCCCCCCATGTCCTTGTCCGGAATTGTTTATTGTACTGCTTGTGCACGTTATGCTGGTGTGTAATGGGTTTTGTTTACCCATTGATTTATTGTTCTGTTTACGGTGGTTTTGTTATTTAAACTGCGCCGTTGTAAATCAGTTTTTGCTCTCCTGCGCCTGACTTCTCTGCCGCCAGTACGCACCCCCTGCAGCCAGTGGTATTTAAACATTTTCACCGGGCATCCCATTTTTTCTGGCAGAACTTCTGGGGACCCCATTTTTTCACCAAGAACTTCTTGCGACCCCACCCCACCCTAAATCTAATGACACAACCTTAAAAATCGGTACATTTAGATTTTTACACCAATAAATACAGTAACCTTTAATTCAATTTTCAAAATGAAAAGAACCCAATAAATTTACTTAATAACATTTTATTTTCAAATTATCTTTCTCAAAAACTTGTGTACAGTATATTGTCCCATTTTAATTTCAAAAATATATATTTTGGCGAACACGACTTTGAATACCACTGATCTACACCATCTCTGTCTGTTTATTTCTATAGCAAACATATCTGGTTACTTTGATACTGATGCAACCATTCATTAAACATGACCTTTCCTCAGATATACCAGTGGGCATGCAGTCCATGCCACACCTTGTTAAATGTTTCTGCCTGGCTGATTTGCTACCCACCATCTCCCCTCCAATCTCTTCAAGCTACCTACCCACCACGTCTCTTCATTACGTATTAATGTTTCTGCCTGTCTGACTAGCTACTTCCCTCCAACCTCTCTAGGCTAGATCTGTTCTCTGTTCTCTCTCACAGCACTGGTCTCCTTGGCCCTGGACCTAACCATCTGCCCACAGAGAGATGCTGCTGGCTCTGCCTCAAATCTACACTCATTGACGGTTTGCTTTACTCAATACAAATAGAAACTGGGTGTCTTTTGACTATTTATAACTAGAGAATTTCTACCCACCAATGCTTTGGACTGTCTTCTCACATAATGCAGACAGAGTTTGGCTATTCTACTGGTAGACTACTGTATATAATCTCTTAGAACTGATTCATGTATTGTCACGTGTGCTTCCTGACCGGCCTCTAGGTCACCAGCGTTACGCTCATAACGACACTCAACTGGACTCACCTCTTTGATTACCTACCCTTTATATGTCACTCCCTTTCGTTTCTTCCCTAGTCGTCATTGTTGCTGTTTCATGTCAGTGCGCTGTTTGTGTTTCTTGTTTTGTTCATTTATTTATTAAATGTATTCACTCCCTGAACTTGCTTCCCGACTCTCAGCGTACATCGTTACATGTATTCTCCGCGAACGAAACTGGTTGAAATGACGTCATTGCAACTAGTTTTGTCCGGTTTTGCCTGCTGCGTTATGGTTATAGTATATACTCACAATCATATTCTCCAGGGCACACTTGGCTAACCAGCAGTTGAGAAACACTGGGATGAAGATGTTTCTCAACGGCGGCCAGAAGATCTGAAAAGACAATTGAATGAGTGAATACTCGAGCCTAGGGCAATATGCACATGTACAGTGTAGGCCTATGCTCCCATCATCAAGTTTCGATACTCATAGTCTTGCGTTACGATACTCCTAAGTCTCGAGAGCCTGAAATCGACACCATAAACACTGCAAAAAGTAATGTTTGCTAATGGGCCTTGTTTGCTTGTGGAATATGGTGTGTGTGTGTGCATGCGCATGTGTGTGTGTGTGTGTGTGTGTGAGATCAGATAGAAGAAGACTCACAGTAATTATAAATGGCACGGTATTAATCATCTCCAGGATGAAGGAGATCTGGAACATCTGCTCCCAGATATTCCCCTGGAACAAAGAAACAGGGTCAATGCAGTGTAAGCCAAGGCTGTGTATTAATTACAGTAATAGTGACCAGATCAGAACTATTATATTTTATTTAACCTTTATTTAACTAGGCAAGTCATTTAAGAACAAATTCTTATTTACAATGATGGCCTACCGGAGAACAGTGGGTTAACTGCCTTGTTCAGGGGCAGAATGACAGACTTTTACCTTGTCAGCTCGGGGATTCAATCCAGCAACCTTTCGGTTACTAGCCCAACGCTCAAACCACTAGGCTACCTGCCGCCTCGAATGCGAAAATAACTATGATCATCACACCTGGGTTCAAACACTATTCTAAATAATTTCAAATACTTTAGCTGAGCTTGACTGAGCTTGCCTGGTGCAATGGAACCAATAAAATAGGGACAAAACTGCGAACCCCGCCCATCTGGTAGACTGAGCGTTTGCTCTAAAGTGTTAGCCGTGGCATTAGCTCTGTCTGTGTACTAATTACAGTAATAGTGACTAAGTCCGAATACCAAAACAACACCAATATCGTTGTAGTAATGACAAGTCCTCATAACTTATCATAATAAAAGGATTCATTAAAACAAATGGGGATGGGATCTATCTGCCAAAACAAACTAAAACTAAACCCAATGTACTTTGCCCTCCTGAAGTAGATCAAACTTCACCTAATTCATCAAAGAGACATAGCACTGTAGCACTTTAATTAATGGGTCATTTAAGGAAATAAAATCAATGTAGGATGGAGACCTAATCTTTTATTCATTGGGATTCCAGGACTTTGCTCAATGGGATAGCGTATTAATTATCTATTCTCTGGCTCAGGATAGAGCTAAGTGAAGGTGCATTCACACTGGTCGCTGTAAAAACTTTGCCAGAAAGTTCACCAATTAAACAGACATGCCTCAGGACTGCTCAATGAAATTACTTCCTTCTAGCTTATACGACCCTGACTGAGTACAGCTGAGGGGGCTTACCTTGTAGCTGAGATATGTGAGGAGCATCGCCTCCAGGAAACTGATTAAGGCCACGGTCACCTGGAGCAGAACAGACAGAAGAAACATACTACCTGGGCTGCAATCTAACCAAGGCACCTAGGCAATTCATTACTTGAGAGAGATGTGTTGTAAAGTCGTTCCTGTTCTAAAAACTTTCCGGCTGTAAAATGTTTTCAGTTTAAATGCTGTGTGTTAAGATGCTACGTTTTACTTGGACTACAGTACCAATAAAGATGACTCTTGGTAGGGTCAAAATTCCAAAATGTTTGGAAAGGCATAGCGAGGACGGAATCTTGAAATCTGCGTGAATTCCTACATTGGTGTCAATGGGAGATTCACAGGGATATGTACGCATATGGGTTCGGCCCAGAGTGATTGTGTGGCTATTGTTGAATGAAAAACATGAGATGCTATGTTTGTGACTCTCAGTCTCCTCTTACCTGTATCGCCCAGACAGGAACCCTTCTGTTCACCCAGAAAATCAACTCCCTTTCACAAGACAAAACAACCTTATTGATTATACAGTATGTACTGTATATTTATTAATATTATCATCATCAGACAACATTAATTCTCCCTTTCACAAGACAAAACAGTATTATTGAGTAGGCTATAAATACACCATATGGGTTAGACAATACTAATTCCAAAACACCACCTGATAGCTATGGAATTAGCTGAGCACATTACAATCCAAAACACATTCAAAGCCCAGGGTCAAGTCAATGTGCAGTGACCCTCATAACTTACCAGTTGATTTCTGTGATTTCTGTGGATTCTGCTGTGGCTGTGCTTGTTCTATTCTGACAGTTGACACTGCAAATGAAATGCATAGGAAAGGTGGGGGGAAGGAAGTCATTCAGAGAGTGTGTGTGTGTGGTGAAAAATATACCCTGTGGGTAATAGTCACCATCACTCACTCAGTACTGTATGGTGATGGCCAGGAGGCAGAGGGACTATGTCATTAAGAGCTTCTGGCGGCGGGATACACAAACAAACATATCCTGCTTCCACATCACTACACTAAGACTGAGAGAAAGGCTGCCCCATCACCAACACTGCTCTTTCAGGCTTTGTGTCTCACACTCACAAATAAAAAACTCATTTCAGAGTCATAGAAACTCTGAATCTTTTTTATCTGGACCAAATAGTTCTCTTTTCAACTGTGTGAAAGTTAGATTCTCTGAATCAAACTATACCCACATGGATGAATACCACATTTATCAATCAATAGGAATAAAATACATAATCAGTAAAGTATGTATGTATTCTGTCTCCTAGCGCCCACACAAGTCTGTATTCACCAGCTAAATGACAAATCACAGTTTAGCATACATGGTGAGTCACTAGTAAGAGGTGAAATAGCAGGACTCTAGTAAGAGATAGATGCAATTGCAGGAGTCTCACCATACTCCAGTGACCTGTTCAGGGTCGTCCAGAGCCACCCTGATGACGTAAAGGGCACACGTCAACAGCTTCAAGGAGAAGTTAAACAGACGGATTCTCAGGCCTGCAGGGGAGCAAACACAATATAACATTAAAGGCCAGATTTACTAAGTAATTGCATTGGGAGCAAATCTGTTCACCTGTTTCCAAGAGGGAATTAAACGATTATAGCTGACAAAGGTCAAATCAAGCTTAATAACTTATTATGGTAAAGAGTAACTGAATTTGTGCTGATTTATCACCTATTAAAAAAACGAATACGCTTAATCCGGGCTATTGTATATTAATAAATCTGGATGATGTTTGCAGTAAAGTTTTTGTAATGCAAGACACATTAGTATAGGGATATACTAGTTTAGGAAATGCGTTTTTAACTCGGAAACTGACCTCATCCTGGGCCAATGAAATAAGATGTGGGGACATTTAATCGAATATCCAGATATCCAAGCGGACGTTAGTATTCGATTACTTGAGTGAGTGTTCATTTTCGGAGAACAGAAATAGTAGGCCTATTTTGACAATAAAAAAGATTTGTTATAAATTAAATGATATTATCCTTGTGACATTGTTACCTACCATGACATTTGAAATACTTAATAAAATATATTCTATTTTTATAACCGTGCTGAGCTAATGCTGCACATTTAGACTTCCAGTCAGAATCAGTTCTATCATGGCAAAAAATCAGACTTCTTTCATTGTTGCTTTTAGCCAAAAACTACAGAGAAAAGCAGTCAGTCCTCTGTTAATTACCTCTGCCATGTGCATTTGCGGCATTCTGAATGGTCAAGAGTCGAGAGCATTTTTTATTTCAACTACACTTTACAAATTTCCGAATGTTTTAAAATGATTCTACCTGACAGATGTATCATCTCTCACCTGAACCTATTAAAGTGCTGCCCTTCTGTTTTCTTCTCCGTCTGTCTGTGGCCAGAAATAAGTGATTATATCCGTCTACGGACAGAGCCAGTGATTCTGCCCTACCGGACAACTCTCCTCCCCTGAACCCTATCTGTCTAAGTGCCCAGACTGTGCTTTCTGCTCTCTCTCTGACCAGTCTAAAGTGACAATATATGTCTATGCACAAAGCCATGACTGACACGGCTTCATGCTGGTCTGGCAAGCCTTCACAACTGATTTAGCCCGACTCATCTTTTTTCACACACAGCTCCCAGCAACAACACAGCACAGGTGTCACTGCTTTGAAGTAGGGATTAAAGACAAGGTTCAACAACTATATGGCAACCTGTGGGGGAGGTCGTGTTTGAATGCTGTATGTTGTGGCAGGTATATAAAGCAGTGGAATAGAGGATTAATTATTATGATAATTGGGGAAGAATAACACAACCCAGAGTACGGTGACAGTAAAGTCATTACAACAACACTGTGTTTGCACAAGGCTGAACACACACACACACACACACACACACGCACCCCCCCACCCCTTGCCTGGCTGCAGATACACATGCAAGTCAGAGGATGGTGCTAGTTGCTTTACAAAGACAATTTTCACTTTTAAATCCTCCAAGCCTGCCTGCCATTGAATCTCTTTGCAATATAAACTCACCAGGGGACCCAGTTACAACATCGACGCTTCACAATGGTTCTAAACTGAACAGGCCAAAACAATCATTGTAAATGGCTTGCTGGCTCAGCAGTAGGCTCTATACAGGTTGGATTTGCATGACATTTCTATTTGGCCCTGATGCTTTTTTTCTATAACAGATGGGAAGTTGCTCAGAGATAACGACTAATACATTGCAAACAGTAACAACATACTGCCACCACACACACACACAGACCGAAGATTGATGTCTAACACACACATTGTGCATGGCAAGTTGGACAGATATGTCCATTTTAGAAAGCCTACGGTACCTTATGTCCTAATCAGAAATGATAATACCTTCTCCCTCAACAAAAAACCTAAAGTATTGTCCTCCTTTCACACTTACATGGTGTGTAGATACAGCACCATGTGTCGCGACAACTAATTGAAAACACTGACTGGAGCTGAAATTGGATATGCAATGCACCTTATCAATTAGATTAAAGTTATTATCCTTCTCGTTTCCAGGTCTCTGACTTCCTTGTTATGTGACAGTACTGTCCTTCTCTGTGCTGTAATCTACTTACTTGACCTTTGGTTTTTGATGAAGAACAGCTTGAGCCTCTCCTTGAAGGTGTTTTCATTCACATAGAACTCCACCTGCACCCTGGACAGAAGAGAGACAGTCAGTACAACTACAATGGAAGGTCACATGCATCCATATAGATACAAGGACCATGGTTTTGTGGTTAAATTATGAACGGTGTCATGATATTAGTGAGTACATTAACTTTATCAAGATGCATTCTGGTGAATACTGGGAAGCTCTGTTTTTTTTTGTATCTGTGACATCCAATGTTGCATTAGAGTACCATATGAGGCATTCAACAGTGTGAGACAAGGAACATAGCTGGTCCTGGATGGGAGACCAGATGCTGCTGGAAGTGGTGTTGAAGGGCCAGTAGGAGGCACATTTTCCTCTGGTCTAAATAAAATACCAATGCCCCATGGCAGTGATTGGGGACATTGCCCTGTGTAGAGTGCTGTATTTCGGATGAGAAGTTAAACAGGTGTCCTGACTCCCTGTGGTCACTAAAGACCCCATGGCACTTATCGTAGAGTAGGGGTGTTAACCCTGGAGTCCTGGCTAAATTCACAATCTGGCCCTCATACCATCACGGTCACCTAATCATCCCCAGCTTACAATTGGCTCATTCATCCCCCCGCCTCTCCCTTGTAACTATTCCCCAGGTTGTTGCTGTAAATGAGAATGTGTTTTCAGTCAACTTACTTGGTAAAATAAGGGTTAAATAAAATAAATAAAAATGGGTCACAATTACAAAACCAGTTGATTCTGTTTTCCTGGAATGGGTAGCTAGACAGATAATGCTTCGATTTAAAGAAGTAATACATCATAATGGCCCCTTTATAGTCTGTTATTACCCACAGTGGTCCAATTACGACCACAAAGTTTAATAAATTATTAAAGAGATGAACAGTAACCATGGGAATTTGGAAACATATTAGAGGTTGAATATTGTTATAGGACAGAGCAATGGATCTGATGTGGCACAACAACACATTGAGAATGCAATCTGTTTTAACATCAATGCCTTCCCTGTCTGCAGGGATGCAAATTGGTGAGGGCCCAAAAAGGTGACACTTTTTTGTTGCACTGAAACATGCAAAAACAATCCCTGCTAGGGGGAAATGCAGGTTAACTAATTAAACAACAAAGAATATGATCTACATGATCAGTCTCTGTGTGAAAAATAAAGTGGTTAATGTGAACCTAACTCACAGCTAAAAAATATAAAGAAAGCAATCCAATGTTATTTGTTGCCTAGACTTTACTGCAAATGACACTAAAGTCTTGAGAAAAAAACAATACACTAATATTGCAGTTAGCCATGACAGCCTTTATAATAGAACACTTGTGACCACACACGTCTAAATATCGCACTTGGGGAAAAAACATCTTAATTCAAAGTAGAAATAGAATGAAAAAAACAGCCATTCTATTTTTGCTCTATTAAACTGCCCACATGTGTGCAAAAATTACGTTCACTGAGTAAAGAAAATGTAATAACACCCCCTCATTCACACGTGTTACTGTCAAGTTCAACACAACAAAAGCAATATCTTTGGGCTACACATTATTACATTGTACACTTTCTGCTTGTAAGAGGGAAAGTGTGTGGTGTTCCTTTCACCTCTATGTTGGCATCCAGTTTAAGCCAGGCCCAGCTCCAGCTACACTTCATCATCCCTGAATCCACTTGTTTAACAAGCAACGCCTCATTTTCACCTAATTCTCTCATTCAGAAAATTAACCACACAACGTTACTTTAGAGGAAAAACATCAGTTCACAGATAGTTCGTTAGCTAGTTAACGTTTCACAGATGGCCAGAATCCAGTAAGCAACTAACGAGTTATAACTTAAGGCAAGGAGTGGTATACGAGTTAATACTATTGCGAACTGGTTAGCAGCCAGCTAATTTTCACACCATGAACTAAATTATTTGATCAGTCAAAGTTGGCAAATGTTGCTCAACATTTCTCTGGCTAGCTAACGGAGAATTCAAACCAGCGAGCAAGATACTTAATGCTAACAACACTTGTTCCACCACACTTTCTCCCTCACCTCAAACTTTCCAAATGCCAGCTGTTTTTCTGTTATAGCTCAAAAAGTACGCTTCATCACATTCTCACCCCCATCTCTGCGGTCAGGCTTCTCACCTACCTCTTCGTATCGTTCAGCGGACGAGCAAACTGCCTTTCCTCTCTCCCGCTGTCTTTCCAGAGTGCGCGCTGGATGACGTAAACTAGCAAATTGGTTGTCTTTTCTCTCTCTTTCTTCTGTTATGTGTACGATCGGATGAGCCCCCCCCCCCAAAAAAACTATTCTCATCGGATCTACACGAAGCACATAGCACACATATTTTGGATTCAAAAAGGCGAATTTCGCCGAAAGGTGACTAGTTTGCATCCCTGCTGTCTGGAAGAACCGTTGCCTGTCTGTTGAAATGTGTGGCATTTAAGCTACACGCCACATTAATCTTCAATTTGACACTCTGATAGCTATGGAGTGACATCGTTCCCGGTGGAGGATTTGAACAGACCTTAAATAATGTATTTCTTTAAAGTGTAATGGATCCTCCTACTTATTTCGCAGCCTTGAGCATAATTGTTCTCCATGATGCAATTTAAAACCACATATCCTACATCCTTAGGGAGCCTAGAATTTACCCTAACAGCTTCCACACATAACTGTATGTGGTTTAATAACTTAGGAACATCAATAAATGAGTCATGTTGACTTTCTGTGATTGTTCCTCCAACTTATTTCTTTATTTTACACCGACCACCTTGAGCACCATTTTGATCTACTTCTTCTCCCATGATGCAATTTGCTAAGCCACCCCCTTAGTAGGCCTACAATACAATTTATCCAAGGAAGTTACATACTGTACTAGTGTGAGAAGTTCAGTAATGATAGAAGTAGGAACTCTCATTAAGTTCAGTCATATGTTGATTATAATGCATATTACCTAATGATCAACACATTACATAGCTGTGGCTCCTATATGTAGAAAGCTTTGTTGTGGTGCGAAGAATTTTAGTGTACTAAAAAAGGAAGAGGCGAATGCAGTATTTCTGGTGTTCCTCAGGGTAGCACATCCCTACCCATCCTTTCCTGTGTGTGACATCCTCAGAGACGAGAGGTTCTTAATATTTATATCCTGCACTGTTAGAAAGAAGGTTCTGGATAGAACCACCAAGGGTTTTATGCACACTTCATATATATCACCCTGAAATTGGTTCCATATGGAAAAAATGTTGTTCAGTGAAGAAGAACCCCTGGGGTTCTGATCAAAGAACTCTACAAACGGTTCTATATAGAACCTTTAGGGGTGGCATATATGCAGCAAGCACTATAACCTTTATTGGTTCTATCCAGAACCTTTTTTTCTAAGAACATGCACTCTGATTGGTCCCTCAGCTATTCCATGTATTCCAATTGGACTCTCCTAATCCATCATGTCATGAATAAGTAAAACGGAAAGGTGTAGTCACTGTGATTTATGGATCACCCATGTGGTACCACTTATTCATAATTGACAAGCTAGTCACTCTAAAAATATATATTTCATTCTATACAGTTGCATAAACATATACTGTAGCTATCTAATGAAACACATTGACGTTCATGTAAAGCAATTACATTAATAAGGGCCCATGGACTGAACACTGGGGTGTGTCTGGGAGGTTACAAATGATGGGAGAGCTAACTGTGACTAACTGTGAGTCAACTAATCTAAAGTGGGGGTGAAACAGATCTATTTGATCTCTTTCTGTAATAAAATGGTTGCCTCCCCTAACTACTGCAGAGGGTAAAAAATAATGGGCTCTAAGCTCCTGCAGGGACCTTGGAACCTTGTTTGTGCCTGACAGAGGTTAGATTGTATACTACGAGATGTGTAGCTATTGAGCCACAATCTTCCTCTGCATCTCGCTTTCATTCATTTCATGTTTCATGAGCTGAAATAAAAGATCCCAGAAATGTTCCATATGCACCAAAAACATATTTCTCTCAACTTTTGGCCACAAATTTGTTTACATCCCTATTAGTGAGCATTTATCCTTTGCCAAGATAATCCATCCACCTGACAGGTGTGGTATATCAAGGAGCTGATTAAACAGCATGATCATAACACAGGTGCAACTTGTGCTGGAAGAAGTTGCACCTGAAGAAGTTGCACCTGAGAATTTAATGCTCTTTTCTCTCCCATAAGCCGCCTCCAATGTCGTTTTAGAGAATTTGGTAGTATATCCAACTGGCCTCACAACCACAGACCGTGTGTATGGTGTCGTGTGGGCGAGCGGTTTGCTGATCTCAACGTTGTTTAACAGAGTACACAATGGTGGCGGTGGGGTAATTGTATGGGCAAGTTCCAAACACAATTGTGTCACACCCTGATCTGTTTCACCTGCCCTCGTTATTGTCTCTACCCCCTCCAGGTGTCACTTGTTTTCCCACTGTATCCTGTGTTTCCTGTCTCTCTGTGCCAGTTCGTCTTTTATGTTCAAGCCTACCAGCGGTTTTCCTGGTTTCCTGCTTTGCCTTTTCTCCTTTTTCTAGTACTCCCGGTTTTGACCCTTGCTTGTTCTGGACTCTGTACCCACCTGCCTGACCATTCTGCCTGCCCTGACCTCGAGCCTGCCTGCCACTCTGTACCTCCTGGACTCCGATCTGGTTATGACCTTTTGCCTGTCCACGACCATTCTCTTGCCTACTCCCTTTGGATTTATTAAACATCTTAAACTCCAACCATCTGCCTCCTGTGTCTGCATTTGGGTCTCGCCTAGTGTCATGATACAATTGCATTTTATCAATGGCAATTTGAATGCACAAGAATACTGTGATGAGATCCTGAGGCCCATTGTGAGGCCAATTTATTTTTAAGGTATCTGTGACCAATAGATGCATATCTGTATTTCCAGTCATGTGAAATCCATAGATTAAGGCCTAATGAATTTGTCAATTGACTGATTTCCTTCTATGATCTGTAACTCAGTAAAACCTTTGAAATTGTTGCATTTATATTTTTGTTCAGTATACATGCACACACAAATGTATATTTCATTAGAATTCACAATGTAACTTCAATATTTAATTTTCATTCACATTGAACGCACGCACATGTGTGCGCGCAAAGACATGCACACACACACTATTGCCTACGAGAAGATTACGATTTCAAGCCGCTTTGAAAATGACACACTGAAGTGAAGACTGTGCACTGTATATAAACATCAAACAGCTTTTTGAAGAGAACAAAGCTGCTTTAAATGCTCTGTTATCTGATTCACTATCATCTGTTGGGAGAAGTGAAACCATGATAAATGAAAGGGACAGATGTTTCATTCCATATGTCTTGTTACTTAAAAGGCGTAGAAGTAACACACACAGATGACAGTGTCAGTGATTGTTACTTCTCTGAGGTAGACAGGACAACCATGGGGGGGAGTGTGTCATGATTTCCACCGAAGGTGGCGCCTCTCCCTGTTCGGCTTTTGTGGCGTGATGGGTAACAATGCTTCGTGGGGTGTCAGTTGTTGATGTGTGCAAGGGTCCCTGGTTCGAGCCCAGGTTGGGGCGAAGAGAGGGATGGAACCTACACTGTTACACTTGGTCCCACCTGTCGGTGGATTTCCTTACTGATCTTCCTCCATCACAGGGGAACACTACGATCCTGGTCATTGTGGATAGGTTTTCTAAGTCCTGCCGTCTCCTCCCTTTGCCCGGTCTGCCTACGGCCCTGCAGACCGCAGAGGCCCTGTTTACACACGTCTTCCGGCACTATGGGGTGCCTGAGGACATAGTTTCTGATCGGGGTCCCCAGTTTACATCCAGGGCGTGGAGGGCGTTTTTTGGAGCGTCTGGGGGTCTCGATCAGCCTGACCTCTGGTTTTCACCCCGAGAGTAATGGGCAGGTGGAAAGAGTTAATCAGGATGTGGGCAGGTTTTTGCGGTCATATTGCCAGGACCGGCCAGGAGAGTGGGCGAGGTTCGTCCCATGGGCCGAGATGGCCCAGAATTCACTCTGCCACTCTTCCACGAACATGTCACCGTTTCAGTGCGTGTTGGGCTATCAGCCGGACCTGGTACCATGGCATCAGGGCCAGACCGAGGTTCCTGCGGTGGAGGATTGGGTGCAGAGCTCAAAGGAGAACCTGGAGAGCCGTCCAGGAGTCTCTTAAACAGGCTGGGGGACGGCAGAAGGTGAGCGCTGACCGCCACCGCAGTAAGGCTCCAGTGTTCGCGGCGGGAGACCGGGTCTGGCTCTCGACCCGAAACCTGCCCCTCCGCCTGCCCTGCCGGAAGCTGGGCCCACGGTTTGTAGGGCCATTTAAAGTCCTGAGGAGAATAAACGAGGTATGTTATAGGTTAAGGCTCCCCCTCACTATCGTATTAACCCCTCGTTTCATGTGTCTCTCCTCAGGCCGGTGGTAGCTGGTCCACTGCAGGACGCTGAGATGTGGGAGGTCCCTCCGCCCCCCCGGACATCGAGGGGACACCGGCGTACACTGTACGGTCCATCCTGGACTCTAGGCGCCGGGTGGGGGGCCTGCAGTACCTCATGGATTGGGAGGGGTACGGCCCGGAGGAGAGGTGCTGGGTAAGGAGGGGGGACATCTTGGACCCATCATTGCTAAGTGAGTTTCACAGCCGCTGTCCAGATCGCCCTGCACCTCGTCCCCCGGGTCGTCCTCGAGGCCGGTGTCGGCGCGCTGAGGGAGCCGCGCGTCGGGGGGGGGTACTGTCACAATTTCCACCGACAGTGGCTCTTCTCCCTGTTCGGGTGGTTTGGTCGTTTGGTCTGGTTTGGTTCGTTTGGTCTTGTCTGCTTTGATTGTGCACCTGTTCCTTGTTTAGGTTAATTAGTGTGGTTATTTATTTTCTCCCTACCCGCTTTGTTTCGTGCGGGTTTATTTTCGTTTCCCTGTTTCTATGTTGGGCAACGTGATTTTTGTTCATGTATATTCATTCAGGTTTTTCCCTAGATTGTTTCTTCTAGTGGTGTTAACAGACTGTGTATTTAGGTCCTGGGCCTGTATGTTTTGGATGGACTCATTAAACATTTTTTGCATCCACTCCTCTCCTGCGCCTGACTCCTACACCCACCTCTCGTAGAGAGTTCTGACAGAGTGACTGAGATGCAACCAAACAGTTGGACACTTGGAAAATTGTCTAGGTAATTTCCTACACATTCTAAACACGTTCAGAACAGTTATCCCATTGGCTGAGCCGAGGCTTGTTTGATAGGAGACACACAGCTGTGTTGATTTCCCATGTTATCTTCCTACATACATTTATTTGCATACTGAACAATATTCTATATATCTCTCTCTCTTTCTCTCTCTCTCTCTCTAGTCAACCAACTCCACTGCACTAGTCAACCTATTTCTATCTTTGATGGCTGTGGATAGAGTAAAGTCAGACTATCCATAATATACACAAAGTGATCAGAAATAGAAATAGCAGTTCTTACTCTAAGCACAATGTCTGTTGAGATATGTTGCAAGTAGAGAATCAGGTGCTCATGCATAGGCTATGTTTAGCTTTCAAATGTACATTTATTGATCAACAGAACCAGCCTTCCATAGCCTTCTGGTTTGGATCGTCCAGCCCAGGCTGACTGGAGGTGTATTACAACACAGAGACTACAGCTTTCAGGGAAACAACCGAGCCAGTCCCTGCATGTCTAACAACTCTTGTTCCGTGGTTGCCATGGCGTGTTGAGGAAGCCTAGGCAGAGAACTATGTCAATATTGTAATATTTTAGTGTTTTTTTAAGTGTTTTTTATTGAATTAAAAAAAAAAAACTTTATAGGGGGCTTTTCCGAACAACCACCAAGTGTGGTGGTCTTACTGCCGCTTTTACAGTCACTGAGGCATCACCCAGGTGGGTGGTACACTTTGATAATGGATGATCCAGCCTACTTACTGTCATGCCTACTCCCTCTCTCCAGCGCTCGACGTCACCGGTCTACTAACCACCGGCCCTGGCAACCATTATTACACACACCTGCTCCCCATCATTACGCCTGGACTTCATCACCTTGATTATATTCCCTTTATTTAGCCCTCAGTAGCCTCAGTCACCAGGCAGTATTGGTTTGTTGTCCTGTTCAGTACGAATCCCCTGTTTTTTTGCACCTGTTTCCTGACTCGTATTCGTGACAGCATACTGCCTCGCAATATGGAAGCAGCAGAGGAGAAAACCATCTTCTAGAAGGTCCAGGAACAGGGTCATCTGCTCCACCAACCCCGCGACCAGCTGGCGCAACTGGGTAAGGCCATGGAGGAGGTTCTCCACCGCCTCAACACTACCAGGGAGGCTATCCATACCCCTATCAGAGGGCCTCCTACCAAGGGTCATCACAGTGAGCCAGTCCCCAAGCCTACCCAGCCGTCCACCCAGGTCAGCGAAGCCCTATTGTCCCTTCCGGAGAAGTATAACGGTACTTCATCAAAATGCCATGACTTCCTACTCAAGTGCTCCCTCTATTTCGCCCATCAGACGGGAGCCCCAACCACCGAGAGGTCCAAGGCACGGTCACGCACATCACAGCACCACTCACCTTCACCGTGGGACCCATGCACCAGGAAAGACTCCCCTTCCTCATCATCACTCCTCATAATTTATTTAGCCCTCAGTAGCCTCAGTATCAGTGTAACGCCCTGGCCATAGAGAGGGGTTTTTGTTCTTTATTTTGGTTAGGCCAGGGTGTTACATTGGGTGGGCGTTCTATGTTCCTTTTTCTATGTTTTGGTATTTCTTTGTTTTGGGCCGTGTGTGGCTCCCAATCAGGCACAGCTGAAGCTCATTGCTGCTGATTGGGAGTCACACATAAGGAGCATGTTTTTCCTTTGGGTTTTGTGGGTAATTGTTTCTGTCAGTGTTTTGTACCAGACAGGACTGTTTGCTGTCGGTTTACTCTTTTCTTGTTTTGTATAGTGTTCACGTTGTTTATATTACATTCTAATAATGAACACTAACTCCGCTGCACCTTGGTCCACTTCTTCAGACGACAGCTGTTACAGAATTACCCACCACCAAGGGACCAAGCAGCGGAAGAGGGAGGTCCGGGCGATGGAGGAGACGCCGGCCAGCAGACGGGGTCGCTGGCGTCGGTCGAGGAAGCCCGGAAGACACCCCCAAAATTTTTTTTGGGGGGGGCTAATGGGGTGGTCCGGAAGGGCAGAGGAGGAGCCCAGACCACTGCTCTCGTGGGGGATGACGGCGGAGGAGGAGACGGAGATGAGGTGGTTTATTGAGGACCTGCTGAAGGAAGATCTGGAGGAGGAGCCATGGGATGCGGAATTGCGCGCTGTGTCGCCAGTGCGTCCGCACAGCCCGGTGCGTCCGGTGGACATGCCCAGCACATGCCGTGCTAGGAAGGGCATCCAGCCAGGACGAGTGGCAAAACCGGCTCCACGCTTCAGTTCACCAGTGCGTGTTCACAGTCCTGTCTGGCTCGTCCCTGCTCCCCGCACCAAGTCCACAGTGCATGTCCCCAGTCCTGTCCGGTCCGTCCCTGCTCCCCGCACCAAGCCCAAGGTGCGTGTCCACAGTCCTGTCCGGCCCGTCCCTGCTCCCCGCACCAAGCCCAAGGTGCGTGTCCCCAGCCCTGCCAGTCAGCAGTCGTCAGAGCTGCCCGCCAGTCAACAGTCGTCGGAGCTGCCCGCCAGTCAACAGTCGTCGGAGCTGCCCGCCAGTCAACAGTCGTCGGAGCTGCCCGCCAGTCAACAGTCGTCGGAGCTGCCCGCCAGTCAACAGTCGTCAGAGCTGCCCGCCAGTCAACAGTCGTCAGAGCTGCCCGCCAGTCAACAGTCGCCAGAGAGGCCAGACTGCGCTGAACTGCCGGAGTGGCCAGACTGCGCTGAACTGCCGGAGTGGCCAGACTGCGCTGAACTGCCGGAGTGGCCAGACTGCCCTGAACTGCCGGAGTGGCCAGACTGCCCTGAACTGCCGGAGTGGCCAGACTGCCCTGAACTGCCGGAGTGGCCAGACTGCCCTGAACTGCCGGAGTGGCCAGGGACGCCCGCCAGCCCGGTGAGTCCTGTGCCTACGCCTAGGGACAGGCCTCTGTCATGTCTCCCCAGCCTGGTGAATCCTGGGTCAGTGCCGTCGGAGCAGCCAGGGTCGCCCGCCAGCCGGGCGCAACCATCGCCGCCCGCCAGCCGGGCGCAGCCAGGGTCGGCCGCCAGCCGGGCGCAACCATCGCCGGCCGCCAGCCGGGCGCAACAAGGGTCGCCCGCCACCCGGGCGCAACCATCGCCGCCCGCCAGCCGGGCGCAGTCAGCGTCGCCCACCAGACCTTCGGCGCGGCCAGGTGCGCCACCTAAGAGGGCGACGTCAAGGGTGGAGCAGAGGCCACGTCCCGCACCTGAGCCGCCGCCGTAAGAAGGCCCACCCGGACCCTCCCCTTCAGAGTCAGGTTTTGCGGCCGGAGTCCGCACCTTTGGGGGGGGGGGGTACTGTAACGCCCTGGCCATAGAGAGGGGTTTTTGTTCTTTATTTTGGTTAGGCCAGGGTGTTACATTGGGTGGGCGTTCTATGTTCCTTTTTCTATGTTTTGGTATTTCTTTGTTTTGGGCCGTGTGTGGCTCCCAATCAGGCACAGCTGAAGCTCATTGCTGCTGATTGGGAGTCACACATAAGGAGCATGTTTTTCCTTTGGGTTTTGTGGGTAATTGTTTCTGTCAGTGTTTTGTACCAGACAGGACTGTTTGCTGTCGGTTTACTCTTTTCTTGTTTTGTATAGTGTTCACGTTGTTTATATTAAATTCTAATAATGAACACTAACTCCGCTGCACCTTGGTCCACTTCTTCAGACGACAGCTGTTACAATCAGGCAGTTTTGGTTTGTTTTCATGTTCGTTTTGCTAATTTGCCTTGCATCATTGTAATTAAACTCTCCTACTGCACCTGCTTCCTAACTCCCTGCGTATACGTGGCACTTACGAAGGAGGAGCTGTAAACATCGAAGATGACAAGGTGCCCGATGAAAAGCTCCGGCGCCGTTCTGTCAGATGTTTTCCAGCCAATTCCTTGCCTGGTTGCACTATCAATGCTCCCTCCGCTCAAGACACTAATTTTCCAAACCCGCCTAGCTTCATCTGAAGCTGTGGAAGACCATCGCCCAAAAATCACCAGATCCCCCAAATTATTGTAGCGCCTTTGAGATTCTACTTGGAATGAAATGTATAATTATTATTACTTGTACTGTAATTAAGACTGCTAGCTAATTGACTTCTTCACATGCTCCACATTCATTAGGGAGGAATTTATGAAGCAGGACATCACCTATTTCCCGTGTTCAGCCCCCTGCATTAGACAGTGATGATGATACATCTTAAAGAAACACTGTCGCTGTGAGTGGTAACACAATCAAGATTGATTATAATCATGTTTTCCATTCTAAATTGGTGTTTCTGAGTCAATTCCAAAGCCTGGTCAGATCACATATCACATTATGTAGGACCACTTTGCTCTCAAATATCCACTTTGACCACTTGAGCAAAATACAATTTGTAAGCTATAACTGCTTGTTTTTTTTAACCAAAGTTATTTTATGATACAAGATACTGTTTCAAAAGCGATTTGACTTTGAACTATTTTGGTACATGAAATTAACAAATCGAGTACCAAACGCTCAAAAGCAGAATGCCATCATATGGAAATATTGTGAGGAAAACCCTGTTTTGTTTAAACATTTTGCCACCCACTGCTCGATTGATTCTTTCTCCATAAATGGCAAACAAATAGGGCTGGGAATTGCCATGGACCTCACGATACAATATTATCATGATACTTAGGTGCTGATACGATGCGTATTGCGATTCTATATGTATCAGTGATTTATCACAATTCTATATGTATTCCATTTCGATACTGCAGTTTTATTGCGATTCAATGTTCCAAACATATTGCTCACTATATGTCTGCTGCAGAGGGACAAGAAAGAACCATCATAAAAACGAGTTTTGATCGGTCATGGATATAAAAGTGCTGAAAACATGTTGACTCACCATTTAAAAATAAGACTGAGGGCCAAGCTATAGGTGGAGAATCCTTTTTGGCGCAGGTACAGCCGACTGGCGCTAGCTAACGTTAACTACGTTTTTTGAGAATCGATACGTGGAATAATAGAATCAATATAATATCGTCCAAAATAATTTTGCGATACCTTCCTCCTTCCCTCCCTTTTCCTGCCCCACCTCTAGAGGGGAAAGACCATGGGAGAGAACACTTGTGCCAACATTTAAGCTCAGCTGCATGCCTCTGACACCGCACCATCAGCACTTACAGCATCCCTAAGGAAACCTATTCACCGTCCATCTCCTCGACAGACAGACAGACAGACAATACAGAAACCACAGAGAGCACAGAAAGCATGTTATCAGTTATAATTTCCAGCCTGCCAGGCATAGCAGCCCACAAAAAAAATGAACCACACACGCACTACATCAAAATTGCTGTTTGACTTAGTGGCGTTGGTGATTGTTCTGCGGGCCGGATCGCTGTATTGATATTTTTTTTAATACGCGATTATGTGATTTTAGTAACCAGTAGCCCGTTTAGCCCACTTTGATAATGATCTCTCTAAAAAGTAATTTGCAATAAAATGCTGAGGGAGCACTTATCAAACCGGCTGACAATGGTTGATAAGCGTTCCTCTATGAAGACAATCAATTACTAATTTGCAGTTCTTCAATATGTACATTGTAATGCCTACGGTACACTGCAATAATGTATAGGCAGGCAAGCAGACAGTCAATGTACTCCAAACATATCCACTGACTGCATCACTGAACAAAATCAAATAATCTGGAGGTTTTAGCACCTAAAGTACTTCTCTAAACTCCTCCAGTGGTTGATGACACAAGCTCAACGGTTTTATCTGGTGCTGTGACTAAGGCAACATCCCAAATGGCACCCTATTCCCTATACAGTGAGTGCACTACTTTTGACCAGGTCCCATATGGCTCTGGTCAAAAGTAGTGCACTCACTGTATAGGGAATAGGGTGCCATTTTGGACGCATACTCAAGTCAAAAGGGAGGGATAGAAGAACGACAAGCTGTGTGTGTTTATCAGTCTCCCATAGTGGACAGAGTCACAGGACACATGCCATGCCATGCTAGCATGATGCTGGAGTTGTGTCCCAAATGGCACCCTATTCCCTACATAGGGCACTACTTTTAAGCAGAGTCCTATGGGCCCTAGTCAAAAGTAATGCACTATATAGGGAGTCGGGTGCCATTTGGGATGCACCCTGGGACTTACTGGGCGTTGGTAGAGTCCATACTGTACTCCTCCTGATACCTATAGGCACAGCACACATGGACACAGATAGGGAGATGTTAAGAGGAGAAAAGGAGGAAAGGAAGAGAGGGAGGGATGGGGGGCAGCGGCATGCTTTTATAGAGGACACATAACACCAGAAAGACAAAAGGGTCTCAGAGTAGGAGTGCTGATCTATTAGCAGGTGCCATGATTTACAAAAATGAAAAACTGATCATAGATCAGGATCACGATCACACATTAGGATTGACAGGGATTCTCGGATACAATGCTTTGATTGGTTTAAGAACAGACGGGAGACTCTCATTGCAAACCACAGGAGACTACAGAACAGCAGGAAGGAAACCCACTGGGTCAATCGCAATGGCTTCAGCATTCAAATGACGACAAATTGGACAGATTATACTTCGTTCTGTAGCAGGTTGAATGAATGTACCATGGTGACATTGAGCCGAGCGGTGCCATGGACACATTAATAACATATGGTGACAGCAAACAGAGAAGGATAATGTTGAGAATCAAAGGCTCAATGTCAAACATGGAGGATATGCGAATAGTCATGGAGGATATAAGAAAAGTGAGTCAATTAAATAAGAATTTGTTCTTAACTGACTTGCCTAGTTAAATAAAGGTTACATTTAAAAAAATATTTAAAAAAATCGTAATGAAATCGTATAGGAACAGATTTATATAAAATGACTGTACCATACTTTATACTGAGCAATATGCTAGCTAAAGTTATAGACTTCCTGAAGTTTGCTAATGAGAATCTTAGTTATAAGAATCAACAGCTTATAGAGAGAGACCTTGGGGAGAGACCATTACTTTACTTACAATGTACTTTTGATCAAACATAGTCATAAAAATAAATTCATATGGACAGATTGAGTTCTTATTAGGAGGGGCATGGTAATTCCCTAGATATAGTACCTGACAAATTAAAAAGACAGAATCGGACAAATACCTTTTATGGATTTGTCACTTCCTATACTTGTAGATGGATAAAAATATTCCAATCTTTTTTGGAACCCGTACCTGATCTAAGCATTTTCTCAAGCGACACTTAAAATAGGCCTACTACACTACCGTTCAAAAGTTTGGGGTCACTTAGAAATGTCCTTGTTTTTTAAAGAAAACCACATTTTTTGTCCATTAAAATAACAGCAAATTGATCAGAAATACAGTGTAGACATTGTTAATGTTGTAAATGACTATTGTAGCTGGAAACATGCTTTTTATGGAATATCTACATTATCAGCAACCATCACTCCTGTGTTCCAATGGCACGTTGTGTTAGCTAATCCAAGTTTATCATTTTAAAAGGCTAATTTATCATTAGAAAATCATTTTGTAATTATGTTAGCACAGCTGAAAACATTTGTGCTGATGAAAGAAGCAATTCAACTGGCCTTCTTTAGACTAGATGAGTATCTGGAGCAAACACCAGTCTCGACGTCAACAGTGAAGAGGCGACTCCGGGATGCTAGCCTTCTAGGCAGAGTTCTTCTATCCAGTGTCTGTGTTATTTTGCCCATCTTAATATTTTCTTTTTATTGGCCAGTCTGAGATATGGCTTTTTCTTTGCAACTCTGCCTAGAAGGCCAGCATCCCGGAGTCGCCTTTTCACCATTGACGTTGAGACTGGTGTTTTGCGGGTACTATTTAATGAAGCTGCCAGTTGAGGACTTGTGAGGCATCTGTTTCTCAAACTAGACACTCTAATGTACTTGTCCTTTTGCTCAGTTGTGCACCGGGGCCTCCCACTCCTCTTTCTATTCTGGTTAGAGACAGTTTGCGCTGTTCTGTGAAGGGAGTAGTACACAGCGTTGTACGAGATTTTCAGTTTCTTGGCAATTTCTCGCATGGAATAGTATTCATTTCTCAGAACAAGAATAGACTGACGAGTTTCAGATGAAAGTTATTTGTTTCTGGCCATTTTGAGCCTGTAATCGAACCCACAAATGCTCCGGATACTCAACTAGTCTAAAGAAGGCCAGTTTTTTGCTTCTTTAATGAGCACAAAAGTTTTCAGCTGTGCTAACATAATTGCAAAAGGTTTTTCTAATGATCAATTAGTCTTTTAAAATGATCAACTTGAATTAGCTAACACAACGTGCTATTGGAACACAGGAGTGATGGTTGCTGATAATGGGCCCCTGTACGCCTACTCTATGTAGATATTACATAAAATATCAGCCGTTTCCAGCTACAGTAGTCATTTACAACATTAACAATGTCTACACTGTATTTCAGATCAATTTGATGTTATTTTAATGGACAAAAAAAGTGATTTTCTTTCAAAAACAAGGACATTTCTAAGTGACCCCAAACTTTTGAACGGTATTGTACATCAGAGGCAGATTACAATGTTGTCCAGGCCACATACTTTTGAGCTGAACCTAAATCCCTGAGCTCAACTACATTCAGGTCACTCAGTGTGGATGAAGAGAATAGTGTGTTGCGCATCACAATCAGGAAGTAGTCAGGACCCTGGAGAGGTCCAGTAACCACTTAGGTGTGAACAGAGATGTTTTATCCACACTACTCTAAACTGGAACTCATCACCTATTGAGTCTGTAAGGCGAAAACTTTTGACTGCCAAATAAAAAACCCTATTTTAGTATTCAGTCTGTCCCTGACATCGTTGTACACTGCAACATTTTTAGAAGCAATTTATTTGGACAGTCTTCAACAGATGATCTACACAGGTGTTTCTCAACTGCAGTCCTCTTCTACCCTTTTTTGTTCATGCCCCGTACAAGCACCCCTGATTCAACTAATCAAGGGTTTGATGATTTGCTGGAGAATATACATTTGCAACCTTGGGGAACTTGACAAACTTCACACTGATATACAGTATAGATGTTCAATCAATCAATAATTTACACGCTGTCTGTTTGATTTATTAAGTTTCAGTTGACATTTAAAGAGCGACTGCCTTTAAAAAGCAACAAATCCCTTTGAAAACGGCCTATGTGGCATCGATTCGAGTCGGAAACACTTATTCTAGTGTCAGAATTGACTACAAAGCGTAAATAGGATAATTTTGGTCATAAAGTCAGTCTTGTCTAAAATGGAGTTTGGAACATCTGTATGTCACAACAGGGTAAATGAAAGTTGGGTTTTGGTTTGACGATGTCCATTTGCTCACTATCATGGGGTGAACAGCTATGGTGATTGCTCTCTATCCAATAGCATAGCTAGTGAGACAGACCTGCCCAGCAGCTCCGACTTTGTTTACATAAGACAACACATCGCACATTTTTTGACATGAGCAATACTGCACCAAACACCTTCGTTAGATATAAAATTGCGCAACTAAAACGACCTCTGCAGAAACATCCAAATTAATTACAGATTTCTTGAGTTATCTTAGATTCATTCTGGTTATTTTGAGGACGTGAAATAGACTTCTGCATCTACAGTGTGTCATGGGGGACAAACGTCATTAATGAAATGTGTAATCGGTCAGGAAACACACCCCAAAGACTGAAATCTCATTTTTCGAATGAGATTTTCAAAAAACACACTTGCCAATCAGCGTGTTCAGTGGCTGTTTAATACAAATCCAACTGAAAGTCTGTTGATAGTCTGAGCATTTCTAAGGTATACATCATATGTAGAGGTTGGGACAATCCAAATACAAGTGAGACTGGTGTCTCCATGGCAATGGACAGAGTGGTTTTGTCAACATCTCTCTAGGTGAGTGTCGGTCTGTTTGATGGCTGTAGTTGAGGGCTGTGAAATGAACAATAAAGATGGTATCTAATTAGAAAGCACTTATCTGGTACTCAAGCGGTAGGCCTTACACAGATGTTCTTCCTCTCATCAGCTCTGTTGATTACATATCTACTGCTACATCAACAACCACTCGATCTCTGCCTCTGGTATCAGAGGCGTCACAGGCCCACTGGAGGAGCCTGCAAGTCTCTGTTGTCTTGGTAATCATGCAGGTGAGGTAGTGTATCATAAACACTGTCACATTCTGTTTAGCCCCTGAGGCATGCAATGCAGGAACAAATTGATTCTCACCTCACCTTGACAGTAGATCCGGCAAACCAATTTATATAAAAAACAGCAACTGCTAGTGCTAAACCAGTGCTTATCACTGCATGTATTTGTGAATTAATGCAGATCCATGCTGCTAACACTGGCTGAACCCTCTGTCACTTGTTCCCTCAAGGACCTATTGAAATGTTGTGGGGCCACATGAGTCTCTGCAGTAATTTAGAGGGATGCTGGAACTTGTAGTTTTGATTCCGTTTCCCAAAAGTGGTAGCTTGCCAGTGGGGCATAAAACTACACCCCTCCTGAAGTCATACCTGCCTCTGCCAACACCTCTGGGGAATTACTCTGTCCTTATAATCCAAAGGGACAAACAGTGACTTAAACATGTAAGGCATTTGCATTTAGTGTTTGTAAGAATCTCCACGCATGCACACACAAACATATACACCCTCCTGAATGTTAATGGCAGCTTTTAGCTCCACTCAACTACCAAAGTAGGGATTGTGGGTAGGAACTCACAACGCACCAATCACGACAATGCTTCCATGGGGGCTACTTCGCTTTTCAAGTCAACTGATGAGCTACTGCATCCGCTCCAGAACACATCCCTAATGATAACAATTGTGACATAATTTACCATGAGGACCACGTTAAAGGGTGACTGCACTTCCTGATTTGGCCTCGTTTTGAAGATTGCTGATTAAGAAATGCTAGTGGACATTGAATTAAACCAAACAAGAGTTGTCTTGGGGGTGTAGTTTGATGGTGGTGTTTTATGTTTGCATACACTGGCTAATACTGTTGTGTCCCCCCCCCCCGAGTCATCATAGTAACAACATAGCCACTTCCTTAAAATAGTCAGAAATAATTTAGGATAAATCAAGACATCTGTCATTAATTTAGACGTTTTTGCCAAGGAGGTCTTAGTCACGCAATTTTACACCTAGCTAAGGTGTTTGGTGCAGTATTTCTCAAGTAAGTAAGTGTGCATAAAAACGAGTCAGCGCATTGCATACAGTCTATCGAGTCGGGAAAGTATGGTAGCGTGCTCAGGACTGATTTTTGAGAACAATAACATGTCTACAACTTCATCATCTGCAAACTGTCAAGCTATCGTAAATAAAGCACAAGTTACACGCTGTTTATCAGTACTCAAAATCACTTGCTAGCTAGCTAAATGCCAACTCTGTGTCAATTAAGCTAGCAAGTAACGTTAGTAGCTAGCATGCTTCCGTGCAGTTTAGTTTTTAACAACTTTCTCACTATCTATTACCAGAGTGTGCATCTGTCTGGCAGTGTCTAGTAGGGAATCATGTAAAAAAAAAACGGGTTTGGGTTACTTATAAATTGTAGTTGGGATACAAGTGCAAACTGATCATCTCAACTCTCATTTTGCACCAAAAAGTGGCAGACTCGAGTGATTGACACTGTCAAACAAATCAGAAAATGACCACGCTTAAAGCCAAGGGTTATTTCAACATCGCCTTGGTGACGTGTTGTCTTATTTAAACAAGTCTGAGGTGCTGTGTAATGTGCAGGTCTGTCTGACTTCTTGGAGATTTTGGCTGCTATGTTTGGATGGAGTGTGCAGCACAGCTACTTCTCTCGTGTTAGTGGGCACTGGGCAAGTGGGCATGATCGTAATCCATACCCAACCCTCGAGTAAACAGTGACAAACTCACTTAGAAAGCTCAGCTTTGGACGAGACTGGAATTATGCTATTTACACTTTGTAGTCAATTTTGACACTAGAATTAATGTTTCTGACTCATATCGATGCCACATATGCCGTTTAAAAACAGAGAAGTTGGTTCTAAGGGGCAGTTGACTTTTAAAACAGCTCATTAAGCAAGAGTTGCTAAAAGGCAAGGAAATCATAACTGAACAGTTATATTAAGATAGCTAGAAATAAGCACCAACACAACCCAAGAGATGGAGATTTCAGATGCACTTCCCTTTATACAGTGAGCTCCAAAAGTATTGGGACAGTGACACATTTGTTGTTGTTTTGACTGTGTACTCCAGCACTTTGGATTTGAAATGATACAACAACTACTGGTTAAAGTGCAGACTGTCAGTTTTAATTTTAGATAATTTTCATCCATATCGAGTGAACCGTTGGGAACAAATTCAGTTATATGTATATTAAAGTAGTAAAAAGTGAACTATTTGGTCCCATATGCATAGGATGCAATGGCTACATCAAGCTTGTGACTCTACAAATGTGTTTGATGCATTTGCTGTTTGGTTTGGTTGTGTTTCAGATTCTTTTTGTGCCCAATAGAAATTAATGGTAAATAATGTATTGTGTCATTTTGGAGTCACTTTTATTGTAAATAAGAATATAATATGTTTCTAAACACTTCTACATTAATGTTGATGCTACCATGATTACGGATACTCCTGAATTAATCGTGAAAAATTATGAGTGAGAAAGTTACAGACGCACAAATATCATATCCCCATGATATGCTAACCTCTCACAATACAATAACAGGGGAGGTTAGCATTTTAGGGGATTGATATTTGTGCATCTATAACTTTGTATATGTGAATTTGTCCCACTACTTTTGTTCACCTAATATGGGGGGACTATGTTCCAAAACTGCTGTACTTTCTAAACAATTCACCCGATATGGATTAAAATACCCTCAAATTAAAGCTGATAGTCTAGTCTGCACTTTAACCTCATAGTCACTATAATTTCAAGTTTTGGAGTACAGAGCCAAAACATCAACTAATGTGTCACTGTCCCAATACTTTTGGAGCTCATTGTAGCTAGCTTCAGTAACATCTGCTATGAGTATACTGAAGGCAGCAGCTAATGGAGTGTGTGTTAACTTCCAAGATCTTGATGATTAAGTAGTACGCTAATTAGGGCACAGTTAAAGGTGCAACCAACATTTCTATTAAATTGAGTAAATAGCCAATTTAAGTACAGATATAGAGTAATGGATTAGAGATGGATTGATAAGAAGACATCCCAGAAGGGATCCTGGTTAATAACTTGGTTCATGTTCTCCCTCCCACTAAAGGAATAAAAAATACAGCATCGAGTCCAATCAACTAACAAGCTCCTGTATTTTAACTAAGTAACCCCTTGGAAAGGTGCTCTTGGATTTATTAAAAAGGTGCGCTTGAGGTATGGGGATATCATTTGCATTTACAAAAATGAAAAACAATCTGCCAACTGTATGGGCAATTTGCACTAATAGATCATGTCTGGCACAATATACAGTGTTTGAATGACGAGAGTGGTGGCCCTACATTGAACAACAGCTGAATAGGATAAGCCTATACATAATCAATTATTGTGGTACAGGGGGCTTAAGAGAGGATTGGTGAGGTTGTAAGAGATTAAACTAAGGCAGAGAACTAACAAAGAGAAAGAACATTGCGTTCAGTCTTTTCAAGCACAGCAATCTCCTCATTTCAATTAGAAAAGCAGCAGCCTCGGCCTGCAGAGCAACAAATCCCCCTGCAATCCGTCATCAGCATCCTCCAGCCATCCCCTAGACAAAAGTTGTTATTACTATTGAGGCCAGAGCATTGTGGCCAAGCCATTGCTTTTTGTCATTTAGCAGACCCGTAGCAATTAAGGTTAAGTGCTTTGCTCCCAAACTCGATCCTGGGGACCCCAAGGGGTGCACATTTAGATTTTTGCCCATCATCAAGCTTTAAGTATTTGAATCAGCTGTGTAGTGTTAGGGTAAAAACCTAAACATGCACCCTTTGCGGTCCCCGGGACTGAGTTTGGGAAAGCCTGATCTATATGGATACAGTTACAAAAAATATTTTGATTTCATAACATTAAGGGACAGACTTTGGAAGCGTAGAACATAGCATATTCCCATAACCATTATATAAATGATGATTTATCCCTAATGTATCAAACCTGAGTAACATCTCAATTGATTCTATAGGGATAGAGATGCACACAATTAATCTATCGTTTTAATTTCATGATATAAGGCACATGCTTTGAAAGCGAGTACTATTAATCCTATAATCGCATAATCATAATAGTCCCATAATCAGAATATCGTACAAATATTTTACAGTATAAAAGAACAAGATCTTACAGTATCAACTTCCTGTATCCTTGGAAAGAAAACTACTATATTAGCTTACTGTAAGTTTTGGTTACACTGTTTGTTTACATCCTACATCCTTCCGACCAGCTGTTGGTATGAATGTACCGTGAAGCATCCTAGCACGGCACTGAGGGGGTTCCTAGGCATTTAAATAATGCCGTAATGAATAACTAAGCAGAGAGGAGTGAGGAGGAATGGAGCGGTGGGTCAATGGAGATGGGTCATATTATGGATTCTCACTCCTTCCTTCCATCCTCTCTGGAGCTGAACACTGAACACGTAGAGGACAGGTCTCCCACTGATCATGTTTCATTGCCTTCCCATGGAAAACTCTGATCTCTGACTGACTGACTGACTGACAGCATCCTTTCTGTCTGAAGGAAGTGAATTAAAAGTGATGGGAAGTGGGAATTTTGTTGCAATCACAGATACAGTAATGTAACGTTTTTGTACTATAAAATGTTTGTCACACAATACATGGACATGTAAAATGAAATGATATGGACACTATTATGCAAATGAGAGCCTCGACGTGGATGTTGATTAAAGGCAGCCCCCCCGCACCTCTCTGATTCAGAGGGGTTGGGTTAAATGCGGAAGACACATTTCAGTTGAATGCATTCAGTTGTACAACTGACTAGGTATCCCCCCTTTCCCTTTGAATTTCATACAAGATCAATGCATAAAAAATCAGCACACCAGACTAACTATCTAATGTGTGGTGCTGTTTGACTATCTAATATGATAACGGATATTACACACGCCTCAGACTATCTCTGCTATACTCTGCTGTGTCTATCATTCCATGCTGCAGCAGTAAATCAACACTGTAGGCTCTTCAGTGAAGACTGCTGTGCCTGGCTGCATGCAGTACACTCAACAACAGTGGGCCGATTTACTCTCATTCTCACTCCAGTGTATTTAGATCAGCGCACGATGACTCTGAGGCTTTTGTGAGTATATTAAGCTGCATGGGCTTAGAGTCATAACCACCATTATCATAATCATCTGAGGAACACTATTTTGTCCCTGCACGCAAGCACACACACATGAATGCACATACACATGCACAAGCGCTAGTGATGTACGGGTTGACTCATAACCCGCAGTCCCCGCGGTTATATCCACGTGGATGAAGGGTGGGTGCGTGGTGGGCAGACGGGTTGAATATAGAGAAAACAATGCATTAAAAATCCATAAATGTATAATTCTTGTGCAATTCATATCTATAGGCTATATTGAGGTTTTTCATTAGGTCTTAAATATATTTGCTGCATGAGAGAAACAGAGATGAAAGTGAAAACAAACTTTATCACTGTCAACTATATTTAAGCATTCATTCTGTCAATGTTTTATGACTTTTATTGTTGTGAGCAAGGGTTTATGTAATATTCTAGGGCACCAAGTAATGACAGAAGAGAAGCTGCATCTAATTATAGACAAGTTGACTAACAAATAGCCTACCAAAATGTCGGAAATTATAAGCAGAAACATAGGCCTATGTAAAAAGGCCTGTCAAAAAATTGTTCCGCCACCTCTGACTGTACAGCACATTATCTATATTTGGGGGTTAGGGTCAGGTGTAGGCCTTAGATTTTCACATATAGTCTGGCAGTTGTGGATGTGTTATTAGCAATTGCGTGCGCGTGCGGGTGAAACAGTTGACGCGGATCACTAGCACGTGGACACACACAAACAGGGCTCTTTAAACTTCCCAATCATCTCTGTCTCAGAGCCTAAGGCTGACAGCATGGGGAAACAACAACAGGGGATAAAAAGTAGGCAGGGCAGACAGGAGAAGAAGATCTGCAGAGGCCTGGTAGCTTCTACTGTTGAAAATTAATAGAAGAGAGGACCAGAACAGTAGTCTAATGTTTGGAAAAGATTTGGTGAAGTGGTAAAAGAGGATGATATGTATGATGATTGTGAGGCGCTATACAAATTCGACAGTCACAAGAGGGGGAATTCAAATTGAATCAGCTGTGTTTTGTTAGGGCAAAAAACAAAATGTACACCCCTTGGTGTCCCGAGGACCGAGTTTGGGAAACTCTGACCTAATATGATATTAACTCCTGCAGAATTAAGCATTTCTTACAGTAAAATCATACACCAAATGTACATTTTGAATCAGGAACAGGAGTGGAGAAATATTATTAATTTATTATAGGATGTTGAGAGAATGAATGCGCGGTTAGGGACTGTGTGTAAAGGGTGCCAGCTTTATCGGCATCATAAACGCTGATAGTATTTCAACCACATAAAATATGCATCCAAGCTGAACTGAAATCTTATAAACAAGCATGTTGAGTCGTTTTAACAGCTTTTAATTTCCTTAAAACTGGTCAAACTGATGAAATTTGGAAATTTTACATGGAAAGGCTTTCTCGTTGTTTTAGAGTTAGGCCTATTGCGTTTTCTCTAAACGTCTTTGCTGCGCGAGAGAAGCAGAGATGAAATAGAAAGAGAAAACAAACTTTCCGATGTCAACTGGATTGAAGCATATCTATTTATGACATTATTCTGGTGAGCAAGGATATATTTAGCGTTCTAGTAATAACAGAAGAAAAGCTGCATGTATCTAATTATAGTGATTGTGCAAAGCACCTCACACCATATTTGTATTTAACCAGGCAAGTCAGTTAAGAACACATTCTTATTTACAATGACGGCCTACCGGGGAACAGTGGGTTAACTGCCTTGTTCAGGGGCAGAATGACAGATTTTTACCTTGTTAGCTCGGGGATTCGATCGAGCAACCTTTCGGTTACTGGCCCAACGCTCTAACCACTATGCTACCCGCAACCCCTAACAAATAGCCTGACTAACAAATAGCCTGCATAAATGTTGTAAATTATAAGCAGAAACATAGATCTATCTAAAAAGGCCTGTCAAAAAAATAGTTCCACCATCTCTGACAGTACAGTGCATTTTCTATATTTGCGGGTTAGGATCGAGTGCGGGCCTCAAATTTTCACTTTAAATCAAAAACATGAAGTGCCTGTGGCCCCACAGGACCAGGGTTGTCTACCCCTGCTCTATGGTATACCAGCTACAGTACTTTAGACTCCATAAAAAGCCCCCTGATGCATTTTTGCTGGTGGTGCAGCAGTGGGCCTCTTGAGTTCTGCCTCAGTCTGTATTATTGATGAGAGATAGTGCCTTTGAAATAGAAACATATACTGCCTACAAACTATACTGTCCTATTTTCACAGGCAGTAAGGCAGTATACTATAGCCTCAGCAATATTGCATTCGCTTTGACAGAATTATTGTTGTAATGGTATACAGAAAACGATTAACATACACGTGTCAATGTTTCTGAATAGTTAATGAAGCCAGTGACATTGGAAAATCACATGTAAGTGGGTCCAATGTGCATAAATGTCAGAACTAAACATTACAGGCATATGTAACTGTTAATAATGTTAAAACTGCTGTAATTAACTGTATTGACTTGGCACAACTCTCTGCAACTATTAAAAGATTTAACACCCTGCACCAAGCTCAACCTTACTTTGCCCCTCTGGATTTTGCTACACAGCAAAAATACTGTAGCAGACTCAAAACATTGTTGCAAGTTTCTGCCCAACCAACATCATTAATTGAACTATGCAGTAAAGTGCTAAGAGAAACGGCGAGAAGGGATGAGAATGTTAAAGAGAGCATTTTAACACCCATACTGACTTTTATTCAGGCAGGCCATTGTAGGCTGCCTGCATATCCTCCCCCTTAATGAAACCGTGCAGTCCCATTCAGAGAGAAGCATCTCATGTGACTTGGCTGGGGAGTAAAGGTAAGGCTATTCCACTGTAGTTGCTGATGTGCTCTGACACACATGTAGCCTAGGCTACACACATAGGCGACACACACAGACGACACACACACACACACACACACACACACACACACACACACACACACACACACACACACACACACACACACACACACACACACACACACTCTCATAATCCGCTGTGGTTTGCATTGGAAAGCAGACAGTAACTGAAAGGTTTCTGGTTAGAATTCTAGAATCCCCGAGCCGACAGGGCTCTGTCGATGTGCCCTTGAGCAAGGCACTTAACGATCATTGCTCCTGTAAGTCGCTCTGGTTAAGAGCGTCTGCTAATTTACTCAAAAGTAAATGTCTATCATGGAAATTGAAATCGATTAAATCACTTGAATGAGCAAAATATTAATACAAATGTGTCAATATCCTCCATGCAACCAATAAAGCAATTGTACGGTCTATAAAGAGCAGCAGCATTCTCGGAGTTATGTAAGCGATGCACAGGAATCAAACTGCAGACATAAAGAAAAACCCAGAAAAACCTTAAACAGGAGGCTGAGAAAAAATATGATTTACAAGTGGGTGGCACATACAGTGCCAATTTCCGCAAATGTAACAAACAGTGCCATTGCGTGCATAAATCAGTTTCATAAATCGCGCATAATATGTGTCAATATAGCCTTAACCTATCAACAGACTGGAAAACAGAGATCGCGATTTGTTATTTTCATTTTTGCAAAAGGATATAATCGACTAAGGAATGTAGGCTATATATTCGATACGAATGTATCATTACATAGGCTAATTCATATCCTTTGCCTAAATATAATAATAAATAGCTTATATGGGATACAATTTGACTGCGCTTTGCACCGCGCGCTTGAAGCATCACACGGGTTTGAGGATGCTGCAGGTTTGATATCGAACTGGTGCTCTTAGTCTGAAACATGCAGCGGCTTCATGCGGGTCAATGTGCGGTACCTTTGCCCAGCATCACTCCCAAAAGAGCCCATCGTCCGTATCGGCTTCAACGGGTTGACCCAAGTCGGCTCCTCCGGTGTTTTCGTCGCCTCGGTCTTCACGTCTGGGTCTATCTCCGAAGGAGACGGCGTGAGTTTAGCGCCTGCCATCGTCCACCCTCTCCCAAGTTACCCCCTGCCGAGAATGACCAATATGTTACCCCTCAGTTGTCAATACCAGCCTATGGAGCGACTGAAATTCAAAACTGCATCCTGAACGCACTTCTGCGGCAATATAGACCGAGGTAGACTTGTTTTCCATTCCTTTCTGCATCACACAATCATGTGAGAAAGTGCTGGGAGCTTATTGTTATTGAGCAGCACTCCATCCTTCGGAGATGTGAGGTCCATTGCATCTCAGCCTCAAGACGTCATCAAACCATTCTACCCAGTAGTCGCGTGCCTCTGTTGCTAGTGTAGCTGTACTAATTGTTACATCATTCGCAAGATGTGCAAAGGGGGGCATGATCAAAGATTTATTTTGATCACTGCACATTGCCACAGCTGTCATTCTGTGCACCAAAATATAATGTGTATTAACAGTTTTGTAGTGTAAAGTGTCTTTACCCCATTATGAATTAATAACCTCTACAAGATCGGTGGGTCCCCGCAGGAAGGTTGAGCTAAAGTAGGCTAATGCGTTTAGCATGAGGTTGTAAGTAACACGAACATTTCCCAGGACATAGACATATCTGATATTTGCAGAAAGCTTAAATTCTTGTTAATCTAACTACACTGTCCAATTTATAGTAGCTATTACAGTGAAAGAGTTATGAGTTATCAAGACAGTTATGAACTTGAAAAGTTATTAATAAACCAATTAGGCACTTTGGCCAGTCCTGATACAACATTTTTAACAGAAATGCAGTGGTTCATTGGATCAGTTTAAAACTTTGCACATACACTGCTGCCATCTAGTGGCCAAAATCTAAATTGCGCGTGGGCTGGATTAATACATTATGGCCTTTCTCTTGCATTTCAAAGATGATTGTACAAAAATAGCATTTTTTTCCCTTTGTATTATCTTTTGCCAGCTCTAATCTGTTATATTCTCCTACATTCATTTCACATTTCCACAAACTTCAAAGTGTTTCCTTTCAAATGGTATCAAGAATATGCATATCCTTGTTCAGGTCCTGAGCTACAGGCAGTTAGATTTGGGTATGTCATTTTAGGCGAAAATTGGGGAAAAAATGGGCGGATCCTTAAGAGGTTTTTAATGGATAGGATCACTAAGGTGAGGTTTATTAATTTCCAAAACAGGAGTGATGGATGACTTATTCATACTGTGAAATCTCAGTAATGCTTGACGCTCGCAGTTGCCACCAGATCTGACACTCCTATAATCAGTAATCACTCCCATGTCTCATCTAAAGTGAGTAGTATTTTACAGTGTAGACACAACGTGGCACCACCAGACCAACAGCCACAGGTGCACTGCAATTAACGAACACTAGGATGCTTGTACGCACTTAATATAGGAGCTCATTTATAACACCAAAACAAAAATGGAACCTCCACTCCTCACCATGGCCTACAGTATATTAACCAACATTACGGAACCCTCAAAACCTTTTACGTTGTCCTACAGTGAAGAGGATAATACAAGGAAAGACAAAAAGACAGCCTGTCACAAACACTTTAGAATGATCAATAGATAGCAACTCTTGGGAAAAGCAATTGCAAGAAGAAAAGTGAAGGAGGACTGAGTCCAGTAAGGGAAGAAAATTATATATGTAATGTAATAAAAAAGTGATAGAGATTGAAGGGGGTGCAAGAAAAAAATAAAGATTTAGAATGAAGGATGGAAAAAGGATGAGGAAGAAAACAAAGGAGGAAACAGAGGAGAGGACCGTACTCAGTCTCCACAGAGTCACCTTGTGGTGATGGAGAGAACAACAGCCATACCTCCAACAGACACTGAGCAAGAGCAGCAGTTTACTACAAGGAGCAGACAGAAACAACTGAATGATCAGTAGTATTTTCTGAGCAAAATATAGCTCTTAGTATAAGTTGATGCTTTGTCAATGTGTGTATGTAACAGGGGGACTTCGTAACCAGGAGCTATTGCCATTAGATCAAAGGGAAATTACTCTGGTGCAAGGACTACTATTGGGTTTTATACATAGTCAAGGCCAATAATTGGCAGAGTGTGATTTCAAATTACCTCCGCTACATGTACCTTTTTGGAAAACAGCAATATATAGCACTAATAACACTACCACAGTCTGTGACAATAAAAAAAAACACTAGCTATAAAAACATACATACTGTACTGTAGTGTTGTTAGAAGATTGAACAGTCAGCAGATAATAGGCACTTTGGGAGAGGGTCAAAAAGGTCCCCTTAAATCTCATTCCAATACTGAAAATAAGACTGGTGACGGTGGGAATGGAATGGCAGTCTGGGGGCGACAACACACACACGGACACACACGCAGACACACTGGCGTCGGAGCGCCCACAGTCCACTAATCCCTCTGGTCACGCACCACTACCTCCTTCACACTGCAGATGGCAACCGAGAGCCACAGTAACACTGCTCTGTCAAAACACATTAGAACAGGAGCAAGCAGCCTCGAGCTCCACAGGCTACACAACACCACAGCTGTCTGCTTCAACATAACATGGCCAGAGAGGGGAGAAAGGCTGACAAGTCAACACCACTGGCACACTTGGACACACACATTCATGACCACATACAGTACGCACACACATATACACACATACTGTATGTGCATGCTTGCACACACACACACACACACACACACACACACACACACACACACACACACACACACACGCGCCTGTGCATGCAGCAGAGGGACTGCGACCCAAGGGCTAACCTGAAAAAGAGCACTTTCCTCTATGTGGTCTGAAATAGACTATGCCTCAGGGATCATGGGGGCACATATGGACATATCTTGTTGTACAGATATGTGACAGAAGTGGAAACTGGTTGTTTATTTTAATGGCATAATAGTCACGTAAAGTATGTGCTGATATAGACATTTTATATATATATATATATAAATGTAGTACCAGTCACCAGACACACCTACTCATTCAAGGGTTTTTCTTTATTTTTACTATTTTCTACATTGTAGAATAATAGTGAAGACATCAAAACTATGAAATAACACATATGGAATCATGTAGTAACCAAAAAAGTGTTAAACAAATCCAAATATATTTTATATTTGAGATTCTTCCAATAGCCACCCATTCTTTGCCTTGATGACAGCTTTGCACACTGTTGGCATTCTCTCAATCAGCTTAACCTGGAATGCTTTTCCAACAGTCTTGAAGGAGTTCCCACATACTGTATGCTGAGCACTTGTTGGCTGCTTTTCCTTCACTCATCCCAAACCATCTCAATTTGGTTGAGGTCGGGTGATTGTGGAAGCCAAGTCATCTGATGCAGCACTCCATCACTCTCCTTCTTGGTAAAATAGCCCTTACACAGCCTGGAGGTGTGTTGGGTCAGTGTCCTGTGTCCTCATATTTTGATTTATTTATTTAACCTTTATTTAACTGGGCAAATCAGTTAAGAACAAATTCTTATTTACAATGACGGCCTAGGATCAGTGGGTTGACTGCCTTGTTCAGGGGTAGAACGACAGATGTTTACCATGTCAGCTCAGGGATTTGATCTAGCAACCTTTTGGTTACCGGCCCAATGCTCTAACCACTAGGCTACCTGCCGCCCACCACTAGGCTACCTGCCGCCCACCACTAGGCTATACCCACATTACACCACCACTAGGCTAACCATAACACCTCCTCCTCCATTGTTTACCATGGGAAATACACACGTGGAGATCATCTGTTCACACACACAGCGTCTCACAAAGACACGGCGGTTGGAACCAAAAATCTCAAATTTGGACTCATCAAACCAAAGGACAAATATCCACCGGTCTAATGTCCATTGCTCGTGTTTCTTGGCCCAAACAAGTCTCTTCTTATTATTGGTGTCCTTTAGTAGGGTTTCTTTGCAGCAATTCGACCATAAAGGCCTGATTCACACAGTCTCCTCTGAACAGTTGTTGTTGAGATGTGTCTGTTACTTGAACTCTGTGAAGCATTTATTTGGGCTGCGATTTCTGAGGCTGGTAACTCTAATGAACTTATTCTCTGCAGCAGAGGTAACTCTGGGTCTTACATTCCTGTGGCAGTCCGCATGAGAGCCAGTTTCATCATAGCGTTTGATGGATTTTGCGACTGCATAAAGTTATTGAAATTTTCTGTATTGACTGACCTTCATGTCTTAAAGTAATGATGGGCTGTTGTTTCTCTTTGCTTATTTGAGCTGTTCTTGCCATAATATGGACTTGGTCTTTTACCAAATAGGGCTATCTTCTGTTTACCCCCCTACTTTGTCACAACACAACTGATTGGCTCAAACACATTCAAAAGGAAAGAAATTCCACAAATTAACTTTGAACAAGGCACACCTGTTAATTGAAATGCATTCCAGGTGACTACCTCATGAAGCTGGTTGAGAGAATGTCAAGAGTGTGCAAAGCTGTCATCAAGGCAAAGGGTGGCTATTTGAAGATATTATTTTGAGTCAATAAGTATTTAACCCCTTTGTTATGGCAAGCCAAAATAAGTTCAGGAGTAAACACTTGCTTAAAATTTGCTTAACAAGTCCCATACTGTAATAAGTTGCATGTTTAATAGTGTTAAACATGATTTTTGAATGACTACCTCATCTCTCTACCCCACACATACAGATAATTGTAAGGTCCCTCAGTCGAGCAGTGAATTTCAAACACAGACTCAACCACAAAGACCAGGGAGGTTTTCCAATGCCTCGCAAAGAAGGGCACCTACTGGTAGATGGGTAAAAAAACAAAAAAACAGACATTGAATATCCTTTTGAGCATGGGGAAGTTATTAATTACACTTTGGATGGTGTATCAATACACCCAGTCACTACAAAGATACAGGTGTCCTTCCTAACTCAGTTGCCGGAGAGGAAGGAAACCGGTCAGGGATTTCACCATGAGGCCAATTGTGACTTTAAAACAGTTACAGAGTTTAATGGCTGTGATCGGAGAAAACTGAGGATGGATCAACAACATTGTAGTTACTCCACAATACCAACCTAATTGACAGTGTGAAAAGAAGGAAGATTGTACAGAATAAAAATATTCCAAATCATGCATCCTGCTTGCAACAAGGCACTAAAGTAATACTGGAAGAAAATGGCAAAGCAATTCACTTTTTCTCCTGAATACAAAGTGTGATGTTTGGGGCAAATCAAATACAACACATTATTGAGTACCACTCTCCACATTTTCAAACACAGTGCTGGCTGCATCATGTTATGTGTATTCTTGTAATCTTTAAAGACTGGGGAGTTTTTCAGGATAAAAAATAAACAGAATGGAGCTAAGCACAGGCAAAATCCTAGAGGAAAACCTGGTTCAGTCTGCTTTCCACCGGACACTGGGAGATGAATTCACCTTTCAGCAGGACAATAACCTAAAACACATGGCCAAATCTACACTGGAGTTACTTACCAAAAAGACCGTGAATGTTCCTGACTGGCCGAGTTACAGTTTTGACTTAAATCTACTTGACAATCTATTGCAAGACCTGAAAATGGTTGTCTAGTAATGATCAACAACCAATTTGACAGAGCTTGAAGAATGCCAAAAGGTGCTTCTACAAAGTATTGACTCAGGGGTGTGAATACTTCAGATATTTCAGTATTTCATTTTCAATAAATTGGCTACAATTTCTAAAAAACGGTTTTCACGTTGTCATTATGGGTATTTTTTTAATCCATTTTGAATTCAGGCTGTAACACAACAAAATGTGGAATAAGTCAAGGGGCATGAATACTTTCTGAAGGCACTGTACTAGCCAATTATTTTCTATGTATTCCACTTGCCTGCACAGAGAAGAGAGAAGCAGAGTAACTCTTCTACTGTTCTGCCATGTCTCATAGAAACCAATTCCCATTTCCCCTTGTCCCCACATCAGCCTCCAGTCCAGTGTGACGATGCTGTGTCTCTATAGACACACCACCTGCGCGCAAACACACACACACGCACGCACACGCACACGCACACACACACACACACACACACACACACACACACACACACACACACACACACACACACACACACACAGTCCCTTTGCTCGCTGACGAGCTCGTCACATCCCAGTCATTACAGCAGCTTATTAAACATGACAACCATAGGGCTCCAGCCTCCACCAACGGCAGCTAATTAAACAAGGGAAGACAAACGCCTGAGTGATACAATTTCCCACCTCAAATAAGTGAAGGAAAGCAATACAGAGGTTATAAAACTCAGTTCTCCCCTGACAGTTTTCCTTTCTCACTTCTGTGAAGTCTATACTTATTGCAGTTGCCACTAGGATGAGCCTCGTGAGACTGTGCTCGACAACCAATTAGTATCCTCTGCGTTGGGGCTCTATAAAACAGCCTAACTATTCATACTGTAGGCAAAAACTAATTTTCTAGCTAGGAGATACTGACTAATACCAGATATTAAAACACTGAAACAAGTGTTAATCATATCAGAGGGAAGTACAAATCGATTCTCAAAGACACATTTAACACATTGGGATTCTCATACTGATTGAGCTATATTCCGCAATCCAGATGTACAGATCGAGACAGTGCAGCCAATTTAAATGGAAAAATGTCTAGTGCCGATGAGGGTGAGAGGCGAGAGCTATAACTGTGGGCCACCCACACACTAGCATGATGACTAAGCCTACCTATGGTCTAGACTCCAGGCTCTGAGTCTGAAAGTGTGTGTGTGTGATGCTTGTGCACGTGTGTGCGTGTTCATGTGTGTGCCATGCGTTTGTGTCTAACCTGTAGGTGCCCTGTTTTGGAAGGAACATTTCCCAACACTCCACTCCAGGCACATCACATAATGTATCTTCACACATTAGGTGGCAGAACAGGGAAAAGTTCACACTAACCCTGGCCTTCCCTGAGGCTCATACAGCCCTTGATGCATTCAGAGGACTTCTGCTGGCTCATCATCATCATCATCATCATAGTCATCGTCATCATCATCAGTGCTACACCCTGCCATAACACTGTTATGTACACCATCCAGTTAGAGTCTTGTCCACGGCTGCCTTGTTGTTGCCTTGTTGAGAGGAGCATTTTCAAAGTATTAAACGCTTATTTCTCTATTAAACAGGCTATAGAAAGCAAGGTCAGTATTCGAACAGTGATTCTTCCTCAATGGAGCAGTTATAGTTGATTCATCATCTAATTACCTCCACTCATTCCATATAGCTCCCATCAGCATCATGAAAAGCGGCAGAAGGGGGGAGGAAAACAAAATTATTAATCGTAAGGGAAGATACACTACTGTTCAAAAGTTTGGGGTCACTTAGAAATGCCCTTGTTTTTGAAAGAAAAGCTAATTTTTTTGTCCATTGAAATAACATCAAATTGATCAGAAATACAGTGTAGACATTGTTAATGTTGTAAATGACTATTGTAGCTGAAAACGGCTGATTTTGAATGGTATATCTACATAGGCGTACGGAGGCCCATTATCACCAACCATCACTCCTATGTTCCAATGGCATATTGTGTTAGCTAATCCAACTTTGTCATTTTAAAAGGCTGAATGATCATTAGAAAACCCTTTTGTAATTATATTAGCACAGCTGAAAACTATAGGCCAGTCTGAGATATGGCTTTTTCTTTGCAACTCTGCCTAGAAGGCCAGCATCCCGGAGTCAAACTATAGGCCATATCTCAGACTGGCCTATAGTTTTCAGCTGTGCTAACATAATTGCAAAAGGGTTTTCTAATGATCAATTAGCCTTTTAAAATGATAAACTTGGATTAACTAACACAAATTGCCATTGGAACACAAGAGTGATGGTTGCTGATAATGGGCCTCTGTACACCTATGTAGATATTCCATTAAAAGTCAGCCGTTTCCAGCTACAATAGTCATTTACAACATTAACAATGTCTACACTGTATTTCTGATCAATTTGATGTTATTTTAATGGCCCCAAAAAATAGATTTTCTTTGAAAAACAAGGACATTTCTAAGTGACCTCAAACTTTTGAACGGTAGCGTAGATAGAACCAATTTTCACAAACATTACCCCGCTGCTCGTTTGGGTTTCAATCAAGAGGTGGGCGCACATAAAAGCCGAGCTACATAGAGAATCTGACTTCTGTTTTCTATTTCTGAAATGAGCATTTAACAACCCCTCCTCCTCCTCCTCCTCTGCTCTGCCGGCCCTCCTTTCTCCCATCCCCCTGTCAATCATACACGTGTGTATACACACACACACCTCCACACAAACACACTCCCATCCCCCATCATATGCGTGCCCCTGGTGTGCCTGTTCCTCTTCAGCAGTAATTGTCCCCCCCCCTGCACCCCCCAGCCCTGGAGATAATGACAGCCAGTGAGGGGATCCCCTCTGAGAAGGACACCAATGCTAGCTTGCCAGCAACACCAGCCAGGAGCAGCAGCCAGCCTGGGAGAATGACAGCACTGACAGAGCCCACTAGCCTCACTTTACCTACTACTCAGACAGACACATGGTGGAGGGAGGGAGAAAGCACTGACAGAGCCTGTTGGACCGCACAACTACCCCTACAATCCCATCCACTAGCCTGCATGCTAGTAATAATAATAAATATAGCTATTTTCTAAAAACTGCCAGTTAGAGTGGGGGAAGAAAGAGAGAGAGAGATAAAGAAGGTGGGAGGGAGGGAGAGAGAGAGAGAGAGAGAGAGAGAGAGAGAGAGAGAGAGAGAGAGAGAGAGCGCGAGCAAGCTGGGGACGGTGTTGCATGGGAGTCTGGGGGTCATCCTATCATCCGTGCCTTACTATAACAAGGTCAGACTGAATTGCATGACAACCAACCTTCGAGGAATTGACTACAACACAAACAGATCAGACCGCTACCAGGCAGGTACATTGGGGAGCTGGTGGTTTTGGAGATGTCCCCCTCAACAAATCACAGACACGTCGGCTCGGTAATCACAGCACTTCAAAACTAAATACATTTAAAAAGCAGACATTGAATATCCCTTTGAGCATGGTGAAGTTATTAATAACACTTTGGATGGTGTATAAATACACCAAGTCACTACAAAGATAATGGCTGTGATGGAATAAAACTGAGGAAGGATCAACAACATTGTAGTTACTCCAAAATACTAACCTTTTGACAGAGTGAAAAGAAGGAAGCCTGTACAGAATAAAAATATTCTAAAACATGCATCCTGTTTGCAACAAGGCAGTAAAGTAATACTGCAAATAATGTGGCAAAGCAATTAACTTTTTTGTCCTGAATACAAAGTGTTATGTTTGTGGCAAATCCAATACAGCACATTACTGAGTACCACTCTCCATATTTTCAAGCATAGTGGTGGCTGTTATGGGTACACTTGTAATTGTTAAGGACTTGGGAGTTTTTCAGGATAAAAAAAAAATGGAACGGAGCTAAGCACAGGCAACATTCTAGAAGAAAACCTGGTTCAGTCTTCTTTCCACCAGATACTGGGAGATTAAATCACCTTTCAGCAGGACAATAACCTAAAACACATGACCAAATATACACTGTAATTGCTTACCAAGAAGACAGTGAATGTTCCTGAGTGGCTGAGTTAACGTTTTGACTTATATCTGCTTAAAAATCTATGGCAATACCTGAAAATGGTTGGCTAACAATGATCAACAACCAATTTGACAGAGCTTGAAAAATGTAGAAAATAATCATGTGTAAATATTGCAAAGCTGGTGTGCAAAGCTCTTTAGGTGATTTCAAACTTGGTCCCTTTCAGATAATTTTTGCGAACTCAGTGTGGTTCGCTTAATTTTCTGTGCAGCGTGAACACTCAAAAGGAATTCAGGCCCCTCAAAAGAGCCCCCGAAGTGAACCGAACTGAGACCATCTCGAGAGGTGGTCTGAGGTCGGTTCGCTTGAATTCCGCGGTCTGGTTCCCTTTTTTAATACAATGTGAATGCAAAGCTCCCCAGGTACTCTTGTCATTATTCCTGCACCACACACTAGACTACTGCAACACCGTTTCCCCTGCCATAAACCCTCACATTGTTGCCACAAAAGAGAGAAGATGATGATGTGCAGATTTGCAGGGGGCTGTTTTTGGATATTGATTAGCGATTGTCAAGGATGCACAGAAATTCCAAAATGTGTGGAGAGAGCTATATAAGCTGTTTATTGATTGTGGGGTTCGAATAATGTGAGAAGACAATATATTTGGTACAAATCACAACATAGCGTACAAAATCGATTCCAGCTCTTAAAGGGTCAGGTGCCTGCCTACCTTGTGTGTACAATTTTCAAATACAGCATTATTTATTCTGCAGTTTTTATATTGCTATTTATTCTGTTACCAATCAAATGTACATGTTAATAGTATATTCTGTATGTTATTATTATGTCTCATATTTACCTAAATTACATCTATTAGCTTCCAAAATGTAAGTAGGTATATCAAGCTGTCTGATAACACATTCTGATTGAATGGCTTGTCCTGCACTTTGTAAAAACCCAGTGTGTATGTTGGAAAAATATCTTGGTTCCTTTCTAAACAAATCAAAGTGAATGCAAAGAGGACTCAGTCCACAAAATAGGTAACGAAACTGGCAAAAGAGTTTAGTCCTCATTCAAAGGCAAGGGCAGTGTGAATACAAAGAGAACTGAGTTTAGTTTTTTTTCACTTTAAAGAGGACTATATGTGAAAACACCCTTAGAGACTTACCCAGAAACACTCACAGCTGTAATCGCTGCCAAAGGTGATTCTAACATGTATTGATTCTGGGGTATGAAAACTTACAGTTGAAGTCGGTAGTTTAAATACACCTTAGCCTGTCATGCATATGTGTAGGAACGGACCAAGGCGCAGCGTGAGTATCGTTCCACATCTTTTATTAGAATGTGAAACTTTGCAAGACAAACAATAAACCATAAACAAAAACACAAACCGTGACGACAGAGGTGCAACATGCACTAACTCAAAAATAATCTCCCACAAATACAAGTGGGAAAAACAACTACTTAAATATGATCCCCAATTAGAGACAACGATGACCAGCTGCCTCTAATTGGGAATCATACAAAAACCCCAACATAGAAAAAAGAAACTAGATAAAACCCCCCAGTCACACCCTGACCTACTCTACCATAGAAAATAAGAGCACTCTATGGTCAGGATGTGACAGTACCCCCCCAAAGGTGCGGACACCGGCCGCAAAACCTGAAACCAAAAGGGAGGGTTGGGGGGGGTGTCTAGTGTTGGTGGCGGCTCTGGTGCAGGACGAAGAACCCTCTCATCCTGCGAATCCGCCAGCATCGCTGGAGGCTCCGGGCCGCCGACCGTCTCAGAAGGTTCCGGACAGTGGGCCGTCTCAGGAGGCTCCGGACCGTGGGCCGTCTCAGGAGGCTCCGGACTGTGGGCCGTCTCAGGAGGCTGCGGATTGGGAACTGTCGCCGGAAGCTCTGGACTGGGAACTGTCGCCGGAAGCTCTGGACTGGGAAGGCGCACTGGAGGCCTGGGGCGTGGAGCTGGAACAGGTAGCGCCGGACTGGTGACACGCACTTCAGGGCGAGTGCGAGGAGCAGGCACAGGAGGTACCTGACTGAGGACACGCACTTCAGGGAGAGTGCGAGGAGGAGGCACAGAACGTACTGGGCTGTGGAGGCACACTGGAGACCTGGTGCGTAGAACCAGTGCAGGATATACTGGACCGAGGAGACGCACTGGAGGTCCGTAGCGTAGAGCTGGCACAACCTGTCCTGGCTGAATGCTCACTTTAGCCTGGCAAGTGCGGGGCGCTGGCACAGGACGCACTGGGCTGTGAAGGCGCACTGGCGACACAGTGCGTAGAGCCGGTGCAGGATATCCTGGGCCGAGGAGACGCACCGGAGACCAGGAGCGCTGAGCCGGCACAACCCGTCCTGGCTGAATGCTCACTTTAGCCCGGCAAGTGCGGGGAGCCGACAATGAGCGCACCGGGCTGTGAATGCGCACTGGAGATACGGTGCGCATTATCGCATAACACGGTGCCTGACTGGTCACAAGCTCCCCACGGTTAGCACGGGGAGTTGGCTCAGGTCTAAAACCTTACTCCGCCAATCTCCCCGTGTGCCCCCCCCCTTCCATTTTTTTGGAGCTGCCTCTTGGGCTTCTGTCGTTGCCGTGCTAATTCCTTGTATCGTCGCCGTTCCTCTCTCGCTGTCTCCGCCTGCTTCCATGGCAGGGTCTTGTCCCCTGCCATTACCTCCTCCCAGGTCCAGGATGTCCTCCACTCCCTTTTCTCCCGGGCCCAGGGTCCCTGCTCCTCCTGGGCACGCTGCTTGGTCCTTTGGTGCTGGGAGATTCTGTCACGCATGTGTGTAGGAACGGACCAAGGCGCAGCGTGAGTATCGTTCCACATCTTTTATTAGAATGTGAAACTTTGCAAGACAAACAATAAACCATAAACAAAAACACAAACCGTGACGACAGAGGTGCAACATGCACTAACTCAAAAATAATCTCCCACAAATACAAGTGAGAAAAACAACTACTTAAATATGATCCCCAATTAGAGACAACGATGACCAGCTCCCTCTAATTGGGAATCATACAAAAACCCAAACATAGAAAAAATAAACTAGATTAAAAAAAAACAGTCACACCCTGACCTAATCTACCATAGAAAATAAGAGCACTCTATGGTCAGGACAATTCCTGACATTTAATCCTAGTAAAAATTCCATGTCAGGTCAGTTAGGATCACCACTTTATTTTAAGAATGTGAAATGTCAGAATAATAGTAGAGAAAATTATTTCTTTCAGCTTTTATTTCTTTCATCACATTCCCAGTGGGTCAGAAGTTTACATACACTCAATTAGTATTTGGTAGCATTGCCTTTAAATTGTTTAACTTGGGTCAAACGTTTCGGGTAGCCTTCCACAAGCTTCCCACAATAAGTTGGGTGAATTTTGGCCCATTCCGCCTGACAGAGCTGTTGTAACTGAGTCAGGTTTGAAGGCCTCCTCTCTCACATATGCTTTTTCAGTTCTGCCCACAAATGTTCTATAAGATTGAGGCCAGGGCTTTGTGATGGCCACTCCAATACCTTGACTTTGTTGTCCTTAAGCCATTTTGCCACAACTTTGGAAGTATGCTTGGGGTCATTGTCCATTTGGAAGACCCATTTGAGACCAAGCTTTAACTTCCTGACTGATGTCTTGAGATGTTGCTTCAATATATTCACATAATTTTCACAATGCCATCTATTTTGTGAAGTGCACAAGTCCCTCCTGTAGCAAAGCACCCCCACAACGTGATGCTGCCACCCCCGTGTTCCACGGTTGGGATGGTGTTCTTCGGCTTGCAAGCCTCCCCCTTTTTCCTCCAAACATAACGATGGTCATTATGGCCAAACAGTTCTATTTTTATTTCATCAGACCAGAGGACATTTCTCCAAAAAGCTGAGCGGCCTTTCAGGTTCTGTGGATATAGGACTCGTTTTACCGTGGATATAGATACTTTTGTACCTGTTTCCTCCAGCATCTTCACAACGTCCTTTGCTGTTGTTCTGGGATTCATTTGCACTTTTCGCACCAAAGTACATTCATCTGTAGGAGACAGAACGCGTCTCCTTCCTGAGCGGTATGATGGCTGTGTGGTCCCATGGTGTTTATACTTGCGTACTATTGTTTGTACAGATGAACGTGGTACCTTCAGGCATTTGGAAATTGCTCCCAAGGATGAACCAGACTTGTGGGGGTCTACCATTGTTTTTCTGAGGTCTTGGCTGATTTCTTTTGATTTTCCCATGATGTCAAGCAAAGAGGCACTGAGTTTGAAGGTAGGCCTTGAAATACATCCATAGGTACACCTCCAATTGACTCAAATGATGTCAATTAGCCTATCAGAAGCTTCTAAAGTCATTTCTGGAAATTTCCAAGCTGTTTAAAGGCACAGTCAACATAGTGTATGTATAATTCTGACCCACTGGAATTGTGATACAGTGAATTATAAGTGAAATAATCTGTCTGTAAACAATTGTTGGAAAAATGATCTGTGTCATGCACAAAGTAGATGTCCTAACTGACTTGCCAAAACTATAGTTTGTTAACAAGAAATTTGTGGAGTGGTTGAAAAATGAGTTTTAATGACTCCAACCTAAGTGTATGTAAACTTCCGACTTTCTAAAAACATGTTTTCACTTCGTCATTATGGAATACATTTATTATTCAGGCTGCAACACAACAACATGCGGAACAAGTCAAGGGGTATGAATACTTTCTGAACTCATAGAGCGTAGCAAAACCAAATGAGTTCTTCTTTCAGTTTACACTAGGTCTATGCTCTGGAGCTCAGAAACAACCAATCACGCTAGGGATAAGCTAATTGCAGTTGTTTCCATTTTGGCTAATGTTCTTAAGACACAATCTGCTAAAACCAGCAAGTGCGTGAAGATGCTTTTCACATAAATCCCACCACAGCCATGAGAGAACAGACATAGAGAGATTTATCTCCCTCCTCTGGAGGGATTATAGTGAATTATAGTGTCTAAAAGGCCAGCAAAACACGGTAGCCCAGCAACCAGGTACGATTATCCTCAACAATGAGACGGTGAATAGCTCCACAATGACCTTTCTGAAATACTCAAGTGAAAATATACATGAAGATGTATGCATTGGTGGGCATTGGTCTTCATGTTATTGTGGTTTTAAAGATATATGCTGTTACATATGAATAGGCAAACATGTTATATGATATTCACAGTGCAGTGAGATGAAACATATCAACAAATCTGCTGATTTGCACAATATTTTTGTAAAGCAATCTCTATGTGCTTAGAATCAACATTCTGCAGATAATAGGCGGTGGGCCGAAGCATCGCATTTGCTTTATTTAAAAAAATGGTTTTTAATGTATTTCTAGATTTTCAGATATAACAACAAAAACAGTACAACCCCAACCCCTCATTCTCCCTCCCTCCCTCCCTCCCTCCCTCCCTCCCTCCAAGGCATCTATAATAGTAAGTTTAATATGAAAGAAAAACAAAAACAAACAGTAATAGAAACAAAAACAATGGAGAAAAAAGTTAAATAAAAGTATTATCAGCATAAACAGCCACTAGAACAGACATGACTGCTTACCAAACTATGCAAGTTACACTTGGTAAAAGACAGGCTCTCCACGTACTGTATTAATGGGGACCAGGTTAAGTCAAACTTCTGTCGGGACCCATGCACAGTATACCTAACCTTCTCCAGAGGCAGAGATGACATCACTTCCTTAACCCACTGCATAAAGGAGGGCGGCTTTGCAGACTTCCAGTGAAAGAGGACAAGGCGGCAAGCTAGCAGCGAGGCAAATGCGATGACGCGTAGTAGCATTTTGGTCTAGGGGAAGTACCCCAAAAATGGTAGTGACCGGGTAGGGGCTAATAGTCGTTCAAAAGTTTGGGGTCACTTAGAAATGTCCTTGTTTTTGAAAGAAAAGCACATTTTTTGTCCATTAAAATAACATGCATTTTTCTGAAATACAGTGTAGACATTGCTAATGTTGTAAATTACTATTGTAGCTGGAAACTGCTGATTTTGAATGGGATATCTACATAGGCGTACAGAGGCCCATAACTGTTGGTTAGGGACTCGTAAGTAAGCATTTCATTTACGTCACTGTTGTATTCAGCGCATGTGACTAATACAATTTGATTTGAAATTTGATTTGATCTAATCATCTCTTCCCAGTGTCACAGATTGACATGGCATTCCAGTTCTGGCATAGGAACGGTCTGGTGTTTTTTTGTGACATATTTGTTGATAACACATTTGTCTCAGTTGATACTCTGAGAGTTGAACATAATATTCCCAATACCCACTTTTTAGATACCTGCAAACTCACAGCTTTGCCAAAAAACATGTCCCTACATTTCCACTCAAGCCTCCTAAGTGTCCAGTCGAGAGGTGCTTAGAGCTTAACCCTTATCTGAAAGGCACAATCTCCAGACTATACCGTGTGGAGGCAGAGAGAACAGTCTATGACTTGGGTGGCTGGAGTCTTTGACAATTTTTAGGTGAATCAGGTGAATCCAAGCTATGATCCCTTATTGATGCCACTTGTTAAATCCACTTCAACCAGTGTAGATGAAGGGAAGGTAACAGGTTAAATAATAATTTTTAAGCCTTGACAATAATTGAGACATGGATTGTGTATCTGTGCAATTCAGAGGGTGAATGGGTAAGACAAATGATTTAAGTGCCTTTGAACGGGGCATGGTAGTAGGTGCCAGGTGCACCAGTTTGAGTGTCAAGAACTGCAACGCTGCTGGGTTTTTCACGCTCAACAGTTTCCCATCAAGAATGGTCCATCTGTCACGCCCTGACCTGAGAGAGACGGTTTGCTTCTCTATGTGGTTAGGTCAGGGTGTGGGGTGGGCATTCTATGGTGTCTATTTCTTTGTGTTGAGCCGAGTATGGTTCCTAATCAGAGGCAGCTGTCTATCGTTGTCTCTGATTAGGAATCATACTTAGGCAGCCTTTCCCCACCTGTAGTTGTGGGATCTTATTTTTGTACTGCTCGTTGTAGCCTGCAAGACGTGACGGTCGTTTGTCATTTGTTTATGATTTTGTTTAAAGTGTTCTGGTTTATAATAAATGAAGATGAACACTCACCACGCTGCACTTTGGTCTACTCCTTTGGATGGTCTTTACACCATCACCCAAATGACATCCAGCAAACTTGACACAACTGTGGGAAGCATTGGAGCCAACCTGGGCCAGCATCCCTGTGGAATGCTTTTGACACCTTGTAGACTCCATGCCCCGACGAATTGAGGCTGTTCTGATGGCAAAAGGGGCTGCAACTCAATATATATTCATAATGTTTGTACACTCAGTGTATAACTATGCCAAAACATGGTTAAAAAATGTAATTCAGAGACAGAGAGATAGCTAATGAAACACTAGCTAGCTTCCTGAGCAGGCAAATGTATAGTAGCTGGCTAGGCTAGTCAAACTATAACATTGGCTAGCTTTCAATAAATTTGCTAAGTTACCTTTTCATGTGATCAAGACAATTCTCGTTTCATGCTGCATTTCAAGTCCACTCGAAAAAAATATATATCTTATTACAGTCTTCATCACCCACAGACAGCAGCTCAAATTTTTATGCGAGGCTGTGTTTACTTAGATAGAAGCAGGTCATTGGCTGCCTTCATCACGAAGGGTATATACGGGAGTTCGATTGGTTCCAAGTTATGCAGTTTGACAAATTTGCCTGAGCAGACAGTGCTGAAATATACTTTTTAATGAAAAAAAATTTGCAAGAAAAGAAGGTGCCAAAAAATTCAATAGTCATCAAAAGAATGTTTTACTGTGAAATACAAAACCTCAGCTCCTCCCTCGACGGCGATCGATCAACTTCATGTTTTTCGGCTTCGGTCCACCGCTTATAAAACGAAGGACCACCGCAGAGAGAAAACACATTGTGTGCATCTTCTCTCAGTATGTAAAGGAAATACTGAGAAAATCAGTGTCCCGAGAGAAAACATACTGTCCAATTTCAACTGGAAAAATACTACAATATTTAGAATGAGAACAGGCATCAGCTTCACAACTCTGATATAAAACATACTGACAGCAATATCCTGCTGGAAGGCTGAGAGAGAGAGAGAGAGTGAGAAAGATTGAGAGAGAGAGAGAGAGAGAGAGAGAGAGAGAGAGAGAGAGAGAGAGAGAGAAAGAAGGATAGAGAGGAAGATGGAGATGGAGAGACAAAGAGAAAGAGAGAGAGAGCAATGTGAGAGAGAGAGCAATGTGACAGAGAGAAATGAGAGAGAAAGAGAGAAAAATGGAGAGAAAGAGAGTGCAACGTGACAGAGATAAATGATAGTCGTCACATTGACTCTCACAAAAGCCACTTTACCTTGACATTTCAGGCAGAAGCAGAAAGGGATTTCACTCTTTCTCCATCAATAAAAAGACATGCAGTTGATCTACAAGCCACTAGGCCATAGCAATATTGGACATGTTCAGAAGAGATCTACAGATGGTTATCGACTTCTGGGTGAGACATTTGTGCTACTGGAATTTACTTTTTGAACCAGGAATACACAAAGAACAGTGTGCTCCGTTGGTCTGTGATGTCTCTGTCAAATGCAAACTTCCAAATCAAATCAAAAATCAAATCAAATTTTATTAGTCACATTTATTTTTTTATTTCACCTTTATTTAACCAGGTAGGCTAGTTGAGAAAAAGTTCTCATTTACAACTGCGACCTGGCCAAGATAAAGCAAAGCAGTGCGACACAAACAACAACACAGAGTTACACATGGAATAAACAAATGTACAGTCAATAACACAATAGAAAAGTCAATATACAGTGCGTGCAAATGAGGTAAGATTAGGGAGGTAAGTCAATAAATAGGCCATAGTGGCGAAATAATTACAACTTAGCAATTAAACACTGGAGTGATAGATGTGCAGAAGATGAATGTGCAAGTAGAGATACTGGGGTGCAAAGGAGCAAAAAATAAATAAATAACAATATGGGGATGAGGTAGTTGGATGGTCTATGTACAGGTGCAATGATCTGTAAGCTGCTCTGATAGCTGATGCTTAAAGTTAGTGAAGGAGATATGAGTCTCTAGCTTCAGTGATTTTTGCAATTCGTTCCAGTCATTGGCAGCAGAGAACTGGAAGGAAAGGCGGCCAAAGGAGGAATTGGCTTTGGGGGTGACCAGTGAAATATACCTGCTGGAGCGCGTGCTACATGTGGGTGCTGCTATGGTGACCAGTGAGCTGAGATAAGGCGGGGCTTTACCTAGTAAAGACTTACCTAGTATGACCACATGCGTCGAAAACAACAGGTGTTCACCTTACAGTGAAATGCTTACTTACGAGCCCCTAACCAAAAATGCAGTTTAAAAAATACAGATAAGAATAAGAGATAAAAGTAACAAGAAATTAAAGAGCAGCAGGAAAATAACAATAGCGAGACTATATACAGGGGGTTACAGATACAGAGTCAATGTGCGGGGGCACTGGTTAGTTGAGATAGTATGTGCATGTAGGTATAGTTAATTAAAGTGACTATGCATAGATGACATCAGCGAGTGGCAGTGGTGTAGAGGGGGGGGTCAATGCAAATAGTCTGGGTAGCCATTTGAATAAATGTTCAGGAGTCTTATGGCTTGGGAGTAGAAGCTCTATAGAAGCTCCGTTACCGCTTGCTGTGCGGTAGCAGAGAGAACAGTCTATGATTAGGGTGGCTGGAGTCTTTGACAATTTTTAGGGCCTTCCTCTGACACCACCTGGTATAGAGGTCCTGGATGGCAGGAAGCTTGGCCCCAGTGATGTACTGGGCCATTCACACTACCCTCTGTAGTGCCTTGCAGTCGGAGGCAGAGCAGTTGCCTGTCCTAGGCAGTGATGCAACCAGTCAGGATGCTCTCGATAGTGCAGCTGTAGAACCTTTTGAGGATCTGAGAACCTTTGTCAAATCTTTTCAGTCTCCTGAGGGGGAATAGGTTTTGTCATGCCCTCTTCACGACTGTCTTGGTGTGCTTGGAACATGTTAGTTTGTTGGTGATGTGGTCACCAAGGAACTTGAAGCTCTCAACCTGCTCCACTGCAGCCCCGTCGATGAGATTGGGGGCGTGCTCGGATCTCTTTTTCCTGTAGTCCACAATCATCTCGTTTGTCTTGATCACGTTGAGAGAGAGGTTGTTGTCTTGGCACCACATGGCCAGGTCTCCCTATAGGATGTGTCGCCGTTGATCAGGCTTACCACTGTAGTGTCATCAGGAAATGTATTGATGGTGTTGGAGTCGTGCCTGGCCGTGCAGTCATGAGTGAACAGGGAGTAGAGGAGGGGGCTGAGCACGCACCACTGAAGGGCCCCTGTGTTGTGGATCAGCGTGGCGGATGTGTTGTTACCTACCCTTACCACCTGGGGGCAGCCCGTCAGGAAGTCCAGGATCCAGTTGCAGAGGGAGGTGTTTAGTCCCGGGGTCCTTAGCTTATTGATATTCTTTGAGGGCACTATGGTGTTAAAAGCTGAGCTGTAGTCAATGAATAGCATTATCATATGTGTTCCTTTTGTCCAGGTGGGAAAGGGCAGTGTGGAGTGCAATAGAGACAGCATCATCTGTGGATCTTTTGGGGCGGTATGCAAATTGAAGTGGGTCTAGGGTTGATGGAGTTGATGTGAGCCATGACCAGCCTTTCAAAGCACTTCATGGCTACAGACGTGAGTGCTACGGGTCGGTAGTCATTTTGGCAGGTTACCTTAGTGTTCTTGGGCACAGGCACTATGGTGGTCTGCTTAAAACATGTTGATATTACAGACTCAGACATGGAGAGGTTGAAAATGTCAGTGAAGACCCTTGCCAGTTGGTCAGCGCATGACCGCAGTACACGTCCTGGTAATCCATCTGGCCCTGCGGCCTTGTGAATGTTGACCAGTTAAAAGGTCTTATCGGCTGCGGAGAGCGTGATCACAGTCTTCCGGACAGCTGGTGCTCATACATGTTTCAGTGTTATTTGCCTCAAAGTGAGCATAGAAGTAGTTTAGCTCGTCTGGTAGTCTAGTGTCACTGGGCAGTTCTCGGCTGTGATTCCCGTTGTAGTCTGTAATGGCTTGCAAGCCCTGCCACATCCGACGAGCGTCAGAGCCATTGTAGTACGATTTGATCTTAGTCCTGTATTGACGCTTTGCCTGTTTGATGGTTCGTCGGAGGGCATAGCGGGACTTCTTACAAGCTTCCGGGTTAGAGTCCCGCTCCTTGAAAGCGGCAGCTCTAGCCTTTAGCTCAGTGTGGATGCTGCCTATAATGTGGGGACTATGGGGACGACGTCATCGATGCACTTATTGATGAAGCCAATGACTGTGGTGTACTCCTCAATGCCATCGGAGGAATCCCGGAACATATTCCAGTCTGTGCTAGCAAAACAGTCCTGTAGCTTAGCATCTGCTTCCTCTGACCACTTTTTTATTGATCTAGTCACTGGTGCTTCCTGCTATAATTATTGGTTGTAAGCAAGAATCAGGAGGATAGAATTATGGTCAGATTTGCCAAATGGAGAGCGAGGGAGAGCTTTGTGTGTGTCTCTGTGTGTGGCGTATAGGTGGTCCAGAGTTCTTTTTCCTCTGGTTGCACATTTAACATGTTGATAGAAATTTGGTAAAACGGATTTAAGTTTCCCTGGATTAAAGTCCCCGGCTAATTGGAGCGCCACCTCTGGGTGACCGTTTTCTTGTTTTCTTATGGCGGAAAACAACTCATTCAATGTTGTCTTAGTGCCAGCCTCTGACTATGGTGGTATGTAAACAGCTACAAAGAATACAGATGAAAATTCTCTTGGTAGGTAGTGTGGTCTACACCTTATCATGAGATACTCTACCTCAGGCGAGCAAAGCTCGAGACTTCCTTAGATATCATGCACCAGCTGTTGTTTACAAAAATACATACACCACCGCCCCTTGTCTTACCAGACGCCGCTGTTCTATCCTGCCGATACATTGTATAACCAGCCAGCTGTATGTTGATATTGTCGTTGTTCAGCCACGACTCCGTGAAGCCTAAGATGTTACAGTTTTTAATGTCCCGTTGATAGTTTAATCTTCCGCGTAACTCGTCGGTTTTATTCTCCAAAGATTGTACGTTTGCTAGCAGAATGGAGGTAAGTGGGGGTTTATTCGATCGCCTACGAATTCTCAGAAGGCAGCCCAACCTTCTTTCTCCGCCTCCTCTTCACGCAGATCGCAGTATATCCTTCACGTCGGGCTCGTCAGAGTCATGAAAGGAAAAAAAGGATTCTGCTAGTCCGTAGTGAGTAATCGCAGTCCTAATGTCTAGAAGTTATTTTCGGTCATAAGAGACGGTAGTGGCAACATTATGTACAAAATAAGTTACAAACAAATAAACGAACAAAAACCACAATCGGCTGGGGGCACTCCGGAAAAGGTTTGTCCAATCTTGATAAGTCAGAACTCCTCAGGCAACAGGCAGCTGCTGATATTGATGATAGAACACTGCTTTCAAATTCTATTCTCAGAGTTTTTACATGACCTTCACGCATTCCTCCTCTGGATCATCCAGATGGTCATTGGCAAACTTCAGACGGGCCTGAACATGCGCTGGCTTGAGCAGGGGGACCTTGCGTGCGCTGCAGGATTTTAATCCATGACGGCGTAGTGTGTAACTAATGGTTTTCTTTGAGACTGTGGTCCCAGCTCACTTCAGGTCATTGACCAGGTCCTGCCATGTAGTTCTGGGCTGATCCCTCACCTTCCTCATGATCATTGATGCCCCACGAGGTGAGATCTTGCATGGAGCCCCAGACCGAGGGTGATTGACCGTTATCTTGAACTTCTTCCATTTTCTAATAATTGCGCCAACAGTTGTTGCCTTCTCACCAAGCTGCTTGCCTATTGTCCTGTAGCCCATTCCAGCCTTGTGCAGGTCTACAATTTTATCCCTGATGTCCTTACACAGCTCTCTGGTCTTGGCCATTGTGGAGAGGTTGGAGTCTGTTTGATTGAGTGTGTGGACAGGTGTCTTTTATACAGGTAACGAGTTCAAACAGGTGCAGTTAATACAGGTAATGAGTGGAGAACAGGAGGGCTTCTTAAAGAAAAACTAACAGGTCTCTGAGAGCCGGAATTCTTACTGGTTGGTAATTGATCAAATACTTACAGTATGTCATGCAATAAAATGCAAATGAATTACTTAAAAATCATACAATGTGATTTACTGGATTTTTGTTTTAGATTCCGTCTCTCACAGTTGAAGTGTACCTATGATAAAAATTACAGACCTCTACATGCTTTGTAAGTAGGAAAACCTGCAAAATCGGCACTGATGGCGCAAAAGCCATGACAGGGAGACATAGTGGTCGCGTATGCAAGCAGTTGCTCCTGACGCTACTCTGGTACACTGCAGCATCCACCGAGAGGTTCTTGCTGCCAAGGGAATCCCTGACAGCTTGAAATACTTTTTGAAAACTACAGTGAAAATTGTTAACTTTGTTAAAGCAAGGCCCCTGAACTCTCGCGTCTTTTCTGCATTATGCAATGATACAGGCAGCGACCATGTAATGGTTTTACAACATACTTATATTTACAATAAAAGTGACTCCAAAATGTCACAATACATTTACCATTCATTTTTACTGGGAACAACATAATCTGAAACGCAACCAAAACAAACCGCAAAAGCATCCAAGAAGTTTGTAGTCACTTGATGTAGTAATTGCATGCTAGGAATGCAGCCAAATACTACAATTTTGATTACTTTAATACTACAGGTGAATTTGTCAAAATACTTATGACACCTTCAAAATTGGGGGACTAGATACATAGTGCTTTCATCTCTAAACAGTTGGTTATCAAGGGGCAAAGTATTGACATGTTTTTAAAAATTGAGAGACGAGCTGAAAGTTTTCTTTACAGACCATCATTTTCACTTGTCTGACCCCTTGCATGATGACGAGTTTCTCACATGACAGGCCTATCTGGGTGATGTTTTTTCGCAACTATATTCAATGTGCGGGACAAAATTGAGGCTATGATTAAGAAGTTGGAGCTCTTCTCTGTCTGCATTAACTTGGACAACACACAGGTCCTTCCATCATTGTATAATTTTACGGACAATATCAAATATGGTATAGCGAAGCACCTGAGTGAGCTGGGTGTGCAATTACGCAGGTACTATATCGAAATGGATGACACAAACAACTGGATTCGTTGTCCCTTTCATGTGCTGCCTCCAGTCCACTTACCGATATCTGAACAAGAGAAAGTCATCGAAATTCTGTGAAAATGTAATTTAATCAGAAGCCACTGCCAGATTTCTGGATAGGGCTGCGCTCAGAGTATCCTGCTTTGGCAAATCGAGCTGTTAAGACACTGATACCCTTTGCCACCATGTACCTACAGTATGTGAGAGTGGATTCTCAGCCCTCACTAGCATGAAAACTAAATACAGGCACAGACTGTGTGTGGAAAATGATTTAAGACTGAGACTTTCTCCAATACAGCCCAACATTTGCAGAGTTATGTGCATCCTTTCAAGCACACCCTTCTCATTAACCTGTGGTGAGTTATTCACAATTTTTGATGAACACATAAGGTTTTATATTTAAGATGGCTAAATAAAAAGCAAAATGATTGATTATTATTATATTATTATTTGTGCCCTGGTCCTATAAGAGCTCTTTGTCACTCCATGAGCCGGGTTGTGACAAAAACTCACACTCATTCTTATGTTTAATAAACGTATCGTATAGTGTGTGTCGCAGGCTTACAATGACGGCAAAAAACAACATTTGAGAGTGCGCTGACTCTAGTGTTAGAGGGGGTACGCAGCTATAGGTTGAATGTTTGAAAGGGTACGGGACTATACAAGTTTTGGAACCACTGCAATAAGGCATAAAGGTGAAACTGCAAAAAATGTAATTAACTTCATGTCCAATACATAGTGTTATGTTTGAGGCAAATCCAACACATCACTGAGTACAATTCTTCATATTTTCAAGCATGGTGGTGGCTGCATCATATTATGGGTATACTTGTCATTGGCAAGGACGAGGGATTTCTTTACGATCAAAATAAACATTATAGAGCTAAGCACAGGCAAAATCCTAAAGGTAAAACTGGTTCAGTCTGCTTTCCAACAGACACTGGGAGACAAATTCACCTTTCAGCCGGACAATAACCAAAAACACTAGGCCAAATACACTAGAGATCCTTACCAATTACATTGAAAGTTCCTGAGTGGCCTTCATTTTCAATTAATTTGCAAAAATGTCAAACAAAATGTTTTAACTTTGTCATTTTAGGGTATTGTTTGTAGATAGGTGAGAAAAAATATATTTAATCAATTTTAAATTCAGGCTATAATACAACAAAATGTGGAATAAGTCAAGGGGTATGAATAATTTCTGAAGGCACTGTATTTGCTAAGGGGATTTAATTCCAGGTGTCTTGGCCAATAGCTTTTCTTCCAATCAACCAATGAAATACCTCTGCAGCTATGATACCTGGAGAGCCCCTAGTCAATATTATAGGACCAATTATGTGGTCAATTAAGTGAAAAACATGAGGAAGAAAACAACTGCACACATAGCCCACGCATGCAACACGCACATGTCGCATGTAAACACACACATGCACACACCGTGGCCATTCCAGGACTTTTTAATGAGGGCCATATTATGTCCTGGCCAGAAGTATCATAGTTGATTGTGGTGGCTACCTGTCGTCATTCTGAAAAGACTGGTCCCCCAGCAGCAGGTCCCTGAAGCGGTAGCGGGGCGGTAGAGGGGGGACCTCAGAGTCCACTTCCGCCATCTTCAGGGCTGAGATGTCCAGAATAACTCCAGTGTTGCTGCTGTTGTTCTTCTGCAGAGTCTCAGTGGACGATGACCTGACAGGATTATAGAGATATAGAAATATAAGAAATATGGATTGTTGGCTGGCTTTTAATACGCACTCTGATTGCTGCATGGCTTTTGACCTGATCTCTGACACTCAGACATGTTGATTTCCTGACAGAGCACTGAGGATGTTAGAATAGTCTCACATTGGGAATATGATATTTTTTGAGTTGTTGACATCACAGACATAAAATTATGACCTATGTGACTCGTTTCAGGAAACTAGGCGTATGTCGCGCGTCACTACTTCCCAGGAGAGCCATTTGAACATAAACGTATTGTTTTTATCAAAATGCGTTTTTTTGCCAGAAATGCCTTCTGGAACATGTGAACTTTAATGTGCCTTAATAACAAACTTGTATGCCATCTGTAAATACAAATACATTTGTTAAATTACAATCCTAGTTGGTTGAGCCACAGAAAAAGATAGCAAAGTTCGGATGGGTCTGCCATGTGTAGGTAATCTTTTCTAATGCAGCTTTTGTTTTGTTAAGATTTCACGTAGTAGAACTGCATAAGTGTTGCTCTCCACTTTCAGGAGGACCAAGTTTTTAAATCAGTGGAATTAGAGTATGATAGCTAAGGAGATGGTGAAAACACCTGTCTATGGATTACATCTTCAAATTGAAGGCAACCAAGGCATTTGTGACAGAGGGAGAAGCGTCCATCCATGTATACGGGTAAGATATTCTAGCTAGCTACATTTTCAGATATTACGAGTTTCTAACATCATGAGTTGGGATCATGGTTCATTATTTAGATAGCTAGCTAGCTAGCTACATGTCTTAACAAAAGACTCCACTATGCAAGTAACCATTTCAATAGAATGTTCATGATGTCACTGCGACAACTGTTTATAGACGTAGCTTCTCAATTTGCTCTGGCTATGTACTCCGATTTCAGAGCACTCTTGTCTGAGTGTGCCAGAGCGCAGAATAACTGACGCATTTACCAAAGCTCAACAACTGTTGAATATGGCCGGTGTCACTAAACGTTGGCAAAAAAGCGTAATTAAATTGTTGCCAGCAGCACAGCTGCAGTCACCAACGCTATGGATAACAACAAAACAGCTTAACCAGCTCTGCTAGGGCGAGTAAAATGGTCAGAGTGAGCTGTTCTCTCATTTGTATCTTGAAGTAGCTAGCAAGCTAGCCAACGTCAGTCATTTAGCTTGGGTGCTTGACCGCTGTTGTTAGGACAGAATTCTCGGATCAACCCTACTCCTCAGCCTCACATGTGAATCCTTAAAGAGATGGGTGGGGCTAAAGCTTAAGAGGGTATGAACGATGCTGCATGGGTGTAGACAAAGTTCTCCAGTAGTAGGTGTACCAAGACATTCAAAGGCCATTTTCTCAAAAGTGAGGTTACAAGTTTATCAACTTTCAAAGCATTACTTTCCCATTGTTCCTCAAGTGTAGTGTATGATATACCATTTTCTAGCTCTGAATCTCTACTTTTATCCAATGTAAAAAACCTCATTTCAAATTTTGCTACATAGGACTGAATTGGCCTGTCGGTCACATATCTCAATGGTTGGCAACATGCACAACCAGTATACTTTCTTTCTTCTTATTCTGTAACTTTCCATTGCAATGAAAGGGAACGAGATGACAAACAAGCAGAAAAGGAAATTACATTTTCATCAGGAGATTTGTTCATATCTGGGTAGATGCAAGAGTGAGTATGTGTGTGTGTGTGTGTGTGTGTGTGTGTGTGTGGATGGGGCACATTTTCATTACGTGGGCAAACATTTATACTGACCAAAAATATAAACGCAACATGTAACGTGTTGGTCCCATGTTTCATGAGCTGAAATAAAAGATCCCAGAAATGTTCCATATGCACAAAAAGCTAATATCTCTCAAATTTTGTGCATGAATTTGTTTACATCCCTGTTATTGAACATTTCTCCTTTGCCAAGATAATCCGTCCACCTGACAGGTGTGGCATATCAAGAAGCTAATTAAACAACATGATCATTATACAGGTGCACCTTGTGCTGGGGACAATTAAATGCCACTCTAAAATATGCAGTTTTGTCACACAACACAATGCCACAGATGTCTCAAGTTTCGATGGAGCGTGCAATTCGAATGCTGACCTGAAGGAATGTCTGCCAGAACTGTTGCCAGAGAATTGAATGTTAATTTTTCTACCATAAGCCGCCTCCAATGTTGTTTTAGAGAATTTGGCAGTACGTCACATGTGCTTACAACTGCAGACCATGTGTAACCACGCCAGCCCAGGACCTTCACATCCGGCTTCATTTATCGGGGAGTCAGGTAATCTAGTGGTTAGAGCGTTGGGCCAGTAACCGAAAGGTTGTTAGATCGAATCCCCGACCTAGTTATGTGAAATCCATAGATTAGTGCCTATTTCCATTGACTGATTTCCTTATATGAACTATAACTAAGATAAATCTTAGAAATTGTTGCATGTTGCGTTTATATTTTTGTTCAGTAAAGAATGTGCTGGAAAGAATTACAACACTTTTGGCATTAGATGGGAAATGAAAAAACGCCTGTTGGAGAGTGACGATGCTAAATCCATTTACTTATGCAGTAATTGAATGGTAAGATTACCCTAAGCAATTTTATCAAATTCAAATTAAAAGAAGGTCATTTTGTCCCTCTGCATTAGATAACTGCACCACAAAGTCTGCACATTTGATCAAGTGGAATTTGATGTCTGAGAACCATTTGCACAGCAACAATACAGTATGTATTCATTATTACTGAATTCTGGGTCTCGGTTTCTGTGACAAACGTATTTATAATAGAAAGCTAATCATTCTAATAAAATAAATTGGATTTGATTGTGGAGGGCTAAACATTATCTAAACTAATACTCTGATTCACATCAAGTCATGCATGAAAACCCTCCAGAGGATACAGAGAGTCCATCTGAGGCTAGATACAGGTAACTGCCAAAATAAAGGAAACACCAACTAAAGTGTCTTAATAGGGCTTTGAGCCGCCAGAACAGCTTCAATACACCTTGGCATAGATTCTACAAGTGTCTGGAACTCTATTGGAAGGATGCGACACCATTCTTCCACAATAAATTCCATAATTTGGAGATTTGTTGATGGTGGTGGAAAATGCTGTCTCAAGTGCTACTCCAGAATGTCCCATGATTGTTCAATTGGATTGAGATCTGGTGACTGAGACAAACACACACACACCCTTTAAACCCCATATGCTGCTTTGAGGCCCCTCTTTCAAAGTCTTCTTCTAGCCATGGTAGCCAAAATAATTGGCAACTATGTATTTTTATACATGACTCTAAGCATAATGGGATGTTTTAATTGCTTAATTAACTCAGGAACCACACCTGTGAGGAAGCACCTGCTTCCAATATACATTATGTTAGTTTGTGTCACATTGAGAGGAATTAAACAGGTCGGAACATTACCTGTCTCCATTGGAACTCGAGGATCGACGTTGCGGGCTCTTAGTCACCTCTTGGCGAGGGATTTAGGGAATTAAAGAGAAAGAGGGGGAGGGGGGAGAGAGAGAGATGAATAATTCATATATTAAGGTGTGAAGGCATGATATGTATCATTATTATTACAGACACAGCATTTCCAGTAATTTAGCTTAAATCTGTGCTGCTGCTGCTAAGCAAGCCAATCCCTCTGAAGTTAGCTCTCTTCCCTTGACTTTCTTCCTCGGGATTACTCCAATACCCAGCTGATGCTTGAGACTTTTTGGGATAAACCCTCTGGATGGTTTATGTCTCACTGTAAACACACTGTTTGATGAAACCCTGTGCATGTTCAAAGTACTGTTTTAGTTTTAGCCAATGAACTGTACTAAGTGGAGTGTTTGATGATCAACAAGCAGTAAAGTGACTCTCAGATGTTCTGTAATAATAACAGACTGCGTAACACAACGTGTGAATGTGCTGTTCCTCAAACACAAGGGAATATGATGGGTTATGAAAATAAGAAGACAAGGCATTGATTTTGAAGTCTATCACATCTCTGATTGTGATGGATTCCTGATCTGGTGAGCCATGTTCTGGGCTAACAAGCATGTTCAATCTATGGCAAGCTATCCTATAGTTAAATCTATAATTAGAAGCTTAGGTGTTGGTGATTCATCTGTAACAGCCATGGTGACTCTATCGCAATCAATTATTTGCGAGACAACCCCACTCACTCGCTCTTTCTCTCTCTCGTTTTCTCTCCACAGAATTTGCTCTTTGCTCTTATCACTTTGCTCAAGTGGACAATATGGCACTCAAATCAATTGTCTGCTGATCCCATGTGTGACAAATGCTCCACTCCATGCTATTAGTTCACCCATGTCAGGCAGCAAGATGGACATCCTGCATAAAAAGCATACACCATGTAATGCATATATATTCAATCTATGCACTGTGCTCAAAGTCCCCTACCTACCATCTCACGTCTCTCACATACATACAGTACATTCTGTACATCGGGCTATCCAGTGGCTAATGACTGTATAGTTCAGGGGGTCATCATGCTAGAGAGTGGGCCCGAAACACACAGAGACAGGGATTTTCCTTGATTAGCAGCCCAGAGGACAGACCCTGAGAAGCTATTCTGTCAGACTGGGGGAAGGGAGAGGAGAGCATGTGGAGATGATAGTGGGCCAGAGTGGAGTGGAGGTGATGGAAGTGGAGGGGAAGCGAAGTGTTTGTGAATATGTGGTATGTCTCTTGCTTATGAAATTCCTGCAATGTAGCCTCTGAGAATGGGTACACAGTGACACACACGTAATAGATTTGGTCACTGGTACTGGCAGTCTGTGAAACTGAGTCTCTTGATAATTAAGCAATAAGGCCCAAGGAGGTGTGGTATATGGCCATTATACCACAGCTAAGGGCTGTCCTTATGCATGACACAACGCGGACTACCTGGATACAGCCCTTAGCTGTGGTATATTGGCAATATACCACAAACCCCCAAGGTGCCTCTAAACTGGTTACCAACGTAATTAAAGCAGTAAAAATAAATGTTTTGTCATACCCGTGTTATATGGTCTGATAAATCACGGCTGTCAGCCAATCAGCATCCAGGGCTCGAACCACCCAGTTGATAATAGAGAATATAGTACACGGTGGAGAGAGACTAGAGCAGATTGGGCAAATACAAATATATGGAGGGAGGAGGAAAATATGGTCCTGAGGTAGAAGAGAAATTTGGGGAATGATGACAATTAGGATGAGGAATACTGGGTATTCTTATTAATAATTTATGCTTTGAGGCCTCTGGAAATGTAGTCAGTCCTATTTTGTTTGAATGAAGTGACGATGCGTATTCTGCTCCGTACTGTTATGATTTATATTTACCTACAACATGAAACATGAGTGTCCGCCTGCAGCGGCAAACTGATAATCAGCTCACTGAATAATAAACACATCTGGATTTTCTGGAAAATATGAGAACTTAAAATTGTATTCATGTTTCGCAATATCAGTGGCTCTTTATGATTTAATGAAGTGAAGTAAATACATAAACCACTACTAAATAAAACCCTGAGACAATGCAATCAAAGTAATATTGACCATAAACGCCAAACACTGAATTCTCCTTCCTTATCTCTACATTTTTTGTTTTCTCCAGAAATACTTGGAATTATGGTAACAACACACAGCACAGCAGCCTCAAAGCAAAAGCAATGCTGTTCATTTAACTCTGAAAGCGTCAAATGTACACTATTTTCAGTGAACATATGAGTCCCACTGTATTGGGGTTAAAATAACACTTTTGAAAGTGTTAAGGATCTAACTATGTTGCAGTGTTCTACATTTAAGTCTGAAAGTGTAAAATGTACACTATTTCAGTGAAAATATGAGTCCAACTGTACTGGTGTTAAAATATCAACTACAGTGTAAAACACAACACTTGATTTAGAGCAAACTGGACTTACTTTGCTTTGTGCTGACGCTGTTACACTATCTCAGTGTAAGATATTAGTGTTACAGAAAATCAGTTTTGGGTGTTGTTTTAACACTGTATGGTGTAAAGCCTAATTTGCATTTTTCGCAGGGTGCCTTTTCTTTTTAAGCAAATTGTAGAGCTAACACACAAGACTGTATCTGTTAGTGACAGAGACATGGTTGTTGAATTATTTTATTTTAAAGCCTGTGGCTTTCACCAAGTGAGTTCCTAGGCGAATGTTATCAATAAAAATTTAACTCTATGAAAATACATTATGTATATCATAAGTCCTTAGAAATTGGCCTAGTTTTACCCTAACACAATGGTGTTAGGAAACTCCTGGTTTACAGGCCACATTAGGCTTGCAAGTTACATTATGCTGGCTTGCAAAGGGATGTGTAATTTCTATTGGAATCCAGCCAGAGTAAGGATAGCCAATAGTAATGTGAAGCCTGCGAACAATTCGTTCTTTTTGAATGACTCTTTTTACTGACTTGAGAGTCATGCTTCATTTTTATGAGTGATTCGTTCATGTTGACATTTATTTGACCTGCTGGCCGCGGGATTAATATGTGCTCCTCCAGCTCAGCCGCTCCGGAGACGTGCTCAGATCAACTACTGTAAAATAGATCATGCAGCTGGCAGCAATAACAGCATAGGTGAGAAAAATACATGTTTAGAACTTGATATTGATCGCATGGTGCAAGAATAAATGAAATTAATTGATTATTGAATGTTTTGATAGACACAACTTTGTAGAACAAAACACTCACAGTCTCTGCTCAATAACTCGAACTCGAAAACAAATTGTTTGGGGCGCTGCAGTTCGTGAACGTCTTTGTGCTTATCGCCCTCACGGCAGTCAATCAATGCATTCCACCAAGAGTTGTTCACAATCTAGTCTGGCCACAACTAGACTACGTTTAAAATGCATCAAGCGATAATCATATTTGTATGACTAGCAAGCAACAAATTTACATTGTTTAAAGCACACTTTTACAAGTCTCAGTCACAAATGACAGCTCCAATAACCCACTTATGGTGAACGACATGTGAACTGGAAGCTTGTAGAATCATGACTCTTTCGAGTTTTCAGTTCATCGTTCGCCGGAATGGGGTCCTGCGTGCTCTGGACATTACGGATTCAAATGAATATTAAATATTAAATATTTTTACTGAACGAGTTGAAAAGACAAGTCAGCAAAAAAAGCCAAACTTCCCATCACTAATATTCATAAATTGAATTTGTATTCACCCGTAACATACATTGAGAATGACTGTCAGGGTTAGGAAACACTACCGAAACCATTTAACCCAGAACAACCATTTCCTTAACAGGTGCAATAAATCTAACTAACTGAATGGATTAGTTTAGTAAAATGTATGTTCTTAATCTTTGTGTAGCATAAGATTATTAATCAATCAATCAATGTACATGCAAAAACACAGATATTAAAAACAATCCTCAAAGATCTACCTGCAGTAGAGCATACTGGGAAATATGATAATGATGTTTAGATGGGATTATTTTACTCTTCACAGTGTAAAACAATAACTTTGGTTATTAACACCAATACTGGCGGTATTTTACACAACTGAGTGTTAATTTCACTTTTACAGAGTGACTTTAACTCCTGAATCAACACTAGAAATATTACAATGAAAAATCAACACAGGCAAATGTGCTGTGTACAATATTAAAAGTTGAATAGACTGCAGTTGATGACAACAATGCATTGCCAGCCAACAGATGTTTGGCTCTCAGTCAATTCCAATCAACGTTGGCCAAGCCAAGACTACTACAGCTGGCCCCAGTTTAGTCCTTACCTGGATCTGTCGGTGTCCGTGGTCCCATCATCGTAAACACACGTCTTGTTTATGATAAAACATCCGCTGCACATTGTCCGTGCAGCCCCGGTCGAGTCGCAGAGGTGGCGGATGTCTTCCGATTTAAATGTTGCCTTGAAAGCTCCGTCTTCTTCATGGATACATTTAAATTAGCCTACATTAGAAAGGGGCCGTCCCCGCTGAAGCCCCTGACAGAGGGTCCACGCATCCAGGTAGAAGTATCTTCTGGTCCTCATGGCGTAGGTAGATTTAAATGTTGCCTTGAAAACTCTGTCTTCTTCATGGATAAATTAGCCTACATTAGAAAGGGGCCGTGCCGCTGAAGCCCCTGATAGAGGGTCCACGCATCCAGGTAGAAGTATCTTCTGGTCCTCGTTGAGAAATATTTCTGACACTACATCTCCGACGGTATTTTCCTTTTTATCTTTAGATTTTACAAGGCTGCTGTTCTTGTTGAACGACAACTTGAAGTAGAATTTTTTCTACTTACGTTTCTTTTTTTAGTTAGAAAATGCCATGTTTTCTTTGTAAAACAATCAAACGCATATCAAAGCAGATACAGGCTAGTGACAGCATCAGATTCAGTGGTCCTAATTGTGTAGCATAATCCATGCGTTGTGTCCACTGCCACACAGGAACTGTCTCCCTCCTGTGTGCATGTGTAAGGGCAGGGTATTGCATGTGGAACGACGGTAAGACGCACATTCACAGTACCCAACCGACGCTCCATGCCCACACACATACATCCATACACAACTCGCCATCTAACGGACAACCTTGAAATCATTTTTATGTTTTGTATCTTCTTCGAAGTAGGCGTGTAATAAATGGAGCTATTGCGTAGTAGACTGAATAGGGACGTGTAAGAGCAAGACCTGCCATTAAAAACTTATCAGAATTAAGTTTAGGAGCCTTCTTAATAATTGTCAATATCTGTAGATGTGGGCTTTTACTTGAACTCATCATCAGTTCCATAGAAAGCTTGTCTGTAGGGAATTATATGACTAACATTCAAGAGAACGTTGTAGGCTACTGTATACAGCTGGATTTCCAGAGGTTACTTTTGTGAGGTGCACTTCATCCTTTCTCAAGTCCTCTGGTGGCGTTGGAGGAGATTGCAGCTCTCCCTTCTCTGAGAATGAAGAGATTTATTGTTGACACTGCAGCTGGTTATGGAATAACACCATAGAATAAATAGCACGGACATGCAGATGTAGTGGTAGGCTATTGTCTGGTGTGGTGTTTTGCATGTACATAAGTATTAATTTATTGTGTTTCCTGTTTTAAAATGTTTTGATCAAAGGAAATAAATGATTGCGATTTTTGTGAAAATTCAAGAATGCTGTACTATTTGTAAATACTGTTTGATTGAGCTTTGAGATGCAGTCAAACATTTAGAACCATAAACATGTAGGCCTATACAAACACAGGTAACAAAAACAGGAAACACAATAAATTAATACTTATGTACATGCAAAACACCACACCAGACAATAGTCTACCACTACATCTGAGAAATAACATTGTATTTGTTTCACCTCCAACCACCCTGTCCTCAGTAACTATTCCCCTTAAAATAATATATTAATGTTCTGTGTAGGGTGTCCAATCAAAACGCATATGATGACCAAATAGTCCAAACCTCATGTCTCTATCATACTCCGTTGAAAGGCTATTGGACTTTCTACCCTTGTAGGGTGGCCAAAATTAGGGTGACTAAATCAATGGAGGCAAGAGAAAATAGGCAATATTGCACAGCATCGCGTCAACTAGGCTGGATCCTGTGCGAGAATGAAGGATGCCTGACAGGCTCACTTTCACGTTGAACTCCGCATCTTTCTTTTCGAATCTGCAGGACCTAAAACTAAAAATCAGTAAGATAGATATCAATTTTGAGACATGGCATGTAGGCCAAGTATTTTCATACTTTAGTATACACTTTTCATATTAATGCGAAATTCCTGTACTTTTTCGAAGATTACCCACAAAAACAAGGTATCTCTGAAATGTCAATGGAGCACCGAGTTTACCGCTGGCTTTTTATTTATGCTACCTGCGAAAAGAACTTTGAAGACGACCACCACAACATTTCGAGAAAGTTGCGTCGAGAAAGCCGCACCGCTATGTCAACAGAGCTCAGTGCTTATTATCGGGAGGGGTCCACCTACGGCATCATCTCTCAGAGCAGTCATCCCTCAGGGTCTCTATGCTGCCATCTTTTGATGTCATCTCTCAGTGCAGTGCATCTTTCAGCAAAAGTGGGGGTTTCGAAACGAGTGGACGTTTCGAAAGGGACCACATAAGGAGAAGTAGGGGGTTTAGAAAGGTGCAGTGGTGTAAAGTACTTAAGCAAGTGTAACCGATGTGAAATGGCTAGTTAGTTAGCGGTGGTGCGCGCTAATAGCGTTTCAATCGGTGACGTCACTCGCTCTGAGACCTGAAGTAGCGCGGCTTTTGTGGCGCGATGGGTAACGATGCTTCGTGGGGTGTCAGTTGTTGTGTGCAAAGGTCCCTGGTTCGAGCCCAGGTCGGGGCGAAGAGAGGGACGGAACCTACACTGTTACATTGATGCTGTTAGTTATGGTCTGCAGAAATGACAGTAAGGAATTGTCTATTCACTCACTGTGAGCTATGTTTTTGATTGTTACCTACTCTTAGCCATGTATGTAACGTTAAGTGTTTCATAAATACAAATGCTAGCGAACGTTAGCTACTGTAACTTGTAAAAAATGCGTTCATTTTACTATGTATTATTAATAATTGAATATTTAAATAATAATAATAATAATTTAAATATCAAGTCATGGCGGTTCGAGTAGTTATGGAATTCCAGCGCTTCTAGTGTTGACTCTTTTTGAAATTCCCACTTCTCCTTAAATGGTTCTTTTTCAAAACCCCCATTTCTCCTAATATGGTTTCTTTCTAAACGCCCACTCCTTTCGAAACCCTCCTCTTTTTCTGATAGATGCACTGCACTGAGAGATTACATATCAGTAGGTGGCAGCATCGAGACCCTGAGGGTTGACTGCACTGAGAGATGACATCGTAGATGGACCCTATTGTTATTAACAGACGTATTAGCTTATAAACTCCGACTTGTTGGATATGCTGTTAATTAAATGTTAGAGAAAGACCCCACTGGACAATTCAGAACATTAATAATCATATTTGTCTTGGTAAAATGTATTTTATAACATACTGTAAGGAAGTAAAATTTCATCACCAAAGCCTGTTTTTACCTGACACCCTATTCTGTGAAAAAGAAGTCACTGAGACTGAACTGAATGAATGGTACAACACTTGAGAAAACAGCAAAATGACTTCAAATGCTGGATATTTTGTCAATGCTAAGGGGGGACTGCTTGATGATTCCAGCATTATTACTTTCAAAGCCTCTCAACCACTCAGAACTTTCCCATGCCAACTATTCAGCCATCACTCACTTATCTTCCTTTAAAACCAATTTCTTCCACAGATATCTTTCTCCCTGGATGCAGTTGTCTTATAGTTACAGTTTACCCAGGGCCATTGTTTGCTTTTAGCAAGTGTTTATGTAATTTACAGCATATCGAATGTTGTAATTTCTGATTGCTAGGGTGTGAGATCAAGGCTGTGACACACGCACGCACGCACGCAAATACACACACATGCCTGCAAAAAAACCCCCACTTTCTGTGTATTTACATCGATTAGAGCTACAACAACAGCTCCATTTACTGCAATCAACAATCTGAACTCTAAAACACAACAGTACTCAAGGTGACATAACCCAGCTAGCACATAAAGTTCTGAGAACAGTATGTTTCTTAGAGCTTGGTGAGGGCGTGGTTGTCCTATGGTTAAATTGCATACAACCTCCCCACAACTTTCTGGGAATGGTGCAGGATAGTTGTTTGGCTATGGAACATTCTCAGCACATTTAACCTCTACAGGATCGGTTTAAGGAACTTGAAAAAAAAAATCTTAGTATTTCATTACTTTTAAAGTTGAAACACGGTTACATATAATTTACATGTTGGTAATGTTTTAGGAACGTTCTCCAACTGGTTTGAAATTGGGAATGTTCTCAAATAGTTCAGAGAACGTTAATAAGAAACAACGTTCTTCTGTGGGAATTTCAGTACTTCAGCATAACGTTTCCTACAGGTTTCCTCATGGTTCTATTTAAAGTCATGCTCTCAAATTGTTCCAAGAATGTGAAGAAAACATTTTATAAAATCCACAAGAAAACTTTTTAGTAACGTTCAGAGAACATTCTAAGAATGTTATTTAAAAAACATATACATTCTGTTCTCAGCATTAACAAAACTCTCTGTATCCTCTATCTTGCTAAGTGTGTTCAAGTGTGTTGTCCTTGCCCACTAACTGGCTACACCTGATCTTAATGAGTGCTTGTTTCCTTTGAAATGGGGTCTGTTTGAATATATAAAAATAAACAGATTTTTATGCATTAAAAAACATGGCATGTTAGCTCCATCCTGGTGGCGCAGTGGACTAAGGACAGTTGTTTGCATGATAAATGCCTAAAGAAATTAATTTCCATGTTTTCTATCTGTGCTTGGAGTTCAAAAAAGTTAAACCAAAATAAGCTAGCAGTTTTATTAAAAGTGTTATTGAAACATTAATTTAAAGTTTTAAGGAAGTTATTCAAAAATAACCTATAATTTCTGTTCTCAGAGCATTAATTAAACCTCAGAGGAAAACATTCAAGGAACCAGAGTAAAACATTCTCAGTTAGAACCTCCATGCAAACAAAAAAATAAATGTTCCCAGAACAGGCAACATTTTTACTTCTGTTCTCAGAACTTTTAAAAAGCTTTCAGTTTTACCGGTCAGGAAAAGTATGGCTTCGTTCCCGCAACCAATATAAAACCAAAAACATACCAAAAACATACATTCCCACAACTTCCAAGGAACCAAGTGTGCTAGCTGGGTAAGGTGTCATTTGGGACACAGCCATACACATCCTAACTGACTTTTCTCAATCATCCTTCAATGTTCCTATCCTGCCTTTCCCTTCATCATACACTTATCAATAAACTATTTCTATTGAAGAAGCATAACTCTATTTACAGGAGTCTAACAGTTGCTGTCGCAGAAATTCCATACAGCTTCCGCTGTAATCGTCCTATGTTACATAGTCATATCATTTTATAAATCATATTTGTGGGTATGATTACTACTTGGACATACACTTAATAAATTATAAATAAATAAATAATATAATAAATATTATGAATCCATAAGGTATTGTCCATCAACGTTATATCCAGTTACAGGCTGTAACCATGTTTTGTGTTCAACATGGCAACATGGCCTCCTGGATGCTTGGTCTTCATGCTCCCAAAGTGTCTGAAAACAAAGCAGGGGGAAGAACTTACATTATTATCTTAAGAAAATAACCAAAAGAAATATACTCCCCAGTCTAACTGCATAAAATATGTATAAGAGTCTCCTCTTTCATTAGAACTTGGCTGATGATGAGCCAGAGCCGCAGAGAGTATGCAAATAGAACAGTCTTAAAAAGCATCTGCAGTGCACACTACAGTAGTTACTAGTCTTTCTCTTCCCACAAAATAAAGCATATTTCTTGATCGACTAGATACAACTGATTGTGGCCACTCCACCTAATACTGTACATACTGTACCTCCATGTGTTTGACTCGTGGTTGTATACTTCTATTGTTTTCAGATTGGTAATGCCATCAGAGCCTCCTACAGCCAACAACGACCCATTGAACACCATCAGGGACATCTGAAAAGGACAGACCGGATAGGAGCACCAGTGAGCCACTAGAGCTAATGTGAAAGGTTGACTCAGCAAGATGATATCATCATAAACAAGGAGACAATTTCCCACAATTTCCCACTTACAGACATCAACATTAACAGTAAACAAATCTGACAAGGGTGTAATTATTGTCTCTTAGAAAGGATGTGTGCTAAGAGACAGTAATGGGCATCTTAGGAGATCTGGGAACTGTTGATATGGGAAGTCGTCCAATAACCAAGAGGGTGGCCAAAAAGGGTGTGTGTGACCAATCACTTACGTTGTTCCTCTTGCACCTCATGTGTTTGACGGGGGTCCATCTCAGAGCGTCTGGATCAAACTTCTCTGCAGCGCTGAGCTCCAGGTTGAGGTCATCCCGTCCTCCAGACACAAACAGACGTCCCAGGTACACACAGCAGCCAGCGTTCTCTCTAGCGGTCAGCATGGGGGGGCACACATACCATATCCCGTCCAAGGGATTAAAACGCTCCACTGGGGATCACAGAACACAGACATATACAGGTCATAAACAGATACAGCCCACAAAATACGTACGGACCTTGAAAAAGACACAGGGCAGACACATGGTCATGGATGAGGTCTTTTAGGGGGAAATACAGAGACAGCACCAATGATACTGCAACAACAGCACAATTCAAGTATTGTCGTTTTCTTCATCTGTTTCTGGTTAGTGGGCTAAATCTCACTGAAATAGAATTAAACAGGTTATTGGACTCTTACTGGATTCTTACTAGTTTATCTGCAGTAACTGTAACCTTTGTTGTCAGATTCTTGCCCAGCTAGCAAATAACGTTCTGAGAACCATATGTTTCTTAGAGCTTGTTGAGAGTGTGGTTGTCCTATGGATATTTTGCATACAATCTTCCCACAACTTTCTGAGAATGGTGCAGGATAGTTGGTTGGCTTAGGAACATTCTCAGCACATTTTAAGGAATTACTTTAACAAAATGTTTCCTAAAAGTTCAAACATTGTTACATTTAATTCCATTTTTATTAATGTTCTAGGAACGTTCTCCAAATGGTTTGACATTGTTAATGTTCTAAAATTTTTCGAGAACGTTAAGAAACAGCGTTCTTCAGCTTCAGTTAGTACTTCAGCATAACGTTTCCTACAGGGTCCCTCATGGTTCTATTTAAAGTCATGTTCTCAGATTGTTCCGAGAAGCTAAGAAACAACGTTCTTCTGTGGGAATGTCAGTACTTCAACATAATGTTTTCTAGAAGTTTCCTCATCCTTCTATTTAAATGTCAGTACCTCCACAGAACATTCCACACAAGTTGGATTGTGAGTTCTAATAACAACATGTATATAAAAATTATAGCATGTTGGATGATATTTCTTTTATAATAAATACATTTTCGATCCAACCTCCAACTAAAAAACTGAAGTAAATAAAGTCCTCGATAAAGGACTACAAAATAAATGGTGGACAAAACAGGAATTTAAATATATATCTGTCCCAAAACATACAGTTTCAATCATTTATGGTCTGTTTAAGGTTCACAAATCAACCACAGACCCCCAATTAAGACCTATCGTTTCAGGTATTGGCTCCCTAACAGAAAAAAGTGTCTTGTTATGTGGACTTTCACATTTATCCATTAGTCAAACAGTTGACATCTTCTTTAAAAGACACCTCACATCTAGTGCTTAGTAAAAACTATTTTCTATTTGATACATATTATTATCTACAGTACATACTTTTGGAACAGCAATGGGAACTCCACTAGCTCCCAACTATGCAAATCTCTTCATGGGGAAATTCAAATTGTATTTATTTATGAAAGTATCCTTACAAAGATTATGTTAAATATTGGACCCGCTATATACAGTGCTTTTGGAAAGTATTCAGACCCCTTGACTTTTTCCACATTTTGTTTCGTTGAACTCTTATTCTGAAATGGATTAAAAAAAAGAATCCCCCTCATCAATCTACACACAATACCCCATAATGAAAATGCAAAAATAAGTTTTTAGAAATCTTTGCAAATTCATTACAAATAAAAAACTGAAATATCACATTTACATAAGTATATAGACCCTTTACTTAGTACTTTGTGGAAGCACCTTTGGCAGCGATTACAGCCTCAAGTCTTCTTGGGTATGACGCTACAAGCTTGGCACACCTGTATTTGGAGAGTTTCTCACATTCTACTCTGCAGATCTTCTCAATCTCTGTCAGGTTGGATGGGGAGTGTCACTGCACAGCTATTTTCAGGTCTCTACAGAGATGATCGATCGGTTCAAGTCCGGGTTCTGGCTGGGCCTCTCAAGGACATTCAGAAACTTGTCCCGAAGCCACTCCTGCATTGTCTTGGCTGTATACTTAGGGTCGTTGTCCAGTTGGAAGATGAACTTTCACCCCAGTCTGAGGTCCTGAGCTCTCTGGAGCAGGTTTTCATCAAGGATCTTTCTGTACTTTGCTCTGTTCATCTTTCCCTCAATTCTGACTAGTCTCCCAGTCCCTGCCGCTGAAAAACGTCCCCACAGCATGATGCTGCCACCATCATGCTTCACCTTAGGGATGGTGCCAGGTTTCCTCCAGACGTGACGCTTGGCAATCAGGCCAAAGAGTTCAATCTTGGTTTCATCAGACCAGATAATCTTGTTTCTCATGGTCTGAGAGTCCTTTAGGTGCCTTTTGGCAAACTCCAAGTGGGCTGTCGTGCCTTTTACTGAGGAGTGGCTTCCGTCGGGCCACTCTACCATAAAGGCCTGATTGGTGGAGTGCTGTAGAGATGATTGACCTTCTGGAAGGTTCTCCCATCTCCACAGAGGAACTCTGGATCTCTGTCAGAGTGACCATCGGGTTCTGGGTCACCTCCCTGACCAAGACCCATCTCCTCCGATTACTCAGTTTGGCCGGGCAGCCAGCTCTAGAAAGCGTCTTGGTGGTTCCAAACTTCTTCCATTTAAGAATGATGGAGGCCACTGTGTTCTTGGGGACCTTCAATGCTGCAGAAATGTTTTGGTACCCTTCCCCAGATCTGTGCCATGACAGAATCCTGTCTAGGAGCTCTACAGACTATTTCCATCGACCTCATGGCCTGGTTTTTGCTCTGACATGCATTGTCAACTGTGGGACCTTAAATAGACATGTGTGTGCCTTTCCAAATCATGTCCAGTCAATTAATTTACCACAGGTGGACTCCAATCAAGTTGTAGAAACATCTCAAGGATGATCAATGGAAACAGGATGCACCTGAGCTCAATTTTGAGTCTCATAGCAAAGGGTCTGAATAGTTATGTACCTTATGTTTTTACTTTGTCATTATGGGGCATTGTGTGTAGATTGATGAGGACATGTTTTTATTTAATACATTTTAGAATAAGGCTGTAATGTAACAAAATGTGGAAAAAGGGAAGGGGTTTGAATATTATCGGAATGTGCTGTAGATGATTGCTTTAATGATCTGGACTGGTTCCGATATTAAATTAAGTGAATTTCTTAACAAAATGAACTCTATAGAGTACAATCAATTTTCTTCACTATGGAAAATAACATTAACTCTATACATTTCTTAGATGTACTTGTTACAAAGAAGGGACAATCTCTAAGTACTACAGTTTATAGAAAACCAATAGATAAAAATGCCAAATTGACAGCTGATAGTTATCACTCTCTCCCCCTAAAAAGAGGTTTTACCAGTAAGCCAACATCATAGAGTGCGTTACGTCTGTGACACAGAGAGGGAATATGATAGACAACCAAATTCTCTCATTGAGCGTTTTCGCTTGAAAAGATACCCCAATATCTGCCTTGATAAAGCTCAAAAACAAGTTAAAAGTTTGATCAGAATCCAGTTTCTTAATAAATCTCAACAAAAACAGAATAAACAGTTTTCTGTAAACTTTATTCTGTACTTACTTTCAATGATAGCCGTAATGGCATCAAGTCAATTGCCAATAAACATTGGCACATATTATCATTTCTCCTCTTTAAATTCTGTCTTCCAGAATCCATCTTTATTCACCTATAAACGATCAAGAAATCTATCAAACATATTGGTTAAATCAGAGGTATTCAGAGAGAGTAAAGAGGCATTCATAAAATAATGCTTCCTTTGTAGATCTTTTACCCCTTGTACCACCATAAGGAAATGTTCTAATTTTGTATGCTATCAGACTTCTAGGACCTATGAGATAAAGTCATGTATAACTTGCACTACTAAAGGAGTTATTTATATGTTACAGTGTTCTTGTGATAAGATTTACATTGGAAAAACATCATGTGCCTTGAAAGTACGTCTTGGAGAACAAAGATCCACTATTAGATGTCAAGATATCACCTCGCCTCGAAAAAGTTATTTCCATCACGTAGAGGAGGTGACTATGACAACAAAATACTCCAAAGAGAAGCCATGTGGCTATATCAATTCAATATCTCCACACAGTTTAAACAAAGAATTAGATTTTACCTCCTTCTTATAAACCACATTTAAGACTGTTATACAAGAATAATGTCCTGATGTCTTTTGTTGTGGGCTATATCAGGAATTGATATTATGTATTTAGGTGAGGGGTCACCTGGGGCGATTGATTTGTGAGTTGCCTTTTGTGCCTGCTCCCATACCCTATAATTCTGTATTTCTTTGTGACTAAGTTGTATACAGGTAGACCAGAAAAGCCACATCCCTGATTGGCAGATGAGTAGCAACCCCGGTTAGAAGAACCTGCTGTTCATCTGTTGTTCTTTACAAATTCAGTTTTGAATTAAAATAAATGAAGAAGGCTGTGAAGCTGAAATGTTTGTGTACGCCATCCCCGATGCAGTGGAAATAATAAAAAACATAGAATAATGATGTAAGCTTTACACAAAATCTTTTTGAGTGCGAACCCATTACACCCCTTGGTCATTTCACACAAGTTCACATGGATGTGACTCTATTTAATGTCTTATTTTTACTACATTCTGGGTTCTCAAAAATTGTGACTTAAGCAATGTTCTCAGAACGTTCAGAGAAAGTATGGTTATCTTTTATGTCTGTTCTACATATTAACATCAATTAGCTCTAAATTTCGTTCTCAGAACATGAAGAAAACCTTCCATGAAAACCACAAGAAAACATTAGTAATGTTCAGAAAACGTTCTAAGAATGTTATTTAAAAACATATACAGTTGAAATCGGAAGTTTACATACACCTTAGCCAAATACATTTAAACTCAGTTTTTCACAATTCCTGACATTTAATCCTAGTAAAAATTCCCTGTCTTAGGTCAGATAGGATCACCACTTTATTTTAAGAATGTGAGATGTCATAATAATAGTACAGAGAATGATTTATTTCAGCTTTTATTTCTTTCATCACATTCTCAGTGGGTCAGAAGTTTACATACACTCAATTAATATTTGGTAGCATTGCCTTTAAATTGTTTAACTTGGGTCAAACGTTTCAGGTATCCTTCCACAAGCTTTCCACAATTAGTTGGGTGAATTTAGGCCCATTCCTCCTGACAGAGCTGGTGTAACTGAGTCAGGTTTGTAGGCCTCCTTGCTCGCACATGCTTTTTCAGTTCTGCCCACACATTTTCTATAGGATTGAGGTCAGGGCTTTGTGATGGCCACTCCAATACCTTGACTTTGTTGTCCTTAAGCCATTTTTCCACAACTTTGGAAGTATGCTTGGGGTCATTGTCCATTTGGAAGACCCATTTGCGACCAAGCTTTAACTTCCTGACAGATGTCTTGATATTTTGCTTCAATATATCCACATAATTTTCATGCCTCATGATGCCATCTATTTTGTGAAGTGCACCAGTCTCTCCTGCAGCAAAGCACCCCCACAGCATGATGCTGCCACCCCATGCTTCATGGTTGGGATGGTGTTCTTCAGCTTGCAAGCCTCCCCTTTTTTCCTCCAAACATAACGATGGTCATTATGGCCAAACAGTTCTATTTTTATTTCATCAGACCAGATGGTGTTTATACTTGCGTACTATTGTTTGTACAGATGAACGTGGTACCTTCAGGCATTTGGAAATTGCTCCCAAGGATGAACCAAACTTGTGGGGGTCTACCATTGTTTTTCTGAGGTCTTGGCTGATTTCTTTTGATTTTCCCATGATGTCAAGCAAAGAGGCACTGAGTTTGAAGGTAGGCCTTGAAATACATCCATAGGTACACCTCCAATTGACTCAAATGATGTCAATTAGCCTATCAGAAGCTTCTAAAGCCATGATGACGTTTTCTGGAACTTTCCAAGCTGTTTAAAGGCACAGTCAACTTAGTGTATGTAAACTTCTGACCCACTGGAATTGTGATACAGTGAATTCTAAGTGAAATAATCTGTCTGTAAACAATTGTTGGAAAAATTACTTGTGTCATGCACAAAGTAGATGTCCTAACCGACTTGCCAAAACTATAGTTTGTTAACAAGAAATTTGTGGAGTGGTTGAAAAATGAGTTTTAATGACTCCAACCTAAGTGTATGTAAACTTCCGACTTCAACTGTACATTCAGATCTCAGCATCAACAAAACTCTTTATCCTCTATCTTGTTAAGTGTGTTCAGGTGTGTTGGCCGCGCCCATTAAATGGCTTTGGGAAACCATGGCTAGTGGACTAATTCCAGGGATAGAGAACAGAGGATCATAGGTTTGACTCTCACTGACGCTGTGTCACAATTTAAAAAACTGTTCCCATGAATAATGCCTAAGCAAATGTATTTCCACGTGTCCTACTGTATCTTTGCACGGAATTCAAAAGGTCCAATGCATACGTTTTTATCTCAATATCAAATTATTTCTGGGTAACATTTAAGTACCTTACTGTGATTGTTTTCAATAAAAATTGTTAAAAATAAACCAAAATAACTTCTTAGCAAAGAGCAATTTCTCAAACAATAATTTTGCTAGGACTGTGTAGGAGTGGTCAGAGTAGCAGTTATTGGCAGAGAGGTTTGTAATTCTTTCTTTCTTTTTTCATTTTTACCCCCCTTTTCTCCCCAATTTCGTGATTATGATCTTGTCTCATCACTGCAACTCCCCAACAGGCTCGGGAGAGGCGAAGGTCTAGTCATGCGTCCTCCGAAAATCTAACCCACAAGCCAGCTGCACCAATGTGTTGGAGGAAACACTGTTCCTGACGACCGAAGTCAGCCTGCAGGCGCCCGGCCAAACACAAGGAGTCGCTAGAGCGTGATGAGCCAAGTAAAGCCCCCCCCGGCCAAACCCTCCCCTAACCGGGACAACACTGGGCCAATTGTGCCCGGCCTGTGGGACTCCCGGTCATGGCTGGTTGTGACACAGCTGTACTGACGCCGCAACACTGCAATGCAGTGCTTTTGACCGCTGCGCCACTTGGGAGGCCTCGGAACTCTCTTTCTTATTGGTCTATTAACTAATTTAACGCATGGTGTTGTCACCAGGCAGGCCAAATCTCCATCCCAACAAAACAGGTAGAAATTTCAGGTAATCTTTTCAAGCATCTCTTACACTAAAAGGGCATTATAATAAATGTCACAATTTCACATTATTATTCCAACCTCATAGTATGAAAATATATATAAAACACAGGAAAATCACGTTTCTGATTACACTGGGCCTTTAAGAAAATTATTAATAATAACCATAACAAAGCTTTCACAACATTTAGAAAATGTTCTCAGAATGTTATTTAATTACCTTCATATAACCTATAATTTTCGTTTTCAGAGCGTTAATAAAACCTCCCAGGAAAACTTTCAGGAAACCAGTGTAAAACGTTCTCAGAACCTTCCTGCAACCAAAAAATGAAAGTTCCAAAACAGGTGAAAATTTTACTTATGTTTTCAGAACTTTTAAAAACATTCCGTTTTACTGGTCAGGAAACGCATGGCTTAGTTCCCACAACCAATGTGAAACCAAAAACATACGTCCCCAAAACTTCCAAGGAACCAAATGTGCTAGCTGTGTGTGTTCTTTCTAGCAAATCCCCTAGTGTCTGGGTTTTGTGAAAGCTGAAATGCTTATGGGAATTTTCACAGACAGAAATAAGCACTGACAAGTGGCAGCACAACATAACCCTCCCATGTGTATTTCTGGCAGACTCAGAGGGTTCAAGTATGTGCTTGTGTGTGTGTGTGTGTGTGTATATATGTATGTATGTGTGTGTGTGTGTGTACTGTGTGTGTGTGTGCTCTCTGTCTGTGTATGTGTGTGTACTGTGTGTGCGTGTGTGGTGTGCGTGAACGCAAGTGTGTGTGTGTGTGTGTGTGTGTGTGTTGGTACCAGATAAAATGTCACATTGTTATGCATGACCAAAACTCTGCTACATTTTGAAGAGTGGTTCAAAGCAAATTAATTCCTCTGGATAGCAACAAATACAAACAAACATCTACAACCTTAAAATGTAGAGGCCTTAGGCCTTATACTGTAAGTAGGACCAGGAGTTTTTTCTGACTACATGACCTCACCAAGGCAAACTCTGGACCCTTCCTGTGATGCGTCCAGAGATCAGACATCGAAAGACCCCTGAAGCACAGACACAGGTCAACCATGCAGTCTGTCCTAATTAGAGTTAAAAAATTCCGGTAACTTTCCCAAAATCCAGGTTTTCCAGGATTCCTGCTTGATGGATTCCACATTTCTTTCTTCCCTCCTGATTCCAGGAATCTTCCAATCTGGTTTTCTGGAAAACCTGTCATTTAGGAAAAGTTACCAGACTTTTGCAACCCTAGTCCTAATGTTGTACGTTGAGTATGCCTATCTGTTATCTTATTGTTTTATTTATACCTGTGTTCATGGGTACGTCTTCATCGCTGCCTCCAATCACGTACAGCTGACCCTCCATCACAGCAGCAGCTGCCCCACAACGCTTGCTCAGCATCGGAGCCTGCTTCGTCCAGCTGTTCATTTTGGGATTATACCTAATGGTATACGAAGAATATACAAACATTATGTTTCCAGAACAAAAGTAAGATTCATATGAGCATTAGATAGACGGAGACACAGAAACTATGTCTAAATACATCGTTCAATTCTCCCTTTCCTCTGTCTGTATTCAGGTAAATCACAGAAAACAGGAAGTACCTAAAGAGTATTTAGACATGGCTCTGGCCTTTGTTATTATTTGTCTATCTTGCAACCATCATGCAACAACTGATGATAATATGGCCATACCTGTCAACAGTGTTGGTGCAGACCATGCCGTCATACCCTCCAAGGGCGTACAGGTATCCATCCATCTCCACCAGACACACTCCGCTGCGGGGGCTGCTCAGTGGGGCCACGTCGTTACTCCAGGTATTAGTTTGTGGGTCGTACCTGCAGAGGTAGGGAAGGGAGACAGAAAGGGGGGGGGGATTAGCCTCATGTTTTAGATAAAGCTGGTAAAGACCTGTCTGGTGAACAGAGTTAGCTGTTAATAATTAGTTATCAACATCTCGATCAATGTGATACAAAAAGACTGAAACGTGCTGTTTAGGGATAGTAAAGAGAAATCCCCAAAACACTAACTTAGGTATGAGGAGAAAAATAAACTGTCAATGATGTGTCATAAATTATAGCTCTACTGCAGAAGTGGCAGAGTAAACCCTCAGTTGGAAACCAACATTGTGTTGAGTGACAGAGTGTGTTAGTTTGAGCATGCAATCAGTTAATTGTTCGGAAGTAGCACAGATTGCCGCCAGAGACACATCTTTTCCCTCTTGCAGGGCTCAAAAGGGAAAACGTTTTTAAAAATGTATGCACTCACAACTGTAAATCGCTCTGGATAAGAGTGTCTGCTAAATCACAAAAAAATATAATAAAAAAAATTATGGGAAACCCAGCATGAGGCCTAATCAAATGATGAGATCCCTGAGAGCCAGAGCCCAGGACTTGAATGCTACTCTTTACTGCTCTATGCTGCTGTCTGCTTTCTCTGCTCTGCCTTCAAGCAGACATATGGAAGTAACCATCCAGACCGATAAGAAAAGGTTGAGCTCCGAGGGAACACTACCCACAAGGGATTGTCTTCTAGGAGGTGGAAGATTGTGAAGCAGAGAGGGGGATCACTAGTCTGCAGAATAGTATCACAATTAGCTTCCTTTTCTCCTGAAGTGCTGGATGTTTCCAGGAGACATAATGTCATCCCCACCCCTCACCCCCTTTACCCCACCATGCAGAGGCCTCCCTCCCTCCCCAGTGTCAACCTGTCCCCACATCTATCACGGATCCATCAAAATAACACCCCAATCATGGGGATTCCTCTCTGACTACCCAGCCCCTCTGGACCACCCTCATGCTAGATTACCTCTCAATAATAATCAGTTATCATATCAATGCACTGAAAATAAATGTGCAAATAAAAATATATTTTTGGCCAATTTCTAATATTTAGAAATATATATTTACACACATACTATAAATATGAGTCAAACCTGTGACATATATTTATATTTATTTTCTACAACATAAATTTACATTTCAAAATATCAGGACATAATATCACAAACATTTAATGAATAAAGACATAGAAAAACATTCCTCAACATAGATAATGTTCTAATTACTGACTGTGTGCACCTGCTAGAAAACTATGTGAGCGCTCTTCAAATCAACAATCTGCGGTGGTGAGTACAGGTCAGCAGATGCTTTTAAACTTTGTTATAATTTATTCTTGCGTGTGATCTTTTATATTACCAATGTAGGATATGTCTAGCATTAAGAATGTGTGCTTGAAATCATTAGCAACATGAGCAAACATTAGGAAACATTTGCAAATTGCTTTGGCACAATAATGAAGGAATGGCAATGGAGTAGAATGTTCAATGTGAATGCTGAAATAGGAAATACAAGTAAAGCATTACCAACAGTTCTATGGGCAGCCATCTTAAAACGCCTTTACCTGTCCACATTGCTTTTGTAGGTGACGCCATCGGACCCGCCCACTGTGTAGATCTTCCCATACAGGCCGCACACGGCCACATTACCACGGTGATTGATCATGGAGGCCATGTTCTTCCACTCATTCTCCAGGGGGCAGAACTGTTCCACTGGGCAGGAGGGGTCCTCCTGGGTCCAGCCGCCCACTGACAGGAGATACGAGGAGAGATGCATTTGTGAGTGAAACCAGTTGAGGAGTTTGTTACTTTATGGACAGGCCTGTATTTACCTGGTAATATTGATACTCGTAATTAGAATTGTAATGATTTCCTTATGACTGCTCCTCTGTTTCTTTGAGATTCATTAACGGGTACTGTATATCTTTTCATCTATTTTTAATTCCACTATTAACATGACTGCTCACAACTAAGGCTCACTCACTTACTACTACCTAACTGTTTAACCTAGGATATCTAAAGCACGAATAAAAAATCTTTGCATTCTCAAAAACACTGCAGAGTTTATTTTAGTTCATCATTCACACCCATAAGCGCCAGTTCCTTATTCAGACAATTAATATGATCCGTCCTCTCCAAAAATACCAGTCCTTAATGCCTGAGGGTAGGGATAATTTATGATGTGTCACCCTCTCACTTTCAGGCCTGAACACTTAGCACTTAATGCCCTGGTCCAATCTTCTAGCTCAGCTGCCTGACGTGTGACTGTAAAGCAGAGCTGTCATTCCTCCATGTCAAGTGAACATATCCAGCGAGGCCCCGCACTAAGTACAAAGATAATGCTGTTTAATTTGGAGTGCTTATCCCAAAAACTATTGCAGACTGAAGTTCAGAAATGTGTTGATAGATACGGTGCACTTTGTTCTTTCTTTACATTTATTGAATTCAATATATTTCAGCCAGCCCCCCTGATCATATCCACCAAGTGTCAAACTGAATCTAAGATAGCTATGACTTTTACTCACATCAACCAATGCCAGACACAATCTGCATACCCATGGCATTGCAAGAACATATCACATTTTAAAAATGTTATTTTTAATGTCCAATTAAACCTTAAACCAAAGAGCATCTTTATTCAACATTTTTGAAGATCTAGTACACATGCCGCTTTCCCCATTTTTCATATTTTTTTTTTCTCTATAGGATTTCACATTTATCCAAATTGTCATGACATGCCATAGACACAAACATACCTGCATATAACATTTGGCATCCACCCTTTCCTGTGGAGTTAAGCAATGGCATTTTCCTTGATACAGTGGAAGTCGGAAGTTTATATACACATAGGTTTGAGTGATTAAAAATCGTTTTTCAACCACTACACACATTTCTTGTTAACAAACTATAGTTTTGGCAAGTTGTTTAGGACATCTACTTTGTGTATGACACAAGTCATTTTTCCAACAATTGTTTACAGACAGATTATTTCACTTATAATTCACTGTATCACAATTCCAGTGGGTCAGAAGTGTACATACACTAAGTTCATTGTGCCTTTAAACAGCTTGGAAAATTCCAGAAAATGATGTTATGGCTTTAGAAGCTTCTGATAGGCTAATTGACATCATTTGAGTCAATTGGAGGTGTACCTGTGGATGTATTTCAAGGCCTATCTTCAAACTCAGTGCCTCTTTGCTTGACATCATTGGAAAATCAAAAGAAATTAGCCAAGACCTCAGAAAATAAATTGTAGACCTCCACAAGTCTGGTCCATCCTTGGGAGCAATTTCCAAACACCTGAAGGTACCACGTTCATCTGTACAAACAATAGTACTTTTGTGCGAAAAGTGCAAATCAGTCCCAGAACAACAGCAAGGGACCTTGTGAAGATGCTGGAGGAAACAGGTACAAAATGATCTATATCCACAGTAAAACGAGTCCTATATCGACATAACCTGAAAGGCCGCTCAGCAAGGAAGAAGCCACTGCTCCAAAACCACCATAAAAAAGCCAGACTACGGTTTGCAACTGCACATGGGGACAAAGATCGCACTTTTTGGAGAAATGTCCTCTGGTCTGATGAAACAAAAATAGAACTGTCTGGCCATAAATATCCACAAATTTCTTGTTAACAAACAATAGTTTTGGCAAGTCGGTTAGGACATCTACTTTGTGCATGACACAAGTAATTTTTCCAACAATTGTTTACAGACAGATTATTTAACTGAGAATTCACTGTATAACAACTCCTGTGGGTCAAAAGTTTACATACACTAAGTTGACTGTGCCTTTAAACAGCTTGGAAAGTTCCAGAAAATGTCATCGTGGATTTAGAAGCTTCTGATAGGCTAATTGACATCTGGTCTGATGAAATAAAAATAGAACTGTTTGGCCATAATGACCATCGTTATGTTTGGAGGAAAAAGAGGGAGGCTTGCAAGCCGAAGAACACCATCCTATCCATGAAGCACGGGGTGGCAGCATCATGTTGTGGGGGTGCTTTGCTGCAGGAGGGACTGGTGCACTTCACAAAATAGATGGCATCATGAGGCATGAAAATTATGTGGATATATTGAAGCAACATCTCAAGACATTAGTCAGGAAGTTAAAGCTTGGTCGCAAATGGGTCTTCCAAATGGAGAATGACCCCAAGCATACTTCCAAAGTTGTGGCAAAATGGCTTAAGGACAACAAAGTCAAGGTATTGGAGTGGCCATCACAGAGCCCTGACCTCAATCCTAAAGAAAATTTGTAGGCAGAACTGAAAATGTGTGTACTAGTGAGGAGGCCTACAAACCTGACTCAGTTACACCAGCTCTGTCAGAATAAATGGACCAAAATTCACCCAAGCTTGTGGAAGACTACCTGAAACGTTTGACCCAAGTTAAACAATTTAAATGCAATGCTACCAAATACTAATTGAGTGTATGTAAACTTTTGACCCACTGGGAATGTGATGAAAGAAATAAAGCTGAAAGAAATAATTCTATCTACTATTATTCTGTCATTTCACATTCTTAAAATAAAGTGGTGATCCTGATGGTGGTGAACTGACTCTACGGCAGTCTGCAGAGTAACTGTCCACATAAATTGAACATAAGTGAGCACGTCTTTGAGGGAAAGTTACTGACCTATGTACATGACGTTGTTGAACACCTCTTTAGGGGGGAGTTTGGAGTGTTGTCTACGCAGGGACATGGAGCTTGGGATGCCATGACGACCACCAACACCCCCTTGTCTGTCTTTATGCATCATGACCTCCTGTGTGTCTGCTTCCCCAAGGGCCTCCCTCACACACACACACACACACACACACACACACACACACACACACACACACACACACACACACACACACACACACACACACACACACACACACACACACACACACACACACACACACACACACAGGATCAGAATGAAAGTTCATGTAATGGTTAGTAATAATTTACGTTTACCATCTTCAAATTACCTGGTATTTACTCATATCAGATTTATTACAGACTTTATAGGCTGTCACCAATAGGTCAAATATGCACACCCTGTACATACCAACATACTGTACTCATCATAATTCATTTTTATTAAGCATAACATTTCTCAGCTTTCGAAAAAGTTCATCCCGAGAAACAGGAAAATGTCTCTGTACTGTGGCATTTTCTTGGACACTATAAACTGCACCGTCTTACCAGTAATACTTTAACTACCGCAACAGACATCACTGCATGTGTTTTCATTCACCATTGTGCTGTCTCTCTTAAGCAGAAGAAACTCTGATTAGAAAACATCCACATTAATATTCAGAGATCAAATGAAATTGTATTAGTCACATGCGCCGAATACAACAGGCGTAGACCTTACAGTGAAATGCTTACTTACGAGCCCCTAACCAACAATGCAGTTTTAAAAAATACAGATAAGAATAAGGAATAAAAGTAACAAGTAATTAAAGATCAGCAACAAAATAACAACAGCGAGACTATGTACAGGGGGGTACTGGTACAGAGTCAATGTGTGGGGGCACCGGTTAGTTGAGGTAATATGTACATTTAGGTGGAGTTATTAAAGTGACTATGCATAGATGATAACAACAGAGAGTGGGAATGCAAATAGTCTGCAATAGCCATTTGATTACGTGTTCAGGAGTCTTATGGCTTAAGGGTAGAAGCTGTTTAGAAGCCTCTTGGACCTAGACTTGGCGCTCCGGGAACCTCTTCCCGTGCGGTAGCAGAGAGAACAGTCTATGATTAGGGTGGCTGGAGTCTTTGACAATTTTTAGAGCCTTCCTCTGACACCGCCTGGTATAGAGGTCCTGGATGGCAGGAAGCTTGGCCCCAGTGATGTACTGGGCCGTTCGCACTACCCTCTGTAGTGCCTTGCGGTTGGAGGCTGAGCAGTTGCCATACCAGGCAGTGATGCAATCAGTCAGGAGGCTCTCGATGGTGCAGCTGTAGAACCTTTTGAGGATCTGAGGACCCATGCCAAATTTTTTCAGTCTCCTGAGGGGGAATAGGTTTTGTCATGCCCTCTTCACGACTGTGTGCTTAGACCATGTTAGTTTGTTGGTGATGTGGACACCAAGGAACTTGAAGCACTCAACCTGCTCCACTGCAACCCCGTCGGTGAGAATATTTTCTTGAAGTCCACAATTATCTTCTTTCTTATGATCACATTGAGGGAGAGGTTGTTGTCCTGGCACTGCACAGCCAGGTCTCTGACCTCCTCCTTATAGGCTGTCTCGTCGTTGTCTGTGATCAGGCCTACCACTATTGTGTCATCTGCAAACTTAATGATGGTGTTGGAGTTGTGCCTGGCCGTGCAGTCATGAGTGAACAGGGAGTACAGGAGGGGACTGAGCACGCACCATTGAGGGGCCCCTGTGTTGAGGATCAGCGTGGCAGATGTGTTGTTACCTACCCTTACCACCTGGGCACGGCCCGTCAGGAAGTCCAGGATCCAGTTGCAGAGGGGGGTGTTTAGTCCCAGGGTCCTTAGCTTATTGATGAGCTTTGAGGGCACTATGGTGTTAAAAGCTGAGCTGTAATGAATGAATAGTGTTCTCACATAGGTGTTCCTTTTGTCCAGGTGGGAAAGGGCAGTGTGGAGTGCAATAGAGATTGCATCATCTGTAGATCTTTTGGGGCGGTATGCAAATTGGAGTGGTTCTAGGGTTTCTGGGATAATGGTGTTGATGTGAGCCATGACCAGCCTTTCAAAGCACTTCATAGCTACAGACGTGAGTGTTACGGGTCGGTAGTCATTTTCGCAGGTTACCTTAGTGTTCTTTGTCACAGGCACTACGGTGGTCTGCTAAAACATGTTGATATTACAGACTCAGACACGGAGAGGTTGAAAATGTCAGTGAAGACACTTGCCAGTTGGTCAGCTCATGCTCGCAGTACACGTCCTGTTAATCCATCTGGCCCTGCGGCCTTGTGAATGTTGACCTGTTTAAAGGTCTTACTCACATCGGCTGCGGAGAGCGTGATCACACAGTCTTTCAGAACAGCTGGTGCTCTCATGCATGTTTCAGTGTTATTTGCCTCGAAGCGAGCATGGAAGTAGTTTAGCTCGTCTGGTAGGCTTGTGTCACTGGGCAACACTCGGCGGTGCTTCCATTTATAGTCTGTAATGGTTTGTAAGCCCTGCCACATGATGAACACATGACAGTCATTCATTCATTACACACATAAAAATGCACACATTCACCACACAACTCCAAGAATTACTAGAATTACCCTGAGATACATATATGTCTGCCCCTTCTACCCTACCCAGCAGCCATGCCAGCCTCCAGCTGTGTCATTCTGACTCATACGTCCCAAAAGCCTGCTGAAACCCTAACCCCTGTTAATGCTTCTTTACAATCCTCATGCTTCTTTAGACACTGTATGAAACACAATTGGCCGGATTCCTTTCCAAAGAGCACCGACAGGAATGTCTCTGTTTAGACTTAGAGGACTAGTGGTGTCATACATACAGACATAGAGTAAAGAGATGGATTGAAGAAGAGATATAGAGAGTGTCTGTGTTGAAGATATACTTTATATTGCTGGACATTACTGGAGACCTTTTGTCCTTTTTGAGATACAGTACAAAGCAGTGGAGTGGTGAAATTCATAGTCACCATATCGTCACAGGGGCATAGAGCTGTTATTGTCTGACCTGACCCTATCAGCTCTCGCTCTGAACCTCTCACTCTCCCTGATCCTCCCTTAAAGCTCCAATAGCGACCTGTATGTCCATTTATATTTCTATGGACACCGCAGAAATACCTAAAGTTGTCTGAATATTTCCTTTAATGTGAGTCAAAAGAGGCACGGCTAAAAAAAACAGATCAGTATCACTGTTATCTACCCACACAGAAGATAGCTTCACCATTGCAGCAACTACTGACCAGAGAGTTACTGTTCAGAGCAGATGGTGAAGTAGCTGGAATACGTGGCTTACTGGGTAAGATCGACATTATGCTTAATCAGCTTTGAAAAAATCTGCTGAGCCAGACAGTGACACAACATGTTGGTGTAGTTGGCTTCCAACTCCTACTCATATTTTACATTAGGTTAAAATGTTAATTCACCTTTGAAGCAAGTGCATCAGTTAATATGAACTGCCAATACTGGATGAAATATGAATTGTGCATCAGCCAGCCTCAAGGGATTGACTTTTTCAGCACGCCTTAGACTGTAAAACAGCAGAACCAAGGACTCCCTAGTTTGGGAATTTCAATATTCATGCAGATTTAAAAAACATAGCATTCACAACTTCTAAACATACATGCTCAAGTCATCATCATTTATAGACATACTTTGGGGAGAGTTGGAAGAGTTGTATCCTCTTGGCAGAAAATGTCTTAATAGAAATTAACACATAGACAAACACTCACCAGGAAACAACACCTCCGGTATATTGGCCAAGGACTCAACGAAGCCTGTAATATGAATCCTATAAGACAGACACCCAAGGTCTGAAAAATAAAGTGTGAAAGTAATATCTAGTTCCTGTTATTCTCCAGGTGTAAATAGTAGTTTAGCCTCTTGTAGATGTTCCCCAAAGCCCCACGACAGCCCTGAGCCAGAGTCCTGGGAACCATCAATGAGCCCCAAACCCTCGTAAGAGGCCTTTAATGTTGTCACTTATGCAACCCTGGCCCTTGGCAGCACCCAGCTCAAGGCGTAGTCTAAGTATCAAGTCTTTCCATTTCCATCGTAAACCGGGCACTATTTTTATTTTTCAGGAGGCCAAAGGGTTCGGTGGAGGACGTTAAGTTAATGCTGACACTTAAATTTCATAAGATTTTACAGGTGGAAAAAATGCAGATGGTAAGGTACTCTCTGTTGAGCTATTAAAATCTTACTCTGGCTGGAAAGAAAGGCACACACCTGTATAGTGCCAGCTTTTCCACCCTCTTCAGTGGTTTTCATATGGAAATAAATATTATATATTGAACAGAATGAGGGAAAGTTATGTGTTTCAAACAATCTGAAAAATAGGGATTTAATATAGTTTAATAGAGGAAAAGGGATAGTATACTGTCCCACCGCCATGTGCGATGGAGTTTCTCAATCACACCCTGGCACTCCCACACTCTTTTTTGCTTATTTATCAGCGATAATAAATTGATCTTTATTGTACATGAACGCTTCTGTAGATTATTTTGGATTACTTTATTTGGAAACCGCGAAGGTTGCACAAAGGTCAATAGAGGGTAAATTAATTTACAAAATATAGCTGTGAGCAGCAATGAACGGGATTCACAGGATGACGGAAAGGACACAAGATCAGTTGGATAACAAAGCAAGCACTCTATCATGTAGGAACTATCTTCCTTCATGTGCAATTAGTGAAGCACTATCATGTTTATCTCTAAATACCACAAGGATGACAAAAGTGAAGTTTAGTTTAGTGCTATAGGTTGGTTATCTTTGAATGCAGAAGGTATTCATTCTTAAAGTCATTACTTAATGTATTGAGTTTATATACCAATTCTGGGGTTAATTTGACTAATGGTTCATGTTAAGATTATGTTCATATTGTTCGCCTACATATTTTTAATATTTGACATTTTAGTAATTTACCAGATGCTCTTATTCAGAGCAACTTACAGTTAGTGCATTCATAGTATGTACATTTTTCCTCAATAAAGAAGTTATCAGCAAAGTCAGTGCTAGTAGGAAAAGTCAACTATCTAATTTAGGACCGCTTTCTGGAGTCTCTTTGCATTTCCAATGTATCATCACGTGTTTCTCTGTCTGTACCTCCTGTGCCTCTACCTGTTGCTTCGGCATGTTGTTTTCCAAAGTTTTACTTTGTTTTATAAAAAAATAATAATAACTGTTTGTGTCAACACCTGCTACCAACTAGCGAGATAGCTAGCTAACTAGGTTGCAATGGAGACCGCTTCGCCTGGAATAGCTAACGAACACTTGCAGCACTGTAGAAGCTGTGTTTATTACATTCTTGTCCGGGACAATTTGACAATCCGGAGTTTCAATGCGGCAATTGTTTGCTAGTGGAGGATTACAGGAATGAGGTGAAAGAGTAAAGGGGGCTATGCTTAGCAAGCAAATCTTAATTCTGTGTGAATTTAATGGGAAAACACAAATTGGAATAGCTTCGCTGCACTGGTGCTTGATCTACCTGCACCTACATCGCTGGGATTGCCTGTGTCCTATACGCTGACTGTGAGTATGTTTATAAAGAAGTGCATTGGAGATGTTCTACCCGCTGTGACAATTAAAACCTACCCTAACCAGGAGCCGTGGATGGATGGTGGCATTTGCGGAAAACTGAAAGCACGGTCCACCGCATTTAACCATGGAAAGAGGTCTGGGAATATATCTGAATATAAACAGTGTAGCTATTCCCTACGCAAGGCAATCAAACAAGCTAAATGCCAGTACAGGGACAAGGTGGAGTCGCAATTCAACGGCTCAGACATGAGACGTATGTGGCAGGGTCTACAGGAAATCACAGACTACAAAAAGAAATCCAGCCACATCACGGACACCAACGTCATGCTTTCAGACAGACTAAACACCTTCTTTGCCCGCTTTGAGGGAGAGGTCGTGGCCCGCTAGCAAGGACTGTGCCCCCACTTCCTCTCCTTCTCCGTGGCTGACGTTACAACATTTTAACGTGTTAACCCTCGCACGGCTGCTGGCCCAGACAGCATCCCTAGCCGCGTCCTCAATGCATGCGCAGACCAGCTGGCTGGTGTGTTTACGGACATATTCAATTGCTACCTATCCCAGTCAAATCAAATGTATTTGTCACATACACATGGTTAGCAAGTGTTAATGCAAGTGTTAATGCAAGTGTTAATGCAAGTGTAGCGAAATGCTTGTGCTTCTAGTTCCGACCATGCAGTAATATCTAACAAGTAATCTACCAATTCCACAACAACTACCTTCTACACACATTTTTACATTTTAGTCATTTAGCAGACGCTCTTATCCAGAGCGACTTACAGTAGTGAATGCATACATTTCACACTTTTTTTTTTTTTTGTACTGGCCCCCCGTGGGAACCAAACCCACAACCCTGGCGTTGCACACACCATGCTGGCGTTGCAAACACCATGCTCTACCAACTGAGCCACAGGGAAGGCCTTCAAACTCAGGAGGCTGAAGAAATTCGGCTTGTCATCAAAAACACTCACAAACTTTTACAGATGCACAATTGAGAGCATCCTGTCAGGCTGTATCAACGCCTGGTACGGCAGCTGCTCCGCCCATAACCGGAAGGCTCTCCAGAGGGTAGTGAGGTCTGTACAACGCATCACCGGGTGCAAACTACCTGCCCTCTAGGACACCTACACCACCCGATGTCACAGGAAGGCCAAAACGATCATCAAGGACAGCAACCACCCGAGTCACTGCCTGTTCACCCCGCTAACATCCAGAAGGCGAGGTCAGTACAGGTACATCAAAGCTGGAACCGAGAGACTGAAAAACAGCTTCTATCTCAAGGCCATCAGACTCCTAAACTGAAATCATTAACTCAGAGAGGCTGCTGCCTACATTGAGACCCAATCACTGGCCACTTGAATAAATGGATCACTAGTCACCTTATACAATGCACTCTAAATAATGGCACTTTAATAATGTTTACATATCTTACGTTACTCATATCACATGTATATACTGTATTTCATACCATCTATTGCACCTTGCTTATGTTACTCGGCCATAGCTCATCCATATACTTACATGTACAAATTCTCATTCACCCCTTTAGATTTGTGTGTATTGGGTAGTTGTTGGGGAATTGTTAGATTACTTGTTAGATATTACTGCACTGTCGGAACTAGAAGCACAAGCACTCGCATTAACATCTGCTAACCATGTGTATGTGACAAATACAATTTGATTCGACTTGATTTTGATTTGATTCATATGCGACGGCGGTGCCAACTACAACTATGCTGTCAACTATGCTGACTCCAGCAGTGGCTACATCATCAAGGCCAGCTCCATTCCCTTTCTCTGGATCTGACAGGGCACTGCCTGCTGTGGGAGGTCTGGAACTGTTGCCGGTAGCAGCGACGTACGCTATCCTGCTTCTCGTGGGCCCGTGAAAGGTTTAACAAATTGTGTGAGGGGTAGGAATGGGCGGATTTCTCTATTTCCTTCTCCGGCCGTTGTACTGTGCAGTTCGATGGTGAGAAGTGTCTCAGTCCCTGGAGCAAAAACGTTGTGCTATACAGGAGCACGAGTACAGGACATCAATAAGCTGCTAACAAACATTTTAAACCAGCATAGGGAAATTGAGTCTATCATAGTTCATGTGGGATTCAATGACATTATGTAGGGCAGGTCAGAACAGCTAAATATGGATTTTAAAGAACTGATTGGGTCACTGCTTGACACCAACAAAGGCCCAATAATTTCTGGCCCTCTGCCCTCCCTAAATCGTGGCATTGAATGTTTCAGCAGACTTTTAGCCATCCATAACTGGCTACGAGACTATTGCAGCTCTGTGGGTGTAACATTTATTGATAATTTTGATACCTTCTGGAAACAAAGCTCTTTTTATAAGGAGGATGGCATCCCCCCAAATCATTTGGGTTCCTGGATCCTTTCACAGCATTATAAAACTGCATTGAGATACTCTAATGACTTATCAATGATCCAAGCCCAGCTCAGTTAATCCATACCATTGTGTTGCTGAGTTTTCATAATGGTTCAGCAAATGTACATTGTCACATTGGGAAGACACAATGTAAGCATTCTAATTTATGTCCCTCTAACTGCCCTGAATGCCTCTGCTGATCCCACAGCTATTGTATGCACCCCAATGGTGGAACAAGCTCCCTCACGATGCCAGGACAGCGGAGTCAATCACCACCTTCCGGAGACACCTGAAACCCCACCTCTTTAAGGAATACCTGGGATAGGATAAAGTAATCCTTCTAACCCCCCCCCCCCCCTTTAAAAGATTTAGATGCACTATTGTAAAGTGGTTGTTCTACTGGATATTATAGGTGAATGCACCAATTTGTAAGTCGTTCTGGATAAGAGCGTCTGCTAAATGTAAATGTATGCAGTAATTATTTGCCTATGAACCAGAGTTATACTGTTAGCACTGAGGCAGTGTGCCCTAATAGGAAGTCCACTGTGTACCCTCAAGCCTGGAGGGAAGCAAAAGTAATTCTGCTACCTAAGAATATTAAAGCCCCCTTTACTGGCTCAAATATCTGACCAATCAGCCTGTTACCAACCCTTAGTAAACTTTTGGGAAAATGGTGTTTGACCAGATAGAATGCTATTTTACAGTAAACAAATTGACAACAAACTTTCAGCACGCTTATAGAGAAGGACATTCAACAAGCACAGCACTTATACAAATGACTGATGTTTGGCTGAGAGATATTGATGATCAAAATATTGTGGAGGCTGTTTTGTTAGACTTCAGTGTGGCTTTTGACATTATCGATCATAGTCTGCTGCTGGAAAAATGTATGTGTTAGGGCTTTACACCCCCTGCTACTGTATATTGTGGATAAAGAGTTACGTGTCTAACAGAACACAGAGGGTGTTCTTTAATGGAAGCCTCTCCAACATAATCCGCCTTCAGCGGTGGTCTGCAGCAAAGAGCCTTCAGCAGTGGTCTGCAGCCAAGAGCCTTCAGCGGTGGTCTGCAGCCAAGAGCCTTCAGCGGTGGTCTGCAGCCCAGAGTCTTCAGCAACGGTCTACAGCCCAGAGTCTCCAGCGGGGGTCGGCAGCCCAGAACGGGAGCTACGCCCGGAGCCAGAGCCACCTCCGTAGTGGGAGGATTGACGAAGGGGGGGGTGTAGCACAGGAACCGTCGTTGACGGTGGCCACCCTCCCTTCCCTCCCTTTAGGTTTGGGGTTGTTTTTGTGGGGTTTTTTGTTTTGAGGTGCAGTCGGGGTCTGCACCTTCGGGGGGGGGGGGGGGGTACAGTCACGTCCGGACCAGTAAAAGGGGTCATTTGTCATTGTAGTATAGTCAGGGCGTGGCAGGGGGTGTTGTTTTTGTGTGTTTTGGGGTTAGTTTGTTTCATGGGGATTTGTTCTATTTTTCATTTTCTATGTGTGGCCGAGTATGGTTTCCAATCAGTGTCTTTCGTTGTCTCTGATTGGAAGCCATACTTAGGCAGCCTGGTTTTTCCTGTGGGTTGTGGGTGGTTGTTTTTTCGTATAGTCCGTGTACCTTACGGGACTGTCCATTGTCGTTTTGTTATTTTTGTTTAAGTGTTCACTTCTCTCAAAAAATCAAAGTTAAGATGAGCACTATACCCGCTGCGCCTTGGTCCCCTTTATACGACCCTTGTGACAGAACCACCCACCGACGAAGGACCAAGCAGCGTGGAAGGGAGCAACAGGAGACTTATCTGGAGTCCTGGACCTGGGAGGAAATCCTGGATGGTAAAGGACCATGGAGGCAACCTGGAGAGTATCGCCCCCTCGCTGGAGGAGATAGAGGCAGCGAAGGCAGAACGGCGTTCCTACGAGGCTTTATACGCACCGAAAGGCAATGCGGAGAGGTAGCCCCAAAAATGGCTCTGGACTGGGAGGTGTCGCTGGAGGCTCTGGACTGGGAAGACGCACTAAGGGCCGAGTGCTCACAGCAGGCACTGGCTGTACCGGGTTATGGATGCGCACTGGAGGGAGAGTGCCAGGAGCAGGCACAGGACGCACTGGGCTATGGTGGCGCACTGGAGGAAGAGTGCGCGGAGCAGGAACAGGACGTACTGGGCTAGGGGGGTGCACTGGAGGAAGAGTGCGTGGAGCAGGAACAGGACGTACTGGGCTAGGGGGGTGCACTGGAGGAAGAGTGCGTGGAGAAGGAACAGGACGTACTGGGCTATGGTGGCGCACTGTAGGAAGAGTGCGTGGAGCAGGAACAGGACGTACTGGGCTAGGGGGGTGCACTGGAGGAAGAGTGCGCGGAGCAGGAACAGGACGTACTGGGCTATGGTGGCGCACTGGAGGCCTGATGCGTGGGGCTGGCATAGGAGGTGCCAGACTAGTAACACGCACCCCAGGGCGAGTGCGGGGAGCAGGAACAGGACGTACTGGGCTATGGGGGCACACTGGAGGAAGAGTGCGCGGAGCAGGCACAGGGTACACTGGGTCTTGGAGACGTACTTGAGGTCTGGAGCGCACGGCCTGCACAATCCGTCCTGGTTGGACGGTCACTGTAGCCCGGCAACGCTGCGGAGCCCGTACCGACCGCACCGGACTGTGCGTGCAGATGGGCGAGAGAGTGCGCACTACCCCGTAATGCATTTCTCGCCCCTCTGTCCTCCCGCTCTGCAGTGCCCTTTCCGCCAGCACCATTTCCCTGAATCTCGCGTCGAACTCGGCACTTGATTCCTTTCTTGGCTCCGGTTTGCTCCACGGCTCTGTCCTGTACGCCCAGGAAGTTAGGTCCTAATACCAAACAGGAAAGGGTGACAAATTGTAGTTGTGGGTTATCCTATTTTAGGAAAGGATTTTCAAGGACGACTGTACAAATTTTGATTGATTTGGAATATTACAAATACTACTGATATTTGTCATTCTTTTGGTCTTTCCACATTACGTTCTGTACAGTCGTCATAGAATGTCTATCGTTTGCATCACCCAGTGGTTTGGAATGGCATTGTGGGGAAAGACCCATTCATTACATCCAGCTGAGTGTCCTGAGATCCCCTGGGGGGGTTAGCCTCATATTACCCCCTGGGGGGGGGGGGGGGGGGGGGGGCTGACCCGGGATACTCATACCAGGGAACTGTCAGGCCAGCCAGGCAATGGCAATGAAACCCATTGAAACCCTAACACTTTGTAGCCAGTCAGTCAGCCAGCCAGCAACACCCTAGCCCGTCGCAGCTGTCCCATTGCCCTCACTGCCAATCACCTATGTCATAACACAAAGACGTGCCAAAAGGGCCACTGCAAGTGATTCATCTGTGCCCTTTAAGAACCAGCTGGCAGCCACAGCCACGGTAGCTGGGTAGCAGCACTAATATTTTCGGTGTTGGTGGTGTCGGTAGTGTAGGTGTACAACGTTGGGTGTGAAAGTGAGGTGGACATTTTACACTTGCAAGGCTTGGTAATTGTATCAATCACTTGCAAGCATGTTGGCATTGTTGAACTCCCTTCAACACACACACACACACACACACACAATACTGCAGGGCAATTCCATGGTAACATAATTATGCTTTGACTCAGTTTTTTCACTTTATGCAAAACAAAAACCATTGATTTCAAAGTTTAACAAACCATATAACTCTATGCACAAGCACTACGTTTAACAATTTCCACTGAAAATTGTACAAAAATTAATTTAGTGGAAGAACTGTGCAGATGCAAACTTTAGAAACGGAATTACGGTAAAATCTCCTTCAGATTTTTATGCAACCATATTTTAAAACTCTGTTAAATATCTGCTCCAAATTAAGATTCAAAGTTGTCTGCAGAAAGAATGTGATGTCAGCTATAACATGGCACAATGAGTTTGAAGAAATCTCTTTTGGTTATTGAACTACAGTAAGTGAAATGGATTTGCACCCGGTAACAGAATTATGGTAACGGAATTACATCATGGATCTCTGATCTATACTACACAGAAATGCATAATGCTTCTGTGAACTTTCATTATCCTCCCTCATGAGGGAAATAAATGTAAAAATATCTTAAAGATATGTCGGTTTTTGGTAAAGGAATTACAAAGCACAAGGCAATATTTCTTAAACTTACACAAGGTAAAGAATTTCTTCCAAACTAAATGTCAGTGTTGATATTCGTCAACATTATTGTGTTTGGTGTAGTTTTGATACCATTTTATTTTTCTGGTATCTGTTTATCCAGAAATCAAAGCCTCTACTTATGCCTAATTTTTAAGATGGAAAATGGTTGGAAAATGTATCTATGCCTTCGTTTCCCAAAAATGTAGACTCTTAGCTTTCATTTGACACCCAATTTGATGTTCCTATGAACTTCACATGTTGATGCTCATGGGTCCTTTTCAATGGAAATGCCCTGCAACAACCCCTATTCAGTCTAGGGATGAGAGGAGAGAGAGGGGGACAGGCAGGAACAACTTGAGGTCCAGACAGCGAATTTAGAACACTGTTCAGAGCTGATGAGGAAGCTACTTCCTGTCTGCACATTCATCAACATCTGAATGGAAAGCAGCACACACGCACACATAATGGATGGCACTGTGTGTCAGAAACAGCACATACGTTAGCTCTCTGTTTGTTATCATCATAAATTAGGCTGCATACCCACTGTCCGTAATGGGGAAAGACATCATACTCTTGGTTCCTGAACAAGCTATCTCAGACAAGCAGTCTGTGTTAGGATAACATAAAAAAACACCATCCAAAAAGCCTAATTAAACCAGAATGTTTGATGTTCTTTCTAGGCCTATCTTGTACATTTCTTACTGTAAGGGTTGTTTTTGTCCCAGGCAAAGTCATATACGATTTTGAGAGTTCCTAAGGAGTTACGAATACGAATTTGTTCTTAACTGACTTGCCTAGTTAAATAAAGGTTCAATAAAAAATAAAAAATACTCTAGATACTCATCCATCAGATGGGCTCATCTATCGACTCATCTAGGTGCTAATACTGTTACACATCCAATATATAATGATGGAAGTCTTACTGCAACACCAGATAGCCCTCATTACTCAAACACAGACATGTAATACTCTGAAACAATGTACAGTGCCTAGAGAAAGTTTACATACCCCTTGCAGTCTTCACATTAGGCTGCCTTCAAAATAATTACATTGTATTTGTTTATTACCAATGTACACAACCTACTCCAGTTTTCAAAATCAAATAAATATTCAAGATTTTTTTTCTTCTCAAATTAATAACAAATTAACAATGAAGATGCTTTGATTGCTTCACACCCCAGAGGCACCTATGGGAGCTATTTACGTTTGTGAATCCTTTTAAATAAGATTCTACCAACCTTGCACAACTCTTAGGGCAACATATTGTTCTTGTCAAAATTGCTCAGGGTCTGTACATTTGGTTAGGAGTCATTGATGCACAGTAATATTCAAACCTTGTCTCTGATTTTCAAGCAGATTTAAGTCAGGACTGAGACTGGACCATTCAGGAACACTGAACACCTATTGGAAAGCCATTCTGGTGTGTCTTTGGCAACAAAATGTGTGTATTGTCCCGCTGAAAAATAAAACTATCCCAGTGTTAGGTATTCAGAATACTGAGACATTGTTTCCTCAAACTTTTTTATCTGGGCTTTGCTCCTTTCATATTTCTTTTGATCATGGCAAACTAACCCTGCAAGTTATTTTTCAGCGGGACAAATACACACATTTTAATTTTGAAGACACAATAGATTGGCTTTCTAAGATGTGTTGAATGTTCTTGAGTCGTCCCAGTCCTGACTTATATTTGTTTACAAATCAGAGACAAGGTTTTAATATTGCTCTCCATCAATTATTCCCAACCACATTTACGGAGCTTGAGCAATTTTGACAAAAACAATAGATAAATGTTGCCTTAAGAGTTGTGCAAAGTTGGTAGAATTTTATACAAAATGATTCACAGCCTCTTATGGCTGCTAAAGATGCTTCCACCAAGTATTAACTCTGAGGTGTGAAGACATACGCGATCAAAACATCTTTGTTTTTTTAGGTTATTCATTTGTAACATTTTTATCACTTTTCTTTCACTTTGAAAATGTGGAGTAGGTCGTGTAGATCGTTAATAAAAAATACAATTTATTCCCTTCTTAGATTTTAAAGCAGCAAAATGTGAAGACTGTAAAAGGCGTGTGTAGACTTTCACTAGCGACTGTACATACTTGTACATACATTTTTAATACTCTACAGATATGATCATATTTATACTGTACTGTAGGACCCAATATAATCTTTTCACTATTGATTCTCTATAGCAACCGTTTTTTTTATACTGCATTACATCATAATAATAATAATAATAATAATATGGATAAAAATAATACATTCATTTCTTAAGTTTCTCTAGAACTTTTCAATGCGCAAAAATAAATAAGTAAAGTAATGGAATATCATGACAGGTCAACCAATAGAGGCCAAGTCTTTGAAAGCTGCATCCTCCGAAGATAGAGAGGGTCAGTTCATGGCTTGAGCGAAGGAAGCTAGACAGAGGATTGTAGATGATGGTGATCATTGTAGAGGGCAAGTCTGGGAACCAGCCTGAGTCTTGCGGCCACTGGACTTCTCTTCTTCCACTCTGTGTAGCACCCACATGGCTGATGCCTCAGCAGCTCTGGGTGCCAGAAAGCTCACCACATAAAGTTCAGAACAGTAGCCAGTCTTCCTCTCTACGAGCCCTCTTCCTCAGCACTACTGTATTCCTCTATCTCCCATTCCTCTCATGCTTCAGGCGACTCCCTCAATGATGTTCTCAAAAGAACAGGAATCGGCAGCCAGGTGAAACAAAAAAGACTGGATGTGTCCAGATGCATTTATCAAACAAAAAATGTAATCTGCAAATCCGTGGCTCAAAATGGACAGATACTTGCAATAAAAACTCAATGCTGTTAAAAACAAAAGAGCTGATTAATAAACAACAATTAAAACACTTAAAAATAAGGAAATATTTACACATTTACAGGAGCTCTGTGTTTAGGCTGCTACTAGGGCGCCAAGGCAACTATAGAGTCAGTGGTCGTTAAGTTGATATAGTATTTCAACATCTCAAAATAAAATAATAGAAATGGCAGACAGTTTTACTGTACATATTATACTACCACTGTCTGCCTTGGTCACTACTAGAATAAAACCCAGTTCACAAGTACAACCTGTCCTTTACATCTATATTCTGCATGACAGTGACCTTAGAAGAAGAGACACTGGGGTACATCCCAAATTACACACTATTCCCTATTGGCCCTAGTCAAAAGTAGCACACTACACTGAGTATACCAAACATAGCGACATCTTCCTAATATTGAGTTGCAACCCCCCATTTTGAACTCAGAACAGCCTCAATTCATGGGCATGGACTCTACAAGTTGTCGAAAGCGTTGTGTCAAGATCAAATCAAATTGTGTAGACCTTACAGTGAAATGCTTAATTACAAGCCCCTAACCAAAAATGCAGTTTAAAAAATATTAATAAGAATAAGAAATTAAAGGAACAAGTAATTAAAGAGCATCAGTAAAATAACAATAACGAGACTATATACAGGGGGTACCGGTACAGAGTCAAAGTGCGGGGGCACCGGTACAGAGTCAATGTGCTGGGGCACCGGTTAGTTGAGGTAATTGAGGTAATATGTACATGTAGGTAGAGTTATTAAAGTGACTACGCATAGATAATAACTGAGAGTAGCAGCGGCGTAAAGGGGGGGGGGGGGCAATGCAAATAGTCTGGGTAGCCAGTTCAGGAGTCTTATGGCTTGGGGTAGAAGCTGTTTAGAAGCCTCTTGGACCTAGACTTAGCACTCGGGTACCGCTTGCCATGTGGTAGCAGAGAGAACAGTCTATGACTAGGGTGGCTGGAGTCTTTGACAATTGTTGGGCCCTTCCTCTGACACCGCCTGGTATAGAGGTCTTGGAAGGCAAGAACTTGGCCCTAGTGATGTACTGGGCCGTACGCACTACCCTCTGTAGGGCCTTGCGGTCGGAGGCCAAGCAGTTGCCATACCAGGCAGTGATGCAACCAGTCAGGATGCACTCGATTGTGCAGCTGTAGAAACTTTTGAGGATCTGAGGACCCATGCCAAATCTTTTCAGTCTCCTGAGGGGGAATAGGTTTTATCGTGCCCTCTTCACGACTGTCTTGGTGTGCTTGGACCATGTTAGTTTGTTGGTGATTTGGACACCAGGGAACTTGAAGCTCTCAACCTGCTCCACTGCAGCCCCGTCGATGAGAATGGGGGCGTGCTTGGTCCCCTTTTTTCTGAAGTCCACAATCATCTCCTTTGTCTTGATCACATTGAGGGAGAGTTTTTTGTCCTGGCACCACATGGCCAGGTCTCTGACCTCCTCCTTATAGGCTGTCTCGTCGTTGTCGGTGAGCAGGCCTACCAATGTTGTGTCATCTGCAAACTTAATGATGGTGTTGGAGTCGTGCCTGGCCGTGCAGTCATGAGTGAACAGGGAGTACAGGAGGGGACTGAGCATGCACTCCTGAGGGGCCCCTGTGTTGAGGATCAGCGTGGCGGATGTGTTGTTACCTACCCTTACCACCTGGGGGCGGCCTGTCAGGAAGTCCAGGATCCAGTTGCAGAGGGAGGTGTTTAGTCCCAGGGTGTCCTTTGGGTGGTGGACCATTCTTGATACACATGGGAAACTGTTGAGCATGAAGACACTGTAGCGTTGCAGTTCTTGACACAAACCGGTGCACCTGGAACGTACTACCATACCCCGTTCAAAGGCACTTCAATCTTGCCCATTCACTGGCACTTTTGTCTTGCCCATTCACTGCCCAAATGGCACACATACACGATCCATGTCTCAAATGTTTTAAGGTTTTAAAATCCTTAATTTATCGCTCTACTCCCCTTCATCTACACTGATTGAAGTAGATTTAACAAGTGACATCAATAATGGATCATAGCTTTCACCTGGATTCACCTGGTCAGTCTGTCGTGGAAAGAGCAGGTGTCCTTAATGTTTTGTACACTCAGTGTATAAAGGGAATAGAGTGCCATTTTTGGGACACAGCCTGTGAGAGGTGAAGACCCCCTCACAACCAATGGGGTAAGGAGGACACGTGTGCCTGTCTTACGGTCATGGTTAAATTATGTGCTGTGCTGACGCAAACATCGTGCCAATGGAAACCTGATAGGCCAGTCTGTGGGAAGAGGACCTAAACACATCGTAAAACACTAATCTGTCCTCAGCTCTACAGCTCTCATGCCTCGGTCTCTGTAGTGTAGGAGCAGGGGAGGGTAGACAAAGGGGAACAATGGGACAGTGGAGTCTGCTTGGAGACAGGGGCTGTGTCTAACACTCTAAGGTGGCTTTCTGTGTTATAGTCCACACTGGTTTAAAAGAACTGGACAGGTGAAAGCCCAGCTGGTTTACTTCAATTCTGCTCTCACTTTCGAATATTTCTAGGTCAAGGTGGACCCACGAATTGAATATACTGTGGGACCCCATTTCAGAATATTGGAACAAACCTAAGACACCTTGAGTGTTGGGGGACTGCAATGGAAGAGGCAGGGACTAGAAGGTTGAGGAGGGTGATGAGGATAGAAAGAGAGGAAACAATATCTGCAAGTCGTAAAGCCCATTTTAGAATATTGTAACTTTTTAACTGCCCCTCTTGCACATTGAGGTGCAGGAGGGCTGGGGACATCAGTAAGGAGGGGCAAGGAAAAATGATGGGACTGTGGTTAGGTTAAAGATGGAAGGAGAGGAGTGATACCTGCAGCTGCAGGTCGTAAAGTCCAGGGAACATACAGTCCAGTGCACAGTACAACCATCTTATAGGATCAAGGACAGCTGATCTGATCTAGAGACAGTATCGAGTATATTCAGGGTTATATAATTAGCTGTAATGTCCACTATATTTCACACTGTCACATAATTTCTTAATCAGAGCCTGTATATATATATATATATATATATATATATATATATATATATATATATAAATATATATAGCATTTAGTCTGGGGTTACTGTATTGGTATGTCATTCTGTATTTACGTTCTATATTGTTTGCTTTGAAACAAAAACAAATCCACAACCAGACTTGCCATTAGGAGATATAAAATCCAACAAACCCAACACATACATACAAGCCCACCCAACAATGTTCCCTCTATGCTGCACACGTATGCAGGCGCGCAGCTCCCGGGGACTGCCGCTCAGAAGAAATATCAGCCTGTCCAGAGAAGCACAAGATTTTCTAGAGTTTTCCCTATTAGTTAACACTATCAACGTTTCACTTTACAGTGGGAATCGAATCAACGCAATATTAGTTCACATGCCTTGTGACCGTGATATACAGTGCCTTCAGAAAGTATTAAGACCCCTTGACTTTTTCCACATTTTGTTACGTTACAGCCTTATTCTAAAATTAGTTCAATTGTTTTTTTTTCTCAGCAATCTACACACAATACCCCATAATGACAAAGCAAAACCAGGTTTTTAGAAATGTTTGTAAATGTATAAAAAACAACTGAAATATCACATTTACATAAGTATTCAGACCCTTTACACCATACTTTGTTGACGCACCTTTGGAATTGATTACATCCTTTAATCTTCCTGGGTATGATGCTACAAGCTTGGCACACCTGTATTTGTGGAGTTTCTCCCCCTTCTTCTCTGCAGATCCTCGCGTTGCTGCACAGCTGTTTTCAGTTCTCTCCAGAGATGTTCGATCTGGTTCAAGTCCAGGCTCTGGCTGGGCCACTAAAAGACATTCAGAGACTTATCCCGAAGCAACTCTTGCATTGTCTTGGCTGTGTGCTTAGGGTCGTTGTCCTGTGAACCTTCCAACCTCAGTCTGAGGTCCTGAGACGCTCTGGAGCAGGTTTTCCTCAAGGATATCTCTGTACTTTGCTCCTTTCATCTTTTCCTCGGTCCTGACTAGTCTCCCAGTCCCTGCTGCTGAAAAACATCGCCACAGCATGATGCTACCACCAACATGCTTCACCGTAGGGATGGTGCCAGGTTTCCTCCAGAATCTTGTTTCTTATGGTCTGAGAGTCCTTTACGTGCCTTTTGGCAAACTCCAAGTGGGCTGTCATATGCCTTTTACAGAGAAGTGGCTTCCGTCTGGCCACTCTACCATAAAGGCCTGATTGGTGGAATACTGCAGAGATGGCTCCTTCTGGAAGTTCTCCCATCTCCACAGAGGATTACTGGAGCTCTGTCAGAGTGACCATTGGGTTCTTGGTCACCTCCCTGACCAAGGCCCTTCTCCCCCGATTGCTCAGTTCGGCTCGGTGTCCAGCTCTAACAAGAGTCTTGGCGGTTCCAAACTTCTTCCATTTAACAATGATGGAGGCAACTGTGTTCTTGGGGACCTTCAATGCTGCAGAAATGTTTTGGTACCCTTTCCCAGATCTGTGCCTCGACACAATCCTGTCTCGGAGCTCTACGTACAATTCCTTGGACCTCATGGTAGGGTTTTTGCTCTGTCAACTGTGGGACCTTATATAGACAGGTGTGTGCCTTTCAAAATCATGTCCAATCAATTAAATTTACCACACGTAGACTCCAATCAAGTTGTAGGAACATCTCAAGGATGATCAGGATGCACCGGAGCTCAATTTCGGGTCTCATAGCAAAAGGTCTGAATACTTATTGAAAGCAAGGTATTTCTGTTTACGCTTTGTCATTATGGGGTATTGTGTGTAGATTGATGAGGAAATGTGTTATTTAATCGATTTTAGAAAAAGGCTGTAACGTATCAACATGTGGAAAAAGTCAAGCGGTCTGAGTACTTTCTGAATGTACTGTAAAGACCGAGACAATAAGAAGAATCCAACCACACCTTTGTTTCATCACAACACCGGAGAGCAACCTCAGTCCGGTGAAATCCACAAAGCGTATTGGATGTAACAAACAGTTACATGACCTACAGCATGGTCAAGCAGGTCAATGTTTCCAGCATTTCTTGAGACCACTAAACAACTATTGATTTAGAACCACGGAGAGTTACCGCAAGTCGCAAAGAAAACAAGAGCTGCCTCCACTATTCCAGCACCATTTCAATTCTAACATTTCAACATCATCAAATCACCTATGCTTAGTCTAATACAGTGACAACTAAAACATACTAAAAACTAGGGATGCATGATATATCGGGGAACATATCGTAATCAGATGACATTAGCTAAAAATGCCAAGACCGGTATTGGGAAGAACATTGTTTGCATCAATGAGCTAGCCAGCTTTTTTTTTATGACCAGCACTGTAGGTGCGCGAGACAACTTTACCAGCATCATAGCATACGTATCAATGAATTGTATGGACAACTGAAATATAAGCGATAGCGTAATCAAAGTAAAATAACTACAGAAAAAAATGTATGAACGCGTTCAATTATTATGTGACGTGCAGTCATATTCAGGTCTTGATTGGTCAACAAGCTAATTTGACACGTCGAATTGTGTTATTTGACACTAAAATAGTACTCTTTGACGTGTATCTTTTTTGACCTGCAAAGACCCAAACGGCGTTCCATAGAAATCCTGGTTGAGAATGAAACGACAGAACAAATGAACAACAAAACAGCACAGCAAGGACTATAGGTGAAAGAAATAGGTTTTGATCATGTTTTACTGGTAATGGGTACATACGTAAATGCCAACAAAATAACGTTTTGGTCAGTGTGGTGTGTAACCTTAATTTAACTAGGCAAGTCAGTTAAGAACAAAGTCTTATTTACGATGATGGCCTACCCCGGCCAAACCCGGATGACGCTGGGCCAATTGTGCGCTGCCCTATGGGACTCCCAATCACGGCCGGATGTGATACAGCCTGGAATCGAACCAGGGACTGTAGTAACGCCTCTTGCGCTGAGATACAGTGCCTTTGACTGCTGCAACAATGTGTGTGTGTGTTAACTATTGTGTGTGTTTTAACTATTTAACTGTACTAGAATGCTTAAAAGGCTGCTAAAATTTTCAATATTGGTTATCAGTATCGGTATCGTTTTTCTGGGGCAAGAAAAATATTGGATATCGATATCGGCCAAAAATGTTGTATCAGTGCATCACTACTATTTAGTCCAATCAACAAAAGCTAAATATAATGTGGCTGTCCATGTTTCTGATTTCTCTCTGTTTGTGTGTGTGTGTGTGTGTGTGTGTGTGCATGCGTGTTCGTGCAAGCAGAAAAAACATTTACTCACACTACTTGTAGAGAAACGCCAATGCTATCCTCTTCTCTTTCATTTCGACGAAAGGGTCTATCACTCTGTCATTAAGTACACGCTTTTATGTTTTGTTGTCTTAGGCTACCTGGCTAAAATGCTTGCTCGCTAGCCTAACTTTCTTTCATGAGCATCGTTCTCTAGTTAACATTAGCCGTCTACATCTAGCTACATATTGAACTTCCATCCTCTCATGCCAGAGGCACAATGTATGAATTAATGGTTGGATCAGAATTGCTGTTATAGTCATTGGCAATTATGGAGAATTAAGTAAAACCACAAGTCCAAATCCCTATCTCCATCCATGGCTAATTTAGGAAAGGGCTTCCCTTGACACTTTTTTTTTGTGCGCCAGGACCATTCACAGTTGAGCTCACTCAGTTTAGCTCAATGCTAATTGGCTATTGTTTTATACAATTTCTTATCAAGGGAGGCCAAATGCTCGCTGGCTTCCCTTGCATTTAATTCTATGGGCGGCAACAATGTCATACTCTTTTGGACCAGACAGCATCAGATAGATGGCCTACACATACAGAGACAGGGGTGCTGTTTCGCTCGCTCTAATGATTTCTCCGGTGAGGTACATTAAGCTTCTTGTGAATTTAAGGAAAATTATGAAAATTATTGGGGAATTTTCTGGGGAAGCCTTCCCTCGGCCCCCATGAATACACTCCACTGCTTTCAATTCAACATACCGAAGCAAAACAAACTATGCAAGACTTAGTATGCAAAACTAACTATGCAAGAGATTTTGTTGTATTCAGAACTCATTGGAGTAGGATTCTGTAGCATTGACAGGCAGGACTCAGGCCTGTGTTCTACACAGACCAGTGTGCCATAACCAATCAGTAGGCTTATATGCAAATAGACCACTGCCATATATGGATCTGTGCCATTCACCTTGAACTGGACTGTTTTTACAGCATCAGCGGTCGTGAGTAGATGCGCTTGTTCTGAGATCAAAGCGAGAGCTACATGTAGCGATGTGTGCACATGTGTACATGTGTTCATATCCTTTGCTAGTTAGTGAGTTATTAGCCCAGTTATAGCTAATTTGTAGTCAGCAATGGGGGAGTGATTGCTTCATACAAGAGTACAAAACGCCTGCATTAATAGACATCTTTGAAAAGCGAGTCAGGTAAAGAGCTTTTTTTTCAACTTACAGGGGTAGTGTTAAATTTGGAGAGAGACTTGAGTAAACTAAGTAGGCAGAGGGTGGTATAATTTGTCTGATTCTCTGTAAAATTGTATGAGAATAATGCTTCATGTTATTTTGTAAAGTGGTTTCTTGCATCAAACAACACAACAACATTTTCAGTCACCTTGTCGGAAGGACAAGTGGATAAACAGGTTAATGTCAAGCCCTGCATGCTTTTTTCAAAAGTCTCATTGAATGTAGGCCTACATTGAACACCATACATTGGCTTCTACTGTAGGCTGTATTATGGAACAGCTATTTCAATGTTAAAATGCTATGGGATGCATTTTCTACATTGTTTTTGATGGTAGGCCACTCTGGTAGACCTACATTATGATCAAATAGCCACAGTACACTACTTGACCACTGTTAAAACTATCTTAAAGTGGACACAGCCTCAGTGTTCACAGTAAACACACGCCGGAAGTTGGAGCAGGTTTGATTCTCTTGTTATTGAGAATGTGTATGAATCATCCCCTTGAAGGTGAGCGTGGGAACCAACAAGCCAGACAGACTGGCAGGTGAAGGAGTGTGAAAGAGAGAGAGAGAAAGAGAGAGAGAGAGATTGTGGACAGATGAAGCAGAGCAGGTCTTTCGTGCATCTGAGGGGGAAGGCTGTCACAGAGGGGGGTGAAAGTTAGAGGGGGAGAGATGGGGAGGAAGACTGTCACAGAGGGGGGAGGGGCTCACAGCATGTCAGTAGACAGAGGATGGATCTCTAATGAGGGAGAAGGGAACTGTCTCTCTAAGTGTAACTTCGCAAATGGAGTTCGTGGATAAATATGGCTGATACAGTATGGATGTAGATGCCGGCTTTATTGGAGGCATATGCTATCTGGTCTTCAGTTGTGTGGATGTCAGCTTCTTGCAACAGTGAGGTTTCATTAAAAAAATGTTTTAAACCTTTATTTAACTAGGCAAGTCAGTTAAGAACAAATTATTATTTTACAATGATGGCCTACCGAGGAACAGTGGGTTAACTGCCTTGTTCAGGGGCAAAACTACAGATGTTACCTTGTCAGCTCGGAGATTTGATCCAGCAACCTTTCAGTGACAGGCCCAAAGCTCTAACCACTAGGCTACCTGCTGCCATGGTATGTGCTAGGTGTAATGTAAATGTCATGTAATGTAAAGGCTATGACATTCATCAGTTTGAGTAGATACCCTTTGGACTAAGTAATTGTCCATCAAATATCTAGCTCATGTGCACAAGTTAAATGCGGCTTCTAATCCTTATTTAGCATATAGTGTAATGACATCCAAAACAACTGCAACTGCTTTAGATGTGTTTTTTAAGGCTTTCTCATTGTGTGGGTGAAATTAGAGCCATGATTGAATGTGCTGTGTGTCCAGTATTGCTGTTCACGGCTTAGCCCAGGGTACAACAGCAGCGGGACATCTCAGTCCCACACATTACACCAGCTTAACTATCTGTCAACAACTGGCATTGAACGGCCAGCCGGCCACAATAAGGGAAGGTGCTTTAGTGGTGTCGACAGCAGAAACAGATGATGCAGCACAACAGAGAGAGATAGTTAGCCACAGGAGAATAAAAAAATCACAATGAGGGACAACAGCCAACGATAACAAGGAACAAGCCAGACTCCACAGTAAATGGAAGAGCTGATGGGGATTGGCTGGGTGAGTTGGGTCCTCTTCTGCACTCTAGTGGTGAAGTTTTGGAAATACAGGAGATTATTCTTCGGTCTATGACTAAACGATGAATGCATTGCATGATTAAACCCATTCCCATCTGTTTATTGGCTTGGGATTTAACAGCTGCTTTACTGTCATTTTTTTATTTTTATAAACAGTAGTTAATGTTCAGAACGTCAACACTCAATAGTATGGCTGTTACTTTTATGGAATCCAGCTGTTCAATACTGTGTTGCGGTCTGACTCACTTATTGTACTTGACACTTAGAATGTAGAATAAAATAGAAAAGGCTATCATATGAATATGATAATCCATCCCACTCATTAGATGGTTCTCCAATCTAGCATATTCCCGCATATAAATACTTAGGTATTTGGAGTGATATGGATTTGACGTTTAAAAACATCCAGATGAGATAGTTAAGAAGCTAAGATTTAAAATGGGCTTTTTCTACATAAACAGATGGTGCCTTTCTCTAATCAGCAGGAAGCAGATTATTCAGTCAACCTTTTTATCTGTTCTTGATTATGGTGATAATATTTATCAAAGTACAGTATTGATTGGGCACTTATTTGTGGAGGAATGTAACTGTTTATCTGGGTGATTTGTGATGTTTAATTTTGTGCTTCCCATGACTGTGTTTTTGTATTTTAATGTGTATATACAGTGCATTCGGAAAGTATTCAAAACCCTTTCCTTTTTCCACATTTTGTTACATTACAGCCTTATGCTAAAATGGATCAAATGCATTTTTTCCCCCTCATCTACACACAATACCCCATAATGACAAAGCGAAAACAGGTTTAGACATTTTTGCAAATGTATTAAAAATAAAACAGAAATACCTTATTTACATAAGTATTCAGACCCTTTGCTATGAGACAATCATGACTCAGGATAAGACCCAGATGCAGACAGTTTGAATCACAGATGTTTATTTACTAAACAGAGGGCAGGCAAACAACAGGTCAAGGGCAGACAGAGGTCAGTGTCAGTAAGGTACAGAACGGCAGGCAGGCTTCAGGTTAGGGTAGGCAGAGGTCAGTAATCCAGGGCAGTGTCAGAAAGGTGCAGAACCGCAGGCAGAATGGTCAGAACTGGGAAAAACCAAAAACTAGCGCACCGGAAACACGGGAACTTGACGTGGGACTTGACAGAACAAGACGAACTGGCAACAGACCAACAGAAAATGCATGTATAAATACACAGGAGATAATAGGGACAAATGGGAGACACCTGGTGGGGGGTGGAGACAAGCACAAGACAGGTGAAACAGATCAGGGTGTGACAGACTCGAAATTGAGCTTAGGTGTTTCCATTGATTATACTTGAGATGTTTCTACAACTTGATTGGAGTCCACTTGTGGTAAATTCCATTGATTGTACATGATTTTGAAAGGCACACCCCTGTCAATATGGATGTCAGAGCAAAAACCAAGCCATGAGGTCAAAGGAATTGTCTGTAGCGCGCCGAGACAAGATTCTGTCAAGGCACAGATCTGGGAAAGGGCACCAAAATATTTCTTCAGCATTGAAGGTCCCCAAGAACACATTGGCCTCCATCATTCTTAAATGGAAGAAGTTTGAAACCACCAATACTCTTCCTAGAGCTGGCCGCCCAGCCAAACTGATCAATCGGGGGAGGAGGGCCTTGGTCAGGGAGGTGACCAAGAAAGCCACTAGAGTGGGCAGACTGAAGCCACTCCTCAGTAAAAGGCACATGACAGCCTGCTTGGAGTTTGACAAAAGGCACCTAAAGGACTCTCAGACCATGAGAAACAAGATTCTCTGGTCTGATGAAACCAGTACTGAACTATTTGGCCTGAATGCCAAGCATCACATCTGGAGGAAACCTAGCACCATGGTGGAAACATGGTGGTGGCAGTATGATGCTGTGGGGATGTTTTTTAGAGGCAGGGACTGGGAGACTAGTCAGGATTGAGGGAAAGGGCCTCAGACTGGGGTGAATCTCTGCCAAAGGTGCTTCAACAAAGTACTGAGTAAAGTGTCTGAATAGTTATCTAAATGTGAGATTTTGTTTTTTTATTTTTAATACATTTGCAAAAATGTCAACCTGTTTTTGCTTTGTCATGGGGTATTGTGTGTCGATTGATGGGGGGGGGGGACAATTTAATCTACTTTAGAATATGGCTGTAACATAATTTTTGGGAAAAAGTGAACGGGTGTGAATACTTTCCAAATGCACTGTATATTTTGGTTATAATGTGGATATTTATGTTTTATTATACAGGGTGCATTTGCAAAAGAGACCTAGGTCTCAATATGTCTTCCCTGTTAAAACCTGTTGAGGAAAGACGTTCCACTAGTGGAACCCCTCGCTAACAGCCAATGAAATAGCAGGGCGCCAAATTCAAAACAACAAAAATCTCATAATTCAAATTCTCAAACATACAAGTATTATAAAACATTTTAAAGATAAACTTCTCGTTAATCCAACCACAGTGTCAGATTTCAAAAAGGCTTTACGGCGAAAGCATACCATGTTAGGACAGCACCTAGACAAGAAAAACCACACAGCCATTTTCCAAGCAAGGAGAGACATCCCAAAAACCAGAAATACAGCTAAAATGAATCACTAACCTTTGACGATCTTCTTCAGATGACTCTCCCAGGACTCAATGTTACACAATACATGTATATTTTGCTCGATAAAGTTCATATTTATATCCAAAAAACCCATTTTACATACAGCGTGTAATGTTCAGAAATGTTTTGCCTCCAAAACTTTCGGTGAATGAGCACATCAATTTACAGAAATACTCATCATAAACGTTGATAAAAGATACAAGTGTTATGCATAGGATTATAGATGCTCTTCTCCTTAATGCAACCGCGGTGTCAGATATCAAAAAAGCTTTACGGAAAAAGCACACCATGCAATAATCTGAGTACAGCGGTCAGACACCAAAACAAGCCATACAGATACCCGCCATGTTGTGGAGTCAACAGAAGTCAGAAATAGCATTACAAATATTCACTTACCTTTGATGATCTTCATCAGAATGCACTCCCAGGATTCCAGTTCCACAATAAATGTTTGTTTTGTTTTGATAAAGTCCATATTTATGTCCAAATACCTCCTTTTTGTTCGCGCGTTCAGTTCACTATTCCAAATGCACAATGCGCGAGCAGACGAAAAGTAAAAAAAGTTACATTATAGATCGTAGAAACATGTCAAACGATGTATAGAATCAATCTTTAGGATGTTTTTAGCATAAATCTTCAATAATATTCCAACCGGACAATTCCTTTGTCTTTAGAAATGAAAAGGAACTCAGCTCACTCTCACGGCTGCGCGCATGACTGAGCTCATTGCATTTTTCCAGACACCTGGTTCAAATAGCTCTTATTCTTTCCCCATTCACAGTAGAAGCCTGAAACAATGTTCTAAATACTGTTGACATCTAGTGGAAGCCTTGGAAAGTGCAATATGACCCCACAGACACTTTATATTGGATAGGCAATCACTTGAAAAACTACAAACCTCAGATTTCCCACTTTCTGGTTGGATTTTTTTCTCAGGTTTTTGCCTGCCATATGTGTTCTGTTATACTCACAGACATCATTCAAACAGTTTTAGAAACTTCAGAGTGTTTTGTATCCAAATCTACTAATAATATGCATATATAAGCTTCTGGCCCTAAGTAGCAGGCATTTTACTCTGCCCCCTGTCCCAAACAGGTTAAAATAAAAGTTACATTAAAAATGTTAAATATAATGCACTATTCACATAATGCATCCCCTTGAAGCTGGGGAGCAGGAGCGTACGGACAGTAGCTCCATAAACAGACACATTGCCTCAGTGAGAATGGCAGAAAACAAACACAGGCCTGCCAAGCACAACCTAGAGGCCCCTATCTGTTTATATGGATGTAATGGATCCAGCAGGCGATCAGAAACCGGGGCCCAGTCGCTCCAGGATCACTTTGAACAGCATAGAGCATAAGAAACCAAAAGAATGTTTGGAGCCAAATTGGATGCCAGATGATGGCTGAATGGTCCTATACAGTAGCAGCATTTACACAGCTCACAGCAGGTCACAGCAGTGAGGGAGAGATGATGAGATCTCTATGGAGATACAGTACTATCAAGATACAGTTTATTCCTGTTAAATGTCTAAACCATATGACTGAAGGCCATTAGGATGAATCCAAATAAATGCATCTGGTGTTATCCTATGGGATTCTGCTTTAGAGAGCTCTCTGTTGATATACGAGTTTCCTGTTTTTAATGAAGCAAACAAGTTTAAGAATAGTAGAGTCTCACAGATACAGTAGGGTTACCTACTATAAGACATCAATTTGATTAGACTATCAAAGGTCACAAATCCTAATCACAATATAATCTCTACGAAACTATTCTGAACTACTATGTTTTCACACATGAAAATGGTCTAATAAAGACTATAAAATCCATTTCACAAGCAACAGATGCCATATACCCAGTAGTGGCCTCTTGAGGATACAATCCCGATAACGGGATTGGTTGGACAACAACCAGTGAGATAGCATGGCGCGATATTCAAAACAAAATAATCTCAAAATTAAAATGTAAGTATTATACGGCATTTTAAAGATACTCTACTCTTAATCCAATAACATTGTCCGATTTCAAAAAGGCTTTACGGTGAAAGCAAAACATTAGATTATTTTAGCATCTCAGCAAAAAAAAAAGCAATTTTCCAAGCACGATAGCATCACAAAACCAGATATACAGCTAAAATGAAGCACTAACCTTTGACAATCTTCATCAGATGACACTCCTAGGACATCATGTTAGACAATACATGCATTTTTTTGTTCGATCAAGTTTATATTTATATCCAAAAATCAAATTTTTACATTGGCGCGTGACGTTCAGAAAATGTTTTCTCCCCATAACTTTCGGTGAATAGGCACATTTAATTTACAGAAGAACTCATAAACGTTGATAGAATTTATAACAATTATTTAAAGAATTAGAGATAATCTACTCCTTTATGCAACCACTTTGTCAGATTTCAAAATAACATTACGGAAAAAGCACATTGTTCAATATTCTGAGTACAGAACTTAGCCTTCAATGCTAAGCTACACAGTTAGCCTACAACCACTTCCACAAGAAATGTTCATTTGTTCTGCAAAGTCCATCATTTATGTCCAAATACGTCCGTTTTGTTGACCCATCCAGAACACTTTACAATGCCATGTGGCGTGGATGCAAATCCATAGACAAAATGTTCAAAGTTCCATTACCGTTTGTAGAAACACGTCAAACGATGTTTACAATCAATCCTTTGGGGTATTTTTTAACGTAAAATTGCGATAATTTTACAACCGGGCAATACATATTCATCCCAGAAGAAAAATAAAAAACCAACAAAGACACGTGCACACGCGTCATAAGACACTCTCCTCAGACTGGCCAGTGATTGACTGAGCCATAATTTTCTGCCCGGTAAGAGATGACAGTTGAAACCAGTTCCTAAAGATTGTTGACAGCCAATGGAAGAGGAGGTGCAACGTAAATCCTATGTCACTGTAGTTTTTCAAGGGATTCAAAACAAAAACTACATTTCTAATTTCTCCCACTTCCTGATTCAATTTTTCTCAGTTTTTTTGCCTGCCATATGAGTTCTGTTATACTCACAGACACCATTCAAACAGTTATACTATGCATATTCTATTTTCTGGGCCAGAGTAGTAACCTGTTTAAATTGGGTACGTTTTTCATCTGGCCGTGAAAATACTGCCCCCTAGCCCCAACAGGTTTTAAGACGCCTAAATGAATTAACCACAGTTTATGCCAAAATAATCCAGACACATCTGCAAATAAAAACACAGTGACCAATGCAACAAAGCAACAGGAAAGAGCCATAAAGCACAGCCCATGTAAGTAGCAGCACATATAGCTAGGCAGAGACAGAAGGACATAAGGTTAGGATGTTTAAAGATGCATGAGGAACCAGTGTGACTTGGTGTCAAAGCTGTCAGCTGCTCAGGTGTGCTCAGGTGTCACTGTCAGTGGTGTAGTGTGAGACGGGAGCAGAGAACAGGAGATCAACAGGTGGATGGGTATCAGATTACCTAGAGGGAGATTTTACCTGGCTGAGCTGAAAATACAGATATATACTTTTTTGCAAGATAACAGGTAAGACAGCTGTTTATTTGTGGTTTGTTCCAATTACAGTTGCTGTAATAGTAGAATCTGTATCATTGATGGTAGAAGTTAGATTAGTAGATTATTGTTTTACAGCAGAGGCTATTGGGGAATGGGAGATGTTAGTGAGTGAAGCCCAATTACTTGTAAGTCACCATTGATTATGGGTCGTGTATGCTTGTATGACTTTTCAAATCAATATTGACACACGATGAGTAGATCTGTGACACTTGTCAGAAATCATCCACAAAAATGTTTAAGGTAAAATGTGTTTGACATTAACAAGTACGTCAACAAAATACTATTCCTAGGTATCAGCGACCAAACCTCCTCTCCCTGCAAAAGACCACAGCATAGACCAGCATACATTTCAAGCTTGTCCACGCTGGTCTGTGTAGGTCTGATGCTGGACAAGCTGGTCTGACCAGGATGGTCTAACTTAGGGATGGGCAACTTTGATGGGGGTGGGGGCCACAAATAATTTGAACTCGTCATGAGGAGCCACAGTGGCTCGCGGGTATGAGTACCCACATCCATACCCACACATGCAGTCAGAGCCGGCCCTAGCCTTTTCGGGGCTCTAACTGAAAAAATGCCCCCCCACCTTGCGAGCAAAACATTTTAGAGGCCCCCCTCTTGACAACAGAGAGAAAAAAAAGTACATTTCCTGCAATCCTACACATTTTGCCATGGGGCGTAGAGAAAATCTTGACGTTTTAAAGCAAGTTTGCTGTAATTCTACACATTTTGCCATGGGGGGAGAGAACATTTTGCAATTTCACAGCCAATTTCATACAATTCTACACATTTTGTTATAGGGTGGAGAGAAATGTTAGCAGTTTTATTTATCTGAGTGAGAGTGACTAACAAAATCAATGGGGGCCCCTCGGTCGGTAATTTTAGATAGCTGGCTAGACTAATTTATATATTTTTTGCTGACATGGGCTAATTGGGTGACTGTCAGTGACTCATACACAATATATATAAAAGTATGTGGACACCCCTTCAAATGATTGGATTCGGCTATTTCAGCCACACCCATTGCTGACAGGTGTACAAAATCTTAACGCTACAGCATATAATGACATTCTAGACAATTCTGTGCTTCCAACTTTGTGGCAACAGTTTGGGGAAGGCGCTTTCCTGTTTCAGCATGACAATGTCCCCGTGCATTAAAGCGATGTCCATACAGAAATGGTTTGAGAGATCGGTGTGGAAGAACTTGACTGGCCTGCACAGAGCGGCCTAATCACCCAACATCAATGCCCAACCTCACTAATGCTCTTGTGGCTGAATGGAAGTAAGTCCCCTCAGCAATGTTCCAACATCTAGTGGAAAGCCTTCCCAGAAGAGTGGAGGCTGATATAGCAGGAAAGGGGGGGACCAACTCCATATTAATGTCCTTGATTTTGGAATGAGATGTTCGACGAGCAGGTGTCCACAAACTTTTGGTCATGTAGTGAAGCAAGAGAGAAAATGCTGATGCATAACCAAATTTCGAAATTGCACCTTGTGTATTCTACTATTCTAACTCTCAACGGTAATTTGAGACCCCGACTGATCCGTGGGCCTACAAGGGCCGCCAGTTGCCCATCCCTCGTATAGCTGGTAAAGCTGGTCTGACCAGCAAGGTCTAGCTGGTTAGGCTGGCCAAACTGGTAATGCTGGTGACCAAGCTGGTCCATGCTGGTCTATGCTGGTCCAGCATGGTCTAGCTGGTCAAGCTGGTCTGCAAAACCACGCCCAAAACCATCATTATCATATTTACCAGCATGCTCTATTGCAGTTAGATTTATGTTTCAATACCTTTTTTGTTTGTTGTGTTTTTGCATGTACGGTCGTGGCCAAAAGTTTTGAGAATGACACAAATATTCATTTTCACAAAGTCTGCTGCCTCAGTTTGTATGATGGCAATTTGCATATACTCCAGAATGTTATGAAGAGTGATCAGATTAATTGCAATTAATTGCAAAGTCCCTCTTTGCCATGCCACAAAAGGACCAGCTGACATCATGTCAGTGATTCTCTCGTTAACACAGGTGTGAGTGTTGACGAGGACAAGGCTGGAGATCACTCTGTCATGCTGATTGAGTTCAAATAACAGAATGGAAGCTTCAAAAGGAGGGTGGTGCTTGGAATTATTGTTCTTCCTCTGTCAACCATGGTTACCTGCAAGGAAACACGTGCCGTCATCATTGCTTTGCACAAAAAGGGCTTCACAGTCAAGGATATTGCTGCCAGTAAGATTGCACCTAAATCAACCATTTATCGGATCATCAAGAACATCGAGGAGAGCGGTTCAATTGTTGTGAAGCAGGCTTCAGGGCGCCCAAGAAAGTCCAGCAAGTGCCAGGATTGTCTCCTAAAGTTGATTCAACTGCGGGATCGGGGCACCACCAGTACAGAGCTTGCTCAAGAATGGCAGCAGGCAGGTGTGAGTGCATCTGCACGCACAGTGAGGTGAAGACTTTTGGAGGATGGCCTGGTGTCAAGAAGGGCAGCAAAGAAGCCACTTCTCTCCAGGAAAAACATCAGGGACAGACTGATATTCTGCAAAAGGTACAGGGATTGGACTGCTGAGGACTGGGGTAAAGTCATTTTCTCTGATGAATCCCCTTTCCAATTGTTTGGGGCATCCGGAAAAAAGCTTGTCCGGAGAAGACAAGGTGAGCGCTACCATCAGTCCTGTGTCATGCCAACAGTAAAGCATCCTGAGACCATTCATGTGTGGGGTTGCTTCTCAGCCAAGGGAGTGGGCTTACTCACAATTTTGCCTAAGAACACAGCCATGAATAAAGAATGGTACCAACACATCCTCCGAGAGCAACTTTTTCCAACCATCCAGGAACAGTTTGGTGACAAACAATGCCTTTTCCAGCATGATGGAGCACCTTGCCATAAGGCAAAAGTGATAACTAAGTGGCTCGGGGAACAAAACATCAATATTTTGGGTCCATGGCCAGGAAACTCCCCAGACCTTAATCCCATTAAGAACTTGTGGTCAATCCTCAAGAGGCGGGTGGACAAACAAAAACCCACAAATTCTGACAAACTCCAAGCATCAGTCAGGATGTGGCCCAGAAGTTAATTGACAGCATGCCAGGGTGGGTTGCAGAGGTTTTGAAAAAGAAGGGTCAACACTGCAAATATTGACCCTTTGCATCAACTTCATGTAATTGTCAATAAAAGCCTTTGACACTTATGAAATGTAATTATACTTCAGTATTCCATAGTAACATCTGACAAAAATATCTATAGACACTGATGCAGCAGACTTTGTGAAAATTAATATTTGTGTAATTCTCAAAACATTTGACCACGACTTAATTCAACTTACGCTACACAAAGATAAATAACATAAAACAATTGTATTTATCCAATCTGTTAGACTTTTTGCTTCATTACTGAACGGTTGTTCCAGTTTCATGTATTTATCTTTCTAAACGTGGCAGTTATTCTGAATGCAGATTGTGGGTGAAAAAAAGTTCACATTTTTGAATATCCCCACTCTGGCTGGATTCCAATAGGAATTAAACATCACTTTGCAAGCCAGCATAATGTGATTTGATGCTGGTAGTGTCTCATGACCAACTTTTACAGGTCACCAAAATAAAATAAAATAAAATTGCATTAGTCACATGCGCCGAATACAACAGGTATAAACCTTAGAGTGAAATGCTTACTTACAGTCCCTAACCAACAATGCAGTTTAAAAAAAAATACAGATAAGAGTAAGAAATAAAAGTAAGAATTGATTAAAGAGCAAGCAGTAAAATAACAATAGCGAGACTATATACAGGGGGGTACCGGTACAGGGTCAATGTGCGGGTGCACCGGTTAGTTGAGGTAATATGTAAATGTTTGTAGAATTAATAAAGTGACTATGCATAGATGATAACAACAGAGAGTAGCAGCGGTGTAAGGGGGGGGGGGGCAATGCAAATAGTCTGGGTAACCATTTGGTTAAGTGTTCAGGAGTCTTATGGCTTGGGGGTGGAAGCTGTTTAGAAGCCTCTTGGACCTAGACTTGGCGCTCGGGTACCACTTGCCGTAGCAGAGAGAACAGTCAATGACTAGGGTGGCGGGAGTCTTTGACAATTTTTAGGGCCTTCCTCTGACACCACCTGGTATAGAGGCCTTGGATGGCAGGAAGCTTGGCCCCAGTGATGTACTGGGTTGTTCACAATACCCTCTGTAATGCCTTGTGGTCGGAGGCCGAGCAGTTGCCATACCAGGCAGTGATGCAATCAGTCAGGATGCTCTCGATGGTGCAGCTGTAGAAACTTTTGAGGATCTGAGGACCCATGCCAAATCTTTTCAGTCTCCTGAGGGGGAATAGGTTTTGTCGTGCCCTCTTCATGACTGTCTTGGTGTTCTTGGACCATGTTAGTTTGTTGGCGACATGGACACCAAGGAACATGAAGCTCTCAACCTGCTCCACTGCAGCCCCGTCGATGAGAATGGGGGCGTGCTCTGTCCTCTTTTTCCTGTAGTCCACAATCATCTCGTTTGTCTTTATCACGTTGAGGGAGAGGTTGTTGTCCTGGCACCACACGGCCAGGTCTCTGACCTCCTCCCTATAGGCTGTCTCGTCGTTGTCGGTGATCAGGCGACCATCGGCTAACTTAATGATGGTGTTGGAGTCGTGCCTGGCCGCGCGGTCATGAGTGAACAGGGAGTACAGGAGGGTACTGAGCACACACCCCTGAGGGGCCTCTGTGTTGAGGATCAGCATGGTGGATGTGTTGTTACCAACCCTTACCACCTGGGGGTGGCCCGTCAGGAAGTCCAGGATCCAGTTGTAGAGGGAGGTGTTTAGTCCAGGCTCCTTAGCTTATTGATGAGCTTTGAGGTGTGGTGTTGAATGCTGAGCTGTAGTCAATGAATAGCATTCTCACATAGGTGTTCCTTTTGTCCAGGTGGGAAAGGGCAGTGTGGAGTGCAATAGAGATTGCATCATCTGTGGCCAAAACACAGCGAAGGCTGGTCACCAGCAAAAACACAACAAAGCCTGGTCACCAGCAATAACACAGCAATGGCTGGTCACCAGCAAAAACACAACGAAGGGCTATTAGTCCTGTCTCATAATAAGAGCAGCCTACAGTCAATACCTGTTACCATACATCTGATTCTGTGGTCGTTCATGCATACTGTAATGTAAGCGCTGGGCCAAATGAGATGAATGTCTGTGTGTGTGGATGCTGGCAGCCTGCTGCCTCCTGTTCCAACTCTACTCCTCCTCCTATCTGTCTAGCAGATGACGGCCTGAGATTAGATTACAAACACAGCACATTTTGTTAATTCACTAGCCATGTCAGTGACAATGCTAATTTGAGTGGCATCTCACCTCTTTCTCCTCTTGTTTAGTGAATTTGACCAGCTTCAAAATTGAAAGTTAATATTAAGAGAGTTAGGCAAAACTATGATATTTCTGTGTCTGAATACAGTGTGGTTTCCTGCAGACAAGGGAAACTGCAACCAGCAATAATGGAGTTAGATCAGAAGGAGTCTGTGCGGTGGATGAGAAGACACAGCCAGAGTCTCCTTCAGAATCTCTTCTACAAGGGTGTTCAAGCTGGGGACAGAGACACACCTGTAAGTGCATATGTCAAGGGAAAAATGTGTCTCGGTATTTATCTTAATAAATGCTTAATAAGTGCTAGACGGGGTCACTACAGACCCTGGTTCGATTCCAGGCTGTATCACAACCGGCTGTGATTGGGAGTCCCATAGGGTGGCGCACAATTTGGCCCAGCGTCATCCGGGTTAGGGTTTGGGCGGGGTATTTCGTCATTTTAAATAAGAATTTGTTCTTAACTGACTTGCCTAGTTAAATAAAGGTTAAATAAGATGGAAAAATCTTGACCTGACATGTATGTGATTTCTCCATCTTCCTACAGATACCAGCACAATATGGAAATGCTAATAAGACTGTAGCTGCCAGCATCATCAGTGGGAAGAGCAAGCTTCTTCTGCTGGAAAGCCCTGACACTGTGGAAATCTACGGTGTATGTGACAATAAAACAGATACATTTAAAAAACATTCTGTATTTACTGTCTTATTCTCATTATGACGGACCAGGTCATAAGTCAGACTCTTTTTCCAGTTTTGAAGGTACATGTCTGAAAGATTCAAATCCAGTCTACCGTAAGGAGTGTAAGGGCATATAACCAAAATATGTCAAAGCACTTAAAATAATCAAACATCCTTTCCACACTAATTATAGTCAAAATACTCACTCTGGTCTCTTGGTTTGTTTCAGCTTTCACCATAACAGGTTGTGACATACTTTTTCACAGCTTAATAAACCAGTGGCGCACCCAGGGGTAGGAGGGATGGGACATGTCTACCTCCCTGCCGTCACAGCCAAGGTCTCCAGTCTGGCTTCAGTCAGAGGCTCTCTGAGCGCTTCCTGCCCTTATCTGTACAGCAAACACCGAGGATCCTTCTCTTCCATAGGCTCACAGAGAACTGCAGACTATAACAAGAACAAACAGGTAACTTTTGTTTATTTAGAAAATATTTTCTTAACTCTATTTCCTGAACTGCATTGTTGGTTAAGGTCTTGTAAGTAAGCATTTCACCTGTTGTATTCGACGCGTGTGACAAATAAAATTTGATTTGATTTGATAACTAGTCTGACAGACTCATAACTGAGATACTGAGATGCATTCAAACAAATATGAGAAAATGTTCTCTTTTCGATCACATCTCACCTTGGTCCGCTGTACCAGAGTAACCTAAAGGCATTGAAGGAGTCCAAGCGATCCAATGTCACCGTGACGATGACCTACCTGGGGTCACTTGGTCACCTGGGGTCTGCAGGGTCACAGCAGGACGAGCTGAAAGTGCTCCAGCAGATCTGTGGAGGAGAGAACATCTGTGTCTTCAAGGGCTTGGTACAATCAGGAGGTAGGTCCCCTTAAATCCATACAGGGCTCTAAACTAACTTTAAAAAGTTAGAAGCACAAAATAGTATTTAGCGCAATTTTTCTTTTTATTTAAATTGATTATATAGCCTAACCCAAGCTTACATTAGTAACTATCCAGGAGCCCCCCTTCTTCCAGTGCCGTCAAGTTACCAGGTATCTACCCCATTGATAGACTCTAACTAATTTAGCGTCTGTTGACGATAGTATCTTCTTTACCCGGGGAGTTTTGTTAGGAGCCCCGACTCTCGGTCTGAAAGTTAACACACATTGCTTGCGGTACTGTTTTGGAAATATTTTTTTCAATGTTATTTTATTTAACTAGGCAAGAACAAATTCTTATTTACCATGACGGCCTACCAAAAGGCAAAAGGCCTCCTGTGGGGATGGGGGCTGGGATTAAAAATACAAATAAATTAAATAAGAATATAGGACAAAACACACATCACGACAAGAGAGACAACACAACACTACATAAAGAGAGACCTAAGATGACAAAATAGCATGGCAGCAACACATGACAACACAGCATGGTAGCAACACAACATGACAACATGGTAGAAACACAACATGGCAGCAGCACATGGTAGCAGCACAAAACAGGGTACAAACGTTGTTGGGCACAGACAACAGCACAAAGGGCAAGAAGGTAGAGACAGCAATATATCACGCAAAGAAGCCATAACTGTCAGTAAGAGTGTTCATGATTGAGTCTTTGAATGAAGAGATTGAGATAAAACTGTCCAGTTTGAGTGTTTGTTGCAGCTCTTTCCAGTCGCTAGCTGTAGCGAACTGAAAAGACGAGCGACCCAGGGATGTGTGTGCTTTGGGGACCTTTAACAGAATGTGACTGGCAGAACGGGTGTTGTATGTGGAGGATGAGGGCTGCAGTAGATGTCTCAGGTAGGGGGGAGTGAGGCCTAAGATGGTTTTATAAATAAGCAACAACCAGTGGGTCTTGCGACGGGTATACAGAGATGCCCAGTTTACAGAAGAGTATAGAGTGCAGTGATGTGTCCTATAAGGAGCATTGGTGGCAAATCTGATGGCCGAATGGTAAAGAATATCTAGCCGCTCAAGAGCACCCTTACCTGCCAATCTATAAATTACGTCTCCATAATCTAGCGTGGGTAGGATGGTCATCTGAATCAGGGTTAGTTTGGCAGCTGGGGTGAAAGAGATGCGATTACAATAGAGGAAACCAAGTCTAGATTTAACTTTAGCCTGCAGCTTTGATATGTGCTGAGAGGACAGTGTACTGTCTAGCCATACTGCCAAGTACTTGTATGAGGTGACTACCTCAAGCTCTAAACCCTCATAAGTAGTAATCACACCTGTGGGGAGATGGGCATGCTTCTTACCAAACAACGACCAAACAAAGACCTTTGTTTTGGAGGTGTTCAGAATAAGGCTAAGAGAAAGCTTGTTGGACACTAAGAAAGCTTTGTTGTAGAGCGTTTAACGCCAAATCTGGGGAAGGGACAGTTGAGTATAAGACTGTATATGCATATAAATGGATGAGAGAGATTCCTACTGCATGAGCTATGTTGTTGATGTAAATTGAGAAGAGCGTGGGGCCTAGGATCGAGCCTTGGCGTACACCCTTGGTGACCGGCATTGGCTGAGATAGCAGATGTTCTGACTTTATACACTGCACTCCTTGAGAGAGGTAGTTAGCAAACCAGGCCAAAGACCCCTCAGAGACACCAATACTCCTTAGCCGGTCCACAAGAATGGAATGGTCTACCATATCAAAAGCTTTGGCCAAGTCAATAAAAATAGCAGCACAACATTGCTTAGAATCAAGGGCAATGGTGACATCATTGAGGACCTTTAAGGTTGCAGTGACACATCCATAACCTGAGTGGAAACCAGATTGCATCCAGTAAGTTGATTATTGACACGTTTTTCCAACACTTTTGATAAACAGGGCAAAATAGAAATAGGCCAATAACAGTTAGGATCAGCTTGATCTCCCCCTTTAAATAAAGGACTAACCGTGGCTGCCTTCCAAGCAATGCGGACCTCCCCAGAGAGGAGAGACAGGTTAAAAAGGTCAGAGATATCCTTGGCGATTATAGGGGCAGCAACCTTAAAGAAGAAAGGGTCTAAACCATCTGACCCAAATGTTTTTTTGGGGTCAAGTTTAAGGAGCTCATTTAGCATCTCGGACTCTGTGACTGCCTGCAGGGAGAAACTTTGTAGCGGGGCAGGGGAAAAAGAGGGAGGAACATCGGGGCTAGTTGCATTAGAAGCTGTGGGAGATGAGGAATTTTTGGACAGGCAAGGAGGCATGGCTGAGTCAAGTAGGAATCCTGACTTAATGAAGTGGTGATTAAAGAGCTCAGCCATGTGCTTTTTGTCAGTAACAACCACATCATCAACTTTAAGGGACATGGGCAGCTGTGAGGAGGAGGGTTTATTCTCCATGTCTTTAACCGTTTTCCAGAACTTCTTGGGGTTAGACCCACAGAGAGAGAACTGCTCCTTAAAGTAACTAACTTTGGCCTTAGGATAGACTGAGTGCACTTATTTCTCATTTTCCTGAATGAGAGCCAGTCAACCTGAGTATGCGTGTGCCAAGCCTTCGCCAAATACAATTCTTGAGGTGGAGTAACTCAAGATCACGGTCGAACCAGGGGCTGAACCTGTTTTTAATTCTCATTTTCTTTATGGGGCGTGTTTGTTCACAATATCACTGAATATATAAAAAAAGAAGGTCCAAGCTTCTTCGACAGAAGGGATCAAGCTGATTGTAAACTGGTATACAGAGGCCAGGTCATGAAGGAAGGCTTGCTCATTAAAGTTTTTTAGCAAGCGTCTATGACAAAGCGTCTAGGACGTTTCATTGAGCAGCCATTACGAACACAGGCTGTAAAACAGTGATCACTAAGGTTGTTACAGAAAACAGAGAAAGATTTAGGGAGTCCCATTGCTTATTAAGTACTTGGTCAGGTGGTTTAAGCATGTCCCAGTTTATGTCACCTAGCAGGACAAATTCAGTGTAAGGGGCCAGGAGAGAGCTTAGGGCAGGTACTTTAGGGTACAGGCTGGTGCTGATGGAGGACGATAACACCCTGCAACTGTCAACAAAGAGCTATTTGAAAGTTTAATGCTTAAAACCAGCAAATCAAATTGTTTTGGGACAGATTTGGTGGAGACAACCAAGCACTGAAGGTGATCCTTGGTAAAGATTGCCACTCCCCCACCTTTGGAAGATCTGTCTTGCCGAAAAAGGTTATAGCCAGAAAGGTTAACATCAATTTTCAAAACACTATTTCTTAACCACGTCTCATTAAGGACCAACACATCTGGATTGGAGCTGTGAACCCACACTTTCAATTTATCCATTTTAGAAAACCCAGGCTTTTACAAGAGCAGAAATCAGTGAAACAGATATCAGAGCACAAGTCTGAATTGGGGCTAGCAACAGTAATGGGCTAGGGTGTTCATGCACATTTCCAGATATCATCAACAGTAATACAATCAAGGCACGGCAGAGGACAGGGAGAGCTCTGCAGTGTTGATTTATGACATTTGAATGTGCATTAGATGGCAACGAGATCATATTATACAGCAATATCATCAGGTAACATGAATACAAAGCCGGCGAGAGGTGGTTAGAATATGATGGGTGGCCAAAAGTCTGTGTAACCAATAGAGAGTCAGAGTCCCGAGTGTGGGAACAAACAGTCTATCCCACGGTAGGGTAAACAAGAAAGTTCATAGTCAACAAAGCATGCAGGAGTCATGAGGCAACTAGCAAAATGCACAAGAAAAAAAAAAAACTTGGAGCTAGCCATTGTAAGTTCAGAGTCACTCGCCACAACAGTGCCTGTGTGCTGGAGGCAAGCGAATGCCTCCAGCAGGGAAGACAAGCCAGGGCAGATGGTGAACAGATCGCCAGGTGGAATCCAAGCAGCAGTGCAGCAGGCAGCGGGAGTAGGTATCACACCCACTTGGGAGGCAGATTTCTTGTAGAAAATGCCAGTTAAGGAACGTATCATTCATATCAGCGAGAAATAATTTTCTAGGGTTAGTGTTCCCACATGGCCATATCTCCATGCTACAGTGCTTCTTTACATGAGACAGACAGAATATATAGGCTGCCAACTGTGCTAATTACCTGTCTAGCGTGCTCCGAACACCTGTGTGTGAGTGAAACTGGGGAGGAAGTGTAGTTTCGTCAGCTGGAGCCACACCATTTATGGATCTGTGCAAAACTGATTATTACAACAACAAAACAATTTGAAATATTATTTCTCACTGACATGAAGGATAAGGGGCATATCAGCATATGTTTAGAAAACCGTTTAGAAAGCGATGATTATTGATGTTTCTAAATGTTAAAACAAAGCATTGGAATTGTAGTTCACACAGAGCCAACCGTGGGTGACTGTAAGCGCTGAAAACCCTCATACCGAGAATAAGGGTTTGAGAGCTACCAGGTAGCCATCTAGATAGTAATTTGACTGGACAAGGTTGTTTGTTATCAAACAAATAGTTAACTTCCTGCAAAATGGTTTCCGGAAAAAAAAGTGACCCGTGAAACCGCAATAGAAAAAAAACAATGTAGCTCCGGTTGCTAATATGACTTTTGAAGGGTGTTGGGCTAGAATAGCAGCATTGTAAAAGGTGCAACCACAGACCATATACAGTATCATGTTTCAACTTGAGCAAGGTTGATTCATTGTATCGTTTCACCTCACCTGTGAGAGGAACTGACATCAGATGAAATAAAAAAATAAATCAACACCCGAAAATAAATCAACAGTCCAATCCAAATCACATCCCTACACAGGCTCAAAAGGGCCTGTGAGGGCAGAACAGTTGTTGACAGGATTCCTTGCAAGGAATCCTGTCAACAATCCTGAAATTGTCCCAAAAATCTGATATGTATGATATGTTACATTACATTAGGTTACATTCTGAATGGAATAGCGTTCGTACAATAGCAAACAAATTGGATGATGCAAGTTATCAGGCATCTTGGAGGACGTATAGTATCACACATCTTTATCTGATACCAGGTTGCTTGTTGCATGCAGATAACAGCAAAGGAGAATTATGTGGTAAATTTACATTGGCGGTTAGGGGAACTAACAACAAATGTTAGGAGAACTAAAACAGTTAGGTGAATTTACATAGCAGGTTAGGTGAATTGGATTAAGTTTACAATAAAGCTTACCATATGCTTCCCAGTCGAAATAGTTCACACATATATTATGACGAAAGTTTAAGAGGTTTTTGTTCATTTTGGTGTTCGGCACCTTTTGGCAGGGTTTTCTGTCGGCTGTTTGAGCACACAACATTTTGTCATGAGGCAAGCTGAAGTTCGGTAGCCGAAGTCTACGCCCTTTTGTAGGTGATTGGTCAACAAATCAAATTGTATTTGTCACATGTGCCAAATACAACAGGTGTAGACCTTACAGTGAAATGCTTGCATACAAGCCCTTAACCAACAATGCAAGAAATAGAAACAGAACTCTATTCAAGAAATAGAGTTAAGAAAATATTTACTAAATAAACTAAAGTGATTTTTGTTTTTTAAATAAATCTAAAAGCAACACATGAAAATTACATAACAATAATGAGTGTATAGCGGGGGTACAGGTTAGTGGAGGTAATTTGTAAAGTTACTATGCATAGATAATAAACAGTGAGTAGCAGCAGTGTAAAAACAAGGGGGGGGGGTTCAATGTAAATAGTCCATTTGATTAACTGTTCAGCAGTCTTATGGCTTAGGGGTAGAAGCTGTTATGGAGAAATTTGGTCCTAGACTTTGCACTCCGGTACCGCTTGAAGTGCAGTGGCAGAGAGAACAGTCTATGACTTGGGTGACTGGAGTTTCTGAAAAGTTTTTGGGCCTTCCTCTGACACCGCCTATATATAGGTCCTGGATGTCAGGAAGCATGACCCCAGTGATGTACTGGGCCATATGCACTACCCTTTGTGGAGCCTTACGGTCAGATGCCGAGCAGTTTCCATACCAGGCAGTCATGCAACCGGTCAGGATGCTCTCGATGTTCCAGCTTTTCTTTCGATGTTGCAGCTTTTTTTTTCGATGTTCCAACCTTTCAAAGCACTTCATGACTACTGACATGAGTGCTAAGGGGCGGTAGTCATTTACAGTGAGAGAAAAAAGTATTTGATCCCCTGCTGATTTTGTACGTTTGCCCACTGACAAAGAAATGATCAGTCTAAAATTTTAATGGTAGGTTTATTTGAACAATGAGAGACAGAATAACAACAAAAAAATCCAGAAAAACGCATGTCAAAAATGTTATAAATTGATTTACATTTTAATGAGGGAAATAAGTACATTTTCCTCAACGGTGGAAAATGTGAAAAGCCTTGCAACATCACTTCTCAAGTGTGTTAATACCAATAGAAGTTTTGAATTTACCTGATGCGCGGGAGTGCTAATTTTGTGTGTTTACCATTCACTGCTTTCTGAAAACCAACTGCTTCCTGTCCTTGGAGTGCCTCCATCCTTTCATGGAAGTTTGTGTCAATTGCAGGTGTATGCTACAACTCTTTAAATGTGATAAAGAATATATTTTCCCCTATGGCTGCTCTATGGCAAGGTCACAGCACGTTCTCAACTGGTGGACCGCAGGTCATAATTCCGACCCAGAATGGGTAAAACAAGGACTGGGGGGGGCATTCGGTCGGGTTTTGACTCCTGGTATCATATGAACACACATAAGCCATGGAGAATGTCTTGAATTGCATGAAATTAGCTTTAACTGCTACATTTTCCCTTCGCTCCATGGCCTAATGTGTAGAATTGCAGAAAATTGGCCCCAATGTTTTTTTCTTCTCTCTGCCAACAAGTCAACTCATTCATTGAATCAGATGGCTCATTCATCACAAAACCGACTGTTATTGCCAACTACTTTAATGATTTATTCTTTGGCAAGATTAGCAAACTTTGACATGCCAGCAACAAACGCTGACACTACACATCCAAGTATAGCTGACCAAATTATGAAAGACAAGATTTGTAATTTTGAATTCCATAAAGTGAGTGTGGAATATGTGAAAACATGATTGGTGTCTATCAACAGTGACAAGCCACCGGAGTCTGACAACTTGGATGGAAACTTGGAGGATAATAGCGGACGATATTGGCACTCCTATCTTCAATTTACTAGAAAGTGTGTGGCCTCAGGCTTGGAGGGAAGCAAAAGTCATTCCGCCACCTAAGAATAGTAAAGCCCCCTTTACTAGCTCAAATAGCCGACCAATCAGCCTTTTACCAACCATTAGTAAATTGCCATTGGCTCAGAACAGGGCAGCCCTTGGATGAACACAGAGAGCAAACATTAATAATCTGCATGTTAATCTTTCCTGGCTCAAAATGGAGGAGAGATTGACTTCATCACTACTTGCATTTGTGAGAGTTATTGACATGTTGAAAGCACCGAGCTGTCTGTTTAAACGACTAGCACACAGTACTACATAGAGCCATGACTACATGGAACTCTATTCCACATTGGGTAACTGATGCAAGCAGTAGAATCAGATTTAAAATCCAGATAAAAGTACACCTTATGGAATAGCAGGGACTGTGAAGCAAACACAAAAACATAGGGGCAGACATGCATACACACACGATAACGTACGCACTATACCCACAAGGATTTTGTATTGTACATATGTGGTAGTGGAGTAGGGGCCTGAGAGAGCACACTTAGTGTGTTGTGAAATCTGTTATGAATGTAATGTTTTTAAAATGGTAGAACTGCCTTAATTTTGACAGACCCCTGCCTTGGCAGCAGCTTATGGGGATCCATAATAAATACAAATACAATTCAGAGTTTATTAGTCACATGCACAGGGTCGCAGATGTAATTGCAGGGTACAGTGAAATTCTTATGTTCCAAGCGTCAACAGTGCAGGTCAAAGATATGTGAGTGAAACAATAATAATAGTAATAATACTAAGTAAAAGAATGGAAAAAATATAAAACGGCATATACTGGATATATATATATATATATATACAGTGCATTCGGAAAGTATTCAGATCCTTTGACTTTTTCTACATTTTATTATGTTACAGCCTTATTCTAAAATGGATTAAATCATTTTTTTCCCTCCTCAATCTACACAAAATACCCTATAATGTCAAAGCGAAAAAGTTTTTTTTTTAGAAATGAAGGATTAGAAATAAAAAAACAGAAATACCTTATTTACATACAGTATCTCACAAAAGTGAGTACACCCCTCACATTTTTGTAAATATTTGAGTATATCTTTTCATGTGACAACACTGAAGAAATGACACTTTGAGGGGTGTACTCACTTTTGTGAGTTACTGTAGGTATTCAGACCCTTTGCTATGAAACTCAAAATTGAGCTCAGGTGCATCCTGTTTCCATTGATGATCCTTGAGATGTTTCTACAACTTGATTGGAGTCCATCTGTAGCGAATTCAACTGATTGAACATGATTTGGAAAGGCACACACCTGTCTATAAAAGGTCCCACAGTTGACAGTGCATGTCAGAGCAAAAAGCCATGAGGTCGAACAAATTGTCCGTAGAGCTCCGAGACAGGACTGTATCGAGGCACAGATCCGGGAAGGGTAACCATCACTCTTAAATGGAAGAAGTTTGGAACCACCAAGAATCTTCCTAGAGATGGCCGCACGGCCAAACTGAGCAATGAGGGGAGAAGGGCCTTGGTCAGGGAGGTGACTCTCTGATTGAGGTCTCTCTGATTGAGCTCCAGAGTTCCTCTTTGGAGATGGGAGAACCTTCCAGAAGGACAACTATCTCTGCAGCACTCCACCAATCAGGCCTTTATGGTGGAGTGGCCAGACAGAAGCCACTCCTCTGTAAAAGGCACGACAGCCCGCTTGGAGTTTGCCAAAAGGCAGCTAAAGGACTCTCAGAACATGAGAAACAAGATTCGGTTCAAAACAGACGCCTCACAAGTCCTCAACTGGCAGCTTCATTAAATAGTACCCGCAAAACACCAGTCTCAAAGTCAACAGTGAAGAGGCAACTCTGGGATGCTGGCCTTCGAGGCAGAGTTCCTCTGTTCAGTGTCTGTGTTATTTTGCCCATCTTAATCTTTTATTTTTATTGGCCAGTCTGAGATATGGCTTTTCCTTTGCAACTCTGCCTAGAAGGCCAGCATCCCAGAGTCGCCTCTTCACTGTTGACGTTAAGACTGGTGTTTTCCGGGTTCTATTTAATGAAGCTGCCAGTTGAGGACTTGTGAGGCGCCTGTTTCTCAAACTAGATACTCTAATGTACTTGCCCTCTTGCTCAGTTGTGCACCGGGGCCTCCCACTCCTCTTCTATTCTGGTTAGAACCAGTTTCTGCGGTTCTGTGAAGGGAGTAGAACACAGCGTTGTACGAGATCTTCAATTTCTTGGCAATTTCTCGCATGGAATAGCCTTCATTTATCAGAACAAGAATAGACTGACGAGTTTCAGAAGAAAGTTCTTTGTTTCTGGACATTTTGAGTCTGTAATCAAACCCACAAATGCTGATGCTCCAGATACTCAACTAGTCTAAAGAAGGCCTGTTTTATTGCTTCTTTAATCAGACAACAGTTTTCAGCTGTGCTAATATAATCGCAAAACCGTTTTCTAATGATCAATTAACCTTTTAAAATGATAAACTTGGATTAACTAACACAACGTGCCATTGGAACACAGGAGTGATGGTTGCTGATAATGGGCCTCTGTACGCCTATGTAGATATTCCATTAAAAATCAGCCATTTCCAGCTTCAATAGTCATTTACAACATTAACAATGTCTACACTGTATTTCTGATCCATATGATGTTATTTTAATGGACAAAATATGGATATTTCAAGGATATTTCTAAGTGACCCCAAACTTTTGAACGGTAGTGTATATAAACTCAGCAAAAAAGAAACGGCCCTTTTTCAGGACCTTGTCTTTCAAAGATAATTCGGAAAAATCCAAATAACTTCACAGATCTTCCTTGTAAAGGATTTAAACACTGTTTCCCATGCTTGTTCAATGAACCATAAGCAATTAATGAACATGCACCTGTTGTCACGTTCGTCGTAAAGATGGGACCAGGGAGCAGCGGGAATGTGTATGCTGAACTTCTTTTATTTAATGAGAAGAAAACGAAACAAAACACTTAATCAAAACAACAACGACGAAAAATAGTCCTGTGAGACATACAGCTACACATGGAACAACTACCCACAAATCCCAATGACAAACACCCCTATTAAATAGGACCTTCAATTAGAGGCAACGAGGAACAGCTGCCTCCAATTGAAGGTCAACCCAACAAACTAAGCATAGAAATAGAAAAACTAGACACAGACATAGAAATAGACTGACATAGAACATTACCCCCCAAAAAAACGAAACACATAAAACAAACACCCCCTGCCACGCCCTAACCAACCTACAATAACAAACAACCCTTTTTACTGGTCAGGACGTGACACCTGTGGAACGGTCGTTAAGACACAAACAGCTTACAGACGGTAGGCAATTAAGGTCACAGTTCGCAAAACTTAGGACACTAAAGACGCCTTTCTACTGACTCTGAAAAACACCAAAAGAAAGATGCCCAGATTCCCTGCTCATCTGCGTGAACGTGCCTTAGGCATGCTGCAAGAAGGCATGAGGACTGCCAGGGCAATAAATTGCAATGTCCATACTGTGAGACGCCTAAGACAGCGCTACAGGGAGACAGGACGGACAGCTGATTGTCCTTTCAGTGGCAGACCACATGTAACAACCGCACAGGATCGGTACATCCGAACATCACACCTGTGGGACAGGTAGAGGATGGCAACAACTGCCTGAGTTACACCAGGAACACCCCTTAATCACTCCAACAGTGCTCAGACTGTCCGCAATTGGCGGAGAGAGGCTGGACTGAGGGCTTGTAGGCTTATTGTAAGGCAGGTCCTCATCAGACATCACCGGCAACCACGTTGCCTATGGGCACAAACCCACCGTCGCTGGACCAGACAGGACTGGCAAAAAGTGCTCTTCACTGACAAGTTGCGGTTTTGTCTCACCAAGGGTGATGGTCGGATTAGTGTTTATCGTCGAAGGAATGAGCGTTACACCGAGGCCTGTACTCTGGAGCGGTATCGATTTGGAGATGGAGGGTCCATCATGGTCTGGGGCGGTGTGTCACAGCATCATCGGACTGAGCTTGTTGTCATTGCAGGCAATCTCAACGCTGTGCATTCCAGGGAAGACATCCTCCTCCCTCATGTGGTACCCTTCCTGCAGGCTCATCCTGACATGACCCTCCAGCATGACAATGCCACCAGCCATACTGCTTGTTCTGTGTGTGATTTCCTGCAAGACAGGAATGTCAGTGTTCTGCCATGGCCAGCAAAAAGCCCGGATCTCAATCCCATAGAGCATGTCTGGGACCTGTTGGAACGGAGAGCAATGGCTAGGGCCATTCCCCCCAGAAATGTCCAGGAACTTGCAGGTGCCTTGGTGGATGAGTGGGGTAACATCTCACAGCAAGAACTAGCAAATCTGGTGCAGTCCATGAGGAGGAGATGCACTGCAGTACTTAATGCAGCTGGTGGCCACACCAGATACTGACTGTTACTTTTGATTTTGACCCCCCCCCCTTTGTTCAGGGACACATTATTCCATTTCTGTTAGTCACATGTCTGTGGATCTTGTTCAGTTTATGTTTCAGTTGTTTAATCTTGTTATGTTCATACAAATATTTACACTTGTTAAGTTTGCTGAAAATTAACACAGTTGACAGTGAGAGGACATTTCTTTTTTGGCTTAGTTCATAAGCTCCTTGAAAGCGGCAGCTCTAGCCTTTACCTCGGTGTGGATGTTGCCTGTAATCCATGGCTTCTGCTTAGGGAATGTACGTACGGTCACTGTGGGTACGACGACATCGTCTATGCACTTGAAGCTGGTGACTGAGGTGGTCTACTCCTCAATGCCATTAGATGAATATCGGAACATATTCCAGTCTGTGCTTGCAAAACAGTCTTGTAGCGTAGCATCCGCGTCATCTGACCACTTCCGTATTGAGCGAGTCACTGGTACTTCCTGCTTTGGTTGGGATTTGTTGTTATTCAACGACAGATGACTAGTTGTCATGCAATTTCTTTTGCTTGAGAAATATTGCACCAAACATCTTAGACGTAAAATTGCATTACTAAGACCTCCTTGGCAAAAATATCAAAATAAATGACTGGTTTCTTGATTTATCTTAGATTGATTTTAACTATTTTGAGAAAGTGTTACTAAGTGTTACTAAGTATGTTGTTGATACGGTGTCTCAAGAGGTACTAACAGTAATATTGCCACTTTCTTTCTTGTTTTTCAAGCTAATGTCTTTTTAAATGTGAAGCCATCGGAACGCATGGCCCAGACATGTGAGGGGGCTGAGCAGTCGAACCATGGGGACATGCCTTCCCTTTCGGAGGGGCAGTGTATCGAACCTTGCTATATGAGCCACATTACAATTCCTACCAAGTGGGTTAACTCTATTGGCGCAAAAATAGGGTGTTTGCCTTTCATGCCAGATACCTGGGTTTGCTTCCCTGTCCCACCGTTTGCTATAATATTCTTCCCATCTGCACACACAGGACTGAATCTTTTGCATTTATCACTGTGGATGGGCTTGGGCATAAGTATCTCACAAAGCCTAAATATACACTACATGACCATAAGTATGTGGACATCTGCTCGTCGACCATCTCATTCCAAAATCATGGGCATTAATATGGAGTTGGTCCACCATTTGCTGCTATAACAGCCTCCATACTTCTGGGAAGGCTTTCCACTAGATGTTGGAACATTTCTGCAGGGACTTCCTTCCATTCGCCCACAAGAGCATCAGTGAGGTTGGGCGAACAGGCCTGGCTCACAGTCTGCGTTCCTATTCATCCCAAAGGTGTTTGATGGGGTTGAGGTCAGGGCTCTGTGCAGGCCAGTCAAGTTCTTCCACACCGATCTCGACAAACCCTTTCTGTATGGACCTCTCTTTTTGCACGGGGCATTGTCATGCTGAAACTGGAAGGGGCCTTCCTCAAACTGTTGCCACAAAGTTGGAAGCACAGAATTGTCTAGAATGTCATTGTAAGCTGTAGCGTTAAGATTTCTCTTCACTGGAACTAAGGGCCTAGCATGAAAAACAGCCCCAGACCATTATTCCTCATCCACCAAACTTTACAGTTTGCACTATGCATTTGGGCAGGTAGCATTCGTCTGTCGGACTGCCAGATGGCGGAGCATGATTCATCACGCCAGAGAATGAGTTTCCACTACTCCAGAGTCCAATGGCAGTGAGCTTTCATTACTTTAGCTGATGCTTGTGCGGCTACTCAGCCATGGAAACCCATTTCATGAAGATCCCAATGAACAGTTCTTGTGCTGATGTTGCTTCCAGAGGCAGTTTGGAACTCGGTAGTGAGTGTTGCAACCGAGGACAGACGGTTTTTACATGTTACACGAACTTGTGTGGCCTACCGCTTCGCGGCTGAGCCGTTGTGGGTCAGTTCACAATAACAGCACTTACAGTTGACCGGGGCAGCTCTAGCAGGGCAGAACTTTGGCGGACTGACTTGTTGGGAAGGTGGCATCCTATGACCTGTCCACGTTGAAAGCCACTGAGCTCTTCAGTAAGGCCATTCTACTGCCAATGTTTGTCTGTGGAGATTGCATGGTTGTGTGCTCGATTTGTATACACCTGTCAGCAATGGGTGTGGCTGAAATAGCCGAATCCACTAATTTGAAGGGGTGTCCACGCTGTTCTGGGGACACAGAAAAAAACAAAATATGGCCAGTTCTTGTTATTCTCACTATGATTTTTCTTGAGACTAAAAAAAGATCTTCCATGTAACTCCATTGTTTCAAAACCCTCACTCCGACTTAAAAACTATCCAGAACTAGGCTTGGTTTTACTAGATTCCACCGTAACGCTACTTCTTTTGTTTCCTTTCTCATTCTCACGCTCATCTTTTCCAGCAACTTTCAAATATACATTTTTTACTTCAGCCATATAATGGTGTATGCCACCTACTGTACAGGTGGATAATAAAGATCCCAAAAGTAAAAAATGTGGGATAATATTTTATTTTTTATTTTATTCATATTACATTTACAAAATCAAAAAAATCCATACAAACTGTCAATATCAAATTTTTTATGAAACTAAATCAGCCTGCTTTTCTGTTCTAATCAGGTCCCTACATAGACTAAGAAGGATCCTGTGATGGCGGGACATTTCCTGGTGACAGTAATCCTTGTAGTGCTTCTGCCGTTAAGTCTTGGAGGCCCAAAAACTTCTCGGCTGCAGATATGATGTCCAACTTCTTGGAATTCTTGTGCAGTACAATTAATAACTGTGGCTAAGTAGAATTCTTGCCACCAACAAAATGTTGAATATTTGGGGCATACAATCATCGAAGCTCTGCAGATTTTGTTGTGAGGATACAGAATCAATAGACCATTTATTTTGGTATTGCCCTCAGGTAGCCTGTTTCTGGTCTCAGTTTCAGGAATGGCTGAAAATGCATAACACGGGTCTAAAATTGACCCTAGAAATAGTACTGTTGTGAGATCTGGAGAGATCGGGTCAGTCAATTCCTAATATACTAATACTCTTAGTAAAAGTATTTATCTTCAACTCGCAGTCTGTGGATTCGATTAGATAGATTGAAATTGTATGTTGAAAGATAAATAGTTGAAAGATATTTGGTGCATAGAAATCCGAAGAGGGTTTGCCAGCAGAGATAGGTGGGATAGGCTGAGGGAAGCTGAGGGTTGGGATGTGGAATTGGAGAGTGGAGTTGCTGGGTGCGGAATAGAATTACGGTCAAAGATAAAAGTATAAAAAATAAAGTCACAATAAAACATAACAAAAAGTAAGTTTGAATGACACTGAGGGGCAGTGTTTTTACAGCTAATGCTGGTTTGCCTGTGGCTGATGCCGTGCAGGTGTTTGTACACATGCATATACACACACTCTTATTCAAATGCATAAATGTGCACCTACACGGACACACACACGTAAATAGTGCCATACATGCACTCAAACATATTCAGTTGGGCTTGCTGTTATGATTTTTGTTGTCCTTGATGTATTTTGTTTTTTGCATTGTTGTTTTCTGTTTTCCTTTGTCTTTCTCTCTTTTCTCTTTTGTTCATTATATTGGTTATTGGGGGGGGGGGTCGTGGGGGTGAGGAATGGATTTTTATTTATTTTTTATGTTACTTTCTCAGGGTGGGTGGGGGGACTGTGGGAGGTGTCTCGGATGGTTGTGGGGCAGCTCTTGGGAACTGTGGGGGAGATCTTGGAGGGCTGGTGGCCTGGCGGTTGGGAGTTTGGGCCAGTGGCTGATGGATCACTGGTTCGGGTCCCCGTTTTTGGCCTTGTGGGGGATCTGTCGACGTGCCCTTGAGCAGGGCGTTGGCCCTGGTTGCTTCTGTGTGTCGCTCTGGATGGGAGTCTGTTGGACGACTCACTCTCCTTTTTCTCTATAGATACACATGATTTTAGAACTTTTTGTTCCATTCTTGGACTTCACTGTTGTCCACTCATTTTTCTGGCTAACTGTACTCGACGTGCTTTCAGCTAAAAAAGACACTTCTGCTTCCGCCATCTCCCCGTGCCACCTATCACCCCAAAGAACGGTGTTGCAGTTCGGAAAGGCTTGTATATATTTATATATTTCAAAATGGCATGCTGTTGGTCAGATTTTTTTTCGTTTACCATTCACATCATGTTTTGTTTTCTATTCCCATTGTGATTGGTCCCTGAATCTAGGCCAGTTTGAAATATATAAACCCTCCTTCAGTTCTTGGTCTGTATCACCTTGAGTTGATGATGAAGGCTGATGCTCCAGTCCACCTCCACTCTTTCAGGTGAGGTGATATAATACAAAGTATCGCCTTGCTCACAATGTGCTCTGCTCAAATTATACAAATGTAACAACTCTTAAAATACATTGAATTTTGCCATTATCTGGGTGAATATTTGTTAGGCGCACAGTGCTACCAAATCAATCAAATGTATTTATGAAGCCCTTTTTACATCAGCAGAGTGCCTGTACAGAAACCCAGCCTAAAACCCCAAACAGCAAACAATGTAGATGTAGAAGCACGGTGGCTAGGAAAAACTACCTAGAAAGGCATGAACCTTGGAAGAAACCTAGAGGGGAACCAGGCTCTGAAGTGTTCCACACCACTACCAAATCAAAATTACTAATCACAGCAAAAATAGCTAGCAGCATATGCGACCAAAATGTTGTTGATTTTATTTTGGGGCGTTTCAACTTAGCTTCAACAAAAAAACATAATTTTCCACACTGCTTCTCTGTATGTGGAGTTCTCCCTATAGCACTGCATTTCAATTATTTTTGGGAAAAAGTGCGTCCTGTAGATGACACAGCCCTTAATCTTAAATCCAGGTGCACTGTGGCTTACCCTGTTCTCATACTCCAGCCTCTCTGTGAGCTGTTTTTATGTGTGTGTCTCAGGGGATTGGGAATAAAGGGGGTGAGGGGAGAAAATAATGTCTTACGGGAGAACCAAGGTAAAGTTTGTAGCATGTAGACTTTGTTGAACTAATCCTCTTATATCCTCACCTCTAACTCCCCTGTTCTGTCTCCTGTGTCCCCTCCTGCAGAGCAGTTCCAGTGGGTCTCCCAGAGGCACCGGGGTTACCCCTTTAGCGGCACCATGTATGTGAACAGCCTCGTCGCTGCTAGGATCGGCTCCTGCTGTGAGTACCGCTATGCCCTGGGCTTCCAGCAGGGCAAGAAGAGCTGCTTCAGACTCACCTGGCTGGCTGGAGGGACGCCCTGCTATAGGTGAACATTCAACCCATAGATAGACAATATATTGATATTATATATATGATTCAACCTCTCTCAGATGATGGAGTAAGACTACAAATTAATATAATTTCAGCTCAACTTCTTCACTTACAAATTATTGTCAGTTTAGGTAAGCATGCAACCTAGTTTAAGCTTATTTATAGCCATTTGTTGGATTTTTCTGTTCGATTTCTCAAACAATAAACACACACAAAACCAATCAATCAATAAATAGTCAGTCAAAATTGCTTATATATGATAGGATATTTCCGCTTAAAGGGATACTTCGGGATTTTGCCATACTAGCAGATACCCATAGACTTCCAGTCATTGCGCTAACACTATTTAGCATTGGCTCGCAAACCTACCTCTAACTTCCTTCATACAGAGACATAAAAATGGTATCCACTAGTTCATCTGACTCTGGGGAAGTAGATAAAGCGCCTCATTGCCAAAATCCCGAAGTATCACTTTATCCTCTAGCCTACACATCAATGTCACCGTTAACCAAAGCCATGGCTCCAACAATGTTTTATGTTTACTATAAAAACCTGAATACAGACTGACAGAAAGCAAGAAGATCCATGTCCATGTCTTATGGCAGTGAGCAATGACTTCACCCACTGTGTTCCTATTGACCGACCTACAGCGGAAATATTCCAAGTCATGTTCAAAAGGTATTTTTCATTATTTTCAGATGTACAAGTTTCCGAAACAAATACAGCTCCTACCAGCAGCTGAACAATGGCACACAAGAGAACATCAGTCTGCCTCCAGACCAGAACCCTGGCAATGGTATAAAGCATTGAAATAAAGGGCTGTCTCAAAGTCATCAACTTTCCTACTCATTCATCAACAATTCCTGTTTTTAATGTTCTGCATAGTCATCATTTCAGAAACAAACCCGCTGCCTCTCAGAAGTCTCTGTTTTAGCATACTGTAGGCTATTTAAGAAACAAAGCACAGCAAACATTTTGAAAGTTATTTATTAAATAAATGACACATTCAATTGTGTTATTTATTTTATTGTTCTAATAGCATGCTATGTGTATGAATGGATTGAATATCTTGTCCCCCTAAGTTAGTTTTTTTTATCGCTTTGATACTACTTCACAAGTATGTGCTGAATTTTGAAAAGTCATACAAAACTCCAAACTGGTAACACTTGTAGTCTTAGATTCAAAACCTTTCATTGTGCATTCATTTTGTTTGTAGATATCTTTCACCACACAACCATTTATCCAGAACATAATTTTACTGTAAAATATAATGAGAACATTGAATTATTCACCAAACACTTCTCAATTTAGTTATTTTAACAACAAGTTAATCCAATAGCAAAAAATGTAAGATACTGTACATGTTTCAAAATTGCCCTTCGAATGTCGTATGCTACATTACTGTAAATTACAGTACATTACACTGTTTTTTCCATTAGGCAATACACTTGCACTACCCATTACAATTGACTGAACATCACTGTTCCATATGTGATCGAAGGTTAGATCAATGAATGTAATCCAATGAAAAGAAATGAAAGAAACAATGTTTAGCAGGCACTAGTTTACATCAAGCTTGTCTTGATCATTTGGCCACAGGTTCTCATCATGCTCTTGGGGAAAAACATTTTGGCATGGCGAATCCAAGCCTGACATACAGTAGGTCTGGATTGAAATCATTGCATGCCTCCTCCATGGCCTGAAGGAGGGTGGTACGCTCATGAGGATAGCAATCATGCATCTTCCACCTGTATTGTAATTGTGTATTGTACTTGTGAAAATAGTTTTTTTTTAAAACTGTATTTGTTACATACAGTATGTTTACATTTACAGTACAGTACATTGTATGATGGCGCCGGAGAAGATGGCTGACGTTTTACGTGCTCATAACCGACTGTGTTTTTTGTTTGTTTTTTTGCGTTGTTTGTAACTTATTTTTTTAACTTATTCTGTTCATAATGTTGCTGCTACCGTCTCTTATGACCGAAAATAACTTCTGGACATCATAACAGCGAATACTCACCACGAATTGGCAGAAGATCTTTTTTCCTTTAAATGAGTCCAACGAGCCCGACATGAAGGACATACTGCTTTCCTGGGAACTGGCTCAAATCCCCGTCATTTGCATGAAGAGAAGACGGAGAAAAAGAGGACGGCGGTCGGGCTGCCTTCTGAGAATTCTAAGGCGATCAAATAAACCCCCACTGCCTTCCGTTTTACTAGCTAACATGCAATCATTGGAAAATAAAATCGACAACCTACGAGGACATTAAAAACTGTAATATTTTATGCTTCACGGAGTCGTGGCTGAACAACAACATTATCAACATACAGCTGGCTGGTTATACGCTGTATCGGCAGGACAGAACAGCGGTGTCTGGCAAGACAAGGGGGGTCAGACTATGTATATTTGTAAACAACAGCTAGTGCACGATATCTAAGGAAGTCTCGAGGTTTTGCTCGCCAAAGGTGGAGTATCTCATGATAAGCTGTAGACCACACTATCTACCTAGAGAATTTTCATCTGTATTTTTCGTAGCTGTCTGCATACCACCACAGACCGATGCTGCCACTAAGACCGCACTCAATGACATATATTCCGCCATAAGCAAACAAAAGAACTGGCCGGGGACTTTAATGCAGGGAAACTTAAATCCGTTTTACCAAATTTCTATCAGCATGTTAAATGTGCAACCAGAAGGAAAAAACTCTACACCACCTTTACTCCACACACAGAGACGAGTACCAAGCTCTCCCTCGCCCTCCATTTGGCAAATCTGACCATAATTCTATCCTCCTGATTCCTTACAAGCAACAATTAAAGCAGGAAGCACCAGTGACTCGGTCAATGAAAAAGTGATCAGATGAAGGCGATGCTAAGCTAAAGGACTGTTTTGCTAGCACAGACTGGAATATGTTCCGGGATTCAAGGCACTTAACCCACTGTTCCTAGGCCGTCATTGAAAATAAACATTTGTTCTTAACTGACTTGCCTAGTTAAATAAAGGGAAAATCAATAAAAATAATTACAATTATTCCGATGGCATTGAGGAGTACACCACATCAGTCATTGGCTTTATCAATAAGTACATCGATGATGTCGTCCACACAGTGACTGTACGTACATACCCCAACCAGAAGCCATGGATTACAGGCAACATCCGCACTGAGCTGTTGGGTAGAGCTGCCGCTTTCAAGGAGTGGGACTCTAACCCGGAAGCTTAGAAGAAATCCCGCTCTGCCCTCCGATGAACCATAAAACAGGCAAAGCGCCAATACAGGACTAAGATCAAATCGACACTCGTCGGATGTGGCAGGGCTTTCAAACCATTACAGACTACAAAGGGAAGCACAGCCGAGAGCTACCCAGTGACACGAGCCTACCAGACGAGCTAACCTGCTTCTATGCTCGCTTCGAGGCAAATAACACTGAAACATGCATGAGAGCACCAGCTGTTCCGGACAACTGTGTGATCACTCTCTCCGCAGCCAATGTGAGTAAGACCTTTAAACAGGTCAACATTCACAAGGCTGCAGGGCCAGATGGATTACCAGGACGTGTACTGCGAGCATGCGCTGACCAACTGGCAAGTGTCTTCACTGACATTTTCAACCTCTCCCTGTCTGAGTCTGTAATACCAACATGTTTCAAGCAGACCCCCATAGACCCTGTGCCCAAGAACACTAAGGTAACCTGCCAAAATGACTACCGACCCTTAGCACTCACGTCTGTAGCCTTGAAGTGCTTTGAAAGGCTGATCATGGCTCACATCAACACCGTTATCCCAGAAACCCTAGACCCACTCCAATTTGCATACCGTATCAACTGATCCACAGGTGATGCAATCTCTATTGCACTCCATGCTGCCCTTTCCCACTTGGACAAAAGGAACACCTATCTGAGAATGCTATTCAATGACTACAGCTCAGCGTTCAACACCATAGTGCCCTCAAAGCTCATCACTAAGCTAAGGACCCTGGGACTAAACACCTCCCTCTGCAACTGTGTCCTCAGATCCTCAAAAGGTTCTACAGCTGCACCATCGAGAGTATCCTGACTGGTATGGAAACTGCTCGGCCTACGACCTCAAGGCACTACAGAGGGTAGTGTGTACGGCCCAGTACATCACTGGGGCCAACCTTCTTGCCATCCAGGACCTCTATATCAGGCGACGTCAGTGGAAAGCCCTAAAAATTGTCAAAGACTCCAGCCACCCTAGTCATAGACTGTTCTCTCTGCTACCACACGGCAAGCGGTACCGGAGCACCAAGTCTACTGTAGGTCTAAGAGGCTTCTAAACAGCTTCTATCCCCAAGCCATAAGACTCCTGAACATCTAATCAAATGGCTACCCAGAATATTTGCATTGCCCACCCCCCCACCACCTCTTTTACGCCACTCCTACTCTCTGTTATTATCTATGCATAGTCACTTTAATAACTCTAACTACATGTACATATTACCTCAAATACCTAGACTAACCGGCGTCCCCACACATTGACTCTGTACCAATACCGCCTGTATATTGTCTCGCTATTGTTATTTTACTGCTGCTCTTTTATTACTTGTTAATTTTATTTCTTATTCTTATTTGTATTTTTTAAGCTGCGTTGTTGGTTAGGGGCTTGTAAGTAAGCATTTCACTGGAAGGTCTACACCTGCTGTATTTGCGCCGCATGTGACTAATACAATTTGATTTGATCTCTGATCTTGTACATACAGTGCATTTGAAAGTATTCAGACCCCTTGACTGTTTCCACATTTTGTTATGTTACAGCCTTATTCTAAAATTGATGAAATAATTTTATTTCCTCACCAATCTACACACAATACCCCATAATGACGATGCAAAAACTGTTATTTTTTTATTTTGCCCCCACCAAAATAAAAAATCACTGAAATATATCACATTTACATAAGTATTCAGACCGTTTACTCAGTACTTTGTTGAAGCACCTTTGGCAGAGATTACAGTCTTGTGTCTTCTTGGGTATGACGCTACAATCTTGGCACACCTGTATATGGGGAGTTTCTTCCATTCTTCTCTGCAGATCCTCTCAAGTTCTGTCAGGTTGGATGGGGAAGTGTCACTGCACAGCTATTTTCAGGTCTCTCCAGAAATGTACTTTGCTCCCTTCATCTTTGCCTCGATCCTGACTAGGTTCTCTGTCCCTGCCTCTGAAAAACATACCCACAGCATGATGCTGCCACCACCATGCTTCACCGTAGGGATGGTGCCAGGTTTCCTCCAGACGTGACGCTTAGCATTCAGGCCAAAGAGTTCAATCTTGGTTTCATCAGACCAGATAATCTTGTTTCTCATGGTCTAAGAGTACTTTAGGTGTCTTTTGGCAAACTCCAAGCGGGCTGTCATGTGCCTTTTACTGAGGAGTGGCTTCCGTCTTGCCACTCTACCATAAAGGCCTGATTTGTGGAGTGCTGCAGAGATGGTTGGACTTCTGGAAGGTTTTCCCATATCCACAGGGGAACTCTGGAGCTCTGTCAGAGTGACCATCGGGTTTGGTTTTGCTCTGATATGCACTGTCAACTGTGGGATCTTATGTAGACAGGTGTGTGCCTTTCCAAATCATGTCCAATCAATTGAATTTACCACAGGTGGAGACCAATCAAGTTGTAGAAACATCTCAATGATGATCAATGGAAACAGGATGCACCTGAGCTTAATTTTGAGTCTCTTCTTAAAAGGGTCTGAATACTTATGTAAATAAGGTATTTATGTTTTTTTTTTTAATACATTTGCAAAAATGTTGAAAACCCTGTTTTCGCATTGTCATTATAGGGTTTTGTGTGTAGATTGATGAGGAAAAAACAATATTTCATCCATTCTAGAATAAGGCTGTAACGTAATAAAATGTTGAAAAGGTCAAGGGGTCTGAATACTTTACGAATGCACTTTATATACATGGTTTAACTTACTGTGAAGTAAAATTATAATAGTCATCATCATTGTAGTATATTCAAGCATTTATCATACTTTTTATGTTTCTACTTTACAAACATACATTTTCATTACAGTTAAAGTCGGAAATTTACATACACCTTAGCCAAATACATTTAAACTCAGTTTTTCACAATTCCTGACATTTAATCCTAGTAAAAATTCCCTGTCTTATGACATGACATGACATACTTTTATGGATGTCAAGCTGTTTTTAAAGGCACAGTCATCTTAGTGTATGTAAACTTCTGACCCACTGGAATTATGATACACTGGAAAAATGACTTGTGTCATGCACAAAGTAGATGTCCTAACTGACTTGCCGAAACTATAGTTTGTTAATTAACAAGAAATTTGTTGAGTGGTTGAAAAACTAGTTTTAATGACTCCAACCTAAGTGTATGTAAACGTCCGACTTGAACTGTATATTGTTCTCAAAATTTGTAGTAGACAAACCAGATGTAAAATCTATAGGTTTACCAAATGTTTACGTGATTATCAATTAAGACCAGTCAGATTAAGTTAGAGTAAAATGTCTTTTAACAAAAGACAAGACAATCATATAAAAAATTATGTGATAATTGTACTGTGAAAGGCAATTACTTTATAAAAAAATTCTTCATGTATTTCTAGATGAACCACTGATTTATTTTGGTGAAAGTGACTGTATATTTTGTGTTGTGTTTGAAACAGCTGCCTCTTTGATGATCTGTTTTGAATTTTGTACTAAGAGTTGTGAAAATGTACCATATACTGTACTTTGCACCAAAGTGATAAAAACTGTACCATAATAATATGTCTTCTGTACAGGCACAGTAGTTGAGTCTTGTCCCTCGTCTCCTATGTTTCTCCCGGCCAAACCAGAAGCCAAGCCAAAGAAGGCTGTGAGGAGGAGAACTAGGAAGAACCTGAAAGACTGGAGCACTGGCAGCTGGTCTACAGACACTGAAGATCCTGCTTGTACCAACGTGAAGGAGAACGTGAAGGCAAGGAAGCCCAAAAGACGCAAGAGCCAATCCCATCAGACAAAAGACAGCAAGGACACTGCCAATGAAAGAGAGGACAGCAAGGCTCCAGCCAATCACAGAGATGACAGCAAGGCCCTGGTTAATGAGAGAGAAGACAGCAAGGGGTCAGGGTTCACAGGTGAGTGCGAGGACCTATCCCTGTCTGGCCCAGAGAGCAGAACACACCAGAAAAAGACCAGACAAGTTAAGAAGACCCCAGAGAAAGACAAAGACAATGCCAAGACCCCACAAAAAGAGTCCAATAACAGAATCAACATCCCTGGTGAGTATTCGTTTACTATTTTTACCTCTTGTGTGTGTGCGTGCGTGCGTGCATGCGTGCGTGTTTGCGTGGGTGTCATTCTTCATTCCTGGAGATGAGAGAATGGTTAATGGCAAAAGAGTCTGGCATCATGCTACCGTACTTTGAAGTTAAGATACAGATGACCCGCCATTAATCTTCATGAAGGTATTTCCATTTATGTACTTTGTGAGTTGGAAAGAAATTGGAATGAATCAGAGTGTTGCTTTTTAAAGATTCATTGCAGGATGAGGAAGCTCTGAGTAAGCAGAACGGGAAGAAAAATAAGGATTTGGGATCAAATGGGAAAAGCAGAAATGGGGAAAGACTGAAGGACTTCTATGAAGAATGTATGGAAATGAGCACTGGGCTGGATCAGAGCCCAAACAAACAGCGCTGGTTCAAGGCAAACTGTGAGTAAATAAACCACGGCTCAATACGGGCTGGTATACCCCCAGAGTACTTACTGTAACTGATTTATATACACTGTAATACACATATTAATGCCTTATCTAGAATATAAACCTAAAATCAATGGTTTTCTGAATTGAGAATGATGAAGTGTTTCATGCTGACATCCACCACTTTTCCATTTCATACAATCAGTGAACAGGTGGTGCATTATTTGTGTTCCATGTCTGTGTGTCCAGTACTGGAAAGGCGGCGTCTGGAGAAGAAGTTGTCATCTTGTCCCAACCCCTCGGGCTCAGATGTGGAGCTAAGTGAGGAGAGTGACAGCGCTCTGCACCCTGACAGGCAGCCAGGGGACCAGGACAGAGCTCTACTCAACACGAGTCAAACACACATCTCAACGATAGAACAAGTTCTACAGGCCCAGGTAGGCTACATGGTGTGAAATAAACAAGCTGTGATTATAGTAACTCTGTACTCATACTTCTAGGAAGTGAAAATCAACGGAATAATCACCAAAAATAAAAATGGTGCTGATTTGTTGAGAACAGGTGTAGAAAAAACATTAGAAGCTGCCCTTTGGAAGGTACTCCAAAATACACCCCATAATGACATGAAGCTATATACAGTACATTTACACAGTGCAGTTTGTTGTAGGGCATCTGTCTGTGTTTGTTACTGTGGGGTCAACAGGCGCTTGCCTCATCATCACCCTCAGATGATGAAGGAGCATTCAGTTCAACCGCGTCCATCATATATAGCATGCTGAAACATTCCACACAGTCTAGCAAGGTGGCCTGTTGCATGTGGACATAACGTTAGTTTCTCAAGTTAGGTAGTGTCTCCCCCCTGACCAGACCTGGGTTCAAATACTATATGAAATCTTTCAAATATTTTTGAGCTTTTGCTATGCCTGTCTGGAGTGCCAGATCGGCGGGGTTTGCACTTTTGGGACTTTTATATTGCTTCCATTGCAACAGGCAGATCTTAATCAAGCACAGTTTGAGTAAGTATTTTAAATACATTTCAAATAGTATTTGAACCCAGGTCTGCTCACTCCATACCTCCATACCTCCTTGGTCCTTACCACCACAATCCCAGTCAGATCCCTGTCTAAGACATTCCTCAGTTATCCTCACAGACAAACAGAAAATGCCTCGATCCTCTGCTCACAGATTAAGGGTCCAAAATCTGTTAAATATCGATCAAATGGGTCTGGGGTGCCGACAGGAATCGCTGGATTTATTGAACTCTGTGCCAATATGAGGAATTCCTGTCTGAATTCTGAAAAGTCTCAGGATTACATAATTCTAGCCAGTAGATATGGGTTGTAATTCCTCAATAGGATGAGACAGACGTATTTCAGAATGTGCGCACTGTAGAACCTTCCAAAACACATAGCTGGATGTCATAAGTTGATGATGAGTTATGCTTATTCTCTAAATCATATAACACAAACAACCACTGACAGATCTAATGACCAGTCTAAATAGAAGAGTTATCACTGCCTACTCTCCTTGTCATCTCCCTAGCTGGACCCATCATGAAGGGACTACTTTTTCATTCAATAAAAAAACGCAACAATTTCTCTGCTTTCATTGACATCCGTCTCTCTGTTTTAGCTCTGATTACTTTTCACGGTCTTTATCTCTGTCTCTAGCTGGATGTCATGATGCAAGTGTTGAACACGTCTGACGAGGTGGAGCAGCTGGTGCTGAGGAACACTGGCTTGACAGACACACTCCTACTGAGCCTGGCCGCAGCCCTGAAGAGGAGCCCCTCGGAGGTCACATTCCTCAATCTCAACCTCAACCACCTCGGACCCCAAGGGGCCCACATCCTCCTGGACCTACTGGGGGCCAAGCCCCAGGTCAAAGGACTGCTGTGAGTCACTGTGTGTGAGTGAGTGAGTGAGTGAGTGAGTGAGTGAGTGAGTGAGTGAGCGAGCGTGCATGTGTGATGGTCTAGCCCCAGGTCAAAGGACTGCTGTAGGTGACATTCAAAGTCTTTGTTTAGCTCCAGCTTGTATGTCTTATTCATAAATCTGTGTCCTGTAGAAAACCCTGAATATCTCTATTTTTTGCATAAATTGTTCTGTGAAAGTTTCATGAGCCTAGGACATTGTGAATGAAGTTGACTTTTTGAAGATACAAGGTTTTTCCAGGACGCCAATGACATACTGTAAACCCATTTACACACAAGTGATCAGGACAAGTGTAGGCTCCATATCTCCCAACAAGATCCTGCTGTGGGCCAAGCCCTAGGTCAGAGGGCTGCTCTGACTGTGTCACAAAGCCTTTGATGTTTAGTTCCAGCTAATACGTCATACTTTTAGCAACTATTGCTTGACCCATGGACGCACAAGCATTCACGGGGCGGCAGCGTAGCCTAGTGGTTAGAGTGGTTGCAAGATCGAATCCCCGAGCTGACAAGGTATAAATCTGTTGTTCTGCCCCTGAACAAGGCAGTTAACCCACTGTTCCTAGGCTGTCATTGAAAATAAGTATTTGTTCTTAACTGACTTGCCTAATAAAAGAAAATATCTCTCAAGAAGATATGTCAGGTAAGAATGCCCTCAGTGCTCCCTTGAAAAATAGATGTTTGGACCTCAATGGGAAAACCTGGTAACAGCGGAGGGGATCTCTGCCATTTTACGTGTTCCTAACAAACCGTGCTATTTAGTGTGTTTTTTCGCATTGTTTGTAACTTATGTTGTACATAATATTGCTGCTACCATCTCTGATGACTGAAAATAGCTTCTGGATATCAGAACAGCGATTACTCACCTTACACTGGAAGAAGATTTTTTCTTTAATGATTCCGACGTGAAGGATAGACTTCCCCGAGACCAGGCCCAAATCCCTGTCATTCGTGTGAAGAAAAGACGGAGGTACAGAGGGCGGAGATCGAGGTGCCTTGTGAGAATTCATCGGCGGGTGGGTAACCAGCCTACCATCCATTTTATTGGCCAACCGTGCAATCACTGGAGAATTAACTGGATGAGCTCTGTTCGAGACTATCCTACCAACGGGACATTAAAAACTGTAATATCTTATATCTCACTTAGTCGTGGCTGAACGACGATACGGATCATATACAGTTGGCTAGGTTTTCTGTGCATTGACAGGACAGAACTGCTAAATCTGGTAAGATGAGGGGTGGTGGTGTGTATCTATTTGTCAATAACAACTGGTGCGTGATGTCTAATATTAAGGAAGTCTCAAGGTATTGCTCGCCTGAGGTAAAGTACCTCATGATAACCTCTAGACCACACTATCTACCAAGAGTTTTTTCATCTTTACTTTTCGTAGCCATCAATTTACCACTACACACTGATGCTGGCACGAAGAACGCACTCAACGAGCTGTATAATGCCTTAAGCAAACAAGAAAATGCTCAACCAGAAGCAGTGGCCGGGGACTTTAATGGAGGCAAACTTAAATCTGTTTTACCTAATTACTACCAGCATGTCACATGTACAACCAGAGGAAAACACACTCTAGACCACTTTTACTCCACACACAGAGACGCGTACAAAGCTCTTCCTCGCCCTCCATTTGGAAAATCTGACCATAATTCCATCCTTCTGATTCCTGCTTACAAGCAAAAACTAAAGGAGGAAGTGGTCAGATGACACGGATGCTACATGACCATACTTACATATCACAACCAGAAGCCATGGATTACAGGCAACATCCACACCGTGCTAAAGGCTAGAGCTGCCACTTTCAAGGACCGGGACAGTAATCCAGATGCTTATAAGAAATCCTGCTATGCCCTCAGATGAACAAACAGGCAAAGCATCAATACAGGACTAAGATTGAATCCTACTACTCCGGCTCTGACGCTCGTCGGATGTGGCAGGGCTTGCAAACTATTATGGACCACAAAGGTAAACCCAGCTGCGAGTTGTCCAGTGATGCGAGCCTACCAGATGTGTTAAATGTATTTTATGCTTGCTTCGAGGCAACACTGAAGCATGCATGAAGCATGCATGAAAGCACCAGCTGTTCCGGACGACTGTGTAATCACGCTCTCCGTAGCTGATGTGAGCAAGATGTTTAAACAGGTCAACATTCACAAGGCCGCAAGGCCAGATGGATTACCAGGACGTGTACTACGAGCATGCGCGGACCAACTGACAAGTGTCTTCACTGACATTTTCAGCCTCTCCCTGACCGAGTCTGTAGTACCTACATCTTTCAAGCAGACCACCATAGTTCCTATTCCCAAGAAAGCGAAGGTAACCTGCCTAAATGATCAACACATCAACACCATCATCCCGCAAACTCTATTTCTTGAACTGCATTGTTGGTTAAGGGCTTGTAAGTAAGCATTTCATGGTAAGGTGAAATGTTGTATTCAGTGCATGTTAGGTGAGCCACTTCAAAGAAAAATGAAAATGTTAGTTGGAAGTTGTGATTGACTGCTGATTCTTCTTCTTCTCTACAGCTTGTTTGGAAACCAACTGGGAGACCCTGGAGTTCTGACACTACTTAGTGGACTGGCTCAACTCCAGGAGATAACAACGAGACACCCAACATCACTACCATGGGTTCAAGACCCCCAGGTCCAGGGCCAGAACCCGTTAACACACTCAGTTGTCCCCCTCCCTCCAACCACAAGGGGCACTCTCTACCCCTTTTCACTGTTGGAGCTGGACATAGGGGGAAACGGGTTGAGCAGCAATGGCCTGAGGATGTTGACGTCCTACATGAGACTCCACTCAAGACTGCAGTACCTGGGGCTGGCCCGGACCACTGGTGCGGACCTAGAGGCATGGCGGGAGCTGTTTGACTCTCTGAAGGGAAACGTGATACTCAGCCATATTATCCTGGATGAGAGTAACCTAGGAGACCAGGGAGCCAGGCTATTCGCTGACACGCTGAGAGCCAATCAGAGCCTGAGGCAGGTGGATCTGGACAGTAATGGGATTGGTGAGGTGGGAGGAAGTGAAATCATAGAGGCGCTGCTTTGTAGGACACAGTTTCCGCTGAGATACCTGAGTCTGGAGGGGAATGGTATCAGCACCGGACTAATGGGTAGAATTCAACAGGAAGTGAGATTTAACTGACAGAAATATATTTTTTGACATATTACAGCACTGGAATTTATCCAAAATGATGAACAAGGTAGGGCACAGCCCATAGTACAAAAGAGGAACAGTCATAATAGATGTTGCGGAAAAGACAAAATAATATGGATATGTCTGACTATTTCTACACAAGATCAGCATCTAGCTACTGTTGTCACGTCCTGACCAGTAAAGAGGTTATTTGTTATTGTAGTTTGGTCAGGACGTAGCAGGGGGTGTTTGTTTATGTGTTTCGGGGTTTGTTGGGTATGTTCTATGTTAGTATATTTCTATGTTCTTTCTAGGTATTTTATTTCTATGTGTAGTTTATTGGATTGACCTTCAATTGGAGGCAGCTGTTCCTCGTTGCCTCTAATTGAAGGTCCTATTTAATAGAGGTGTTTTTTTTCCATGGGATTTGTGGGTAGTTGTTCCGTGTGTAGCTGTGTGCCTCACAGGACTGTTTTTTCGTCGTTGTTTTTGATTAAGTGTTTGTTTTGTTTTTCTTCATAACAAAGAAGATGAGCATACACATTCCAGCTGCGCCTTGGTCCCATCTTTACGACGAACATGATAACTGTACACGAGACTAGACTATTCCTCACTGTTAATAAATTACTTCTCACATTTATGTTGAATCATCTCAATTGGAGCTCAGTCAGTGTAAATTACAGGTCAGTGGAATAAAACTGGAAAAACATTTGACTCTCTTCGCCAACACACATGGAGGGCCTTTCCCTCTGCTACTGGTGGCCCTGATTTAAATATCTTTGTAGAGCTCACAGACACGGCCATCAGCTCAGCAGGTAGGAGTGCGTTGGGATTTAGCTAGGCTGCTCTGTGGTATAGATGAGACGTCAGAGAAAAGCCCTGTCAAGTAAGTCTTTCTTCCCAGAACCTGTGGTGAGGCCAGGCCAGGATGTTTACCTTGTGCTATTTTCTTCCCACCCTGATTTATGCACAAATGCTGCCCTCAGGACCACACTCTCCTCCTTGTTGACGCTTGTTATTCCCTAATGTTTAGTAATCCCCTGGAAAATTTGGAGAAGTGTCCATATCTCGTAACCATGGTGATGCAAACATAAAGTGGCACAATTAAACAGTACTTCCTATTAGATACTAATGTAAACATTTATTTTTACAGTATCTACTGTATTTTTTTAAAGGCAGGAATGAAGAAAATCAAATAAAGGAATATATCCATCACACAATATATCCATAATTTTGTTGACATAATGACCAAACGTGTTTTGTGTGTGTTTGTGTGTGTCAATGGAGAGAGGGAGACAGAGAGAGAGAGCGAGAGGGAGAAAGAGAGGGAAAGATGGGAGAGGGAGGGTATAGGGCAGGGAGTTCTTCCAAGATGCAGGATGTTTGGTTTCAGTAGGAAGCGCACTTGACAGAGCAGCCTAAGGTGGACTGAAGGTGGAGTCATAAGAAACACACAAAGTCACTTGTCTCTTCGAGTGAAATGAGATGGTGGATAGTGGGAACATGAAGACCCTGTAATACTCAAATTTAGCCCAAAATAAGCTGCTGGTTCAAATATACCTTTTCTTTCCTAAAAAAAAGGCACAATGCTTTTATTATATGTGGCTCAAGATTTGAGGGGAAAAAGTCACATACGTGTGGCAGTGTTCAGTGGGGCACACATTTAGAAATGTTAAGTAGAGCATTTGGATATGCTTTACATTATAGGGTGCTATTTACATGGTATTTACCTCGAAATTACACTTTAAAATGGTAATTACTCAATAATTACCAAATAACTATTTTTAAGGGATATTTGAGCTTAATGGACACTAGGTAAATAAAGACTTACAAAACTTCCTTTGCAAGGCACTAACTGTTTACTGTTTACAGTGTGGTAGTATTTTGTAATACTGTGTCTTCTATCTTCTGTATCTAAATCTGAAGTGTGCGCTATACACCGTATTTTAACCCTTTAACGGTCTATTCTTGAAAAACATGTTGAAAAAAATATTTCATCTTAAATTCCTGTAACTAACAACTCAAATATGAACTTCCAATAAAGAAAATTCAACTTGATGTTTATTTTGGAAATAACAGAGCTCTTCAAGGCGGTTGAGAAGTCAAAATAGGGTCATACCAGCAATGCCATAATAGAATGTCAATTTGCATAGCATTTTTACTAATCTCAACAATATTACAAAAATTACTTTAGGTCTGCGTCAATGGCTTATAGGTAGGGAAGCATTGTTAAATGAGGATGATGTCAAAGTTGAACAAATGAGGGTAATTTTGTATGTCCAAACATATTAAATTACATTGAAATGAATGCATTTCCAAGTGGTGTCCCTCAAAATGGTTTTCTTACATTTCTAATGATCCAGACTACATTTTTAGATAGTGCAGTTTTGTATTAATATTATAGGCATTATTTTATGGGCAACCTTAAGTCTGAATAATGATTCATTGACCCCGTGGGTCATGAAATGTAGTTTAACCTATTTATGTTGCCTAATATAGTGTTGTCAACAATTCAAATCATATTTTTCACTAAAATTAAAAATGTTATATAAAAAATAAATGCAGCCTATTCTTAGTCCGCTGTACTTTTTACTCACATATGAACCGTTTGGTTGAACATATCTTACAAAAAGTAAAACGTTTTTACACTTTCTACACACACTGCATGATATATTATCATATTCCTGCTCTCCAGCTCTCCTCACCAACTGAATTCCTGCTGTCTTTGGTGACTAATTTTGAGTTTCTTTACAGTTAGAGTGCCACAACACTGAACTGCAGCAACCCAAAAGGATACAAATTATGTTATTTGGTGAAGGAGGGTTGGGGGAGTTGACCAATCAAGTTTAAGTGAAAAAAAAAAAATCCACTTCTAAATACATTGTAAAAACATGCTCTTGCCAGCTGGTTGAGAATAGGGATATAGGGTTTAAATAGCTGTCAGTCAATAGATCATTGTCTCCGGTCTAAGAAAACAAACTTTTTACAAATCAAAAAGGGATTACTAAGAACTAAGCCAAACCAGGTCATGTATAGCCTACTGTAATTTCAGTGTTCTCAGTCCTTCATAAGTTATACAATACTTCCTTTCAGAATCAGACGAAAACAAGCACAAAATGTAGGCTATCAGAGAGAGAGAGAGTTTTGGCCCCGGTATGGACCATGGTATTGTTCTTTGGACCAACTGACATACTGAGAATAACTGTAGAATGACTGTATTCGTCTGATCAAAGCTTGTCGTCATAGTGATTACCCCCAGGCTCAGGGTCAGGGCTGCTGCCAATAGTTGCTGTGTTGAAACCAATCCCTCTATCCCTCCATTCCTCCATGCTTCTGAAACCAATCCCTCCATCCTTCCTCTGTAGTCCTCCTCCCCTGGCTTGGTTTCCTCTCTGCAGCCCCTGATAAGGATCCTTTATGAGCCTCTATGTGGGCTGACAGACGGATGGATGAGACTGACTGACTGACTGGTGCACCTGAAGATTACAGAGCTTAGCTGAGGATTTCAGTTAGCTCAATTGGTTAGCTCAATATGTTTGTACAATAGCTCACACTGACAGGATGGTGTGGGAATAATTTTGGAATGTACACTACTGGTCAAAAGTTTAATAACACCTACACATTCAAGGGTTTTTCTTTATTTGTACCAAATAGGGCTATCTTCTGTATACCACCCCTACCTTGTCACAACACAATTGACTGGCTCAAACGCATTAAGAAGAAAAGAAATTCCACAAATTAACTTTTAAGAAGTTACAACTAATAATTTAAATGCAGCTGTTTGAGAGAATGCCAAGAGTGTGCAAAGCTGTCATCAAGGCAAAGGGTGGCTATTTGAAGAACCTCAAATATAAAATACTTTTTTGGTTACTACATGATTCCATATCTGTTATTTCATAGTTTTGATGTCTTCACTATTATTCTACAGTGTAGAAAATAGTTTTTTTTTTTAAATAAGAAAAACCCCTGAATGACTAGGTGTTCTAAAACGTTTGACCGGTAGTGTATATAGTCTTGATTTTGTCCCGTCATGCTCTTTCAGTCATGATATACATTTTGTACAACTTTCGTTGTATCTTCACTGGGCTATTATTTCAGTTCTGTGAAGCTCCTCATAAATCAAATGAAATGTTATTTATTACATGCTTCGTAAACAACATGTGTAGACTAACAGTGAAATGCTTACTTATGGGCCCTTCAATACAATGCAGAGAGAAATAATATAAAAAATTACAAATTATAACACGAGGAATAAATAGCTACCTGGATGATTAACAGTAACTTACTTGGCTATATACACAGGGTAACAGTGCCGAGTCGATGTTCAAGGATACGAGGTAATTGAGTTAGATATGTACATATAGGTAGGGATAAAGTGACTAGGCAACAGGATAGTTAACAAACAGTAACAGCAGCATGTGATGAGTCAAACAACTTAAAAAATGGTCAATACAGATATTCCGGGTAGCTATTGGTTAACTATTTAACTAACTATTTAGCAGTCTTATGGCCTGGGGGTAGAAGCTGTTCAGGGTCCTGTTGGTTCCAGACTTGGTGCATCGGTACCACTTGCCGTGTGGTAGCAGAGAGAACAGTCCATGACTTGGGTGGATGGAGTCCTTAACAATTTTTAGAGCCTTTTTCTGATACCACCTAGTATATAGATCCTGGATGGATATTGTATCGCTTTGATAGGAAAGTCAAAAGATTATTATGTTCTATTCATTTCTGAACCATTTTCATAGTGGCACTTTAGGGGCCAACTAAAATGCATCTGTGCTCTAACCAGCAGAGCTTATTTTTTTTATACCTTAATCGTCAAAGGGGTCATTCCTACTCTGCAATGCCTTTTTTGTCCCCAGGAAATCTCACTAATTATTTAGTGTCAAATGTATCAGTTGACCTTTACTTCAGCAACACAAAATATGGATCTTGAAAGGATTTGTACGCATTTTGAACACATTTTTTCAGTGGATGTAGGTGTTTTTGCCATGTCCCTGGGTTTTATTCATCAACATCCATGAGAAAATATAAATTAATAAAATACTTCAAATCTATCTTAATTATTTTATAGTTTCCTGGTTAAATTCTCTTATTTTATTTAAGGTTTTCTGTGTGTCTGTGAAATCCCTTTCCACCCTGTTAGTTTGTTGTAATTCTCCATTTAAGAAAACAACCCCTTCCTACAATGAAACCACATTCAGGAAGTATCATCATTTCTGTGGTGGGAAAACAATAGAATCCAGCTAAATAAATATGAACACTCATTTTTATCTATTTTTCCATGTTTCATTTTGTCTGTATGTCCCACAACTTAAATGACTTTCTCACTCCAATGCATTGACATTGTTTCTTATTGTTAAACCAGCCCGGTCAACAAGGAGAAGGACTGTAATCCACTGACGAAAGATAAGACCTTCAGACTTTTCTGTTACAGCTGGACCCATATGAGTGACCCCATTGTCTCCCCACCAATGTTATCTAAATCAGCCCTCAAACGAATACTGTAGTGTTACAAGGCTCATTCAACTGCTCTCTCTCTCGCTGCCTGCAGACTACTGTAATGTTACAAGGCTCTCGATACTCTTTCAACTGCTCTCTCTGCCAAATACAGGGCCCGATAATAGAACCTCCATCTTCAAGGCATTTACAGGTATGCTTTCTATTTAATGCTTGGTATTGCATCTACAGGGTACAGTACTTGTAATTGACTTCATCATGATTACAGACATTACACAGTATGAAGTGAAAAATAACCCAGAAGAAAATGTAGCATCTTTGTAACAAACAAAACCTTCCTTTTTATAGACATTAACAGCCTCCATTCAATATAGGCCTCAACATAGCCTCAAATGATTAACACTTTTTCTTTGTTTCAAATGGCAGGTTGAGTGAGTGACTGACTTAATATTTAGCTTCAGTTTTTGTCAGTCAGTCAGTCAGTCCGCGCGCGCGCGCACGCACCCACGCACGCACACAGGTCTCTCTGTGCGTGGATCCATCTGACCTTTCATGGTTGTGTCTGAGCTGGTTACACCTCTTTTGTCAATGTGTGGATGTCTGTCTGGGCAGCAGGTGAGAGTTTATGCCCGTAGTGAGTGAAATCAGAATTGCTCTACAGTAGGTTTACAGTAGCAAAACACAGACATGTCAACAAACTGACTGAGACAGGTTTAATGAGGTTTAGATGAGAAAATAAAGTTGGTTTATTCCAGTAATTAAAATCTTCTCTTAACCTCCCTCAGCCAACTGTAAACAGTAGGATGCCATCAAACACTCAATAAAAGACAGACATAATAATGTGACTGTCCAGTGTGGTTAATAGAACATACCAATACCTTCAGACAACCATCCCATTCACAGCACCACCATAAACAAATAGTAGGGACCATAAGAGGACGGTTTGTGCCCATTCTTTGGTCAGTGTGGCCACTGAGGGTCAGTCAGTCCTCTGTCTCTGTCTCTGAACAGGAAAGGGGTCGGATGGAGTGTGTGTGTATGTGTGTGTGTGTGTGTTTGTGTGTGTGTGCTGTACTGTACTGTAGACCTGGTCTCTCCCAGTCCCTCCATTTAAAGAGCCAGTCAGTGTGTTTGTGTGTACAGAGGCCTGGAGGCGGTGTATAGACTAGTACCTGTGGCTGAACAGCAGAGCCTCTGTTGGGTCCGTTTGGGTTCACGCTGTACTGGCTCTACACGTACACCAGCCTCATTTGTTTTTGTCTGGTCGGAGCCAATCAGATGTTACTGGCATCGTTTGACCAACACATGTTGTTTAATTTCATCTCTAAATAATGATTTAACAAGTGTCGTGAAGAGCCAGCAGAGCCAGTGCTTTCGGTAGCCTACCAGTTAAATGGCACTTAGTTAGTTGTGTAGCAGTAAGGCATTCGTGTTACCATTCAGTGGATGCAGGAATAAAATATGCAGTAACAGTTTTCCATGTGACACTGTATGCCTGATATTGCTTTGGTATTAATAGGTTGACCCAAAATCGGGTAACCGTCAGGATGATATTACAGAACTCTTCCATCTCCCAACAAATGATGAAGTTCTCTATTCATCACGATAATCATAATCATCCTCCTCCTCATCATAATCACCCCAAGAAGAAAGAGTTCCATCCAGTATGTGAAAAATAGCTGTCCCATAACTGGCTCAGCCATCATAGAATAGCTAGAGGATGCCAGTGGACAGGCTAAGCCTTGGCTGAGGATGAGAGAAAGGGATCTATATATCTGTAAGATGTAGCGCTACAGTGAGATTTCTCCCGTCGGTAGGGCTGTTTATCTGCTGGGCACTAGGGTACTGTAAAACCAAAACGAATAGAAAATACACATCATGAAAATTGAGCTATTCTACACTTGACTTCAGAGATATTAATAGATGGCTTTTGGGGGATATTTGTTTGAAACCAAAAATAACTAGTTGAGGTTTGGAATTCAATCGTCAGATTGTTTTCTCCATATCGAAAGAATGTATCAATACAATTATTTTATTTTATTACTACCCAGTGAAACGTAAAAATCTGAAATTGAGGCATGTCCCACTCCCGGATATGGGTTATTGCAAGTTTGCATGCCACTTTGCCATTCATTTTCTTTTCACGACTGTATCCTAGTAATTTCACTGGTAAATGCCAAGGGCCTGTTTTACAAACAATGGCTAATGCTACTGTTTCATATTTGGCAAAAAGAACATACTTTCAATGTACAGTAGTTTATTTGTGTTTGATCCACCCATAAAATGTTACCACAGCAATCTCTATGACTTGGCAACTACATATAATTTCTGTCTCTCCAAAAGCTACATGGGGCAATATATCAATGGCTATCGATCATGGCAACTGTTACAGACCGTCAAGAATTGCCTAAATGTACATATCAATATTTCAACATTTTACACTAATAGTATTTGACAGTCATGTATTGTGCAAATAATAAATACTTTTTCACATTTGTTTTGATCAGAACAGGTACAGTTGAAGTCGGAAGGTTACATACACTTAGGTTGGAGTCATTAAAAGTCGTTTTTCAACCACTCCACAAATTTCTTGTTAACAAACTATAGTTTTGGCAAGTCGGTTAGGACATCTACTTTGTGCATGACACACGTAATTTTTCCAACAATTGTTTACAGACAGATTATTTAATTTATAATTCACTGTATCACAATTCCAGTGGGTCAGAAGTTTACATACACTAAATTGACTGTGCCTTTAAACAGATTGTAAAATTCCATAAAATGATGTCATGGCTTTAGAAACTTCTGATAGGCTTATTGACATCATTTGAGTCAATCGGAGGTGTACCTGTGGATGTATTTCAAGGCCTACCTTCAAACTCAGTGCCTCATTGCTTGACATCATGGGAAACTCAAAAGAAATCAGTCAAGACTTCAGAAAAAAAGTTGTAGACCTCCACAAGTTGGTTTCATCCTTGGGAGCAATTTCCAAATGCCTGAAGGTACCACGTTCATCTGTACAAACAATAGTACACAAGTATAAACTCCATGGGACCATGCAGCCATCATACCGCTCAGGAAGGAGATGCGTTCTGTCTCCTAGAGATGAACGTACTTTGGTGCGAAAAGTGAAAATCAATCCCAGAATAACAACAAAGGACCTCGTGAAGATGCTGGAGGAAACAGGTACAAAAGGTTCTATATCCACAGTAAAACGAAAGGCCGCTCAGCAAAGAAGAAGTCACTGCTCCAAAACCGCCATAAAAAAGCCAGACTATGGTTTGCAACTGCACATGGGGTCAAAGATCGTACTTTTTGTAGAAATGTCCTCTGGTCTGATCGAACAAAAATAGAACTGTTTGGCCATAATGAACATTGTTATGTTTGGAGGAAAAAGAGGGTCGCTTGCAAGCCGAAGAACACCATCCCAACCGTGAAGCACGGGGGTGGCAGCATCATGTTGTGGGGGTGCTTTGCTGCTGGAGAGACTGGTGCACTTCACAAAATAGATGTCTTCATGAGGAAGGCAAATGATGTGGATATATTGAAGCAACATCTTAGGACATCAGTCAGGAAGTTAAAGCTTGGTCGCAAATGGGTCTTCCAAATGGACAATGACCATCAGCATACTTTCAAAATTGTGGCAAAATGGCTTAAGGACAACAAAGTCAAGGTATTGGAGTGGCCATCACAAAGCCCTGAGCTCAATCCTATAAAAAATGTATGGGCAGAACTGAAAAAGTGTGTGCGAGCAAGGAGGCCTACAAACCTTACTCAGTTACACCAGCTCTGTCAGGAAGAACAGGCCAAAATTCACCCAACCTATTGTGGGAAGCTTGTGGAAGGCTACCCGAAACGTTTGACCCAAGTTAAACAATTTAAAGGCAATGTTACCAAATAGTAATTGAGTGTATGTAAACTTCTGACCCACTGGGAATGTGATGAAAGAAATAAAAGCTGAAATAAATAATTCTCTCTACTATTATTCAGACATTTCACATTCTTAGTGGTGATCCTAACTGACCTAAGACAGGGAATTTTTACTAGGATTAAATGTCAGGAATTGTGAAAACTGAGTTTAAATGTATTTGGTGTATGTAAACTTCCGACTTCAACTGTACTTACCAGTACCCATAGACTAGGAATGCTTGTAAATTAAATGATTTTGGGATGAAAGCGTTCACACCCTATTTACAGCACAACATGCCACACCTATTGTAAGCAAACACAAATCCCTTGTTTACCTTCCTGGCCTCAAAGTTTTTCTAATTTGAGTTAAGATACTGTACAGTGAAGGCTCTCTCCTTGAAGGTGCCACCTAGAGCCTTAAATTAAAAATAAATAAAGGGCTGAATAAGGGTACGGTCCCACCCAACCCCTACTTTTCTTTGAGATCAACATATGTGTTATAGCTTTACATCTCCCATATTATGGTTGAGAGCTATCTAGCCAGTAAAACACAGAGGGTTTTCTTTAATGGAAGCTTCTATAATATAATACATGTAAAATGCGGAATTCAGCAATGCAGCTGCCTTGGTCCTTTACTGTTCTCTATTTTTACAAATGATCTACCACTAGCCTTAAACAAAGTCTGTACGTCTATGTACGCTGATGATTCAACGTTATACACGTCAGCAACCACAGCTAGTGAAATCACTGCAACCCTAAACAAAGAGTTGCAATCAGTTTTGGAATGGGTGGCTAGTAATAAACTAGTCCTGAATATATCTAAAACTAAAAGCATTGCAATTGATACATTCCTTAAGTTCTAGACCTCAGCAGAATCTGGTAATGATTTATGTGGCCGTTGAGCAAGTTGAGGAAACAAAAGTTCTTGGTGTCACCTTAGGCTGTAAATTGTCATGGTCAAGGCATATTGATTTGATTGTTGTAAAGATGGTCTGTCTGTGATAAAGAGATGCTCAGCATTTTTTAACACCACAGTCGACCAAACAAATCCTGCACACTCTAGTTTATCTAATCTTGACTATTGCCCAGTGATATGGTCAAGTGGTGCAAAGAAGGACCTAGAAAAGCTGCAGCTGGCCCAGAACAGAGCAGCAGATCTTGCCCTTCAATGTACACAGAGGGCTAATGTCAAAAGTATACAAGTCTGTCTCTCTTGGCTCAAAGTAGAGGAGAGATTGACTGCTTCAATACTTGTTTTTGTGATAAATATGAATGTGTAGAAAACTCCAAATTGTCTGTATAATCAACTTACATATAGCTTGGAGAGTCCACAGGTCCAGAACAAATTCAAGGAAACGTATAGTATTATATAGAGCCGTGATTGCATGGAACTCCCTTCCATTTCATATAGCGCAAGTGAACAGCAAACCTGATTTCAAAAAACAAATAAAGTAAGACTTCACGGCACAACGCCTCTCCCCCATGTGGCCTAATTCAGAAAGTAAACAAAATTCCAATTCCACATTTTCCTCATTGAAATGCATTGAAGAGAATTGGAATGGGAATTTCAGGGTACTTTCTGAATTGACTGTAATTGAAATGGAATTGACCCCAACCCTGGTATGTACTGACATTTGTGTAACTGATGATGCACAAACACGCACTCGACACTTTACACTCACCCATACATTATTATTCTTTAGTTGTATTGTTTATTTTTTTATTTGTGTACTTACTTGTAGTAGATTTTTGTTATATGTTTTATATATACACTACCATTCAAAAGCTTGGGGTCACTTAGAAATATCCTTGTTTTCCATGAAAACATACATGAAATGAGTTGCAAAATGATAGGAAATATAGTCAAGATGTTGACAAGGTTATAAATAATGATTTTTAATTGAAATAATAATTGTGTCCTTCAAACTGCTTTCGTCCAGGAATCCTCTATTCGCAGCAATTACAGCCTTGCAAACCTTTGGCATTCTAGTTGTCAATTTGTAATCAGAAGAGATTTCACCCCATGCTTCCTGAAGAACCTCCCACAAATTGGATTGACTTGATGGGCACTTCTTACGTACCATACGGTCAAGCTGCTCCCACAACAGCTCAATAGGATTGAGATCCGCTGACTGTACTGGCCATTTTTTCTGCGTCTCACGAATGTTCTTCTTTGTTACTGAATTGAATTGAATTTATTTTGGGCAACAGACATATCCGAACACCTCAAACTTAGATTCATCTGTCCGTAACACTTTTTTCCAATCTTCCTCTGTCTAGTGTTTGTGTTCTTTTGCCCATCTTAATCTTTTCTTTTTATTGGCTAGTCTGAGATATGGCTTTTTCTTTGCAACTCTGCATAGAAGGCCAGCATCCCTGAGTCGCCTCTTCACTGTTGACGTTGAGACTGGTGTTTTGTGGGTACTATTTAATGAAGCTGCCAGTTGAGGACTTGTGAGGCGTCTGTTTCTCAAACTAGACACTCTAATGTACTTATCCTCTTGCTCAGTTGTGCACCCGGGCCTCCCACTCCTCTTTCTATTCTGGTTAGAGCCAGTTTGCGCTGGTCTGTGAAGGGAGTAGCACACATCGTTGTACGAGATCTTCAGTTTCATGACAATTTCTCGCATGGAATAGCCTTCATTTCTCAGAACAAGAATAGACTGACGAGTTTCCGAAGAAAGTTATTTGTTTCTGGACATTTTGAGCCAGAAATGCTGATGCTCCAGATACTCAACTAGTCTAAAGACGGCCAGTTTTTGCTTCTTTAATCAGAACAACAGTTTTCAGCTGTGCCAACATAATTGCAAAAGTGTTTTCTAATGATCAATTAGCCTTTTAAAATGATAAACTTGGATTAGCTAACACAACGTGCCATTGGAACACAGGAGTGATGGATGCTAGTAATGGGCCTCTGTACGCCTATGTAGATATTCCATTAAAAATCAGCCGTTTCCAGCTACAATAGTCATTTACAACATTAACAATGTCTACACTGTATTTCTGATCAATTTGATGTTATTTTAATGGACAAAAAATGTGCTTTTCTCACAAAAACTAGACATTTCTTAGTGACCCCAAGCTTTTGAACGGTAGTGTAAGTCTGTAATGTTTATGTTAATGTTTTAAATGTACATACATTTTAAAGTCGTTGTCTTTTTCGTCATGTGTCGGACCCCAGGAAGACTTGGTGTTGCCATTGGCGCCGGCTAATGAGGATCTTAGCAAAAATCATCATCAGGCTTGTGACTCTGCAAACTTGTTGGATGCATTTGCAATGTTTTTGGTTGTGTTTCAGATTATGAGTGAGAAAGTAACAGGGGGTTAAAGATCATACCCCCAAGACATGCTAATCTCCCCTGTTATTGGTAATGGTGAGGTTAGCATGTCTTGAGGGTATGATATTTGACCCTTTGTAACTCGCAATCATCATTATTTACGATTCATTCAGGATTATAAGTAATCATGGTAGAATCCACATGGACGTAGAAGGGTTTAGAAACATATTCTATTCTCATTTATAATAAAAGTGACTCCAAATGACACAATACATTATTTATCATTCATTTCGGGGGAGGCAGGTAGCCTTGTGGTTAGAGCGAATTTGTTCTTAACTGACTTGTCTAGTGAAATAAAGGTTAAATAAATAAAAAATATTTGGGGCACAAAATAATCTGAAATACAACCAAAACGGACTGAAAATGTTTGTAGAGTCACAAGCTTGATGCAGGAATATGGGACCAAATACTACATTTTTGACTACTTCATTTATAAGAATCTTTAAGGGTGTCAAAACCTTGACCCCTAACTTTTTGAGAAAAAACTAAATCTCTTTCTCTGAGCAATTGTATTCATATAAAATAATAGAATTTCCCATTTTTTTGGAGCATACAAATAGCTTAGTATTTGAACTATTTATTTTACATCGTCATTATTGCTCCTCTTTATCAGGGGTGTCAATCATTTTGGATCCCGCTGTATATCAATCAAATTTAACTCATCAATTCTAAACATGACTGGTCTAGTATGTGCATATGATCCATATGGACACTGGACAGATAGGGTATAGGGTTACTGGCCATACACATTGACTCTGTCTGCAGGAAAATCCTCCAATTTCCTGCAGACATGGAACTTCTACCTTCCATTGTAATAGCAGGGTATAAACGGCCAGATGACTTCCATTACCTCCGCTAGTCTGGAATAAAGAATGATCACAGAGTCATCCACACCTGCCAATAGTTAAAGACAGGGGTTTCAACATGGCAGTCATATGTGATTAGTGGTAGAAAATCAACTCATAAAACACTTATAGATAAACTGGCCTCCAGGTCTTGGCTTTTCACTCTTTTAAAAACCTGGTTTTACTGTATGATATTTGTTGGAGCTGTTTGCTACAGTGCCGTCATAAAGTATTCAAACCCCTTGACTTATTCCCCATTTTGTTGTGTTACAGCCTGAATTCAAATGTTTTTTTACAGCCTGAATTCAAATTAAATTATTTATTTTTCTTACCCATCCACATGCAATATCCATAATAACAAAGTGAACATGTTTCTAGAAATGTTAGCAAAATTATTCAAAATGAAATACAGAAGTATGTCATTTACATAAGTATTCACACCCCTGAGTCAATACTTTGTAGAAGCACCTTTGGCAGAGATTGCAGCTGTGAGTCTTTCTGAGTAAATCTCTAAGAGCTTTCCACACCTGGATTGTGCAACATTTGCCCATTATTATTTAAAAAAATCCTCAGGCTCTGTCAAATTGCTTGTTGATCATTGTTAGGTAACCATTTTCAGGTCTTGCCATAGATTTTCAAGTAGATTTAAGTCAAAACTGTAACTCGGCCACTCAGGAACATTCACTGTCTTCTTGGTAAGCAATTCCAGTGTAGATATGGCCTTGCGTTTGAGGTTATTGTTCTGCTGAAACGTGAATTGGTTGAAAGCAGACTGATCCAGGTTTTCCTCTAGGACTTTGCCTGTGCTTAGCTACATTCTGTTTCTTTTTTATCCTGAAATGATTACAAGCATACCCATAACATGATGCAGCTGCCACTATGCTTAAAAATATGGAGTGGTACTCACTAATGTGGATTGGCCCCAAACATAACACTTTGTATTCAGGACAAAAAAATGTATAGGTTTGCAAAATTATTTGCAGTATTACTTTAGTGCCTTGTTGCAAACAGTATACATTTTTTTTCTGTAAAGGCTTCCTTCTGTTCCCTCTGTCAATTAGGTTAGTATTGTGGAGTAACTACAATGTTGATCCATTCTCAGTTTGCTTGCTCTCACGACTCACGTACAGTAACCTAAGCTATCACTCATCGCAAACCTACAGTGCTGAAACAAAAAACCCTCAACACTCAAAACCTAACTGCTCTGCTGTGCCTGCTCTGCTTCGACTTCTCGGACATTGCCTCCATTGTCTGTGAAATAAGTTTGAAGTAACAAAATCTACCATCAGACATGTAAGCTCAGACAGGTACATGGGATGTGCTCTTTCAAGGTGGTGTGCACTCTTCCTGGGATGCATCCCAAATGGCACCCTTTTCCCTTTATAGTGCCCAGAGCTGGTCAAAAGCAGTGCACTATATAAGGAATAGGGTGGCACTTGGGACGCAACCCTAGTCCTAGCTGGCTGTGAGTGGAGAACTGTGAGGGGCTCTGTGTGCTGGGAGCCCAGGCTCAGGAACGGGGGATCCAGTTGCAGGGAGCTGAATCGGCGCTCTGTTGGGGCTCGGCTGGACACTGTCACTGCGTGTTTGTTGAGGGCGGGTCAATGAGGACAGAGGAATTTCACAGCACACGACTGCAGCAGCAGCAGGGTAGGCAGTAGCCGAAAGGCCAGCAGATGGCGACATTTAATCTGGTATTGATGGTTTCATTTTACCGTCCAAACGCATTGTATGCAGACGGCAATACACTCGTATCCCTGTGGACTGGTTAGTACCTAAAACATTCTCCATTCAGGCTGCAAAGGCATCGATTTCCTCCTTAGATAATGTCAAGGCAGAAAAAAAACTGGGAAAATATGCATACTTTCTTTATGAAACACCATTTTCCACCAACATGCTAGTGGCTAATAGTACTCCTGATGTTGCGCTCTGGGACTCACATTCCTAGGCATTAGCCATTTTAGCATTGTGATGGAAAATTGTGTTTTATAATGTCCGCATATTTTCCCCTTTTTTTTCACCTTCTCTCCAATAAATCTAGTTAAGGAGGAAATCGATGCCTTTGCAGCTTAAATGGAGAATGTTTTAGGTTCAAACCGGTCCACGGGGTATAGGAGTATATTGCCAGCTGCATACAATGCGTTTGGATGGTAAGACTGAAACGACTCAATATCGCCATCTGCCGGACTTTGGGCTAGGTAGGCAGCAGAGCTCTACTCTGGCTCCGGCTCACAGACATGAGCGTACAAACAGTACTGACTGTGGGTAAGGTGGGCAGGAAGGATAGGCAGCTATATGGCCTGGAACACTAAAAGGTCAGTGAACAGCACAGGATACAAAAAAATATATATAATAATAATAATAATATTTTATTCAACTTCTATAGCGCTGTTCATTACAAATGTTATCTCAAAGCACTTGAAAAAGCAAAACAAACAAGAATCAATTAATACAGATATATGATAGAGTAGGTCAGGAGAACGATTTTGAGCCTGAGTTTAACGTTTTGGGTGTTTTCAAGCCTCCAACAGATGGAGCAACAGTTAAGATGGAACCAGAGGCAGGAGGTCAACAGGGGAGATGAGCATGTCCTCTGCAGGCAGACAGCACAGTTCACTCTTGATTGAAGGCGTCTCACAGACGCCTCGCCACCCCGCCATTTGACTGTGACTTCTCCGTAGCAATTGGCTCTCTGGTTGTGTAGAACAGGATAAGGATGACAGGCTACTCGAAACTTCAGAGGAAATCTCCTGAGCAATGAAATCGTCACTGTCAGCTCGTCAGGCATGCATTGTAGTCCTCTTCATTGGGTCAGGAGACCGTAGAAACAACCAAAAATTGGCTGGTGTATTGAAATCAAAATACACTATCTAACTATCATGGTACTGCAAGGACTAAGAAGGAATAATGAGATACTTTTTTTGTAGCAGGTATTGATTTTTTTTGTAGCTATACCTGCTTCTCTTTTACATTTCCCCTAATGTAAATGTAAATTTGTTGTGTTGGAGAGAAGTGAAACACCAAGGTGGCACCAGGCACCTTGCCCCAGACAAAACAAGTGTGCTGTGTAAACAAACAATCAGCCATGCAGCTGCCTACAGTCTAGACCTGTCACCTGGCCCATAAATAACTGGACAGCTGAAGGCTACTCTTACCTACCCAGAGACAAGGCCAACCTCGACTCAGGGGTAGACGTAACATAGTAAATCCAACACTCACTTAGTATGATAGGTATGGTATGTATTAATTTGTGCATGTCCATCATCCATTTCATATGATATGTATTACAATTTGTATGATGTTATGAATTGAAATTCGTACAAATTGTTACAAAACGTATGATATGTTATGAATTCGAATTTGTTGTCGCTAATGTTAGCTAGGTAGCTAATGCTAACGTTAGCTATGCTAGGGGTTAGGAGTTAAGGTTAGGGTTAAGAGTTAGGTTCAAGGGTTAAGGTTTAGGGGAAGGTTAGCTAACATGCTAAGTAGTTGCAAAGTAGCTCAAAAGTAGTAAGTAGTCGCAAGGTTGCTAATTAGCTAAAATGCTAAAGTTGTCCGTGATGAGATTCAAACACACAACTTTTGGGTTGCAAGTTGTTTGCCCAACCAACCATCCTACTTTCGTTTTTGCCTTATTAAGTACCCATCAGTCTTGTGTAACCATCCCAAACATAATATACTAATTTGAGTGTAATGGATTTACGTTTACTATGTTAAGTCTAGTCTATGAGACCAGGCTGACAAGACTGATTCTGATGAATTCAGAGGTCTAGGTCATGTATGGCACTAAATTAAATCTGCATACATGGTCTACTTACTAAGGAAAAGTGCAATTTTAGAAGGTTCTGCTTTCCAAGCAAGACACACCTTCCAATGAAATGTCTCTTCTTCTTTACACCATTCATGTGTGTTACATTTGTTTCCTCCTTCAATATCAGCTGAGGCGAAAGGAGGTGTGTTTCTCTGAGTCTCGAGCAGAGAATTCCATCACTCACTCCACGATATCTTGTATATTAGAAACGTCGGCGTACAAGGCGGTCGCCATACATTCATTCCACCGTGCTCGTATGAGTGTGTAAGAGACTGTACTTCTCCCCACAGACAATTTACCTGGAGTCGGTTCTTTCACGCGGAAAAGTAACACTCCGATGGAGCTCTGTAGGTCGAAGTTTCTTCTATGTAAAGAACTCCTGAAGGAAGATAACGGAACGACATTGAGAAAGGAGGAAGACACGTTATTGATCTCTTATTACCGGTGCTTTTTTGGTTCCCTTTAGAAGTTTTAAGGATCACCTGCAATGGAAATGATTTACGTATGTCTCCTGTCACTCATGACCGTTGTAAAAACTCTTAAGAAAGAATGAAGTAACCGCTATGGAGCCGGACAATGCCCTGTACTCCAAACTCAAAACAGCTGGAGTCGGGGGGTGAGTACAAATTATCCAAACAAAACAGCTCTCCCCTTCATCTCTTATCTATCAGATTGATCACGATTTAACTCACTTCTGAACATCTGTGCAGCTGTTTTAACTCCAATGCGTTTCCATACATTCCAGAAGAAATGCATTGTTTACTTTCTTGAGAGCACACAAGAATACAAAGTGGGAATCATGTCTGTGTCAATGAATGAATGATCCCTATTATGTGATCCCAATGTGTGGGCTAATCTTTTTCCTTACTATTTTCATTTTGGATTTCTCAGCTATGACATAAACACGTTATTTGTCTGAACTAAAAGCCTATATTTTAGAGTAGGGGTTCCCAAACATTTCTACTGAAGCCCCCCTTCCAGCATTGGGGATCTATATTTCTGTGGGCACAAGCACTGTTCATGACACAAACTGTTCACACCCCTCATGTTGGCAGAGAGAACATTTTGCAATTCTACATATTTCATCATAGGGTGCGGAGAACATTTAGCAGTTTTAAAGCAATTTTTTTGTAGCAATTCTATACATTTTGTCATGTCTAATGTGTATTCATGTGATATTTGAGTGACTCAAATATTACAACAAAATCTAGCTGACATGGGCTAGTTGATCTGGACATTTCTGACAGGTTATAAATAGCTCTCTAAGGCAGGGTTTCCCAAACTCAATCCTGGTGCTGATTCAAATAACCAACTCACCATCAAACTTGGTTCTGGGGACCCAGAACCGAGTTTGGGAAACCCTGCTCTAAGGTATGCACTGACGGGCATGACAAGAGGAAAGCTGGTGATGCACTACCCAATTTTGAAAATGCATCCTACTATTACAACTTTCAAGAGTCAGTTGAAAGTTCCTTAAAAAAAAAATGACTGTTGAAGAAAAGCCCTTTTAATAAAGCCATAATAACATTTGTCATGTGTCCTAGGCTACTGTTGAGGAGAGGCATTTTTAGGATTTCCACACATGGGGAACATTTGTTAGCAGGGTCTGAAAAAAATGGGCCTTTTAAAAAACGAACTTCATTTACTTAATAAAAGACATTAGCTGAATCTTATTTAATACCTCACAAATGACCCGAAATCAGTGGCTACTCTGACACTGACAAACTGAGATCAATCTGGTCTTGAATTCAACAAACAATAGCCCAGGCCAATGAAGCGACAAAGAGATTGTACAATATTAGGAGTTAATATACAGTATATAACACCTGGGAAAAAAACATACAGTTTGGAAATATATATATATATATGCTATGTAGGCTACTAAATAAAATGTCCAGTGGCACGCTGAATCACCTAATGATGATGAATAAGCCATAGGCTTCTACTCACTGTGATGACCGATGCACACGTCTTGGCAATAGCCTATCTCAAGATGAGCTACTTTGAAAAACAGTGCTGCTGTTTGCAAACAATTGGGTTGTTGATAAAAAAATACATTTCTATTGGTTCACACGTCTTCTCTTTTCAGCAGTAGGCATTTCCAAACTGTATGTTTTTCCCCAGGGGTTAAGAGTTAGGTGTGTTAGGTGTTAGGTGTGTTTTGAATTTTGCAAAAGGCCAACAGACAGCCACAATCAACCATAGAAATATAATCCATAGATGGCAGTTCCTATTCAAGTCAGGACTAGCAGCCGTTGCTAGTGTACCCATGAGTTTAATAGTCAAATTGCCAGGATAAAAGGTTCCAAAACCCTCCTATGGATTGATTATATGTCTATTGCCACAACGCAACAAGTTGTATATTTGGCAAGCATGCTGGCCAAATTGCGGCCTTCCCGACTGTAGGCAACCGGTACCTGCCAAAATAAAGGAATGGGGTGCATTTTCCTGGCATGGTTTAGGTCCACTTGTAGAATCTATGCCAACTTGCATTGAAGCTGTTCTGGCAGCTGGTGGTGGCCAAACACACTTTAAAAGCTAATTTATGCTTGATCCGAAAATGTGGCTGGAGGGTCCATATGGAGGGTGTGACGCAATTGCGGAGCCTCCTGAGGCATGCAGAGGCCAAATTGAGCTCCGTACAGCATCACCGTATGCTTCCCAAATGTTGTAACAATGCGGAGGACTCCGAATAGCTCTGCATTGACATGATTGGTTGATGGTAGGTGGGGGAGGGAGGTCCTGTATAAACACAAACTCACTTCCTTCACAACAGCTCTGCTCAACAGCTCTGCCCTGCTCCGCGAAGCGCAAGAAGTATGAATGCCCTGGCTACTGCAGAGGCTGTATCAGCGTAAATGCTGCACGGCCACTGCTGTTATCAGATTGACCATGCAGCGCCTTTCAGACACTATGTTGGTGTTTCCTTTATTTTGGCAGTTACCTACATGTGCTGGTGATAAAATGTAATCCACAGTAATTGTTCTGAAACTATTGGTCCTCTGTGGCTAAATTATGCTCTCTGGTATATTTTAACCATTGAGAACGGGTTCCTGTGGTTGTATAAAAAAAATATTATAAAAAAAAGAATGTGATTTATTTGATTTTATGTTTTGCCTCTTGGGCACCCTGTGGACTTTTGCCTGCCCCTGACTCAGTCAATTGTCCAGTCACATTTATTTATTACGCAGTTTATTTTAAACATTTTATTAATCAGTTACCCAATCAAGACAGGGCTCCACAGTTACCCACGTGTGCCCCCTACCTCCTCTCCTCCACATCTGATGATTAGCAGAGCAGCAGCAGGCTGTACACTCATTGAGAGCAGGCTCCAGAAACATCTTGTGGTTTTTTTCAACCTCTTGGTCCCACCACGGGACTGGGCCCAGGAGCTTTAGGCCCTGTAAGGCCCTGCATTAAACCGGCCCTGCTTGCAGAAACATTGTTAGAGAAAAGTTGAATAGCCTGTGAAAAGTGTACTGGATTCCAGTAGAGCTGGTGGCTATATACTATCAATAATCATTATAGTTATTAACGATAGCGATAACACATTTTGGATTTCAGACTGTGCATTGCAATGTCTAAGTAAGATACAACTTCCAATTCAAAACATTTTCTTTTGAAAGTGTAAGCATTCCCCTTTTATAAACTCTGCCAATGGACTTGAAGTTGCACTCTGCTGCTTATGCAGTTGTGCACTGCTGCCAAATGAATGCTGTGGACGTGAGTTGTTGGGATGGTTTAGAGCAGGGATGGGAAACTTTGATGGCGATGGGGGCCACAAACAATCAGAACTCATCTTAACGGGCTGAAGTTGCTCGTGGGTCTGCGTACCCATAAACACACACAGTGTGAGCAAAACATTTTAGTGGCACCCCTCTTGACAGCAGAGAGACATTTTTTTAAGTTTTAGAGTTCATTTTGTGCAATTACATTTTTTTTGCCATGGTGTGTAGGTAAAATGTTGCAGTTTTAAAGCAAGTTTGCTGCAATTCTACACATTTTGCCATAAGGTGGAGAGAAATGTTTGCAGTTTTTAATATGCTATCTGAGTGAAACTGACTAACAAAATCGATGTGGGCACCCGGCCGGTAATTCGACCATGATAACAAGTTTAGATCGCTGACCGCTAAACTAATTTAGCAATTAGATGTTTTTTTGCTGACATTGCCTAAGTGACTGACATAACAAGAGAAAAACTGCTGATGCACAATCACATTTGTAAATTGCACCTTGTGTATTATACAATTGTAACTTGCAACAGTAAATTGAGACTGGGGCTGTGCGGTGACCGTATTACCGTCACACCGGCGGTCACAAGTCATGAAATTAGTCAAAGTCCACATGACTGTTTAGTCACGGTAATTAGGCATCTCCAAGCTCTGATGCTGCTGCTGGTCATTAGTAGCCTACCAAACTTGCTAACTGCCTCATACTCAGCATTCTATTGTCCCTCTAATCTCTCTGACATTAATGCAAATGTATTCGAAAATCTAATCAAACACTTCATGAGAGCCCATGAGCTCATGTTGTGCAACATTTCTACAGGCTATGCAATTGCGGGAGAAAACAGAGTGATGGCCACTAATAAAAATAGGAGGAGCTCATCATCTTTCTATAGGCTAGGCCTACTATATTTATTTCTCATCTTTCCTAATATTAAGCACATTGCTTATATTTACAACAGAAGTATAGACTACCTGGCTGGCATGAAAATAAACCACAGGGAAAAGCGTCCTCCATTCGCTTTTTAAGTGCATGATAATGGTCCATTCTAAATCAAAACAAATGTCACATATATTATTTAGTATATGTAAAGACAAGAATAAATCATGATTAGTCTGATGGGTGACAATATTAGCCTATCACTTGAGAATTATATATTATCACATGTGAATGATGCCCAGTATAAGAAACAATGCCTTTGTTTTGCGACTTGTTCAATCATAGTTGCACACCTCATGTAGCCTAGCCCATAGGCCTATATGTTTTAATAAGGTTTATATCTCAACCAAAGTTGCCAAATAACTTCTTAAAATTAAGCACATTAGTCTGCTTTACAAGGGGTGTAGAGCCTAACTTGCATATATAAGCAGAGTGTGAGTTCCAAGTTTGGGGAAGATCATTTTACTATAAAATGCACCTTAATAATAAAAGTATTACATACATAATTGCATTCGCGGTCACTTTTGATAATGGTGTTTTCCACTAATGGAACATTCGCGTTTATAGCCTACTACCATGTGCGCATTGCTGCGTTTATAATTTGAAGAAATAGCCTAATAGTTTATCAACATTTTAAGCTAAACGTTCTGATCTGTTGCGTCAGCCACATTGCATAAACACGTTTTTGGGATGCTAGTGGTTGTATTAATTTGGGATCGCATTCCCACAACTGTCCCAGACTATGTTTGGAATATTTATTTCTTTTACAGACTAGAATAGGTCGGCTTTTATACTATGGGGGATAGTAGATTGATATAGGCTAGTGCTTTTACTGTTCGCTAGGTCTACTCATCTTGTTGGCTGACGAAAAGTAAATGTGGACAGTTCTTCCAATATCTTCAATATGCACCTCGGAATTGGATAAGGATACGCGCAGTTGCGTCCCGGATGTGTCTTGTAGTCTGTGACAAAGACCCAATCACGTGACGGAGAGCGGCGTGAGTGAGAGACACTTTGGATTGCGCAGCACACTCAGGGAGAAGGGCACAACGCAGTACTCCGGGTCGCAAAAGGCATGGCTTTTTTAGGGTGCATTTCAACCAGTAAGGTGATGCCACCGTGAAATTCGAGGCATTATCAAGTGCTTGTCAAATTGTGAATGAGAGACTATTTGAGTGTGTAGAGGCTGTGCAAAAAACAAAGCAGAGTTTATGCCTTTCAAGCGACTTTATTCAAGTCATCATTAGAGTCTCATCATGCAGCTTTGCAATGTATAAAAAATCTAAACATATAGCCCAACGTTTGTAGAACGACTAAAGAATAACTCTAAATTAAGGATATAGGAGTACCTATTTCTTTGTTAACCGCTCAACACAGAATAGCCGCATGCGTGCACTCCCTCATCGTTTGGAGAAAATATGTATTTTATTCAGAATTGTTCAATTGTATTCTTCATACCATAAAATAATGCCACGGAATTATAAGCAAATCTTATCTGCTAAATGAACTAGTGTAGCCCACTGCCATTTGACATTGCCACATCAGGACCAAACATAAGGACAACTCAGAGTATGCTATTCTGTTCTTCTGAAATAGACTACATTTTCTTCATATCATGCTTCTTTAGACCTGTCTAAAATAAAAAATGAATTTATTGTGAAGGTGTAGGCTATATTACATGGATTTATTATTCTTTTTAAAATGGCTTGTATGCTATGTGTGAATCCAGGAGATGCTAAATGTGTTTATGTTAGTTAACGGTCAATTACTGTGAGACCGACAGTTATTTGCTTGACAATCACCTGCTGACGAAATTTCGTGACTGCCATAGCCCTATTTGAGACCCTGACTGAGTTCTTTAAAAAAATCACAAAACAATGTATTCTTAAATCTCACTCTGCTGATTGGCTAGTTCAGTGAGTGGATGGGGGAATACACAATTCATCAATGCATCATAAGCTCAGCAAAAAATAGAATTTCCCTTTTTCGGGACCCTGTCTTTCAAAGATAATTCATAAAAATCCAAACAACAGATCTTCACAGATCTTCATTGTAAAGGGTTTAAATACTGTTTCCCATGCTTGTTCAATGAACCATAAACAATTAATAAACATGCACCTGTGGAATGGTCGTTAAGACACTAACAGCTTACAGAAGGTAGGCAATTAAGCTCACCGTTATGAAAACTTAGGACACTAAAGAGGCCTTTCTACTGACTCTGATAAACACCAAAAGAAAGATTCCCAGGGTCCCCTGAAGTGCCTTAGGCATGTTTCAAGGAGGCATGAGGACTGCAGATGTGGACAGGGCGTTAATAAATTGCAATGTCCGTACTGTGAGATGCCTAAGACAGCGCTCCAGGGAGACAGGACGGACAGCTGATTGTCCTCACAGTGGCAGACCACGTGTAACAACACCTGCACAGGATCGGTACATCTGTACATCACACCTGCAGGATGGCAACAACAACTGCCCGAGTTACACCAGGAACGCACAATCCCTCCATCAGTGCTCAGACTGTCCGCAATAGGCTGAGAGATTCTGGACTGAGGGCTTGTAGGCCTGTTGTAAGGCAGGTCCTCATCAGACATCACCGGCAACAACGTCGCCTATGGGCACAAACCCACCGTCGCTGGACCAGACAGGACTGGCAAAAAGTGCTCTTCACTAACGAGTCGCAGTTTTGTCTCACCAGGGGAGATGGTCGAATTCGTGTTTATCGTCGAAGGAATGAGCGTTACACCGAGGGTTGTACTCTGGAGCGGGATCGATTTGGAGGGGGAGGGTCCGTCATGGTCTGGGGCGGTGTGTCACAGCAACATCGGACTGAGCTTGTTGTCATTGCAGGCAATCTCAACGCTGTGTGTTCCAGGGAAGACATCCTCCTCCCTCATGTGGTACCCTTCCTGCAGGCTCATCATGACATGACCGTCCTGACAATGCCACCAGCCATACTGTTCGTTCTGTGCGTGATTTCCTGCAAGACAGGAATGTCAGTGTTCTGCCATGGCCAGCGAAGAGCCCGGATCTCAATCCCATTGAGTACGTCTGGGACCTGTTGGATCGGAGTGCGAGGGCTCGGGCCATTCCCCCCAGAAATGTCCGGGAACTTGCAGGTGCCTTGGTGGAAGAGTGGGGTAACATCTCACAGCAAGAACTGGCAAATCTGGTGCAGTCCATGAGGAGGAGATGCACTGCAGTACTTAAAGCAGCTGGTGGCCACACCAGATACTGACTTTTGATTTTGACCCCCCCCTTTGTTCAGGGACACATTATTCAATTTCTGTTAGTCACATGTCTGTGGAACTTGATCCGTTTATGTCTCAGTTGTTGAATCTTGTTATGTTCATACAAATATTTACACATGTTAAGTTTGCTGAAAATAAACACAGTTGACAGTGAGAGGACGTTTCTTTTTTTTGCTGAGTTTATTACATTCAAACTAGTTGTCATCACAACTCAGCAAACTTCGATGCCTTATATGCATTTCTGCAAATATAAATGTTGAATGTGGTGTTAAAATATTGAATGAGGCAAAGGTGCAGAAAGCTGAGGATGTAGAAGTGACTATAGTAGTAGTAAGTGTAATAAGCCTGTGATCACTTGGTGACTTTCTGCTGTTATTGGGCGCTGGACTAGCACTCAGTGTCTCCCTGGCTGCCTGGCTGGAGTCTCCAGGCCTGCAGGTCATTGAGAGGCCTCACTCTGTAAGAGGAAACCGCAGAAGTCAATGAGTTTTTCAGATAGTGGACAAGTAGCTGCGCCGTAACCACATACTGTAAAGCGTTCTCATCCAGCTCAAATACTCATTGCTGGTGAATACTGCATTGCTGGCGAAACCAAATACATGCATAACATGCACTTTTACACTTTGGTCTTGATGGATTCCAACACTTATCCAGGCTAACATCCAGGCTGAAAACTACTTAGTGATATTCCCAGTCCATCATTGAGACTCATCCTTTGGCCACAACCACTTTCCGAATCTTAAGTTTGAAGTACGTAGTCATGGTGCTGAAAAACAAACTCACAGGATAATATAACCTCGTTATGTATGTCACGTCACTGTCTGACTCTGAACTGGAAGTGCTGACTGATGATTTAGTGTGCTGAGTTTCTTAGTGTTGATGTTTCCAGATGTTTGTCTCCCCCTGCCCTTGTAAATGAAGGACTTTTCCTAATTTTCCCCTTATCTTTGCCTCCTTGATTTCTAAAAACCATTGGCGGGGGTAATGCAATTACAAGCCATTGGAGGCCTTAGTCAGAGGTTGTGTCCCAAATGGACTTTTTCAAAATGTTCTTACATTACAGCCTTAATCTAAAATTGAGTAAATAGTTTTTTTTCCCCTCATCCATCTACACACAATACCCTATAAAGAGAAAGCAAAAACTAGTTTTTAGTATTTTTGCAAATGTATAAAAAAAACTGAAATATCAAATTTGCATAAGTATTCAGACCATTTACCCAGTACTTTATTGAAGCACCTTTGGCAGTGATTACAGCCTCGAGTCTTCTTGGGTATGACGCTACAAGCTTGGCACACCTGTATTTGGGTAGTTTCTCCTATTCTTCTTTGCAAATCCTCTCAAGCTCTGTCAGGTTGGATGGGGAGCATCACTGTTTTCAGTGATGCAAGTTTCAGGTCTCTCCAGAGATGATCGATAGGGTTCAAATCTGGGCTCTGGCTGGGCCACTCAAGGACATTCAGAGACTTGTCCCGAAGCCACTCCTGCATTGTCTTTCCTGTGTGCTTAGGGTCGTTGTCCGGGTGGGAGGTGAACCTTCGCTCCAGTCCTGAGGTCCTGAGGGCTCTGGAGCAGATTTTCATCAAGGATCTCTCTGTACTTTGCTCCGTTCATCTTACCCTTGAACCTGACTAGTCTCCAGTCCCTGCCTCTGAAAAACACCCCCACAGCATGATGCTGAAACCACCATGCTTCACCGTAGGCATGGTGCCAGGTTTCCTCCAGACGTGACACTTGGCATTCAGGCCAAACAGTTCAATCTTGGTTTCATCAGACCAGAGAATCTTGTTTCTTATGGTCTGAGAGTCTTTTAGGTGCCTTTTGGCAAACTCCAAGTGGGCTGTCATGTGCCTTTTTCTGAGGAGTGGCTTCCATCTAACCATTCTACCATAAAGGCCTGATTGGTGGAGTGCTCTAGAGATGGTTGTCCTTCTGGAAGGTTCTCCCATCTCCACAGAGGAACTCTGGAGCTCTGTTAGAGTGACCATCGGGTTCTTGGTCACCTCCCTGACTAAGGCCCTTCTCCCGCAATTCCTCGATTTTCCCAGGAGGGTCTTGGTGCTTTCAAACATCTTCCATTTAAAAATGATGGAGGCCACTGTGTTCTTGAGGACCTGTGCCTCGACACAATCCTGTCTCGGAGCTCTACGTACAATTCCTTCGACCTCATGGCCTGGTTTTTGCTCTGACATGCAATTGCCAGCTGTGGGGCCGACAGGTAATGTCCAATCAACTGAATTTTCCACAGGTGGACTCCAATCAAGTTGTAGAAACTTTTCAAGGATGATCAATGGAAACATGATACACCTGAGCTCAATTTTGAGTCTGATAGTATAGGGTCTGAATACCTATGTAAATAAGGTATTTCTGTATTTTTTTTTATAAATGTGCAAAATGACAAACAAAAAATGTTTTTGCTTTGTAATTATGGGGTATTGTGTCTAGATTGATGAGGAAAAAAGTTAATTTAATCAATTTTAGAGTAAGGTTATAACGTAACAAAATGTGAATAAAGTCAATGGGTCTGAATACTTTCCGAATGCAATGTAGTGCACTACTTCTGACCAGAGCCCTATGTGCTCTGATCAAAAGTATTGCACTATATAGGGAATATGGGCTCAGATGCAAAGCAGCCAGAGGGAGACTAAGTGGGAGCAGTACTCACCTAGCCCCCCCTGTGGGTCAGATTATCTGCCATGTGGATAGGACAGTGCCCGCCCCAGTGACTTGAACCAGCTGGATGGGCTTTGGGTAGAAGCAGTACTTCTGATGCTGGTGCTTCTGATGCTGCTGCCTCCATGGGTTACTATGCATGAGATTTGACCAAGAGCAATGACGTCATAAACCATGTATATACTACTTATAAACTAAGGATTAAATGAGTGCAGAAATTAATTTATAAACCTTCTACAAACCCTGTTACAACCTATACCCTATGGCAGTGGTGTAAAGTACCTAAGTAAAAATGAGTAGTTTTTTGTGGTATCTGTACTTTATATTACTATTTATATTTTTGACAACTTTTACTTTTACTCCACTACATTCCTAGGGAAAATAATGTACTTTGTATTCCTTACATTTTCCCTGATAACCAAAAGTACTCGCTACATTTTGAATGCTTAGCCGGACAGGACAATTGTCTAATTCACGCACTTATCAAGAGAACATCCCTGGTCATCCCTACTGCCTCTGATCTGGCGGACTCACTAAACACAATTGCTTCATTTGTAAATTGTGTCTGAGTGTTGAACTGTGACCCTGGCTATCCGTAAATTAAAAAAAAAGAAAATTGTGTCGTCTGGTTTCACATTTTATATTATTTATACTTTTACCTTTGATACTTAAGTATATTTAAAACCAAATACTTTTAGACTTTTATTGAAGTAGCATTTTACTTTGTGACTTTCACTTTTACTTGAGTCATTTTCTTTTAAGGTATCTTTACTTTTACTCAAGTATGAAAATGTAGTACTTTTCTACCACTTCCCTATGAATGAGTGTGTGTAACCATATTCTCTCTCTACCCCACAGGAGAACTCTGATACTCTGGACTATTCTCTATTGTACCTGTTTCCTGGGGCTAGCTCAAGCACATCCTGAAGGTGAGGTTTCATTATTTCATTCTGAAGTAAGGATTCAGAAATCCAATCATGCATGTTTATTGAGTTTTAGTATAGCTGTACAGCAGAACATCGTATTGCATATTGTCAGTTTCAATTTGGTACAGCCTTGTAAAAACACACTTGGAAAGAGCTGGGGCCAAACGTGTATGATTTAATGTAAAGGGGTGAAATGTGGACTGTAAAATGTATCATAACCCAGCTGAAACAGCTTTACTTCATTCAATCCTATCAAACATAAGTCCTTAATCATTTAACGTGTTTCGTGAAGTTGTTTGAGGATGAACTGTGACGGGGTCTGTCTGTCTGTCTGTCTGTCTGTCTGTCTGTCTGTCTGTCTGTCTGTCTGTCTGTCTGTCTGTCTGTCTGTCTGTCTGTCTGTCTGTCTGTCTAGTCTAGTCTAGTCTAGTCTAGTCTAGTCTAGTCTAGTCTAGAGGCTCAGCTGAAGCATGTTTATTCTGAGGGAGGTAACAACCCTATCTCCAACAGTAGTGGCTATCTCCTTTACCTCTTTCTGGTGTGGAAGTGTAGAGATTGTGGAGATAAAACGCTCTCTGTTCTATTTCTATTGTGGGAGTGGGAGATATGTACTGAAGATTCTGCGGGAATTATACGGAATCTTCTGATATCCTTCCCTCTTCTGTCTCTGATGCAACGGCTGCATTTACTGTGGAACTCTGCCGAGATTTTCTAATAAAGGATGTTTGTGGAGATCTGGATGTAATAGGGTCAAACCTAGAGTTTTGGCATTCACTGTCCCCCTTCCTATAGCAGACTACTTACTCCTATTATGTTATTACATTTCATCATGTATCTTTTATGTGCACCTATTAGGTAAATAGCAGACTGTAAAATAATCTCTCAGAACCATTATACAGATAATTGTAAGCTACAGTATCATGGGATATTCTGCTGATGAAGTAAGTTTTTGTTCTTGTCTTCAAGTTCAGCTTCAGTTTGATGTCCTTTCCATGTGTAGGGGGGTCTGTCCAGCGATCATGCCCTCCCTGCCTCCCACTTGCCTGCACATAGAAATGTCACAAATGGCACCCTACTCCCTATATAGTGCACCACTAAGGGCCCTGGTCAAAAGTAGTGATTCAAATAGGGAATAGGGTGTCATTTGGGATGCTGCATAATATACAGCCCACCCCCTTCCTTCCCCCCTAACATGACTTATGGCTCAACAGCCTTTAAGAATCATAGCTGCAGTGTCTGTACTGTTCTGTATTTCCTCTCTATTGTAGCACTATAATTCAACTCAGTGTTTAGTTGACTGTTGCCCACATTTGTTTTGCATTAGTCAAGGGGAAGTTGTACTTTCACATCTGAAGCCATGTACTGTAGTCTTTATGTGGGTCACAAAGAGGATTAACCGTTTCAACCACCTTACTTCAACCTGGTGCAGAGTTAAACATTTTTTGGGGGGGACAGATACAGAGATGGGGAGATTGATGAGAAAGAGATATCAGAGAAAGTGAGTGGCATAAACAGCAATCAAACTACTCCCTCCAGGGACAATGTGTGGTGTAGGGGCGGCAGCGCTACCTCTAGACCAAGCTGCAGAACCAGGGGGTTGTTTTAATGCTGATCTAAGAAGTTTTAAACACCAGATTCAGCCTTTATTGGCCTCAAACAGCATGGTACAACCACTGTACCTGGTGGTAGCCAGATGGTTTATTACGGTACCATATTTCAGCTACCTTACTCCATGTTAGACAGAGATGAAGGAGAGATGATTTGTATAAAGCAATACACCATTTACTGTAGGTGAGCCATACACTGTTAAAAGTGTTTTGTAACACTACAACTAGTGACAACTGAGCTGCCACCAATGTTAAGGAGACGAAACCTTAACTTTGCTAGCTGTTAAAACACATCATCCTGAAATGTTCTGGAACATGACATGGTGTTGTAACACCACTTAATCAAGAGTTGTGCAATACCTTGCCAGAGACTGGGAAAGCTACTGGAAAATGTTGAAAACACTATTATGGCGTTTCAAATCCTGTCCAGTGCAGAATTATATCCCTTCTTCTGGAGTTTCCAAATACTGTAAATGGGAGTCCCTTCTCTTATTTTGTATTCCCTGCTCTTATATGGTGTGTCTTATATGGTGTGTGTTGATAAACTCCTCATTGGTAACACCAAAAGGTCAAATGTTAAGTATTATTCTCAAATAAAAGACACCAGAAAAGATAGCTTTATAAAAATAGAAATGAATGAGATTGTCCAGGATAATAATTAATGAGTACATAGTACTTTTTCAAGACCTGATTTTAAAGCATCAAATGCTTTATTTTTTCTTTGCAAATTATCCAATGACAACAAAACATTAACAGGTCTTTCACATGGTATATTGATAAAGTAAGACAATTCTAAGATCTGTAAGGTATTTATCATATTCTTCAAAATCAAGAGAATATGACAGTGGAGGCTGCTGAGGGGAGGACGGCTCATAATAATGGCTGGAATGGAGTAAATGGAATGGCATCAAACCATGTGTTTGATACCATTCCACTGATTTCGCTCCAGCCATTACCACGAGCCCGTCCTCCCCAATTAAGGTGACACCAACCTCCTGTGATTACAGAGCACCACAGTAGGAGTCATAATACCCATAAAACCTAGCGGTCAAACAAGAAAAAATGGATCCAATTGTTTTTCCACCATTCATTTTTCCCATAGGGGATTTTAGGAACACTTAAAATAAGGGCTGCGTTTTGTGTAGACTTCCCCTGGTGTGACATTTTGATAACCGTGTAAATCTCTCTAGGACAAAGTGACTTTTATCAATATATTCACCTGTATTTACCCCCGCAGAAATGAAATGCTAATTAGCTGTTAATGTGGCTATCATAATGAACTACAAATGCCATGATGATCTGGATGAGACTGCCGAATCGAGGCAAAAGTTAGAATATCTGGATTATCTATCTAATGTCAGCTAAATTTAGTAATGAATAAATTGGCTACATTTCTTTAGCCCTCCTGCTGTGTTCCGGTTGAATTGGACCGAAGTTTTCTCTCTGAAAAATGTAGTTCATTTAATCTTATTGTCATAAGGTTCCATGACTTTGTCCACACAGGGCATCTGAACACACAAAATACATTTGGATGATTTTCATTACATTTTGGGTGTTTTATTTAACTTTTGTACACTTTTGTACAAAAATGACCGGTCATTAGAAATGAATGGGTGAGACTACAATTAGTGTATAAAATTGAGTTCAGCCACATGCCCATTTATCAAATGGACACACTTCCTCTCCCAGACCCCCACACGCATGTGTGTTTGAGCACACACACACACACACACACACACACACACACACACACACACACACACACACACACACACACACCTCACTCCCCTTCTTGGCTTCCATGGCAACCCCCACAGGAACCTTTCCCCAATAGAACACACCTGTTGGCATTCTCACAAACAATCACAACATTGTTTCAATAATATATAGAACTTTTCTCGCAGCTCTGGTATATAAAGCTTTTTTGAGGCCTTGCTCACAATTCATTCTGTGGCAGCACAATGACCAATCAATATGCTGTATGTGAGGCTCTTGATCATATCTTTGATCATGACACTGGTGAGGAGGAGAGAGTCCTTGTTAAACTTTGACACAAAGTAGTCTATGATAAATAGCACAATATGTTTCATCTGAGTATTTGTTATAGCCAAAATAATCCATACATTATGCTTTTTATTTACTCAAAAATGAGTTGTTTGAGCTCAGGTCAATGAGGCCTACAGGCCATTGATAGCAAATATAAGTTCAAAACTTGTAATGTTCACAAGAACTTAAGTTGATAAAAAGATCTAACACAACATTAGGTGTTAATACTGTATATGTATTATTATAGATTCATAATCAGCTATAATGGGGCGGTCATTTTGGACCGGGAACACAGAATTAATTATAATGAAACGAACACAACAGGAGGGTTAAATTGACAATTTTGTGAACTGTCTTGTGCAAGTTTTAAATGGAGACAATACCTGTAAACAAAGGTGTCAGCTAGAGATGACGTGCAGGAGCTTGCAGGGATTTGCAGTCTTGCATGATGTCTACTTTGATGGTAATTAGCTTCTTTTTTTTTATCTGGGAGTAAATAGAGTCGAATATATTGATAAAAGTCACCTTGTCCGAGAGAGACTTATCAAAGGTTATCGAAACGTGACACCAGGGAAAGCCTACACGAAACACAGCCCTTATTTGAAGTGTTTCTAAAATTCCCTATGGGAAAAATGAAGGATGGAAAAACTATTGGAACCATTTCCCTGTTTGAATGCTAGGTTTTATGGGTATTATGACACCTCCACTGTGGGGCTCTATAATATTCAGATATATTCATATATACATTATATTCAGATGGATTGAATCACAGTACAGTTGAGTTACATGATATGATTGACGATTAACAGTTCAGCAGTGGTGGAAAAAGTACCCAATTGTCATACTTGAGTAAAACTATAGATACCTTAATAGAAAGTTACTCAAGTAAAAGTGAAAGTTACCCAGTAAAATGCTACTTGACTAAGTCTGAAAGTATTTGGTTTTAAATATACTTAAGTATCAAAAGTAAAAGTAAAAGTATAAATAATTTAATATTCCTTATATTAAGCAAAGCAGACGGCACCCTTTTCTTGTTTAAAAAAATTCCTGATAGCCAGGGGCACACTCCAACACTCAGACATTATTTACAAAAGATGCATTTGTGTTTAGTGAGTTCGTCAGAACATAGGCAGTAGGGATGATCGCATGTTCTCTTGATAAGTGCGTGAATTTCAAAATGTTTCTGTTCTGCTAAGCATTCAAAATGTAACGAGTACTTTGGGTTGTCAGGGAAAATGTATGGAGTAAAAAGTACAATATTTTCTTTGGGACTGTAGTGAAGTAAAAGTTTTCAAAAATAGAAATAGTAAAGTACAGATACCTCAAAAAACGAGTTAAGTAGTACTTTAAAGTATTTTTGCTTAAGTACTTTACACCACTGCATTTCAGTTGGCATTAGTCTGTGATCCTTGATTGGCTTTGGATAGGATTGACCAGCCGGTGGCTGAATATGGTTTTCTGCAGGGAGAGCAATAATGACAGTACACAAATGCATAATTAGTAACTAATTGTTGTAATATAAACTGCTAAATTAATATACAATACTCAAACATATCAAAAGCAATATGCAAATACATAATGAATAAAGCTATGCAAATATAGCAACAAGATAACAATATGAATGTCAAAAGTGGGATGCAATAACATGTAGCATAGTAAACCAACGCTAGAACAAGCTTAATTGCAGTGGCTATTTAGTGTAGCATGTAACATGTGGGAAAAACATCAAACAATAGATAAAGCTCATTAAGCTAGTAGGAAAACAAGCCAGCAGTATTAACTACAAATCAGGGTTAATTTTTATTTTAAAAAATGAACGCAAGAAAGGTTCAAACAATGACGTACTGTATCAATTTATCAGCCTACATGTAGCATCAACAAAACTGATCAATTAATCAAAATGGCTGCTTGACTTGGACTATTAGCATGCTACACAAAACAAATGTTCTTGTTGAATTCCTTGTGAATTCCTTTTCTGTTGACTTCTTCAATGTGATACTCACGTTTTCCTTGACGCATACTTTCTTGGATTGTTTTGGAGAGTTTCACCTGAGTATTTGGTGTGCCCTCACCTCTCTGTATTCGTGAAGGACCCATATTGAAGGGAGGTGACTTCTTTAGTATTATGGTGGTCCCCCAGAATAATAATTATATAGGTGAATGACGCTACCTACTCTATTGGCTGTGTATCAGCCTACTATTCTGCAGTGTGAATTCATTACACTTTGTGAAAAAATTGCCTTACCAACTAACCCTGCACCCATTAAAACCTCACCTATTCTACTACTTTGGTACTCTCTAATCCTACTGCAGGCTAGCAGCCTGGGAGGATGGGACACTATCGTTCAAAACATCTTGTAACTCTTCTGCAGTAAAATCTTGTTTTCCCAAGTACTTCTCTGCCGCTGCCACCACAACATCTATCCTCTGATTTATGTTCCATTCCTGCGGTACAATTGGCAACCATGGCCATGAGCGCCAAAAAAACAACCATATCGAAGCACATGTTATTCCTATCACTCTTTTTTGGCCTCAGCCTACTCACAGGGATCCTCTTAGGTCCAGGGTAAGGGACCCTATCTTCCTCTACTACTCTCTTCACTGCCTCAGCATCAGACACCTTCTGCACTACTCTGATCTTGGCAACCTCAAGCTGCCTTTCTCTCACGGACACCTCTGATCTCCTGCACAATGGGTACCCATACAGTTTAGTGCGGACCCATTACACCTTTTGTTTGTCTGAATTTGCAGGTTTTACGCACCAGCCAAGCTTCTGGTAGAGATCGATGGTCCCCTTTTGATTACACATAAAGTTTACACACACACACACAACTGTTTCCATCGATACTACACATTCCTTTGTCTCATGTCATCCTACACACTGCTGCCACATGACACCTAAAACACTAATGGATTCGGGACAAAAGTTCACAGTATAACGGACAAATCCTAACTTAACTCTATCTGATAAAGACTCTGCATCAAAACTCAGTAGTACAGACAGTATCTTTGTTTCACCAAGCTGTCCACTGGGTCTGTGCCGCACTAAACTGTGGGCGTCACAGACACCGGGAATCTTCAACTTCAGTCGATCCACTTAACGCCATTCCAGTTATCACTCCTTTCAACAGCGCCCTGCTCCAGAGAGGAAAGCAAGTCACAGTTATTGTCCCCAATCGCGTGGTGCGGAGAGCATGCTCCCTCTGGATGGCAGGAATAATAAAAAAATGTAAAATAGAAACAATTCCACTTCAAGTGGACAACATTCCTCAACCTCTTCTCCACCCAACCCGACAACACATACTGTATGGATCTGCCAGAAGGCAAATATCCATTCTCTCCAAAAATCTCACTCCCACTTGGCCAGAATCATAATTTTCATCATCAGGATGAGGCTCAAGCTCGGCGGTCTTCACTGCACCTGCCAGTTAATTCATCTTCACTCTCGTCACTTTCAATTTCCTTCTGTATCTCTTACAAAACCTGTCTGCCATTTTACACCCACCTAATTTTACACCCACCTCATGGCCCAAGGGGAGGTGGCTGCAAACTTGCCTGTTTTTATCCTTGACAATAGAGTTTGCTAGTAGAGGGTTCATCAGTTTTCTCTTTTTTTTCCTGTCTGCCATTTTACACCCACCTCATGTCCCAAGGGGAGGTGGCTGAAAAATTGCCTGTTTTTATCCTTCACAATAGAGTTTGCTAGTAGAGGGTTCATCCGCCTCCATGCCCGAGACTGGGGGAATTCTGAACAGTACAACAAAACAATGTTTGAAGTTCACATTTTGCTTTTAATTGGAAAATGTGTCTTCTGATATGGGGGCCCAGGCTTTACCTCAATGGGATTAACAAGTTCCTCACATGGAACGTGTGCTTGAATGGGTAACATTAAAAAATGTGACATTTTACTGCCCCAGAAGTCGCAGAATAAATTCCCGCTATAATCTGTCCCACTTCTTCTCTGTCTCCTCCTGTTTCTAATCTGTGTAAATAATGAATTACCACAAAAATATTCTCCATAGGCCCTGTAGATGGGTTAGCTGGCAACGTCACGAAAACGGTGAGCACGATTCAATGGGGCAGAAGTTTGTTAATTGTTGTGATTGTGGATGGCCAGATAGCTACCATCAATTACAAGAAACTGCCACGTGGGAAATCGGGACTTGTTTCAGCTAGTTTCATCTTGTTCTTGATACCATGTCTTGTTTAGAGTTATTTTGACGGATTTCGCTAGCTAGCTAACCAACAACTGTAACGATATAGTATATTTGATAGACCACAAGTGCTCATTGTGCAAAGGTCTTTATGTTTTCAATAAACATTGGAGACAAAATATAGTTTACATGTTGTCAACAATCTAAGTCAATCCCGTCTGTTTTGCCCCATAGTTGCACACACATTGGCTTTGTTTTGCTAAACAACCAACCCATCTATTTAGACTTGAGAGAAGTTCAAGTATTCAGCAAAAAAATATTGACTTAAGTCCATGGTCATGTAACAGTATCCTCTCCCATGTGGAAATTCTGTAAGAGTAATGTATTTGCCAGTTATTTGATGGTCCGACCGCATTATGTCCCCTATCAACACTTTGTAAACTTTTGGTGCCAGCGAGAATGGCATAAGAAAGTCGTCAAGATGACTAGCTTGATCGAGCCTCCGCCATGTATATCTCACTAGATCCAGATATTTAAGCATCCATATATCCGCATATATCCACTAGTTATCCACTAGTTATATATCTACTAACTGTAATAGCCTACAATAAGTAGTAAAATATTGATTGAAAATGTTCATCATTCAATATTTAGGCTATAAACCATTTGAATTTCTAAACCATTTGATTGTATGCGTTTTGATGCTGCTTTTTACATGCACTGAAACCGCAAATGTTTTTCACAACACTCTCTTAAAAACACCAATATCCAGACTGAAGAACAAGTGGATGTTTCAGAGTACATCCACTCTGTTTTCAAACACATTCTGTGTATCATAACCCTTAAATTGGGTTTACATTCAAACACCCTCCAAAACACCAGATCTCAGCTTAGGTGTATTACTTTTCATGGTTTTATTTCACAATGAGGGTGTTTTGAGTCATGCTATTTTAACAGTGTAGAGCCCTCAATCTCAACTCTAGACCTTGAAGCTAGTTCCACTGAATTTTTTTTCATTGTACCCCTCTGATCAGGGACTGATTTAGACCTGGGACACCAGGTGAGTGCATTAGTTATCAGGTAGAACAGAAAAACTGCAGACTATGGACCTCGTAGGGTAAGAGTTGAATACCCCTGGTGTAGAGACTGGACTGGACTTTATCTGGTTGATCTCCTATCAGCTATTTAAACCCAAGTGAGGTGTGACAATGTTGTAACAAGTGTTGAACGTTTTGCTACAACAACTCGTCTGATTTATTCGAAACTTTCTGGACCATTTGATCTCCTGTAAGTAAAGCTGCTTTAAAAAAATGTATTTCTTACTAGCAGAGGTGGCAGGTAGCCTAGCGGTTAAAGCTTTGGGCCAGTAACCGAAAGGTCACTGGTTCAAATACCCAAGCCGACAAGGTGAAAAACCTGTTGATGTGTCCTTGAGCAAGGCACTTAACCCTAATTTGCTCCAGGGGCTGAACCTGTAGGTAGGCTGTCATTGTAAATAACAAATTGTTCTTAACTGACTTGCCTAGTTAAATAAAAAGATGATGGCAGATGAAACTTCAGACTTTCACAATAGAGTATTTCTAGTCTTGGTGAAGGAGTCATGGTTGTCGCTATAAATTATATTTGAGTTCAATTCACCTAAAATATGCACTGATTTGAAATCTGCACATATAAAATATTAATGGAATAACTAACACTTTAAACAAAGCACTGTAACTGGCATATGGTTACAACAATTATATTTAACCTCCATTCATTCCCATAAGATGTAATTAAATCATGGAATATCCAAGCTACTGTAATGTTTCCACAATACAACTTAATAACCCTTAAATCTGACCTCCTCTTACAGTCAGTTCCAGTCCTCATCTTTACACTGTACTCAGCAGAACATATTATTTCCAGACAAAGAAAATATTTTAAAAAATTGTCTGCGCTGTAGATCTGTGGATATCCGTTGTGCTGTTAAAGGTCCAATTTTCAAATGATCAACATTAAATAATTTCTGAGTAACAATTCGGTACCGTATTGTTATTGTTTTCAATGAAAATGGTAAAACAAACCAAAAAATTGCTTCTTAGCAAAGAGCAATTTCTCAACAAAAATTTTGCCAGGACTATCTGGGAGTGTTCTGAATGGGGAAGGGAAAACAAGCTGTTATTGGCAGAGAGGTTTGGAGCTCTCTTTCTTATTAGTCTATAAACTAATTTAACGCTTAGGTGATGACACCAGGTAGGCCAAAACTCCATCCCACAAAAACAGGCTGAAATTTCAGGTGGTGTTTTCAAACAGCTCTTACGCTAAAAGGGTATTATCATAATGTTCACAATTTCACAGTATTATTCCTATCTCATAGTATGGAAATATATACAGTACCAGTCAAAAATGTTGGACACACCTACACATTCAAAAGTTTTTATTTATTTTGATTATTTTCTGCATTGTAGAAAAATAGTGAAGACATCAAAACTATGAAATAACACATGGAATAATGTAGTAACCAAAAAAGTGTTAAACAAATCAAAATATGTTTTATATTTGAGATTCTTCAAAGTAGCCATGCTTTGCCTTGATGACAGCTTTGCACACTGTTGGCATTATCTCAACCAGCTTCACCTGGAATTATTTTCCAACAGTCTTGAAGGAATTCCCACATACGTTGAGCACTTGTTGACTGCTTTTCCTTCACTCTGCGGTCCAATTCATCCCAAACCATCTCAATTGGGTGATTGTAGAGGCCAGGTCATCTGATGCAGCACTCCATCACTCTCTTTCTTGGTCAAATAGCCTTTACACATCCCGGAGGTGTGTTGGGTCATTGTCCTTTTGAAAAACAAATGATAGCCCCACTAAGTGCAAACCAGATGGGATGGCGTATCGATGCAGAATTCTGTGGTAGCCATGCTGGTTAAGTGTGCCTTGCATTCTAAATAAATCACAGACCATGTCACCAGCAAAGCACCAGCAATCACACCTCCTCCTTCGTGCTTCACGTTGGGAACCACACATGCGGAGATCATCTGTTCACCTACTCTGCGTCTCACAAAGACACGGCGGTTGGAACCAAAAATCTCAAATTTGGACTCGTCAGACCAAAGGACAGATTTTCACCGGTCTAATATCCTACCTTGTCACAACAGAACTGATTGGCCCAAACGCATTAAGAAGGAAAGAAATTCCACAAATTAACTTTGGCCCGTGGACTATAAGACTATAAAATGAGTTGATCCTGCAGCTGTACTTGAACACAATGAACACTGTCCACAAGGTATCAGATAGGCATTCTCCATCTATTTTAGTGCATGAGTGATGTCTGGTATCAGAAAATCAATGCATTGTTCACAATCAAACTATGCTTCTCAGATTTTCACTGCATCTTCACTGTTGTTTTGCTTAAAGCGTGCCATGATTGATGGACCATCTTGCCAGTCTATGACTTTGACAACATTTGAATGCCACTACTGAATTAAACCAAACACGTTATTTACATTTTGCAACTCAGAAGAGGCTCTCTGTCTCTCAGAAATCCTGTAAAGATGGCTGAACGCCTGGAATATGTCCTTCTAGCATAGATCTCCTCTGTCAAGTCCACATCACTATTACTCGCTCCTTCTTTAGTGAGGGCAGACAGAAAAGACAAACATCATGATAAATACCATGCCACCTTGCTGTCACATCACACCTTTGCAACCAGTAATCTGACACCATCTGTAAACTGTCTATAAGCACCCTGATGTTGAGTCTTTGTGTCTAAAACACGCTAGTTTTTGCAACACTTTTTAACCCTATTGAACTTCCATTCTCTCTCTAGACTGTCTGAATATGTTTTGCACACCTACTGTATGAGATATGGCCATTGTGTAATCTGTGATTCTTCTGGTTCTCTGTAGATATGTGACATTGTGTGACTTGTCGGATAGTGTGTTTCTTCTGCTTGTCTATAGATGTAGACATGGTGGGATCTCTGTGATCTGTGTGTCTCTGTCCTCTTTCTCTGTAGATATGACCATTGTGTGATGTGTCTGATGGTGTGTTTCTTCTGGTTCTCTGTAGATGTGGACGTCTTACAGCAGCTGGGGCTCACAGGGACAAGGACCGGAGGGGGTTCATCGTCCTCAGGGGCCCGTGCTGCTCCCCAGGGGGTCATCCCCTTTAAGTCTGGGGTCATTCTCACCCAGCGGGCCAGGGTCCAGGCCCCCCTGTCTTCCATCCTCCCCACTGCCTCCTATCCCACCACCAACCTCTCTCTGATCCTCAGCCTGAGCTCCCACCGCATCAACAGCGCCTTCCTCTTCACCGTCCTGTCCAAGAGGAAGAGACTGCAGCTGGGGGTCCAGTTCATCCCGGGGAAGGTCCTGGTCTACGTTGGCCAGAAGGACTTTGTCTATTTTGACTATGACGTTCACAACGGCCTGTGGCACAGCCTGGCCCTGGACATCCAAGGCCAGAGGGTCTCGTTATATACTTCTTGTGGGAAGACTAGTGTACATGCAGATCTGCATTCTAAAAAAGAAGAGGCCCTGGATCCCGAGGGCTCTTTCCTCTTGGGTAAGATGGCCCAGAACTCAGTGCAGTTTGAGGGTGCCATTTGCCAGTTTGATATTTACCCCTCTGCCAAGGCAGCTCATAACTATTGTAAGTACATAAAGAAACACTGCAGGGAGGCCGACACCTACAGGCCTGTAAATCTCCCACCCCTGCTACCTCTGATCCCCTCAAACCCAAACTTTACTGTCACCCTCCACACTCCTCTGCTGCCGACTGAGTTAACCAGGAAAGTCCAGAGTCCTAGTCTGGTCTTGGCTGGGGACAGAACCAGGACTAAGCTTGTTGTCCCGACCAACCGCCCCACAGTGGCGCCAACCCTCTCTGTGCGTGAGAGTTTTGTCACACCAAAGTCTGGAACTATGTCCCTGTCCCTTCCTGCGACTGTCGCCCCGACAATGGCCAGGCCAGGATTAGAGCACCCCTTAGTGGCCAAGACTCAAACTGTTACTGTACCCCTCAGGACCAGCGGAACACAAACATCCCCAAAGCCAACATCCCGTGGCGACAGCAGTGCTAAAAAGAGCATGGCAGTGGAACCTGGTGTTAAAACCCCAAAGCCCATAGGGAGCAGATTGGCTGCTGCACCAACCCTTTCCACCACCATCCGGCCACTAAAGAAGAAGCCAGACCTCCAAACCACGGCAGCATCCAAACAAGGCTCTTCTTCAAACTCAAACACCTCCATCCTCTACATCCAGAGAAATCAGCTGACCGTGCTGGCTGCAAAGAAACCTGAGCCCAGAGTGACCAGTGTGGAGGCTGTCAAACCCACCTTGTTTATCTCTGTCACTCCGCCTGCCACAGATGGCTTCCAAACCTGGGACCTGGAACCAACCCAGTTCTCACTGCTGGCTGGGCCGGGACCACCTGGACTAAAGGGAGAACCGGGACCAGCGGTAAGAACATGTTTTTAAATAGAGATGTGTGTCACAGGAGGTGGGCGGAACCTTAATTGGGGAGAACATGTTTGTGGTAATGACTGGAGTGGAATCATTGGAATGGTATCAAATACATCAAACATATGGTTTCCAGGTGTTTGATGCCATTCCATTTGCTCCGTTCTGGATGTTATTATGAGCCGTTGTCCCCTCAGCAGCCTCCACTGGTGTGTGTGTATGTACAGTATGTATATATATATAGTTCAATGTACAGGAGGGACTCCTAACCTGCCTGGCATGTGTGGCAGCAGGCTGATGTTTTAAACTCCTGATATATTTCACACTGAGCTTTGGGAGCTGTTCTGTACTGTTCTGCCCCTAACCCCTTCTCCGCCCATTATGTTAAACAAGCAGGGAGCTTGATGCTAAATCGCTCGGTGGATGGTGAGGCGGTAGGGGGTTGGGTGGGTGGAGTAGGTTCAGCCCTCTTAAAAAGCCCCTGACATGAAGTCCTTCCATGGGTTACAGCCATCGAAGTGCCCCCCTGAGCCCTGTCTGTGTGGTGCCACTTAGAAGTGGCACTTTTAATAGTTAACCGGCTTTCAGTTTTGCATCTGTTCGGTTTATTGGAACACATTGCATAGGCTTCATCTACAGTATATATTTTTTTATTTTATTCTTCTATCTAGTAATTCAGCAGGAGCTCACCAAAATGTGACCTACCCTATAGCCTGCTCGCTAGCGCCCCCCTTATCAAGTATAAACGGCTTGTGGGCCGGTGCTAGCTACTCTTCAGAGTGTTGCTTGCTAATGTGAGATTTCCTTTTTAGCGGGATGGGTAGAAATAGTCGGGCCCACAGAAGGGCCCCGCCAGCCAGTGGTCTGTGTGTCTGAACTGAGGGCCTGACGCCGGGGTGAGAGATTCCTCCCAGAAGGGCGTGTGACTGTAGGAAGAATGGAGACCTTTAGAGCAGGTTCAAAGGTCATGGTGGATGAAGCACCTCGGAACATTTGACAGCTTCGGGAACCAACCATACGTTGCATGAAGTGCTTGGGGTTCTAATATGAAGTGCAAGGAATGCTTGGTTTGATGGTTGGGATTGGAATGGGATTTGCTGAGTGTGTTAAAATTACGATTCTGGTCCATTTTGTTGAGTTAAACCTGTGTTGGGAGGTTGAGGTGGAGGTTTTTAAGGTGAAGTGTCTTGGGAAGTGTCTTTCTCGTCTTGGGAAAACAATGAAAGTTATAAATGGATTTCCAAGAAAGCAAACTCACATTGTATTGAGAAATTACCTTTTTATGACTCATGTCAGATGTTTGAACAGCTTTCAAAACTATAACAAGCATGACTGTCCAGCTCATAACAGACCATTGATAGCTCATAGCGTGTAGGTCATTTGTTCTTGTTGGAACCTTGCAATGTTATGGTGCCCAGATGTGATTGCAGGCTTGAGGCTTTGCTTGTTTTGAACGATCTCATGAAATGTGAGTTATCAGTCATTTCAGACACTTCTTGGCCTTCACCATGTGTCCCTATGTCATAGACTATTTCAGATGTTTTCATGTATTGTATTGTGGCGTCAAGATCCAAAGCGACCAAAAATCTTCTCACAATGTCTTATGTTAATGTAGTAGATGATAACAATGGCTTGTGCTACTAAGTAAATGTCTGCCCTTAACTCTGTCCAAAGCTAAATCAAATATTGATCTCAGATATTTTTGTCAGTATGGCATAGCTCATTTTTGGATGTATATATATATACTGCTCAAAAAAATAAAGGGAACACTTAAACAACACATCCTAGATCTGAATGAAAGAAATAATCGTATTAAATACTTTTTTCTTTACATAGTTGAATGTGCTGACAACAAAATCACACAAAAATAACCAATGGAAATCCAATTTATCAACCCATGGAGGTCTGGATTTGGAGTCACACTCAAAATTAAAGTGGAAAACCACACTACAGGCTGATCCAACTTTGATGTAATGTCCTTAAAACAAGTTAAAATGAGGCTCAGTAGTGTGTGTGGCCTCCACGTGCCTGTATGACCTCCCTACAACGCCTGGGCATGCTCCTGATGAGGTGGCGGATGGTCTCCTGAGGGATCTCCTCTCAGACCTGGACTAAAGCATCCGCCAACTCCTGGACAGTCTGTGGTGCAACGTGGCGTTGGTGGATGGAGTGAGACATGATGTCCCAGATGTGCTCAATTGGATTCAGGTCTGGGGAACGGGCGGGCCAGTCCATAGCATCAATGCCTTCCTCTTGCAGGAACTGCTGACACACTCCAGCCACAATAGGTCTAGCATTGTCTTGCATTAGGAGGAACCCAGGGCCAACCGCACCAGCATATGGTCTCACAAGGGGCCTGAGGATCTCATCTCGGTACCTAATGGCAGTCAGGCTACCTCTGGCGAGCACATGGAGGGCTGTGCGGCCCCCCAAAGAAATGCCTCCCCACACCATGACTGACCCACCGCCAAACCGGTAATGCTGGAGGATGTTGCAGGCAGCAGAACGTTCTCCACTGTGTCTCCAGACTCTGTCATGTCTGTCACATGCTCAGTGTGAACCTGCTTTCATCTGTCAAGAGCACAGGGCGCCAGTGGTGAATTTGCCAATCTTGGTGTTCTCTGGCAAATGCCAAACGTCCTGCACGGTGTTGGGCTGTAAGCACAACCCCCACCTGTGGACGTCGGGCCCTCATACCACCCTCATGGAGTCTGTTTCTGACCGTTTGAGCAGACACATGCACATTTGTGGCCTGCTGGAGGTCATTTTGCAGGGCTCTGGCAGTGCTTCTCCTGCTCCTCCTTGCACAAAGGTGGAGGTAATGGTCCTGCTGCTGGGTTGTTGCCCTCCTACGGCCTCCTCCACGTCTCCTGATGTACTGGCCTGTCTCCTGGTAGCGCCTCCATGCTCTGGACACTACGCTGACAGACACAGCAAACCTTCTTGCCACAGCTCGCATTGATGTGCCATCCTGGATGAGCTGCACTACCTGAGCCACTTGTGTGGGTTGTCTATTCCATTTGCACAACAGCATGTGACATTTGTCAATCAGTGTTGCTTCCTAAGTGGACAGTTTGATTTCACAGAAGTGTGATTGACTTGGAGTTACATTGTGTTGTTTAAGTGTTCCCTTTCTTTTTTTGAGCAGTGTATATATATATATATATAATGACCCGTCACTCATTATATTGAAGAAATATACGCACATTATGCAGGCCCTGCTGTGAAGAAATTCACTGGCCTGGGGTACTGATGACGTTTACCCACATTTTCCATCGTTAACTGAGGCCCAAAGAGCCTCGCTTGTGCTTCTGCAGTGAGGGCATCCACACTGCTATGTACGTCATAGCCACCTAAAGCTGTGAGAAACATGTTTATTGGAGAGCTAGCTGATGCAGAGCTGGATCCATCCTCCTCATGCTTGGTCAAGGTTGACGTTAGCAGGATCTAGGCCTAGTGTGTGTCTCTTCTGGCATGATAATGTGTAAGAATGCCTTTCAAGTTCCACTGCTATGAAACACAGGTCTGTTTTCCTAGGTTTACACCAGCTAGAAAAACTCTGTAATTTAGAACGAAAAATCCCACAACTACAATTTGTTTCTATTCATGTCAGTAGAATTATAGAGTATACATGCTTCATAGCAGTGCAATTCTACAAATTTACTGGAATTTTGATAGAACTGTCGCCAATCTTCATTTGAGGGCCTTACTCACGTGTGAGTTTGTGACCGCAGTCTGACTATTGTAGTCTTCAAACACTGTTGAACCCCACCGCAGTGCAAGCTTGGCATCTGTGAGGCTACACATGGGTCCTGGCATAGCCCACAGTGGTATTTGATATATTCAAGCTGTCAGTGTCATTTCAACTGTGGACCACACCAGAGCATAAACAGCCTTCTTTCAGCACTCTACTCCAGCAGCACTCTCTGAGAACAGGTCTCCTCAATGGGTACTTACAGGCTTGTTCGATAGAGACTTGTTTCTATATCTGTTTAAATAAGTCTTAGTAGTAGTCTTGTGGTGCATTTTCAGACTCAGCTCCAGCTCCGAAAAAAAGCCCCCCCAAAAGTTATTAGAAGTTAAAGTCTTAGTAGGGTAGTTAAAGTGTCCAAATATCACCAATTCTATGAAATATCAAGCCTTCTCCGGAGCAAGTCTATATGTTATATGTACACCATTAAGTTCCTACTGTATGTTAACAAAACCGAATGTCATATTAAGCTGTTTTTTCATTTCCTCTTTCCTCTGTGTTTTTATGAGCCTGGTGCTAGTGGAAATGTGGAAATGAGAACCAAACCTAACATTTCAAACTAATAGTCTGCTCTGCTTGGATTTGCAGAGGCTGACCCCTCATTAGCAATGACCTTTGAGAGCTGGGCTAATCCATGTGTGTAATTGGTTTAAAGCTAGCTGATGCCCGTAATTAACAAGAGTGGCTGTGGTTGGACTCGAGCAACGCAGGCCCTGGTCCACCGTCCAGGCCAGGACCCCCTGCTTGCTCCCAGCACAATGACTCACACTTCCATATCCAAGCACTGTAGTGGTTTTGGAACTGGTATAATATTGGTTTCAGTGGGAGTGAGCCATAGCAGGCTTAACAATACACTCTCAGCGACTCTGCCAACATTTAAATCAAAGACCTAAGCTGTACTGAATGTAATAGCCTAAACAGAATGGCAAGGAAAAGAACGAAGCCTTGTTTCGATATGCATTTCTGAAAATAGGTTTTGAGGCTGCCAAGTATAGCAGTACTGGGTGGATGGATAGGTGTTTTACTGCCAACTTAATTAAGGCTAATGAAGGCAATTAGCTTACCTAGCAATGACATGTCATTATGTGGATTGCATGTTACATTTCCAACTCTCAAGTTCTTTCACAACTATTTTTATTCAAGTACTGTTCTCCCACTTGGATTCAATCAATCAATTCAAGCCCTTTCCTGTAAACAGTTGGTTAGTGTTCTTACTTCATGCTTTAATTCATTGACATCTTTTATTTTCCCCTTCCAGGGACTTCGAGGACCTCCTGGGAAGACAGGGATGCCAGGGAAGAGTGGGTCACGGGTGAGTTTCTCTTTGTCGCGTTCTTGATTCTCTTGGTGTACACTAAAACAGTCATTCTCAACCAGGAAGCCTATGACCCCTGTGGGAGTTTCAGTGGACCTCGAAATGAAAAAGATTGAGAACCTATGCACTATAACCAATGACAGATAAGCTTCATAAAAAAAACTCCCATCCTTCAGTCTTTCTTTCCATTCAGAATCACATACTGTAGCTAGCTACATCCTTTATGCTAAGCTCTGTGGATCCTGTTCCCTTGTCTGGTCCATTGTACTGTCTATATTCCAACATCAATACATACAAATACACCATTAGAATGGCTCTGGAGAGGATGTCTGACATTTTACGTGCTCCTACCTAACTAACTGTGTTATTATGTTAGTTTTTTTACATTGTTTGTAACTTTTTTTTGGATCTTATTCTGTACACAATGTTGCTGCTACCATCTCTTATGACCAAAAGGATATGTGAAGGATATACTGCTTTTCTGGGAACAGGCCCAAATCCCCGTCATTTGCGTAAAGAGAAGACGGAGAAAAAGGGAGCGGAGGTCGGGCTGCCTTCTGAGAATTCGTAGGCGAACGAGTAAAACCCCACTGCCATCCGTTCTATTGGCAAACATGCAATCATTGGAAAATAAAATCGATGACCTATGTGCAAAATTATTCCACTGACAGGACATTAAAAACTGTAATATCTTATGTTTCACCGAGTTGTGGCTGAACGACGAAATGTATATATTTGTAAACAACAGATGGTGCACAATATCTAAGTAAGTCTCAAGGTTTTGCTCGCCTGAGGTAGAGTATCTCATGATAAGCTGTAGACCACACTATCTACCTAGAGAGTTATCATCTGTATTTTTTGTAGCTGTCTTACATACCACCACAGACCAATGCTGGTACTAAGACTGCACTCAATGAGCTGTATACCACCATAAGCAAACAGGGAAAATGCTCATCCAGAGGTGGTTCTCCTAGTGGCCGAGGACTTTAATGCAGGGAAACTTAAATCCGTTTGCCAAATTTCCACCAGTGTGTTAAATGTGCAACCAGAGGGAAAAGAACTCTAGACCACCTTTACTCTACACACAGAGACGCATACAAAGCTCTCCCTCGCCCTCCATTTGGCAAATCTGACCATAATTGTATCCTCCTGATTCCTGCTTACAAGCTAAAATTAAAGCAGTGACTCAGTCAATAACAAAGTGGTCAGATGAAGCAGATGCTGGAATATGTTCCAGGATTCTTCCGATGGCATTGATGAGTACACGACATCAGTTACTGGCTACATCAATAAGTGCATTGATGACGTCGTCACCACATTGACTGTACGTACATACCCCAACCAGAAGCCATTGATTACAGGCAACATTCGCACTCACCTAAAGAGTAGAGCTGCGGCTTGTTGGATGTGGCAAGGCTTGTAAACTATTACAGACTACAAAGGGAAGCACAGCCGAGAGCTGCCCAGTGACACGGGCCTACCAGGTGAAGTAAAATACTTCTATGCTTGCTTCGAGGCAAGTAACACTGAAACATGCATGAGAGCAACAGCTGTTCCGGACAACTGTGTGAGCACGCTCTCCGCAGCCGATGTGAGTAAGACCTTTAAACAGGTCAACATTCACAAGGCCGCAGGGCGAGATGGATTACCAGGACGTGTACTCCGAGCATGTGCTGACCAACTGGCAAGTGTCTTCACTGACATTTTCAACCTCTCCCTGTCTGAGTCTGTAATAACAACATGTTTCAAGCAGACCACCATAGTCCCTGTGCCCAAGAACACTAAGGTAGCCTGCGAAAATGACTACTGACCCGTAGCACTCGCATCTGTAGCCATGAAGTGCTTTGAAAGGCTGGTCATGGCTCACATGAACACCATTAATCCAGAAACCCTAGACCCACTCCAATTTGCATACCGCCCTAACATAATCTACAGATGATGCAATCTCTATTGCACTCCACACTGCCCTTTCCCACCTGGACAAAAGCAACACCTATGTGAGAATGCTATTCATTGACTACAGCTCAGCGTTCAACACCATAGTGCCCTCAAAGCTCATCACTAAGCTATGGACCCTGGGACTAAACACCTCCCTCTGCAACTGGATCCTGGACTTCCTGACGGGCCGCCTCCAGGTGGTAAGGGTAGGTAACAACAAATCCGCCACGCTGATCCTCAACACCAGAGCCCCTCAGGGGTGCGTGCTCAGTCCCCTTCTGTACTCCCTGTTCACTCATGACTGCATGGCCAGGCACAACTCCAACACCATCATTAAGTTTGCCGATGACACAACAGTTGTAGGCCTGATCACCAACAACGACGAGACAGCCTATAGGGAGGAGGTCAGAGACCTGGCGTGTGGTGCCAGGACAACAACCTCTCCCTCAACTTGATCAAGACAAAAGAGATGATTGTGGACTTCAGGAAAAGGAGGACCAAGCACGCCCCCATTCTCATCTACGGGGCTGTACTGGAGCAGGTTGAGAGCTTCAAGTTCCTTGGTGTCCACATCACCAACAAACTAAGATGGTCCAAGCACACCAAGAAAGTTGTGAAGGGGGCATGACAAAACCGATTCCCCCTCAGGAGACTGAAAAGATTTGGCATTGGTCCTCAGATCCTCAAAAGGTTCTACAGCTGCACCATTGAGAGCATCCTGACTGGTTGCATCACTGCCTGGTATGGCAACTGCTTGGCCTCCAACCCCAAGGCACTACAGAGGGTAGTGCGAACGGCCCATTACATCTCTGGGGCCAAGCTTCTTGCAATCCAGGACCTCTATCCTAGGCAGTGTCACTGGAAGGCCCTAAAAATTGTCAAAGACTCCAGCCACCATAGTCATAGGCTGCTCTCTCTGCTACCACATGGCAAGCAGTACCAGAGCGCCAGCTTCTACACCCAAGCCATAAGACTCCTGAACATCTAATCAAATGGCTACCCAGACTATTTGCATTGCCCCCCCCCCTTTGCATAGTCACTTTAATAACTCTACCGACATTTACATATTGCCTCAATTACCTCGACTAACCGGTGCCCCTGTACATTCACTCTGTACCGGTTCCCGCTGTATACTGCCTTGCTATTGTTATGTTACTGCTGTAATTATTTGTTACTTTTATTTCTTATTCTTCTTTTTTTTAAGGTATTTTTTATTTTTTTTAAACCACATTGTTGGTTAGGGCTTGTAAGTAAGCATTTAACTGATTTGATTTGATTTAACATTTGATTTGATTTAATTTGATTAATAGTGACTTGAAACAGACAGGCTTTTTGAGCATTATGATTAAGTACTCAATAACATCTTTGGATTATGGAGCATAAATCATCCTAGGTTTAGTTTCCATTGGCTCTGATCACACTGTTTGTCTGCTGCCAAAGTATGCCTGTAAAGCTGGAGAACAAGAAGTAGCTGTAGCATTATGATATTCAATGGCGCCAGAGTCGAATGAGTGAGTGAAACCTAGTCATTGAGTTTATCCCATAAGGTCTTCAATGTATGGGGAATATAGGAGCAATTCAGTTGTTAAAGAATGAGTACGTTATGCAAAACTGAGATAAAGATCTCTGGATTAGTATGAAAATACCATACTATCAGGTATTTATACAGTGCTAGTGCTTCATTTTCACTTAGCTTCTATGTTAGGTACTTCTACTTGTATGAGTATCTTCAGTGTGTTGGTGCTGTAAATCGAATCCTTCACTATTGCCAGTCTTCTCGACTTGGGGACCTATTTTTAATCGTTGACTGCGTTTGAGAACAGTATAGGAGTTTGTTTGTGATTATGAACAAAAACGTGTTGATGCTTTGTCTTTCTGAATTTTGTTGTTGTTGGGGTTAGACTCTCTGTGACCTAATAGGGTTATTCTTTTCTCTGTAGCTGTTGCAATTTCAATCTAACCCATGTTAACCCATCTAAGCCATGCCATATTAAAATAGATACTCAGTATAGACTTTAAGCAGGACTAAATCCACCCCCAGCAGAGTTATATCAGTATCACAGGAAACTAGTGGATCAGTGGATCAAGAGTTGATATGTAAGATAGAGCATCAGCTCTTCTTTTATTTGGCTTGTCAGGGATTTTCTATTTTAGAAAAACAAGATACTGCATCTTCTGTGTTTGGGATAAATAGATGTCAAGGATGGAGTACAGGAAGTGAGTTAAGAAAGAGACAGATGCCCTCTGGCTAGGTTGCACTGTATGTGCGTGTGCCGGAGCTACAGTACCTGCCTACTCTGTGAGACTGTGCTACTATGCCTGCCCTGTGTATCTGGGCTGGGGGCTGGGATGAGGCCTCAGAGGGGTAGGCTGTGGGAACCCAATCACTTTAACTGAAGAAAGAGGGCTTTGTCCCCATCTTATTAAATTCATTTAAGAGCTAACCTAGTGCTCACTACCACCTCCCTCCAGTACACTACCTCCATACAGTTCATTCATGATCAAGAGCCTGAGACCACACTCCAATTCACTATGGAATGAATGATTCTTGAGTGATTTGGCGGTGCAATATCTTATACTGTATGGGGCAGCCGAATCCTCAAATGTTCACTTAGTCATGCATTGATGTCAATGGGAGACTAAGTGAAAATGTGACTTAAGTGAAAGTTAAGATTTTTCCCCAAGACTGTATGATGGCTAAAGTAAGTGGTTGAGTTTCTGCTTGCCTGTCAAGTGGATCTGGATATCTCTTCTCTTTGGCTCAGCAAACAGAAACACAAAGGAACCACTTTGATTCTTCTAATCTGGACAAAGACATAATAAACCGTTTAAATAGTGCAATGGCATTGCAGTAAGACACCGCTTCTTTTCTATGACCCTTGTAAACTTTCTGAAACTGTCCTTGATTGCTCTGGAAGGTGGATACTGATTATGAAAACTGTTTTCACAGGACTGTAGCAAGTAGTGAAACCTAAGCTTTAGAAGCCCTTGACCTCATTTGACCTTTCACCTTTGACACAGAGACGTGATATGTAATCTAGCAACCGTCGCTCAACACACAGGGAGTGAGCACACGTGAGCCGTCTAGACGTATAACTATCCCCCATTTATCTTCACAGCTCAGCTTCTGTAGTAGCGTTGGTGGCAGTCGGTGCTGTGTGAACGTGAGCAAACTCACTAGCTTGCTAGCTCACTAAGCGCTATCTCTTCTTGACAGAGAGGTGCCATGTCTGACTGTGGGTAGACAGTCTCACCACCTCCACCACTACCTCCTCCACCTCTTCCTCTTCAGACACGTGATAGCATCACACCTGCGTTCCTCAGCCCAGTCGTCAAGCCTGCGGGCGGCTAGCCGGCTAGCGCTCAAAGAAAGCCCTGCCTGAGGAGGATATCACCCAGCCCTATAGGGAAAGGCCTGGTGCCTGGGCCGCAGTCAAAGGAGGCTTTGTGGTAGGGAACTGACCCTCAGTGCAGTGCAGGCAGCAGGGGCAGTGTAAAGGCGGTATATTGTGTAGTTCAGTAGCTAGCAGTGCAGTAGCTGCAGTAGGCCTTGAATGGAGTGAGGGAAGGGCATTAGCATGATTGCTAATTGAATTATTACGCTCGCTGTGTCATGAAGAAAAGACTAGAAAGGAAAGTGAAACTGAGTGTAGTGAAGCCTGATAGTGTCACTGAAGAGGATGTCAAAATGATTGTTCCTGGGTCCAAATCAGGACTTTGCTGTTCTTTCCAAGGGGAGCTGCCTATCAGTGGGTTCTGACAGAATTCTGATGCAGGTCAATCGTAGTGCCGTTCAGCACTGTACTTGCATTCCATTCACTGTTTATAACATTTTGGGTATTGTTTATACAGTACACACACATTGTATTCCAGGAAAAACCAACCACTGCAATATTAAGTTAACTGTATTTAACAGTTTCATTATGTTACTTCCTTGATGTCATTTCATGTGATCTAAACACTCGTGTTGTAGAGCACATTCGAGTGTTGAGAAGTCTGTTATCTGACTTCAAGTCATCTGGCTTCAGGCGTCATGTTTCTCTCCGATCCGTTTGGCCTCAGAGTGTGTTAGAATGTCTGTTCTGTATTAATGGGCTGTAAAACTGCTTTTAGCAGTGCAGACTCCCAAGTCTGGAACTCCCTCTCTCGCCATGTCAGAACCACACAATCGATACACATTTTCAAGTCCACACTAAAGACACACCTCTTCATACAGGCTTACCTGATTATCTGTTGTCTTAGCTTTTACTCTCTCTCTAATTCACTTCCCTGGTTAGCCTGTCATCTTGTTTAGTGTTCTCCATTTTTTATTCTGTCCTAATGTTTAGTGTACTTGTAATATACAGTGCATTCAGAAAGTATTCAGACCCCTTCACGTTTTCCACATTTTGTCACGTTACAGCCTTACTCTAAAATTGATTAAATAATACATTTTCCTCATCAATCTACATACAATACCCCATAATGACAAAGAAAAACAGGTTTTAAAAAATGAAACAAAATCAGAAATACCTTATTTACATAAGTATTCAGATCCTTTGCTATGAGACTCGAAATTGAGCTCAGGTGCATCCTGTTTCCATTGATCATCCTTGAGATGTTTTTACAACTTGATTGGAGTCCACCTGCTGGTAAATTCAATCGCTTGATTTGGAAAGACACACACCTGTCTATATAAGGTCCTACAGTTGACAGTGCATGTCAGAGCAAGAACCAAGCCATGAGATTGAAGGAATTGTCCGTAGAGCTCCGAGACAGTATTGTGTCCAGGCACAGCAAAACAAACAATTTAATACATTTTAGAATACGGCTGTAACGTAACAAAATGTGGGAAAAGTCAAGGAGTCTGAATACTTTCCGAATGCACTGTACTTACTTATTTTAATGTGTGATTGTATTGCTTTTCATCCTGCTGACTTTCTTGTGTATTTAAAGTGACTTTGGGTGTCTTGAAAAGCGCTTAAAATAAAATTATTATTAGTAAAGTATTATTATTATTAGAGACTATAACACTACGCGTCATCCCTGTAAAAATCTTTGGTCCACATTGTAAACCTGGCCAGGCCCAGGCCAGGGTGAGAGAGTCAGGTGTGTTTGTGTGTACACGTGTGTGTATGGGTGTGTGTGCATGTGATGAATGTGTTAGGCATGAGCTGATGTGTGAGTGTGTGTGTGATGTACACACTCAGGGCAGAGGTCTTCCCTTGTATGCAAGCCAAAGGCCTCTTTTTACAGGGATCACTGCAAATACTATCAGGACTCAGGGGAGAACAGAGGACCACTCCTCCCATGTCAGGCCACACACTGCATGGCTGAAGGATAGACTGAATAATTCTTCTCATACCTCCATCAGAGTAATTTATCTCTACCTTCTGATTACTTGCACGATGTGTAAACTAATCTGTTACTTTCTGCATGTGTGTCTACTTCTAACGATATTGTCTCTCCACCATTCTCTCTCTCTGTCTTCTCGCTCTCTCTGTATCTCTCTCCACCCTTCTCTTTCTCTTTCTTTCTCTCTCTCTCTCTCTCTCTCTCTCTCGTCCTCCCTCCCTGCCTCACTCCCTTTCTTTACCCTCTTTGTATTTGGAGATAATGATTTCCATATGTTTTAATAATATCCAGCTAATGCAAATCCAGTGAGATGCACTGAATGGTTGAATAGAGAAAATCTGTAGATGAGCTTCTGGTAAGTGTCTCCATATGTCCAGCCAGTGTGCTGTGTGCAACTATTGTGCTGGGACTGGGGCTAAGGGGACAGGGCAGCATGTGGAGGAGAGAGTGAGCTGCTGCCTTTTCTGTAGGCTGATAATAAAGCACAGATAATAACAGAGACTGAGACAGGCGGGATTACTAAACCACACACTTGCACTTGGCCATTCCCTGTCTCTCCACTGTCTTTTTGTGTTTTGTCAGTCCCTCGTCAGTCTCTCCTCTGTCTCTCCTCATCCTCTGGATGTGGTTGAAGTGAATTCCCCATATCTCTTCTCTCCTCCACAAAGGAAACCTGGGGAGTCAGAGGGTTTTGTTTTCAAGAATGCTTTTAGCTCATTTCTTTTCATGTACAACTAAAATAAACACATTTAAGTCTTAACTTCAACTGTCACCATCCCTGTCACCAGAGGTGTTTGTGATGGACATAACCCCAGCACGTCCAAAGTTGTCTAAACTCAGCAGTTAATCTCTCTCCAACATAATTTAATATTTACTTTTTTATCAGGCTACTCACAAGACACCTTCACTATGCTATTTTCCAAAGGGTCCTATCTAGGGCTGTGGCGGTCACAAAATGTTGTCAGCTGGTGATTGTCAAGCAAATAACTGTCAGTCTCACGGTAATTAACATTAATTAACATAAACACATCTAGCATCTCCTGGCTTCCACACAATCAACTGATGCATACCTTTGGAACATCTACATTTTAAAAAGTCTAATAAATCCATGTAATATAGCCTACACCTTCCCATTAAATTCATTATTTATTTTAGACAGGTCTAAAGAAGCATGACATTAAGAATATGTAGTCAATTTCAGAAGAACAGAATAGGATACTCTGAGTTGTCCTTATGTTAGGTCCTGATGCGGCTATGCCAAATGGCAGTGGGCTACACTAGTTCATTTAGCAGACAAGATTTGCTTAGAATTCTGTGGCATTATTTTATAGTATGAAGAATAAAATTTAACAAAGCTGAATAAAATAGAAAGGATATTTGAGGGAGTGCACACGTGGCTATTCTGTGTTGAACGGTTAATAAAGAAATAGGTATTCGTAAAGGCTTAATTTAGAGTTATTAATGTAACTTTAGTTGTTCTACAAACGTTGGGCTATATATTTTGATTTTTAATACATTGTAAGGCTGCATGATGCGACTCTAATGATGATTTGAAAAAGTTGCTTGAGCTCTGCTTTGTTTTTTGTGCAGGCTGTACACACTACATCAGTAAATTGACAACCACTTCATAATGCCAAGAATATCATGGCGAAATACCCTTTGTGTGGCTGTAATGCACCCTAAAAACATCCATGCCTTTTGCGGCCAGTGGCCGATGTGCGCTTCTCCCTGAGCGCTGCACGTTCCATCACGTGATCGGGTCTTTCTCACAGGCTAAAAGTGAAGACAGACACATCGGGGATGCAACTGTGCGCACCCTTATCCAATTCGAGGTGCATGTTGAAAATATTGGAAAAACTGTCCACATTTACTTTTCGTCACCCAACAATATGAGTAGGCCTAACGAACAGCAAAAGCACTAGCCTATGTCAATCTGCAATCCCACATAGTACAAAGGTCAACCTATTCTATTCTGTGCGAGAAAAAAATATTCCAAATATAGTCTGGGACAGTTGTGGGAATGCGATCCCAAATTAATACAATCACTAGCATCCCAAAAACTTTTTTACGCAATGTGGCTGACTCAACAGATCAGAACGTTTAGCTTAAAATGTTGATAAACTATTAGGCAATTTCTTCACATTATAAGCACAGCAATGCGCACATGGCAGTAGGCTATGAGCGTGAATGTTCCATTAGCAGAAAACACCATTATCAAAAGTGACCGCGAATGCAATTATGCAATTATGCAATTATGCATAGTCCTCATTTGGACTAATCTTCCAAGAGTCCTTAAACATTAAAATACAATTTATAATAAGATCACTGACATATTGACCAGATAAATACTCTTAACAGTCTAAAAAGATAGATTGATTCCTTCATCTACCATACTCCCGCACAACCTTCCAATTTATTATATTTAAATGGTTCTAAAGTATTGTTTGAATGTATATATTGAAAGGTTTCTGGTTTGCTCAGATAAATTATTACATTTCTTTAATGCTCTAAATCGAAATGTAATGCTTTAATTATAAAGGTGCATTTTTATATTGAAAATTATCTTCCCCAAAATTGAAACTCGCACACTGCTTATGTATGCCAGTTAGGCTCTACACGCTTTGTAAAGCGTATTAATGTGCTTCATTTTAAGACGTTATTTGGCCACTTTAGTTGTGATACAAACCTTATGAAACATATAGGCCTATGGGCTAGGCTACATTAAGGGTGCAACTATGATTTGAAAAAGTCACAAAAAAAGGCATTGTCTCTTATGCTGGGCATCATTGTCAAGTGATAATATATAATTCACAAGTGATAGGCTAATATTGTCACCCATCAGACCATTCTTCATTTAATCTTGTCTTTACATATACTAAATAATATATGAGTTATAATTTGTTTTGATTTTGAATGGACCATTATTATCAGGGTCAGCAGGGAAAAAAATACATGTCATCTATGCACTTAAATAGCAAATGGAGGACGCTTTCCACCATGGTTTATTTTCATGCAAGCCACGTAGGCTATACTCCTGTTGTAAATAAGCAATGTTCTTAATATTAGGAAAGTTGAGAAAGAAATATAGTAGGCCTAGCCTATAGAAAGCTGATCCTCCTATTTTTAGTAGAGGCCATTACTCTGTTTTCTTGTGCAATTGCATAGCCTATTGAAATGTTGCGCAACGTGAGCTCATGGGCTCTCATGAAGTGTTTGATTCGATTTTCAAAATACATTTGCATTGATGTCAGAGTGATTAGAGGGACAATAGAGTGCTGAGTACCAGGCAGTTAGCAAGTTTGGTAGGCTACTAATGACCATCACCAGCATCAGAGCTTGGAGAAGCCTAATTACCGTGAATTTGATTTCCTTCATGACTCTTGACTGCCGGTGTGGCGGTAATACGGTGACCGCACAGCCCTAGTCTTATCGGTCCCTGTCCCTGTTGAATGGGGCCGACATGGTTAGTTTGGAATTTATGTTCTGTTTCCCCAAAAGGACTTATCCTACCATTAATCACCGGTGGATTTATATCTGGTTGTTATGTTTAGTTTGTCCCCTGCTAAAACATTTGGCAGGCCTTGTCCAAAAGGTGTATACATGTACCCACAGTTTGTGGTACAACTTCTGTAAGAGAGACAGAGTATCCACTGTGACTATAGGAATGGGTGACTGGCCTTGCCTTCACTCTGCTCTGTGAGCCTCTGGGATGCTGGTGGAAAAGTGATGAGGAAAATCACATCCATATGTCATAACTCAGACAGGCAGGCCGGCAGGCAGGCCGGCAGGCAGGCAGGCAGGCAGGCAGGCAGGCAGGCAGGCAGGCAGGCAGAGAAACAGTCAGACAGACAGACAGAAATACAAAAAGACAGGCATTGGCATATGGCCCACAGAGCACCTACAGAAACACACACAGAGAGAGAGAGAGAGCTCAGCTCTGACCAGAGAGTGGAAACTCCACACGCGGTAACATTACTCAGACAGTGATTCCAGTGACTCCTTTGAAACAAATGTGTGGTTGATGAACCCGTTTTCTCCTTAATCTTAATTTTCCTCAACATTGTGTCTTCCTGTTTTGCAGGGTCCTCCTGGTCCCCATGGAAACCCTGGTCGCCCCGGACCCCCTGGACTCAAGGTATGTATTTATTAGATTGGGACAATATTAGAGGGACAATATAGAGACTGATATAAGTGATAGTGTATGGGTGAGAATGAATAGTTTCTCTCTTTTGGGTTCTCACCATGCTCTAAGATTGTCTGGAGAGCTTGGTAATGTACAGTCACCTCCAAAATAATTGGCACCCTTGATAAAGATGAGCAAAAAAGACTATAAAATAAATAATATAAATACTGAGCTGTATTGTATGCTAAAATAAATGTGGAAATTATATTATTTTATACTAATACATATGCGAGGAGAAAAAGATTTAGTTTAACAAGTTTTATATATATATATATATATATATATATATATATATATATATATAAAAATATATATATATATATATTTTTTTTATTAAGATAGTGGTTAAAATTATTATCCGGCACCCTCCCATTGCGACTTGTTGAACAAAATAATTTTCTCTTAGCAATTGTATTAGTATAAAAGAAGATATAACATTTTTTGGGGAGCATACAATATAGCTCAGCATTTGTATTTAAGCAATAAGGCACGCGAGGCAGTGCTCTATTACCTCTTTTCAGAAAAATTTTATTTTAATAAGTAAATTCACACTATTTTAATCTTCCACTAGAATATATAGTCCGGACAAAAATCTGGTTGGTCATGTTGCTACAGACGCAACCCAGTCGTTAATTATTTTTACATACAGTTGAAGTCAGAAGTTACATGCACCTTAGCCAAATACATTTAAACTCGGTTTTTCACAATTCCTGACATTTAATCCTATTAAAAATTCCCTGTCTTAGGTCAGTTAGGATCACCACTTTATTTTAAGAATGTGAAATGTCAGAATAATAGTAGAGAGAATAGTTTATTTCAGCTTTATTTATTTCATCACATTCCCAGTGGGTCAGAGGTTTACATACAAACTTTTACATACAAACCTCAATTAGTATTTGGTAGCATTGCCTTTAAATTGTTTAACTTGGATCAAACATTTTGGGTAGCCTTCCACAAGCTTCCCACAATAGGTTGGGTGAATTTTGGCCCATTCCTCCTGACAGAGCTGATGTAACTGAGTCAGGTTTGTAGGCCTCCTTGCTCGCACACACGTTTTCAGTTCTGCCCAGGTTATGTTGATATAGGACTCGTTTTACTGTGGATATAGACACTTTGGTACCTGTTTCCTCCAGCATCTTCACACGGTCCTTTGCTGTTGTTCTGGGATTGATTTGCACCAAAGTACGTTCATCTCTAGGAGACAGAACGTGTCTCCTTCCTGAGTGGTATGGCGGCTGCGTGGTCCCACGGTGTTTATGCTTGCGTACTATTGTTTGTACAGATGAACGTGCTACCTTCAGGCACTTGGAAATTGCTCCCAAGGATGAACGAGACTTGTGGAGGTCTACAATTTATTTTCTGAGGTCTTGGCTGATTTCTTTGGATTTTCCCATGATGTCAAGCAAAGAGGAACTGAGTTTGGAGGTAGGCCTTGAAATACATCCACAGGTACACCTCCAATTGACTCAAATTATGTTAATTAGCCTATCAGAAGCTTCTAAAGCCATGACATCATTTTATGGAATTTTACAAGCAAAGAGGAACTGAGTTTGGAGGTAGGCCTTGAAATATATCCACAGGTACACCTCCAATTGACTCAAATTATGTCAATTAGCCTATTAGAAGCTTCTAAAGCCATGACATCATTTTATGGAATTTTACAAGCTGTTTACAAGGTACAGTCAAATTAGTGTAAACTTTTGACCCACTGGAATTGTGATACAGGGAATTATAAGTGAAATAATCTGTCTTTAAACAATTGTTGGAAAGATTACTTGTGTCATGCACAAAGTAGATGTCCTAACCGACTTGCCAAAACTATAGTTGATAACAATCAATTTGTGGAGTGGTTGAAAAACGAGTTTTAATGACTCCAACCTTAGTGTATGTAAACTTCCGACTTCAACTGTAGGTGCTATGCAAAGGACTGGTCACAGATAGAACAATAAGGTTTAGTAATAAAAATCTTTGGACTGGTTGTCCGTTCTATACAAATCGGTTGCTATGCAGGCTGGATAAAGTTCTTATCACTTGCGCTAGCCAACTTCAGTTAACTCAGTCACGTCATACATTGAACCTGGAATGACGGTACACTAGCTGCATTTTTGTTTGTTTGAGATTTTTTTCTATTGGCATTTACTTGGATATGTCCATGATAATGACGTTGATGTGTGATTTCGACTGGCTCAGAATAAGTTGTCTCGTCTGTGCAATGTTCAATCTATGTATGGTACTACAGAGAACGAAGTTCAAAAGTGAAACATTGTTTCCGAGGTCGGACAGGCAGACAGCGAGGCATACAGTATATTAACCCTGGCTGTACCAAACTAATTGCTAGGCTGGAAGCAAGGGGAATTAATGTGCGAGTTGAGATAAATACAAGAGACTATTCGGACAGCAACATGAACATGATATTCTTATGGAGTCACAGTTATCATTTTCAGATGGAACTGTTCGCAGACAAACTGTAGGTGTGTCTGTGATGGCCAATACTGCACGGCTTGGAACGCTGCTCGTCCAAGCAGCATCCAGGATCCAAACAACCAGTTTTATAATATCGTTTGCTCATTTTTATCAAGGGTGCCAATACATTCGGAGGTTACTGTACTTGAATGACATCTTTGAATGTCCCTGGCATGTATAGCTAATGTATAGTTAATGTATAGATAGTGTATAGATTGTTAAAATTCACTACATGTACACCCAGATCACTCATAAAACATAGCCTACTTTTCCACACTCTCTGAATCTTTGATGGATGGATAACTGCAAGACTATTGACTGTGTTTTATGAATTCACAAGTAATAAGTTACTAAACTAGAATGGAAACATTTTCATGTTATTATTCCATCCTTAATCCTTATGGGCACATTGAATTTCAACTGGTGTTTTTTCCACTCCATGTTCACAATAGTAAAACGTAATCGATACCAGCCTTTGACTAGAGCCCGTGTTCATACCACCATAACTCTTATTTATGTGTTAGAATGGAAAAAGAGAAAGCGAGGGAGAAGGAGAGAGAGCGATACAGAGAGACAGAAAGACAGTTAGAGAAAGTGGGAGAGCGAGACGAACATAGAGAAAGAGAGAGAGGCAGAGAGAGAGAGAGAGAGAGAGATGTACATTGTTACATCATGTCAATAAAGCAAATTTAATTGAATTGAAATTGAATTGAGATTGAGATTGAAAGAGAGGGAGAGAGAAAGAGAGAAAGAGGATATAGCGAGTAGTAGTTGAGCTGGCGTGTCACCAAATGTAGTCCATCTCACTTTGACCTACTGTATATACACGCAACTTTTGAAAGATGGAAAAAGCTCATTTGTGTGCAACCCCTGTCCCTTTTGACACAACCCCAGTGCAATTACCCAGTATGTGGTCTTGTCCTCTTAGAACTGTGCCCGTGACAGATCTGATAAAGACAGTGAGAGGGAGAAAGCAGACTTTTGTAGATTTTAAGACAAACAATTAAATAACTTATTTTTTATTTACAATTGGCCCTCAAGTGTAAATAAACTACTTCACTTGTTTTACATTTCCTCTCCGATAAAAGAGAGTGATGGACGGTGAAATCCTACAATGTTCCTGAGTGTAGATGTTGGCACCAGTTACAACCTCCTTTCCCTAGTCCTGTCCAGGTGAGGCTGGTCTGGAGGATATTTAAAGAAAGACCTTGGTAGTGTCCCAATTGGCACCCTATTGCCTTTTGACCAGGGCTCATAGGGCTCTGGTCAAAAGTAGTGCACTACAAGGGTAATAGAGTGCTGTTTGGGACACATACCCTTTTCATGCCAAGTTGGGGCTTATATGAAAATGTTGAATTTAATGGTGCAATGAAGGTGATAATGGAGAAGCCTATATTTCCACCATCAATAACCTTGTAGAATAATTGTATTATTTTGTGTCCGTTTATGCCTTTTCACAGTTTTAGAACCAACAGGAGCGTGACTGTTAACTAGAATACCTGCTGAAATAGGCCTGGTGCATTCAGAGGTGGAGATGTAAATTGCTCCCCAACCTTTTTTTTATTGTAGGCACACAGGCAAAAGTCGTTAACTGCAGGAGAGCATTCATAAAAGTTACTCACATACAGTGTTTGTTCAGAAGCCCAGTGTTTGTAAAATAATTTCCCTTTGATCCAATTCCTTTGAACAAACATATTTTACAGCTGGTTGCAAATGTTTCTGTGTTAATCCTTGAATGGCCCCGTTAACATGTGATGTAGGTTGTTTTCCTTTCCACCTGACTTGACCAGTAAAAACTCTGGGCCCTACTTATAAATTAAAGGTCATTACGAGGGCCCCCACAAGGGTCCTGGCTTTATATATGATTGAGGCCATAGATTAATAGTGTCCGACGTCTTTATGGTACAGTAGTAAGATTTAAAAGGAAGCACTTCCCAGTTCCGTGGAGTACAGCAGCAGTCAGACAACATCCCACTGCTGCCTGAAAAGGACAAGGAATGTGCCTGGTCAGTCCCAATGGCTTTTCAGAGGCTTGCTGTAAACTAAAATATTAATGGACTCTGTCTTGTGTAAATACAACTGCTACTATTGTGTGTGAACCCATTCCCTCCCTTACACTGCATGCAAGCATGTATACTGTAATGCTCCACCTTTGTGTGTGTCATAGGCGTCGATGAACGGTGACCAAAATGCAGCGTGTATAGTGCTCATCTTTCTTCTTTATTTGAAAGAACACTCAAAACAAAATAAACAGACGGCGAAACAGTTCCATAAGGCACACAGGCTATACAGAAAATAACCACCCACAAAAAAACAGCCTGCCTAAGTATGGCTTCCAATCAGAGACAACGAAAGACACCTGCCTCTGATTGGAAGCCATACCTGGCCACACATAGAAAAAGAAAAATAGAAATAGAAAACTAGAACCAAAATCCCCTAGAACCAAAAACCCTAAAACACACAAAACAAACACCCCCTGCCACGCTCTGACCATTCTACAATTACAAATGACCCGTTACTGGTCAGGGCGTGACAGTGTGATTAAACAGCATAGCTTTGCAGAGAATGTGTAAATGCACCATTACGTCAAGCTATTGTGTGTGTACCGGATCACTAACGTTGACCAACAGTGAGTACCGTAGGCCTTCATGTAAACTTTAGTGCTTGAGTTCTACATGCCATGGCAGAGAACATGTAAATAAAGCCATTATATTTAGACCTAACATTGACTCATAACATTGAGTAGGCTCTTTAAGTCTAGGTATAAGGGAGAAATCAACATCTGGGCTTTGCCAAAGCAGCTTGCACCAAAACGTATCAGCAATTAATATTATTGAGGGGAAGTTTCCGTCCTGAACCTTCTTTAAATATTTCAGAAATCTACATCTGTTCATTATTTGGAGACTAAGACATCATGAGAATCAGCAGAATCTGTCTAAACTAAACCATTTGTTTTTTTGCTCTCTCTGTCTCTGTGTGTGTGTGTTCAAGGGACGAAAAGGAGACCCTGGCCTTTCACCTGGCAGAGCACCAAAAGGAGAAAGAGTGAGCATCTTGTGTTTCATGGTTCACTGTGTCGTTCTCTGCAAAGGAGAGTGTAACACCGGATAAAGTAATAATACCGGATAATGTCATAATTCAATAATGTAATAAGTTATCTGTTACAGAGAATTTTGCTTCGGTCATAGAGAGTTACTCGAGAAAATGGAAACACGCTTTGCGATAACCCAATTCTTTCAATTGTCCGATATAACTTACTGTGCTATCTGTCTTAGCTGGCAGGCAGCAACTAAAGTAGCAGAGACATGTTCCATGACATCACCGGTTTTACATGTATTCGCTACTTTATAATTAGCCTGAGAATGAAGAGTATGAAGTTGACTTAACGGTATATACTGTATAACTCATTCTTATCTTTCTAGGGAGACCGTGGTGCTTCAGGACCCCCTGGACTGACTGGTCAAGTTAGCAGAAAGGTAGGAAACCACTTTCCCCTTAATCCTGCCACACATGATACTGTATGAATCAGATTCTTCGAATGAGTACAGAGGGCCACATTGAAGTGCACTAAATCATACGCTACACCCCAACCCTGCCTGCCCAGTCCTAAATCCCTATGAGCAGTGTTCAGCAGGAATTTCTCAAAAAGGACTGTTTAGGAGGACCCGAAGCCAATAGCATTTTTCTCACGGGATGTTTCTTCTCTTGTTTGGAGGGGAGCCTAACATAGTGCAGGCGTAGTAGTACTGTAAATTAGTGCACCTGTGTTCAGACAGACTCTTCTTCGGGCTCCCACTCTGGAATAGCTGGATTGGAATATACTAGCTGGGTTGTGACCTCATCGTCAATGCTTCCAACACGATGAGGGCGATTGAGGAGAGTCTTTTTTGGGCGGGAAGGATTTACAGTGGGAATCACATGCCGTGTAAAATACATGATGTAATTCCCTCTGACAATTGTTCTCAATACTCAGTAGTGTTCTGCTGAAATCTTAATGACATTTTGTTCTTTTTCATGTACTGTCTCAACTCAATTTACACACATCCTATTGCTAGTGTACATGCAGTATGTGTTCATCCATAAGTCATTGTCTTAAGATGCACTTCTGCGGGCTTCACTCCAGTCCTGGCCTTGCCCTGGGCCTGTAATACAGCTTAATCACTTACCATGGGAGACTATTACACACACTCAGGTGTGAAGAAGGAAAACTGCTCCGTGCCCACGTACACATACTCATCATGCAGTGACAAGCACGCACGCAGGCACATGCATGAGTAGATACGCACACACATGCAACCACATACATAGACATGCACACACACACAAATGCACTCAGAAACACGCAGACACACACACACACGCACACACAGACACACACACACAGTATATTTCATGTTAGGGATACAGATATTTGTTGACTAATGGAAAACATAATTAGCTGTATGGATTTTTACAAGACTCAACATAAAACTTTACTTTAAACATCATTGCAAAAAATATTACATTCAAGTTACCTGATTGCCTTACAGCAAACACATGTTATTCATTACCAGAAAATACAATAAAAGCTGGTGGAAAAAGACTTGGAGACACTACATCTCCTAAATTACTGCTGGCAGGCAGTGATTCATGGTTATTCCACACATGGTCCACTGCCAGAGGGAGAAGAAATCTGTGAATGCAGGAAGAAACAGAAACTCTGAGTACAGTATAGCCAGGGGAACTTTAGGCCTCGAACCAACTGGTGCTGACCTGGGTTCAAATAGTATGTGTTTTCTTTCAGATACTTTGAGCCTATGGTTGAGTCTACCTGAAGTGACAGATGGCTGTACTATTTAACCTGAGGGCTGATCCGGTGCTAATTTAGAAGTTATCGCCGGCTCAGTAATGATCTGTTTAGCAACACACACAATCCTCATGTAGTCTGTTTTGGACACATTTGTACGAGAGCAGTAAAGTCTAAACCTGGCGTAACAACAATCTGTTACGTAATAGGACAAGCTGACGGTGAAAGACCATCTGGTCAAGGCTACAGTCAAGGTTGTTTCATTCACTCTAAAATAGACTCAGATCTGAATAGGGAAGAAGGGGGTCTCTTTCAGCTCGCTCTGTTGTCGCATCCTAAATGGCACCCTATTCCCCATTGCACTACTTTCTAAATGCCACCCTATTCCCTGTTGCACTACTTTTGACCAGAGCCTACATAGGGAATAGAGTGCCATTTGGAATGCAGCCTGTATGATGTGAGTAATGGAAAGAGGAGTTATGGGAACATAGCGGTTTCCATCAAAGAGGGAGGTGACTGACAGTTACTATGTATGTTTTAAATTGCATCATTGCTGGAATATAAAACGATAGTTTGTAAAGCAATGACAATCTCACACTTTTCATTTGTTGCAGTTAAATGGTGCATTTGTTACCTAAACATCTAGTCCCCTCCGCCCCCCTTGAAGTTGTACTCCATGCCCCTGTCCCTGGCAGAGCCTCTCCCTCGGTGGGAAACGTGTAAAAGATGTAATGGGCGAAGTTACTCTGCAGTCAGGGTTGTCTGGCAAATCAGAAGAGGCAGTCAGGCGGTGGGGAAACTGACACACAATGTAGAGCATCTGGACGGTTTTGGAGCTGTGTGTGTGTGTGTGTGTGTGTGTGTGTGTGTGTGTGTGTGTGTGTGTGTGTGTGTGTGTGTGTGTGTGTGTGTGTGTGTGTGTGCGTGCATGCTCGATCACATGGGTCTGGTCCTGGCCGACCCTGCTCTTTCCACAGCCAGCCCAGCCGTGATGGCATTGGCACGGTAGAATTATTTTTATTAGATACTAGGTATTTTTTCTCCTAGACTTTCCTCTCATATTCCCGACTATATGTAGGTGATGGTCTGATACATTTGGTGACTGGGCCTTGGTTAGGTTTCCTATTTCTTCAGGAGATGTTGATGTAGAGGTGTAATTTGTGCAAAATGACATTTTCTAATCCCTCTCACAGTGAATATTGAATAGTGGGGATGAAGGAGTTGAGAATATGAAACCAGTCTCTCATTTAAAATATATAAATCCAATGGAAAGAATATTTTCTGTCTGCTAAAGTTATTTTACTGCTTCATACAAGAGGGGTTATACAATACCTTACTGCGTTATAAGTATGCTGTTCCCAAAAAATAAAAATTCTAAAAAAGGTACATTCCAATGTATACCAACAGATGCAAAACTGGGCAAATGTTTGTAATAGGACCATGGATTACACATCCACTAGTCTAATAAATTAACTCATCTTGAATGAGAGAGTACCAATATTCCTCTCTGGAGCTGTGAGCCATGGCTATGTGCACGGGACTGCACATTCAGACACATGCTCACACACTGCTCCTCCTCTCCTCTGTCTCTCTGGCATGGACTCTCAGATCAGAGACTGCAGCATTTCCCTCCTTTTACTATACTCAGCTGTATGTCGCTGGCTCTGGAGCTCAGACGCATTCTTCCCCCCTTCCCTTGTCCATGGTTGTGCAGTGGCTCAGCCATGCCTTTTTACTCTGCTCCAGGGGGCTGGGTAGTGACGCCTTTATAGAACAGATTTCCAGAGTCCCAAATGGCAACCTATTCCCTTTGTAGTGCACTACTTTTGAGCTGGGCCCGTAGGGCTCCAGTCAAAAGTAGTGCACTATAAAGGGAATATAGTAGGGTACCATTTGGGACACAAACCAGGACTGCTGAGGCTGGGAAATTGTTATCTCTGTCTTCAAGTGCTGGCTGATTGGTTGCAGGGACTATTTGTAAAAAATTATAATAATTATAATAATAATCTGTTGGGCCTTCTGTTTAGAATCACCCGTTGAAGACAACGACTGGGCTTCATAGAAGTATCTCAACATCTCTGTATGTAAACTATGTGTCACATCTGCTCCTGCAACACCCTCTACTGCTATTCCTGTGTCTCCCTGACCTGCCGCCTCCTTCCCCAGTGCTCTTTCCGTCTCTCTCTCTGTGTGTGTGTGTGTGTGTTTGTGTGTGTGTGTGTGTGTGTGTGTGTGTGTGTGTGTGATTGTGTGGGCGGAGACAGGTGTCCTGGAGTCAGAGCAGATCCCCACCAGCTGCAATCTGTTCCATAATCAAGACCTCTACTAATACTCAGCCCTGCCACTTCCACGCTGCCAGATCGTAATCTCTGCTCAATCAGTCTACGTTTCTAGCAGTTTGTTACTATGCAGATCCTGTTGTGCCTGTTTTCCTTGCCTGACGCTGTTTTCCTCTCCGCTACAGTACTGCCTGCTCTGACTCTGGTCCCTGTCTCCAGTCCCACGTCTCGTCATCTTGCTACTCTGTCCTGGATTCCCCACTCTACTACTCCCTTGGATTCTCCTCCGGACCTGCTTACTCTGTCTCAACCCCTCTTGCTCCAGCCTCAGCCTCCGCACCTGGTTTCCATCAACCCGCCCGAGCTTCCCCTGACCTGCACTCCATCTTCCCCCTGTGTTTCAATAAATACCTTGGTTACTTTATCCCAGTCTCCTCGTCTGAGTCTGCTCTTGGGTTCCCTTGTTCCACTCCGCGTAACACTGTGGGACTTGGCAATGGTGGTGTTGGCATGCAGTGGTTTACTCAGTGTGGCTGCTGCTGCTGAAAGGCATGCTAATTAGCAGGAGCCTGCAGTGACAGCCACAGGCACAGCTGAAGGGGATACATTCACTCACACATGCACACATAACACACATGCTTGCACGCACGCATGCACACACACACACACACACACACACACACACACACACACACACACACACACACACACACACACACACACACACACACACACACACACACACACACACATACACACACACACACACACACACACACACACAGAGACACACAGACAGACACAAACACAGGGGATACACTCCTGTCTCTCTGTCTCCCCAGGAGTTTGTCAGCTAAGTACCTCAGGAGTCAGATATGCAGGTTCTGAAATAACAGAAGTGCCCTCAGTCTTGCTACTGCAGCTCATTGTTTCCAAACTGTCCCCTGATACACTGATTGACAGTTGGCCTCGGGGCATTTTCATACTACGGTTTATAGTATGTTTCTCAGAATAAGGTGTAAGTACCATCTAGTGTTAAAGCATGCCAAAGCCTTGTGCAGACTACTTATTGTCTAAAAGTATTGCACTTGTACACACTCTTAGAATTAGGGGTGACTTGAGGAACCCTGGAGTTCAAGAAACCATTGCAGTCACTGGGTTCATATTTGCACCTCTGGTTAGTTGAGGGGTTCTTGGAGGAACCTTTTTGCTGGCTCATGCGGAGCACTTTATTTTTCCGTTGGATTTGTTGCACTGCCAGACTCAGAAAAAGATGCAAATATGACGATGGCTTTATGCGATAGCAAGCAACTTGTACACAATTACACATCCCTATATGAGTACTATTTCAATAGCAATGTTGAGTAATACAACATTGTCTGTCAAGCCAAGCGGCAGGTAGCCTGGCGGATAGGAGCTTGGATCGAATCCCCGAGCTGACAAGTAAAAAATCTGTCGTTCTGCCCCTGAGCAAGGCAGTTAACCCACTGTTCTACAGGCACAGAAGATGGGGATGTCGATTAAGGCAGCCCTCCGCACCTCTCTGATTTAGAGAGGTTGGGTTAAATGCGGAAGGCAACTTGTACAACTGACTAAGTATCCCCCTTTCCCAATTATACTATATGACTTTAGCCTGTTTTAATTCCGAAAAGATTATTGTGATGGTAATGGCATTTGTTTATGAGGATAATTATTAGGTGTTGGCTTAGGTTGCTAGCTACAGTGCATTCGGAAAGTATTCAGACCACTTGACTTTTTCCACATTTTTGTTACGTTACAGCCTTATTCTAAAATGGATTCAACCGTTTTTTTGCCTCATCAATACCCCATAATGACAAAGAAAAACAGGTTTTTATTTAATTTAGAAAATTTATAAAGAAAAAAACAACTAAAATATCACATTTACATAGGTATTCAGACCCTTTACTCAGTACTTTGTTGAAGCACCTTTGGCAGCGATTACAGCCTCAGGTCTTCTTGTATTTGGGGATTTTCTCCCATTCTTCTCTGCAGATCCTCTCAACCTCTGTCAGGTTGGATGGGGAGCATCGCTGCACAGCTATTTTCAGGTCTCCCCAGAGATGTTCGATCGGGTTCAAGTCTGGGCTCTGGCTGGGCCGCTCAAGTACATTCAAAGACTTGTCCCGAAGCCGCTCCTGTGTTGTCTTGGCTGTGTGCTTAGGGCCGATGTCCTGTTGGAAGGTGAACCTTCGCAACAGTCTGAGGTCCTGAGTGCTCTGGAGCAGGTTTTCATTAAGGATCTCTCTGTACTTTGCTCCATTCATCTTTCCCTCTATCCTGACTAGTCTCCCAGTCCCTGAAAAACATCCCCGCAGCTTGATGCTGCCACCACTATGCTTCACTGTAGGGATGGTTCCAGGTTTCCTCCAGACGTGACGCTTGGGGTTCAGGCCAGAAAGTTCAATCTTGGTTTCAACAGACCAGAGAATCTTGTTTCTCATGGTCTGAGAGTCTTTAGGTGCCTTTTGGCAAACTCCAAGCGGGCTGTCATGTGCCTTTTACTGAGGAGTGGCTTCCGTCTGGCCACTCTATCAGAAAAGCCTGATGGGTGGAGTGCTGCAGAGATGGATGTCCTTCTGGAAGTTTCTCCCATCTCCACAGAGGAACTCTGGAGCTCTGTCAGAGTGACCTTTGGGTTCTTGGTCACTTCCTTGACCTTCTCAGCTTGGCCAGGCGGCCAGCTCTAGGTAGAGTCTTGGTGGTTCCAAACTTCTTCCATTTAAGAATGAGGGAGGCCACTGTGTTCTTGGGGACCTTCAAAGCTGCATGTTTTGGTACCCTTCCCCTGATCTGTGCCTGGACACAATCCCGTCTCTGAGGTCTACGGACAATTCCTTCGACCTCATGGCTTGGTTTTTGCTCTGACATGCACTGTCGACTGTGGGACTTTATATAGACAGGTGTGTGCCTTTCCAAATCATGCCCAATCAATTGAATTTACCACAGGTGGACTCCAATCAAGTTGTAGAAACATCTCAATGATGATCAATGGAAACAGGATGCACCTGAGCTCAATTTCGAGTCTCATAGCAAAGGGTCTGAATAATATTGTAAACAAGGTTTTTCAGTTTTGTATTTCTAATACATTTTCAACAAAAAAAATGTGCCTGTTTTTTCTTTGTCATTATGGGGTATTGTGTGTAGATTATTATTATTATTTTTTTTATAAGGCTGTAATGTAACAAAATGTGGAAAATGTCAAGGGGTATGAATACTTTCCGAATGCACTGTAACTACAGTATCTTCAGCCTAGCATACACTCTTACAAATGCTTGGTTGTTTGGATGAACCAACTGCTGGGTTGCAGGCATTGGGTCACTTAGTTGGGTTGTTTTATTTAAAAAGAGCCAGGTTGGGTTTTTGATGCTGGCTTATTAAGATATGACCCAGCGGGACAGATCAGAAAACTGGAGGTGTGTCTTGGTAGGGGCGTGGCTTTTATGTTTGGCCACCCGTGAGAGTAAATGTCCTGTTCATTTCTTATGTTGTATTGTCATCACATGTTAAGGTTGAACACTGACAGTTTTGTAGCTTACAGAGGTGTATGAGTTCCTCAAGAGCCTATGCAAATCCTGATGTTGGAATAGCTACCACTTTAGTACTATATGTAATCAACAATGTTAATATTATATTAGAATATGTAATATGCAAGATTCAAGGATATTTGAAATTTGTAGTGTGCTGCACATAGAAGCATTGTACCTGTGTAGCGTATACTGAGACAATTTCACAACCTTATGGCTGATTAATGGCCTGCTGTTTCACAACCATTGGACTGTGTTGTTTGTTGTCGTTGATTTTTGGGGTTTATTTAAGCCAAATCATCCATAGCTTCTTAAATAAACCGTTTATGAGTGCCTTTACAAGCTAATAAGGTGAGGAATTTCCACCATTTAATGCTGAGGAGGGGCATGATTTCAGCACCCTGCAGTGTGTGTGTGTGTGTGTGTGTGTTGTATACTTACATAAGAAGTGTGATCATCAGAAACTCCATATCCTCTACAGGGAGGTTAATATTACCATCCTCTTTTTCCAGAGGGCTCTGATTGAGTACATGTGAGTTTGTATCTTGGTAGTACGCAGCAATTGAAACGAAGCATAGCCTATCAGTACATATTATGGGGAGTTAGGTGATCAAAATAATATCCATTCAACGTTGTCTAATGTTTTTCCTCTGCAGGGACAGAAAGGCCACCCTGGTCCCCCCGGTCAACCAGGAGATTCTGTGAGTATTCTGTTTTCTATTGTATGAGAAGGACATTTATCTTTCCTCTGTGATCATATCTTATCAATCATTTCTACTTAACAATACATAAACATATAGGGCAGCTTCAACAATGCAGTTACATAAAACTTAGCATAATGAATGACATCCTCATACGGTTGTACATTTTTCAGTGGTTATTCTAACAGCTGCCGTCTTTCCGTCTCTACTGGTGTTAATGTGTCTGTCTACCTGACTGGGTCTGAAGTTGAACCACTGCTGTTAGAGTGGAATACATCAGACAAAAGACTCTCCATCTGTTTACCCAACAAAGCTAAAGCTATGGCTCGGCTGTCAGAACACATTGCTCCGAGAAGGCCAAAACATAAATTCCTGAAAAGAGAGAAGAAAAGAGAGAGAGAGAGAGAGAGAGAGAGAGGGAGAGAGAGAGGGAGAGGGAGAGAGAGAGAGAGAGAGTGAGAGAGAGAGAGCGAGAGAGAGAGAGAGAGAGAGAGAGAGAGAGAGAGAGAGAGAGAGAGAAAAAAAACAAATTCTTCTAAAGGTTGGATGTTACACATGAACAGATTAGTACCTAAGGAATCTTGGCCAGAGAAATTTAGTTTCTGGCAGAGCTTAAAGTGGGCCAATTAGTCTGGACACCCTAAGGTCACTACTCCGCGGGATTCCTTAAAAAACTACAAATAGTGTTAAGTGTACTGAAGAATGTGCAATTTGTAGTGTACTATCAGTACAAAGAGCGTGGAGTTTTCACTGACCACATGGCCTGACCAGGGAAGAACATTGGGCTGGTTAAAGGGATACTTCAGGATTTTGGCAATGAGGCCCTTTATCTACTTCACCATAGTCAGATGAACTCGTGGATACCATTTCTATGTCTCTGTGTCCAGTATGAAGGAAGTTACAGGTAGTTTCGCGACCCAATGCTAACCAGCCTTAACGCAATGGCTGGGAAGTACAGTTGAAGTCGGAAGTTTACATATACTTAGGTTGGAGTCATTAAAACTTGTTTTTCAACCACTCCACAAATTTCTTGTTAACAAACTATAGTTTTGGCAAGTCGGTTAGGACATCTACTTTGTGCATGACACAAGTAATCTTTCCAACAATTGTTTACAGACAGATTATTTCACTTATAATTCACTGTATCACAATTCCAGTGGGTCAGAAGATTACATACACTACGTTGACGCCTGAACGCCTGAAGGTACCACGTTCATCTGTACAAACAATAGCACGCAAGCATAAACACCATGGGACCACGCAGCCGTCATACCGCTCAGGAAGAAGACGTGTTCTGTCTCTTAGAGATGAACGTACTTTGGTACAAATCAATCAAAGAACAACAGCATAGGACCTTGTGAAGATGCTGGAGGAAACAGGTACCAAAGTATCTATATCCACAGTAAAACGAGTCCTATATCGACATAACCTGAAAGGCCACTCAGTAAGGAAGAAGCCACTGCTCCAAAACTGCCATAAAAAAGCCAGACTACGGTTTGCAACTGCACATGGGGACAAAGATCGTACTTTTTGGAGAAATGTCCTCTGGTCTGATGAAACAAAAATAGAACTGTTTGGCCATAATGACCATCGTTATGTTTGGAGGAAAAAGGTGGAGTCTTGCAAGCCAAAGAGCACAATCCCAACCAAGAAGCACGGGGGTGGCAGCATCATGTTGTGGGGGTGCTTTGCTGCAGGAGGGACTGGTGCACTTCACAAAATAGATGGCATCATGAGGTGGGAAAATTATGTGGATATATTGAAGCAACATCTTAGGACATCAGTCAGGATGTTAAAGCTTGGTCGCAAATGGGTCTTCCAAATGGACAATGACCCCAAACACACTTGCAAGTAAAGTTGTGGCAAAATGGCTTAAGGACAACAAAGTCAAGGTAATGGAGTGGCCATCACAAAGCCCCGACCCCAGCCTATAGAAAATGTGTGGGCAGAACTGAAAAAGCGTGTGCAAGCAAGGAGGCCAACAAACCTGACTCAGTTACACCAGCTCTGTCAGGAGGAATGGGCCAAAATTCACCCAACTTATTGTGGGAGGCTTGTGGAAGGCTACCTGAAACGTTTGACCCAAGTTAAACAATTTAAAGGCAATGCTACCAAAAACTAATTGAGTGTATGTCAACTTCTGACCCACTGGGAATGTGATGAAAGAAATAAAAGCTGAAATAAATCTCTCTCTCTACTATTATTCTGACATTTCACATTCTTAAAATAAAGTGGTGATCCTAACTGACCTAAGACAGGGAATTTTTACTAGGATTAAATGTCAGGAATTGTGAAAAACTGCGTTTAAATGTATTTGGCTAAGGTGTATGTAAACTTCCGACTTCAACTGTATATGGGTATCTGCTTGCAACTACCTTTAACTTCCTTTATACTGGACATAGAGACAGAAAACCAAAGATATTTTAACTAAGCCAAGATAGACCACAGCCTGCCATTTCCAACGGGAACAAATGACTCATAGTGGGCAGAACAAGCAAGGAGGTGGGCAGAGCCAAGCACGAGCTAGTAAGATCCTATTGGTGCATTCTAGATGCATCTGCATATTTCCGTTAGGTCACGCCTACTCTGTGAAGTGCGCGTGTGCAATAACTCAATTCACTTTTGCACTCCTTCCTTTTTAAAACTTTTTCAATAGGTAGTCTACAAAACTTAGTCCACTCTGTTCATAACATATTCTAGTTATGGGAACAGAAAACTGTATTGAGATCAAATGTTTCACCAATGAGGAAATGTGCAAAATGTGCAGAATGTGCGGCCAAAATCCATATTGTTAAATTTTCTCTCACTGCCGGCCAGCGGGCTTCCTCTCACTACCATATTTGGCAGTGAATAGAAATGCCAAGAGGATGCTTCACATTTATACATCCGGTGAAATATCTCTCATTGTTTTATCTGTGATAAAAACTGATATCCAAAAATTCATCTGACTTTTAGGATGTAGATAATGGTTATTTGCCAAAATCCTGAAGTATCCCTTTAAAGGTTTTAACTTTGGCCCAGAGTTCTTAGAGCTGGGACAATTACCGAATAACAGTGTAACTGACAGTTATGGATGAAGACCGTCATGAAAATAAAATAACCGTCATAACCGTTAAAATACAGGATATACTGTAACATGGACTCTTAACAACGTGATGAAACTTTGTTGCTCCTTGCTGAAACAAGAAACTAGCAAACAGTCTTCAGTTGCCTAGGCAATTCCCCCCCACAATGCAGGAGCAGCACACATAGGGTGCATTCGTAAATTCCCTCTGGCTATCTACTCCGATTTCAGAGCACTCTCGTCTGAGTGTGAAGGAATTTATGAACGCGCAACATCTGTTGAATATGACCAGTGTCAGTAAATGTCGACAAAATAACGTAATTCAATTGTTGCCAGCAGGCCTCACGAGTGGTGCGGTGGTCTAAGGCACTGCATCGCAGTGCTAGCTGTGCCACTAGAGATTCTAGTTCAAGTCCAGGCTCTGTCGCAGCCGGCTGCGACCGGGAGACCCATGGGGCGGTGCACAATTGGCCAAGCGTTGTCCGGGTTAGGGGAGGGTTTGGCCGGCAGGGATGTTGTTGTCCAATCGTGCACTATCGGCTCCTGTGGCGGGCTGGGCGAAATGCACGCTGACACGGTTGCCAGGTGTACGGTGTTTTCTCTGACACGTTGGTGCGTCTGGCTACTGGGTTAAGCAGGCATTGTGTCAAGAAGCAGTGCGGCTTGGTTGGGTTTTGTTTCGGAGGACGCACGGCTCTCGACCTTCGCCTCTCCCGAGTCCGTATGGGAGTTGCAGCGATGGGACAAGACTGTAACTACCAATTGGATACCATGAAATTGGGGAGAAAAAGGGGTAGAATATATATATATATATCAACAGAAAAAAAATATAGATATATCAACAAAAAATTTTTGGGGCCAATAGCACAGCTACCAACTGCTCTAGATAACATAAAAGCAGCCTACTAGTAGCCCAGCTCTACTAGAAGGAGTAAAATGGTCAGAGTGAGGTGTCTCATTTGTGTCTGGAGGTAGCTAGCAAGCTAGCCAACTTTAGCCAGTTAGCTTGGGTGCTTGACTGCCATTGTGAGGTCAGAATGCTCAGATCAAACCTACTCCTCGGCCAGATCTTAACGCTCTGAATTTACAAACGGACAATCTGATAACGGTCTGAATTTACGAACTCCCAGAGTACACTCTGAGCGAAATTACAAACACACGCATAGAAATAGAATCAATAGAACAGGCTTGGAACCTCTAACCCTGGCAAGTTGACTGGTAAACTAATGGGTACACTTGCAATGGCTGCCTGGTATTGTGATGCAATAATGCCCATGGTAATGTAGAATGTTCATTCAAATGATGTTAACTGATGTGGCTCATGCAATGGAATGTATTTTTTGTTATGTCGAATTGAGTTGAATTAACAAATCAGAGCACATATTGATGGAAACACTTCCTGATTTTACTTCCTGATTTTACTTCCTGCTTTGCTTCTATGTGTACACTTGCAATGGCCACCATTCCACCCATTATGATATCATTGACTTGAGTGGGGACGCCCATTCTGTTTCTATTGATGATATTTTTGGCAATTTTTTGCCTATACTGTAGATAGTGCCAATATCAGCAATGGTTCTGCTGCCTTCCAAATGCACTGCTGACCACACTAAGGCTCTTTATCAAGTGCCTAATTCCTCTTTCTCCATTATTCTCTTCCTATACTACACAGATTCAATTCAAAGCCAGGGAAACTGGAATTTGGAATGACACAGCTAATGTGGCATGAAACAGCTATTCGTCTCACTCCGTGTCTTCTGTCTCACTCACTCCTTATTTTCTCTCTTTCTGCAGGGTGAGCGAGGAACACACGGAAGCCCAGGGGCCAAAGGTTATCCTGGCAGGCAGGTGCAGTAAATCTAGTGTTGCAGTGCTGGTTAAGGGTCCACACACACCATACCGTACTTTTACAGAAAGGCTAAGCAGGGCGACACACACCAAACACACTCAGCCCATTTCAGTGAGTGGTTAGAGAGTGGTACTGGGATTGGGATTGGGAATGGAAACAGTACAACCTGTTGAGACTTTTGTAGGTGATTGAAATAAAGAGAGTCTTTGGAAGAGTGACACACAAGTGTAAGACTGTCAAGAGCACCTGTGTCAGGATTAGGGTTGCACATTTTTGGTTGCTTATTGGTGCCCCTGGACTAAAATAAAGTGCCAAAGGCTTTTACTTAGTAAGCTATACCTTTACTGAAAAAGTAATGTAACTGCAATTAAACTGTGATTAATGTAAGCTGCTCTCTCAATGCAAATACATTTTCGTCAGTCTTTAGGAGCTGACACTGTGAGTGTCACTGTGAGTGTGTAACTGTGACACTTTTGGGAAAATCATTTGAATACATTTGATAAAGTCCCTCATGAGTAGTATGTGGGTTTCTCTGCACTGTAAAACATGCTTCCTCCCTACTCTCCAGAACGCACATTTGTAAAGCCGCCGACATAAACTCGCAGCTGGGAAATAGCTCTCAGCTCGGCTTGTTACACAATGTTTATAATAGCTTAGAGTTCAGGCCTGGGTCTTTGTTCCTTTGGTGCTCTAACTCTTGTCACTGTTGTAACTCCCCAGATAGACACACACTTCACACACGGGCGGGCACTCACACACACGCACACACTCGCACACGCTGTTGTAACTCCCTAGCTAGATACACACTCCAGACTGATGGATTAGGTTTTAGCACCCCCTTCCATCTGTAGACTGTGAATCACTGGACCACTTGGTCTCCTTTAGGAGTTGAGACAGTCTAAATAGAGTCCATGTTCATTAAGGTCTGCTCATCTTCAAGATTACATAATGGAGACTATCACTCCACTGATCTGCATGCCGGTAAACACATCTGGGAAATATTCAGCCAACACCAATTATTGTCAATCAGTTATTATGGTGAAAGCACTAATCACAATTTGAGTCCAATCCACTTACACTTTCATCTGTACATTTAAAGTGTTGTATGCATTAGGGAATGCATTATCTAAATGTATTTCTAATGTCATTTTGTATGCTTTTTTCTGTAGGGTTTACCTGGACCTGTTGGAATTATGGGGCCTAAAGGGGTCCGGGTGAGTGATCTACAAATGTTCATTAACAAAGTAATATCTCTGTACTGTACTGTAAATGGTTAATCCTTTTTTCAAGATATGTCTTGTGTGCTGTTTGTTCTGTTTAAGTATTTTAGTGCAATCCATCTGATATGTTATATCTTTGTAATAATAGAAGGATATATACAGGATGAACCTACTTACTAAATGAGCCCTGTTTGTTTAGATTTTTTATCATGTTCTGTTTACTTACAGTATAAATACACTGCCAATACAGTCATCACTAGAAGATGTTGACTTCTCTCAATGGCTAAAGAGCATCACTGTCAGCCAAAGTGCCTGCATGCTCAACATATCCATGTAACAGATTGACAGCAGACCTGGGTTTAAGTATTCATTGTTTTCTTCTAAATAATCTAGCTACACTTCATTGAGCCCCAAAAGTGCAAAACCCATCCATCTGATACCCTAGACAGGCTGGGTCGTGGGTTCGATTCCCGGTGGTGTCACCCATATGTAAAATGTTTGCACGCATGACTGTAAGTGGCTTTGGATAAAAGCGTCTGTGCTAAATGGCATATATTATTAAATGCTCAAAGTATTTGAACGAAAACAAATACTATTTGAACCAAGGTCAGATTCACAGTAAGGTGTATACAGACAAAGATAAAAGCCGTACAGTCAATTCCTCTGTTTTTACAGTAAAGTACACCCCACTCTGAAGATTACTTTGTTCCAGAGGTCTCTTGCCAATTGCTGTGTTAAATGAACTGTGAAAAGCATGTTATATGAATCAACAGAACCAGAGTGGTCACATAAAAATAGACATTATTTAAACGCCATTTGTCCAAGACGGCCCTGTTAACTCACCACCCAGCTAGCACATAACGTTCTTAGAGCTTGGTGAGAGCCCAGTTGTCCTATGGTTATTTTGCATACAATCTTCCCAGAACTTTCTGGACATGGTGAAGGATAGTTGCTTGGCTTTGTAACATTATTAACACATTTAAGGAACTTGACAAAAAAAACGTTATTTTCTTGTTATTTCATTACTTTAACAGAACGTTTCCGAAAAGTTCAAACATGTTTACATTTAATTTCAATGTTGGTAATGTTCTAGGAATGTTTTCCAACTAGTTTGTCATTGGGAATTCTCGCTAATAGTTCAGTGTTAAGAAACAACGTTCTTCTGTGGGAATTTCAGTACTTAAGCATAACGTTTCCTACTGGTTTCTTCATGGTTCTATTTAAAGTCATGTTCTCAAATAGTTCCAAGAACATTAAGCAACAACATTCTTCTTTGGGCATTTCAGTACTTCAGCATAACATTTCCTACGGGTTTCCTCATGGTTCTGATTAAAGTAATGTTCTTAAATTGTTCCGAGAATTTTAAGAAACAACATTCTTCTGTGGGAATTTCAGTACAACGACAGAACTAGCGAATGGTGTTTCCTCCATCACATTAGTGCAGCTGGCTTCCGGGTTAAGCGGGCGGGTGTTAAGAAGCGCAGTTTTGCGGGTCATGTTTCGGAGGACGCATGATTCGACCTTCGCCTCTCCCGAACCCGTTGGGGAGTTACAGCGATGAGATGAGATCGTAATTGGATATCACGAAATGGGGCTAAAATACCAAAAATGTACTAAAATTAACAGCTTTGTATGCATAATTTTTTTGGGGCATGCTAGCTCTATCCTGGTGGCGCAGTGGATAAATTCCATGGAATGAGAAAAGATGATCATAGGTTCAAATCTCACTGATGCTGTGCCACAATAAAAAAATACATGACTAATGCCTAAGGAAATGAATATCCATCTGTGCTTCCAAAATGTTAACCCAAAATAAACTAGTAGGGTTATTAAAAGTCTTAATTAAACACCTAAAGATAACCTATAACTTCCCTTCTCAGAGCATTAATAAAACATCCCAGAGTAAAATGCCCTCAGAACCTCCATGTAACTTAACTCTTTAATTTCTTCCAGAACAGCCAACATTTTCAATTCTGTTCTCACTTTTTTCACTTCTGTTTAAAAACGTTCAGTTTCCCGGTCAGAAAATGGCTTCATTCCCACAACCAATGTGAAATCAAAAACATATCCCACAACTTCCAAGGAACCAAATGTGCTAGCTGGGTATGATTACAATTGCAATTTTCTGTTATGATGTTGTGGTGATGTTGGTATAACAAGAAATGTAAAGCAATTAGCAAGAAAATACTTTCTGTTGAATACTGTCTTGAATCACTTGTTGCCGAATGTCAATTGTTGCTGCTGGTGTTGTTGTTGTTGCTTGTATAGCTGATCTGAATCTCAACATGGTCCAGTTCATGTATTTTTTCCCTTTAACATTTGTATCACCCGTTGTTCTTCAGTTCCCCTGTGCCTCCCCCTGCTCTCCCCCTCTCTCTCCTCCCTCTCCTCCTTCCATTCCTCCATCTCTCTCACCCTCCATCCCTGAGCAGCCCCCTTGGCCCGGACTCATCAGAGATCCCTGACGTGAGGGTATGTGCCCTTGGACTACATCGTGGAAGGCAGCACCATGCAGTCCATGGGCATATACACTTGCCTCAAGGCTTGGTTCTTCATGAAAAGCCACCTGCCTGGAGCCAACAGAAGATCCCAAAAATGACTAAAGCAACAATGATGGGATGATACCAAAGAAGAGATGTATAGCACTTCATTCTAATGTATATTTTCTTTGTTCCTCATCCCTAATCCCTTTCAAACCCTTTCATCCTATCCCTTTCTTCACTTCTTTCCTATGCTCTAACTTTTCACCCCTTTCCCTTCACCCCCCTCCTCCTCTCGCCCCAATTCCACAACTCTCTTTCCAGGGTTTCATAGGAATCGCGGGGCTTTTTGGCCTTCCTGGACCTGATGGTGAGAGAGTAAGTAGTCCAGAATAACTCTTAATTCAGTACTCAAAATAGGAATATGACAAAGATACTAAAAGCATTACATTCCAAGAAAATTATGATTTCTACCTCTTGTAACTACTACTACTACTACTACTACTACTACTTCATGCATTAGCAAGGCAAACAACACCCTACTGTACATGTCTTAGTCATATGGGGGGAAATGCACAATAGCTGAAACCCCTCCTATGGGCATTAGTTGTCAGTCACGATTGTCAGGTCTGACTCTTAGTGAGTTTAAACGTTTGTGAAATAAAGGTGCTTACACTCGATGAAATGCTACCAGTAGGCACGCTCCACCAAACCACCAAGAGATGACTGGAGTAGCCCTAGGCCCTTCTCACAATATTTGCACAGGATCAAGCTCTGGTGGAATTCCAGCCATCCCTTCTGTTTGGGATAATAGTCAGGAGCTAATACTAAGGAGCTGGAGCAAGAGCTGCTTCGGATTAGCCTGACCAGAACTCATAGACTCATATTCCCAGAAGGACTCAGGCCAGTGGTGCAAAATTGTAGTCTATAGTAGAGAGAGTCTCTTTGGACATGTTTGATATTTGTATTGGTTTTAGTAGGCTACGTTTAAGAACCATTCATAATCTACTTGTAAAAGAAATATGAAATATTATTTACATTTTGTCTCCTCTTCTTGGTCTTTCTTCTCTTCTACCTTTCATCTTCTTCCTTCTTTCTTTCCTTCCTTCCTTCCTTCCTTCCTTCCTTCCTTCCTTCCTTCCTTCCTTCCTTCCTTCTTTCATCCCTATTTTTCTCTACCTCCTTAGGGTATTCCTGGTGTTCGTGGAAAGAAGGGCAAGATGGGTAGGCCGGTAAAGTTTTCTCTCAAAATACCTTTTTATAACAATTCCAATACTTTGAAATCAACTGTTATTTTTTCCATTTTCTGATACCTAGAAGTTGTAGGTCTAGGGTAATTTAGTGGGCATGGCATGTCTCTTATTCACAGGAAGTCTTGAGTGTGTATGGAGCCCCCTTGTCTTTAGCCATACATCTGTGATTTATGTTGTGGTAACCTCCACACAACCAGAGGGGAAGATTTGTCTTTTCACTCTGGAGATGGCTGGCTACCCCTTGAGTCATAAGTCTGTATATTTCCATAGTCTATTCAGTATATAATTAGTAAATATAGGATGAGAGTTGGAAGGAGTACAGCTATGGCACCAATTGACACTATTGCCAAATATCCCAGTGATTATACACTGAACAAAAATATAAACGCAACATGTAAAGTGTTGGCCCCTTATTTAATGAGCTGAAATTAAAGATCCCACAAATTTTCTATACTCACAAAAGCCTATTTCTCTCAGATTTTGTGCACAAATTTGTTTACATCCCTGTTAGTGAACATTTCTCCTTTGCCAAGATAATCCATCCACCTGACAGGTGTGGCATATCAAGAAGCTGATTGAACAGCATGATCATTACACATGTGTACCTTGTGCTGGGGACAATAAAAGGTCACTCTAAAATGTGCAGTTTTGTCACGCAACACAATGCCTCAGATGTTTTGAGGGAGCGTACAATTGGCATGCTGACTGCAGGAATATCCACTAGAGATTAATGCTGAATGTTTAATGTTAATTTCTCTACACTAAGCCGCCTCCGAACGTTGTTTTAGAGAATTTGGCAGTACGTCCAACCGGCCTCACAACCGCAGACCATGTGTAACCACATCAGCACAGGACCTCCACATCTGGCTTCTTCACCTGCGGGATCAGCTGAGACCAGCCATCCGGACAGCTGATGAAACTGTGGGTTTCCACAACCAAAGAATTTCTGCAGAAACTGTCTCAGGGAAGCTCATCTGCTTGCTCGTCGTCCTCACCAGAGTCTTGACCTGACTTCAGTTTGACGTCGTAACTGACTTCAGTGGGCAAATGCAAACCTTCAATGGCCACTGGCATGCTGGAGAAGTGTGCTCTTCACGGATAAATCCCGGTTTCAACTGTACCGTGCAGAAGGCAGACATCGTGCATGGCGTCAAGTGGGCAAGCGGTTTGCTGATGTCAATGTTGTGAACAGAGTGACCCATGATATTGTTATGGTATGGGCAGGCATAAGCTACAGACAACAAACACAATTGCATTTTATTGCTGAAAATATGAATGCACAGAGGTACCTTGACGAGATCCTGAGGCCCATTGTCATGACATTCATCCGCCACCATCACGTCATGTTTCAGCATGATAATGCACTGCCCCATATCGCAAGTATCTGTACACAATTCCTGGAAGCTGAAAATGTCCCAGTTCTTCCATGGCCTGCTACTCACCTGACATGTCACCATTGAGCATGTTTGGGATGCTCTGGATCAACGTGTACGACAGCGTGTTCCAGTTCCCGCCAAGATCCAGCAACTTCGCACAGCCATTGAAGAGGAGTGGGACAACATTCCACAGGCCACAATCAACAGCCTGATCAACTCTATGCGAAGGAGATGTGTCACACTTCATGAAGCAAATGGTGGTCACACCAGATACTGACTGGTTTTCTGATCCATGCCCCTACTTTTTTTTAAGGTATCTGTGACCAATAGATGCATATCTGTATTCCCAGTCATGTGAAATGTATAGTTTAGGGCCTAATTAATTGATTTAAATTGACTGACTTCCTTATATGAACTGTAGCTCAGTAAAATCTTAGAAATTGTTGCATGTTGTGTTTATATTTTTGTTCAGTGTATATTATTACATATGATTAACACCAAGTTCTACTTATTTATTTAATCATTTCATGTTGAACATTGATATCATTGAGATCTGAATGGCATTCATTCAAAGGGTAGTTCACAGAGCTTATCTGTGTTTTGTATTTTGTTCATCTAAAGACTATTACAAAGTCCATTACATTGGAGCAATGTGCAATTTGGTGAAGGAACTTTTGGTTTTGAAATTCCAGAGCAGCTAGCCACAGACCAGGGAAGTATATTCATTGGCGCCTGCATGGGAATTTTCAATTCTCCCATAAACATATTGAGTTGTGCTTACATGGAAAATCCTGATGTTCCCAATGACTTATGTAATAGAGATATTTTTCCAAGCATAGCTTTACAATCGTACATGATGAAGTGGTTTATTAAGCTGATGATGGTCATTGAACAAGAATTAAAGCTGGCACAGAACAGCAATAGATGTTGAGGAGAGTGCTGCTTCAGCATTTTATGATGGCATCTCTGTGTGTTTGTCTCTGTGTTGCCATACCAGCCTTTCTCCTTCTCCTTCTCATCTTCAGTAGCTAATTTTGCCTCTTTACATTCAGTCCTTTGAACATCTTTTCACAGTAACTAGCGGAAGTTCAGTGGCACTTGCATATGACAGTTAATCAAATGTGGAATCAGATGCATTACCTTGCAGCAGAGGTCAAACTACCTACAATCTTTCAAGTAACATTTTTGAGTTAAAAAACAGTGCAAGAGCTGAGGAGGAGCCATATGTTTTTTATTTAAACCAGTACACTCGTAGAAAAGTTCCAAACGATTCTTTGGCTGTCTCCATAAGAGAACGCTTTTTAGTTCCAGGTAGAACCCTTTTTGGTTACAGGGAGAACCCTCTGTGGAAAGGATTTTACATGTAACCCAAAAGGGTTCTACCTGGTACCAAAAAAGGTTCTTTAAAGGGTTATCCGATGGGGAAAGCTAAAGAACCCTTTTAAGCTCTTGATAGCAACTTTTTTTTAAGAGTGCACTATTGGAGTTTTGGAGAGAAGTGCTGTTTTCCACATTTTCAATGGCATCCCATCGCAGCAATTACAAACGTATTACTTTCCCCCAGATCTTTGACTAATGCTTTACTCAAGATTGCCTGTCACAGAAACATCTAGACTATATATCTGAATAATATCTCATCCAATAGAACTGCCTGTAAGATCTCCATAGCTTCATCTAATGTTACATTTTCCATCCCACTCTGTGGGGCTAGAAGACCTCTACTAATAGTGCCATTCATCATACAGACAGTATATAGACTAACTTGTCTCCTGTGGTGGAGAAAGGTGAACACTGAAGCTGAAGCAGTAGCAGGTTGTTGTTGACCTTGGCAACGGGACAAGCAGCACACGTTGAGCGTGTGGCCTAGCAGAACCCTCAGCCTCCCAGAGCCTTAGTCTAGCCTATCGGAGCATCACAGCTCTTGTTCTCTGATTCTATAATGGAACAGTTGGAGCCAGGAGGAGGAAAGGGAAGAGCCCAGTCAGCAGATCCAGAGCCAGGCCAGTCAGTCCCCAGGCTGGTTAGGGCTCCTGCCAGCGAGGCTCAGCGCAGCATGGAGCCCTCCCAAACACTCAGCCATGGAATTTCATGCCACCGCATGCAGTCTAATAGGAATGAAGAGACAGAGGAGCTTGTTTGTAGGGTGCAGCTTGAATTGCTGCTTGCTTGGGGTTTTATTCTGCGAACGTCTATGAAGGGGATGTAGTTTGTTAACTGAGTGCTGACTTTGGGTTTGGTTCATTTTTGGCACATACAAAACTGCAGTGTGGAGAAACATGGGTCTAGTGGTGATAACAATTTGTGTTTTGAGAATGTGAATGTATACTGAACAAAAATATAAATGAAACATGCAACAATTTTAAGGATTTTACTGAGCTACAGTTCATATAAGGAAATCAGTCAAGTGAATTAGGCCCTAATCTATGGATTTCACATGACTGGGAATACAGATACGCATCTGTTGGTCACAAATACCTTTAAAAAAAGGTAGGGGTGTGGATCAGAAAACCAGTCAGTATCTGATGTGATCATCATTTGCCTCATGCAGCGCAACACATCTCCTTCACATAGAGTTGATCAGGCTGTTGATTGTGGCCTGTGGAATGTTGTCCCACTCCTCTTCAATGGCTGTGCAAAGTTGCTAGATATTGGCGGGAACTGGAACACACTGTCGTACATGTCGATTCAGAGCATCCCAAACAAACTCAATGGTGACATGTCTGGTGAGTATGCAGGCCATGGAAGAGCTGGGACATTTTCAGCTTCCAGGAATTGTGTACAGATCCTTGAGACATGGGGCTGTGCATTATCATGCTGAAACATGAGGTGATCGCGGCGGATGAATGGCACGACAATGGGCCTCAGGATCTCGTCACGATATCTCTGTGCATTCAAATTGCCATTGATAAAATGCAATTGTGTTAGTGTCCATAGCTTATGCCTGCCAGTAACTCCACTGCAATCATGGGGCACTCTGTTCACAAAGTCGACATCAGCAAACCACTTGCCCACACAACGCCATACACGTGGTCTGAGGTTGTGAGGCCAGTTGGACGTACTGCCAAACTCTCTAAAACGACATTGGAGGTGGCTTATGGTAGAGAAATGAACATTTCATTATCTGCCAACAGCTCTGCTGGACAATTGCATGCTCCCTCAAAACTTGAGACATCTGTGGCATTGTGTTTGTGTGACAAAACTGCATTTTTAGAGTGGCCTTTTATTGTCCCCATCACAAGATGCACCTGTGTAATTATCATGCTGTTTAATCAGCTTCTTTATATGCCACACCTGTCAGGTGGATGGATTTTCTTGGGAAAGAAGAAATGCTCACTCACAGAAATGGAAACAAATTTGTGCACAAAATTTGAGAGAAATAATCTTTTTGTGCGTATGGAAATATCGGGGTCTTTTATTTCAGCTCATGAAACATGGGACCAACACTTTACATGCTGTGTTCATATTTTTGTTCAGTGTATTTTGTCAATATGTGTCACGTCCTGACCATAGTAAGATGTGATTTTCTATGGTAGAGTAGGTCAGGGTGTGACAGGGGGTGTTTTGTCATTTTCAGTTATTTGTGTATTGCAAAGTTTCACGGATTTAATCAAATGTGGAACTACAACCACACTGCACTTTGGTCCGCTCCTTTCGACAGCCGTGACAATATGTACAGTAACTAAACAGTGGGAAATGTGTTAATCATACATTAACAAACACCCACTACGAGTATAATTATGATCATCATTACGGTGTTTTTATCTGCTGCTGTGTTGAACTGAATGTTAAGCAACATAAAACACAATAGTGCACTTTATGGAATACTGTAGCTTTGTGGATAATAGCCACACCAATGTGATTAATACTTTGAAACCTAATATTCCAAGAACATTTTCTCACGGTCAACTCTGGGTTTGGGAAAATAATGGTATGTAATGGTTGGCCATGTCAATTATGGTCTAGTACATTCTATTTCTATTACTGCTATTTGGTTGCCTGCTGCATTGCGGACTGTTGTGTTTCTATGTTTCTTCCATAGTGTGTAACAGCTCTGTGCTTCCCCTGTACTAAACAGAGTGATAACATGTCTGTTCTCTCCCCTCTCTGTGTTTGTCTACTCAGGGGTTTCCCGGGGACTTTGGCGAGCGGGGACCACCAGGACCAGACGGAAACCCAGTAAGTGAAACAGCAGGTTTCTGTCCCCTTGAACACCCTTGTCCATCACTCCAGGCCTGGGTTCAAATAACAGCCTATATTGTTTCTTTCAAATACTTAAGCTGCGCTTCATAGAGTCTGCCTGGCACAATGGACCAACTGGAATAGTCCCAAAAGTTAAATGACTGCCCATCTGGCACTTCAGGCAGGCTCAATCAAAGAGAAAACAAATGCTATTTTAGGTTCAGCATGTCTTTTTGAAGGTTTCTCTTGTTGTTTTTATAAAGTCATAGGTCTACTTGATTTAATATCTTTGTTTGGATTCAATGATTAGCAAAACAACAGAAACTATCTATTTACAGAATTTGAATGACTGATTTACATAATTTCAGTACAGCAGTTAATAGTACTTGATCACTTCATGAGTGCACTGAAGTAGTGAAACTGCACACCATGGCTGTTTGCTTCCAGGCAGTCCTTAACTCAACACATGCACACACACACACACACACACACACACACACACACACACACACACACACACACACACACACACACACACACAAAATGTGTATGGTGAAAGACATGCTAAACATAAGTCACACTTGATGAATTGAAAATATGCAGACCTCGCACTGCATTTGATCTTACTTGTTTCTTTCTGAAAGTAAGACCTGAAGATTCTCTACTCCTGAGTCCTGAGCAGATAATGATTCCAGTCTGAGACTTTGTTACATAATTAGTTATTAAATGTTACCGTTAGTTACATAGTTATATGCCACAAGCCATTCACTGTTTGGTCTTTGATCATTTATACCACAGCCCTCCACACCATGAAGAAGCTCTGGACTTTTTACATGTTTACATGTTTTATTTCACCTTTATTTAACCAGGTAGGCCAGTTGAGAACAAGTTCTCATTTACAACTGCGACCTGGCCAAGATAAAGCAAAGCAGTGTGACAAAAACAACAACACAGAGTTACACATGGGATAAACAAACGTACAGTCAAAAACACAATAGAAAATCGATGTACAGTGTGTGCAAATGTAGTAAAGTTAGGGAGGTAAGGCAATAAATAAGCCATAGTGGCAAAATAATTACAATTTAGCATTAACACTGGAGTGATAGATGTGCAGATGATGATGTGTTGAGATACTGGGGTGCAAAGAGCAAAATATAATAATAATAATATGGGGTAGTTGGGTGTGCTATTTACAGATGGGCTGTGTACAGGTACAGTGATCGGTAAGCTGCTCTGACAGCTGATGTTTAAAGTTAGTGAGGGAGATATAAGTCTCCAGCTTAAGTGATTTTTGCAATTTGTTCCAGTCATTGGCAGCAGAGAACTGGAAGGAAAGGCGGCCAAACGAGGTGTTGGCTTTGGGGATGACCAGTGAAATATACCTGCTGGAGCGTTTGCTACGGGTGGGTGTTGCTATGGAGACCAGCGAGCTGAGATAAGGCGGGGCTTTACCTAGCAAAGACTTATAGATGACCTGGACCCAGTGGGTTTGGCAACGAATATGTAGCGAGGGCCAGCCCACGAGAGCATACAGGTCACAGTGGTGGGTAGTATATGGGGCTTTGGTGACAAAACGGATGGCACTGTGATAGACTACATCCAATTTGCTGAGTAGAGTGTTGGAGGCTATTTTGTAAATGACATCGTCAAAGTCGAGGATCGGTAGGATAGTCAGTTTTACGAGGGTATGTTTAGCAGCATGAGTGAAGGAGTCTTTGTTGCGAAATTGGAAGCCGATTCTAGATTTAATTTGGATTGGAGATGCTTAATGTGAGTCTGGAAGGAGAGTTTACAGTCTAACCAGACACTTAGGTATTTGTAGTTGTCCACATATTCTAAGTCAGAACCGTCCAGAGTAGTGATGCTAGGCGGGCGGGCAGGTTCTGGGCAGCAATCGGTTTTACTAGTATTTAAGAGCAGTTGGAGGCCACGGAAGGAGTGTTGAATGGCATTGAAGCTCGTCTGGAGGGTTGTTAACACAGTGTCCAAGGAAGGGCCAGATGTATACAGAATGGTGTCGTCTGCGTAGAGATGGATCAGAGAATCACCAGCCGCAAGAGCAACATCATTGATATATACATAGAAAAGAGTAGGCCCGAGAATTGAACCCTGTGGCACCCCCATAGAGACTGCCAGAGGTCCGGACAACAGGCCCTCCGATTTGACACACTGAACTCTATCTGAGAAGTAGTTGGTTAACCAGGTGAGGCAGTCATTTGAGAAACCAAGGCTATTGAGTCTGCCGATAAGAATGTGGTGATTGACAGTCGAAAGCCTTGGCCAGGTCGATGAAAACGGCTGCACAGTACTGTCTTTTATCTATGGCAGTTATGATATCATTTAGGACCTTGAGCGTGGCTGAGGTGCACCCATGACCAGCTCGGAAACCAGATTGCATAGTAGAGAAGGTACGGTGCGACTCGAAATGGTCGGTGATCTGTTTGTTAACTTGGCTTTCTGTGGACTCAGTGATATCTGGAGAAGGTGTGAACTATAACCTGGCGTGTTCATTGCACATTCATACGTATGCTCATTCATTGACATGCTTAGAGACATAGAGTACCTGGTAACACTACATTTTAAGGGGTCCTTATTACAATGTAATAACATGCGTAATTACACTGTAACAAGTATTGTAGTTAATCATAATAATTCATAGTTACACTATAAAAACAGCATATAACTTGTGATTGTTACAGTCTGTAATTACAGAGGTGTACAACAAATGCGTGTTACCATGCTTTTTACATGTAGGCAAGTTTCCACTAAATTCACCAATTTAGTGTTTTGTTTCTTCTCGACAGCATCCGATTCAGTAACGACTTTCACAAGCTTGTAATCTCTTGTGGACAGTTGCACTGTGTGTCCAAGATTAGAAAGGTTGAAGGCTCACTAGGCTCTAATTACCAACCTGTAAATGTACACTCTTTAAAATCTCCACATTGTTGCTAGGAAATTAACACCAAAAGTGTATAATCTGGGTTAACTTGGTTGAATTTACAAAAACAGATCAGATATACGTCAACCTCTCTGACTGGGGTCTACCATATGGGTGTCATCCCAGATTATACATTTAAAAATGACTTATAATTAATGTATATGTTTCCCATTATGACATCCTGAGTCTCCTTTACCATCCAAGTGGGAAGATAAACCCACTAGTACACCACAGAGTACTATCTGGATAAGTGAAATGTAATTACTAGTTGTTACACTTAATTTTAACGAGCTAAATCCTGTGTATCTTGAGGGGCACTTAAGTGATAATGCCAGAGAAGCCAATGTTTGGAGGATATATTGTCCGTCAAGGGCCGGCAAACCGTGCCAAAATGTCCACCATACACCGGCTTCGAGGGCATTATTACTTTTATGTAACAGGTTACATATTCACAAACGGTTCCACTTTGGTTGCAACCCTTTTTGGGGCTATATATGGTTATTTTATAGAACCTTTATGCAGAATGCTTCTATAAAGAACGAAAAGAGCTGTGTGCAAACCACACACTGTCATAGGCGTCGTAAGGATTGGACCAAGGCGCAGCAGGTATAGTGCTCATCTTCTTAATTTATTTAAAGATAACACTTAAACAAAATAAACGAAACGACGAAACAGTTCCGTAAGGCAACACAGGCTACACAGGAAACAACCACCCACAAAACACAAGTGAAACAAACACAACTAAATATGGCCTCCAATTAGAGACAGCGACAACCAGCTGCCTCTAATTGGAGGTCATTGCCAAAAACCCAACATAGAAATAGAAAACTAGATTTAAACATAGAAATAGAAAACATAGAACCTAAACCAAAAACACTAAAACACACAAAACAAACACCCCCTGCCACGCCCTGACCAAACTACAATGACAAATAACCCCTTTTACTGGTCAGGACGTGACACACACCCACATATTTGAATAAGCCGCCTCCCCTACATTTCAATTATCATTAAAACAGTAAAGAACCCTTTTGTGACCTGTGAAGAACCATTGATGTAAAGGCCAGGAAATCGACAACGATCTGTCTTCATCTGTTTCTTTCTGGACTCTGAGACCTTATGGAAATCTGTGGTGGAGAAAAATAATGTATGACAATTTAGCAAATACACAACAATTAGCCTACTAGCTAGCTATAATCAGAGACGGTATAGAATCCTTCCTCCAATGTGTCTGCTATCATTATTATCATGATTTCTATCATTTAGGGTTTAGGCCTATTGCTAGGCCTAGCTACCTAGTTGTTATGGTACACAGCTAGCATTATACTAATAATGGTGCTTGCTAACATTAATAAACTAGCTAGCGTTTACATCGAAAAGGAACTACTCATAGGTGAGTTACCACAAGTATACAAAAAGCAAAAAAATTGCATGGAAAACCTACCTACTCTCTCCTGTGTGTACGTTTTTGTCTCTACCACACTTTGTTTATTTCGCAGCAATCTCTTATGTCTGGATTTGCACATTACCTTCTTATTGATCCCGATTCTTTGCACACTGTCACTAGGAGTCAGTGTAAACACAAATTGTGGGCATGTTCGAGGTTGTTGATATTTCGAGCACATTGCGCAGATGGGCAGATCTTGACGTGATTCCTTAAACTAACTTCCCAGTGAAAATCTCACTTTTAAAAGTTCTTATTCTGTTAACTCATATCCAAATAATGTTGTTGACTAGTCCTATACAGATGTCGGATCTTAACTTGATCACTCTTTTTTCGCTGAGAATTTGCGTGATCCATCAGGAAATTCAGATCAGCCTCGTGAGTGGCTGAAAATGAGCAGTTCTCTTTCTCTCCATGTGTGGGCAGTCATGTCATTGGGATCAGGGCTTGCTATCAAAATAATGTTCTCTCTCGCTCGCTCAAATACTAGGCCTAGGTCCTATTACTGCAACATTCAAATGTACAAACATTTATCTGAAATGCAGCCATACACATCAACAACCATCATTTTATATATCTTAATAACACAAGATAGATATTGGTCTCCATTAGGCTATGACATAAGTTGAGATGACAATACCAACCAGAGGGTGAACATATCTTGAAAGACTTGCAAGCAGGACACCGTCATCATCTTTTAGGGAGTGATAATGAGGTGACCAATAATGGTTGCACTTGAGATCAGCTGTGCGGGTGAATTTAGCGCGTATTGATGGTTTAACGAGACATTAGCTGGCGATAATAAGGATGCTTCCTTTTGAGGCAGGATTTCTAGGCAGGACGTCAAAATTGGCATGTCCCAATCCGATGTATCCTTAGTCGGGGAAGCTATCCCATAACACTTAGCGGTGCAGTGAAAAAAAATATTATAATAATCATAATTAATGTTATATAATTAATGTTATATAACATATTTCTGAAGAATAAGTAATAACTTTGCAAAATGTAGGTATAACTTTTATTTATTCATCAAATTATGTTAAAATGTTCAACAAATGATTGTCATATGAATTTTTCATTCAACTGTTGAGTGACTGTAATCACATTTTACTCCATTGCATTGGCGAGTGGCGCAGCAGTCTAAGGCACTGCATCAAGTGACGAGGTGTCACTGCAGTCCCTGGTTCAAATCCAGGCTGCATCACATCCGGCCGGGATTGGGAGTCCCATAGGGCGGCGCACAATTGGCCCAGTGTCGTCTGGGTTTGGCCAGAGTAGGCCATCATTGTAAAATAAGAATTTGTTCTTGCCTGACTTGCCTAGTTAAATAAGGTTAAATAAAATAAAAAATTGGGGCTTGGGCATCCAGTGACTACAGTTCATCTGTCTAATCTCCGGCAAGGAGAGAGAAAGGTATCAATAATATGACAATACTGTATTCATTTCATTGAATATATATTCCTGTTTGATATGCATTTATATACTTATGTTATCCTTTATCACATGCCAGTATTTGTTTTATAGCCAATGCATTTAGCTTACATTAGGATAAAGTAGCCTAGGCCTAATCTATTTAGATTGCATCATATCACCTTTCAATATTAGTTTTCAATGAATATACAACCATGTTATCTTGAACATTGGTGTCATTTAATAATATGCTCGGTTGTGATAGTTGTATGAATTAATCACAAAGCAAGCCTACACATTAGAAATAAAATAAAAATATGAACAGCTCTAATGCAATATTAGCTTTACATTGAAACACCACTATTCTGGCTATTAATCATTCTTAAACAGTCAGTAAAATCTCAAAAAATTGTAGCCTGTATGATACCTGTCATGTTCAAAATGAAGGAGCAGCTGACCAAGCAATATACCTTATTACATAGGATAATTATTCTGGTCGGTGTCAACTGCATTCGTTAATAGGTACTGAGGAGATTGATTCTGTTACTTGTTATTCGTGTTAGATACAGTGGCAAGAAAAAGTATGTGAACCCTTTGGAATTACCTGCATTTCTGCATAGATTTGACATAAAATTTTATTTGATCTTCATCTAAGTCACAACAATAGACAAACATAGTGTGCTTAAACTAATAGCAGCACACAAATTATTGTATTTTTCTTGTCTATATTGAATACATCATTTAAACATTCACAGTATAGGTTAGAAAAGTATGTGAACCCCTTAGTCTAATGACTTCTCCAAAAGCTCATTGGAGTCAGGAGTCAACTAACCTGGATTCGAATCAATGAGACGAGATTGAAGATTTTGGTTAGAGCTGCCCTGCCCCATAAAAAAACACTCGCAAAATTTGAGTTTGCATTTCACACGAAACACTGCCTGATGTGAACCATGCCTCGAAACAAAAGAGATCTCAGAAGACCTAAGATTAAGAATTGTTGCCTTGCATAAAGCTGGAAAGGGTTACAAAAGTATCTCTAAAAATCAGTCCACGGTAAATCAAATTGTCTATAAGTGGAGAAATTTCAGCACTGTTGCTACTTTCCCTATGAGTGGCCGTCCTGCAAAGATGACTGCAAGAGCACAGCGCAGAATGCTCAATGAGGTTAAGAAGAATCCTAGAGTGTCAGCTAAAGACTTACAGAAATCTCTGGAAGATGCTAACATTTCTGATGACAAGTCTACAATACGTAAAACACTAAACAAGAATTGTGTTCATGGGAGGACACCATGGAAGAAGCCATTGCTGTCCAAAAAAGTTCGCAAAAGAGCACCTGGATGTTCCACAGTGCTACTGGCAAAATATTCTGTGGACAGATGAAACTAAAGTTGTGTTGTTTGGAAGGAACACACAACACTATGTGTGGAGAAAAACAGGCACAGCACACAAACATCAAAACCTCATCAATCAATCTGTGACGAAATGGGTCATATTAAAATCCGACATCTGTACTGGTATTTGTGGCCGAAGTATAAATTGGAGAAAAGAACACTTCAAAAACCCCACCTCAAACAAATGCTTGGTATTTCCTCATAGAACATGTCGTCATCTCCCCGAGGAGGATGAGCTGGCCAATCAGCGGTCAAGAGGAGGATGAACTGGCCAATCAGTGGTCTACTTGCATGAATATTTTTTATGACCTATATATGCTCACACCATTCTGTTGTTGGGGTAACATGCTTAATGAAAAAAATGGAAGGAAAACTATTTCACTCATATTTTAAGTAATTATAAGTAATATTTAATAGAAATCGGTAAACACTGGACAATAATGACATATGTTATATCTAATGTTCTGTCTAGCTCCCAGTACTGCCACTTAGAAGAAATATCAGTTAGGGCAGAGAAGCATGAGTTTGAACTTCAGTCAACTTTCTAGAGTTTTCCCCGTTCGTAACACTATCAACGTTTCCCTTTAATGTGGGAATTGTGATCGAATCAACGCAATATAATCCACTTTCAATGCAACATACCAAAACAAAACGAATTGTGCAAGACTTAGTATGCAAAACTAACTATACAAGAGATTTTGTAGGCAGAACGCATCAGAGTAGGATTATATTCAATCAATCAAATGTATTTATAAAGCCCTTCGAACATCAGCTGATGTCACAAAGTGCTGTACAGAAACCCAGCCTAAAACCCCAAACAGCAAGCAATGCAAATGTAGAAGCACGGTGGCTAGGAAAAACTCCTTACAAAGGCCAGAACCTAGGAAGAAACCTAGAGAGAAACCAGGCTATGAGGGGTGGCCAGTCCTCTTCTTGCTGTGCCGGGTGGAGATTATAACAGAACATGGCCAAGATGTTCAAATGTTCATAGATGACCAGCAGGGTCAAATAATAATAATCACAGTGGTTGTAGAGGGTGCAACAGGTCAGCACCTCAGGAGTAAATGTCAGTTGGCTTTTCATAGCCGATCATTCAGAGTATCTCTACCGCTCCTGCTGTCTCTAGAGAGTTGAAAACAGCAGGTCTGGGACAGGTAGCATGTCCGGTGAACAGGTCAGGGTTCCATAGACACAGGCAGAACAGTTGAAACTGGAGCAGCAGCACGGCCAGGTGGACTGGGGACAGCAAGGAGTCATCAGGCCAGGTAGTCCTGAGGTGTGGTCCTAGGGCTTAGGTCCTCTGAGAGAGAGAAAGAAAGAGAGAAAGAGAGAAAGAAAAAGAGAGAAAGAGAGAGAGAATTAGAGAGAGCATACTTAAATTCACACTGGACACCGGATAAGACAGGAGAAATACTCCAGATAACAGACTGACCCTAGCCCCCCAACACAAACTACTGCAGCATAAATACTGGAGGCTGAGACAGGAGGGGTCGGGAGACACTGTGGCCCCCGTCCAACGATACCCCCGGACAGGGCCAAACAGGCAGGATATAACATATAACACAGGCATATATATTGCATTGACAGGCACGTTCTCTACACAGACCGGTGCACCATAACCAATCAGAGCTGCAGTAGGCCTATATGCAAATAGACCATTGCATATATGGATCTGTGCCATTCACCTTGAACTGGACTGTTTTTACAGCATCAGCAGTCGTGAGTAGATGTGCTTGATTTGAGATCAAAGTGAGAGCTACATGTAGCGATGTGTGCACATGTGTACATGTGTTCATATCCTTTGCTAGTTAGTGAGTTATTAGCCCAGTTATAGCTAATTTGTAGTCAACAATGGGGGAGGGATTGCTTCCTACAAGATAAAAAAATGTGTGCATTTGTAGACTTTGAAAAGCAAGTCAGATAAAGAGCTTTTTTTGTCTTAAAGGGGCAGTGTTGTATTTTGAGACAGGCTTGAATAAGCTACGGGTAGCATAATTTGTCTGATTCTCTGTAATACTGCTATGGGAATAATGATGCATTTTATTTTGTAAAGTGGTTTCCTGCATCAAACAACACAACATTTTCAGTCACCTCCGTCTGAAGTGTATAAGTGTATAAACAGGTTAATGTCAAGCCCTGCATGTTTCTTTCAAAAGTCTCATGGAATGTAGGCCTACATTGAAAACCACACATTGGCTGCTACTGTACGCGATAGAACAGCTATTTCCATGTTAAAGTGTTATGGGATGCATTTTCTCCATTGTTTTTGATGGTAGGCCACTCTGGTAGGCCTACATTATGATCAAATAGCCACAGTAGCCTAATTGACCATTGTTAAAACTAACTTAATGCGGGTACAGCCTGTGTTCACAGTAAAGGCACTGGAAGTTGCACAGAATTTTCATTTGCAACAATCAAGTTTGCGTTCAGCAGACTTGAAAATTGCTCAATGATGAAAAAATGTTGAGGGAACATTGGTTATAACACTGTAATAAGGACCCCTTAAAATGAAGTGTTACTGAGTACTCACATGCCAAGTATGTTTATAGGTATTGTAGGCTATTTCTAGAGCAGTATGCACTCCCATGCACTTCTCAGTAGCTGAATTGGGGACGACTGGGAAAATCACCTCACTGATGGACATGCTGTCTGTAGGCCAGTAGGGGGAACTTTCCCCTCCAAGCAATGAAGCGGATACTGTACTTCAGAAGGGTCAAAGGGGGAATAATATCTTCACCATAGCAATTCCTTAGATCTAATCCCACTCTATCCACACAATATCCTAGTTTGACATAAGAGACATGCGGTCCTTCATACAGATACATTTGCTCTCTTAGTTTTCCCCTGACATCTCCTTGAGTGGCAGCTGTATAGTGATACTGTGATTGGCTGACCTCTGCGGGCCTCTCCAACACCATGTGTCTTTCCAACCAAAGAGAGGGAAAGTTCCAGTTGGCTGAATAACCTCTCCTTCATAGTGAAGTTAGAAGAGGAGAGGAGGGTGGGTGGTTGCCACTGTTGCCAGAGGAATGTATATGAAAAGGAATGTAAAAATTATGCTTGTAAAATCATTTGTGAAAAAAGTAAACGAACAGCAACAATTGACACATTTAATATACAAGGGTTCATGTGTATGACATGGCTGAAGCTATTGTCCCTCTTATATTATGACAGAACTGGACATCTACTGTCTCTACATTTTCTTTTAACAAAATGCAGATTTTCTCCTAAACAGGCAGTTCCAAAAATCCTGCAACTCTTTAATTAAATTTTGGGCAGTGGACTAGGAAGTGCGGCTCATTCTGTACTTCACCCAACTCACAGTGCTTACATAGTGTTTCTTCTTCTTTTGTTTTGCCAATGATTAGTGTATGTGTTTTGATTAGAGATTTGTATTTGTTTGAATTTTGTTATTTGTGGTCGAATAGTTTAATTTAGCTGGTGCTTTTGGGCCAGTGGCTTAGGGTCACCAGATTTTGGTAGCTCTTTTCTCAATTTGGAGTGCTAGGGGGAATCTCCTAAGTTCTGCCCTACAGACAGTAACACATTACACGCATCTATAATCACATTTTTCTAGCTTACCGTTGAGCAGACACATTTTTAGGACTTCCATACATGGGGGAAATTTTTAGCAGGATGTGGAGAAAAAAAAATTCATGCAGTTTACATCATTAATATGATGGCCACATGCGCGACTCTCTTCAGGTAGGATGCAATTTTGGAGTTTTATTTATAAATGTTTTCGTATTTATAATAATTTGTTTTATCATGATTATATTGTATATCATTGATATCATTATAAGCCTATTTAAAAAAAATCTAAACCAGTTCTTTAAATAGCCTATGCAGAACCTGTTTTGTTTCATTCTGTTGACACATTTCAGTTCACTAAATTAAGTTTGATCTGTCTTTTGAATTGTGTTTTCCGTATTTAGTTTAAGATAGTTAAGTAGGCCTGTTGTAAAATAAATATAATTAGCCTATTGCTGTCATTTGTTGGGTACGGTAGGCACTAGCCTTTCTTGGTAATTACTGAAATATAGACTGTTCAAAACTTCTTTGTTCTAAAGTATACGCTGGGAGTCAGGAAGCAAGTTCAGGGAGTGACTTTTAATAATAAATAACACAAGGAACAAAACAAGAAACACGAGTAGCATACATACATGAAACAATGGAACAGAAACAATAACGCCTAGGGAAAGAACCAAAGGGAGTGACATATATAGGGAAGGTAATCAGACAGGTTATTGAGTCCAGGTGAGTCTGATGATGCACTGATGCGCGTAACGATGGTGACAGGTGTGTGTAATAATGAGCAGCCTGACGACCTCAAGCGCCGGAGAGGGAGTATACGTGACAGAACCCCCTCCCTGACGTGCGGCTCCAGCCGCAGGACACCGACCAGAGGGACGGTCCCGAGGACCACGAGTGGGCCGGTCGCTTCTGCTGAGGCGCGGGAACCTGACGAGCCAGCTGAGGCACGGGAACCTGACGAGCCGACTGAGGCGCGGGAACCTGACGAGCCGGCCGAGGTGCGGGAGCCTGACGTACCGACTGAGGCATTGGAGCCTGCCGAGCAAACCGAGTCTTGTGAACCTGACGAGCCAGCTGAGGCATGGAAGCCTGACGAGCTAGCTGAGTCATCCTTGGTAGACTCGGCAATGGACGCTTGACGGGACAACTGGGTCTTGTAAACCTGACTAACCGGCTGAGGCATGGAAGCCTGACGAGCCAGCTGAGGCATCCCCGGTTGCTCTGGTAGCGGCACCCGGACCCGACGTCACTTACACTCACAAAAAAAGAAAAACTCCCTGGTGCTCCCCTTTGGTGAGGCGTTATTCTCTAATGTATACGCTGGGAGTCGACAAGCAAGTTCAGGGAGTGACTTTTAATAATAAATAACACAAGGAACAAAACAAGAATCACGTGTAGCGTACAGACATAAAACAGCAGAACAGAAACAATAACGCCTAGGTAAAGAACAAAAGGGAGTGACATACATAGGGAAGGTAATCAGGCAGGTGATTGAGTCCAGGTGAGTCTGATGATGCGCTGATGCGCGTAACGTAATAATGAGCAGCCGGACGACCTCGAGCGCCGGAGAGGGAGTATATGTGACATTTGTGAAGGTTTAAACCAGTTTGCAAGTGTTTTGTTTCAATATGTTGGGCCATTTTCAACTGATTCCAACAGTTGAACTTGAGATGAGGAAGAATGTTTTAGGCCTACCAGAGTTACTCCTATAATTGAACAATATAATGCTTCTCTTTATAAAAAATATTCAGATCTAAAATGTACGAATTAGCCACCTTCTGTACGCGTATATCTGTATAGCAGACACAGTAGCCTATCAGTAGCCTGACAATGATAAATAAATGCATGTTGGTTTTGTAGCATGCCACCAGCATCTCTCTCTCTCTCTTGCTCTCTCACTTTCCCTCTTGCTCTCTCTCTCTGGGGCGAAACAGTTTGTGCATATATTATGACGTTATTTTGATGACTTTAGCAAGGATTTTTTCCACTGTTCAGGCACACCGAACTCATTAGCCAAAGTCTACGCCCCCTCGTCGGCATAGTGAAGCATGCTGACGCCTTAAGCTTCTGTTTCTTTATATTCTATTTTTTTAAATATTCATATCATACAGTGGATGCCATATCATTTGGCCCATATCCCTAATATATTGATGGCACTGGCTGTGTGGGTGGACGGCTTAATGGGTTATCCACCCAATGTATAGGCCAATGGAAAATTTCTCAAATATTCGCTAAATTAAAATGTTCCCGGTCACTTGTCTAGTGCATGGTTTCCGTTAGCAGGTAATAGCCGGCTTTAAGCAGATAAAAAAATGGAAAAGCCAATAAATAAATCTGGCGCACAGGCCAATCATTCAGGATAAGAAAAAAAATCCCATTGCGAAATAATGCTTTTTAGCCTATTCTTGATGGAAAACCAGTCGGTGGAAAAACATTTCACCCATGCTTATTGGTCTATGGGGTAATTTGCATAATTTTGTGTAATTAAATTGCCTCGTGTATATTTGTTATGTAAAGTATATTATTTAATCACACACGCACAGCATACAGATACAGAGCCTTTGAGCGGAAAATTTGTCAGACAACGCTTTTATTTGTAAGTCGCTCTGGATAAGAGCGTCTGCTAAATGACTTAAATGTAATGTAAATGTTATAAGCCCAATCATTGAGCAACAATTCTAAATGCAATTGGTGTTAAAAATAGTTTTGGTGACTACTATTTTTAGGCCTCTTTCTCAACTGGTCGCCATTCAAGTGCATAGGCAGGAAGGCAGTCTTCTAACCAGTAGCCTATTTCTCTCATGTTCTATTGGTTTTCACCGTCTTTTGTGCATTGCTGCGCTTATAATGTGAAGAAATAGGCCTAATAGTTTATCCACATTTAAGCTAAATGTCCTAATCTGAGGCATCAGACTCATTGCTTTTAAACTTTTTTTATGTATCCTAGGCCTACTAGGTGTATGAATTTGGAATCTATTGTCCCACAACTGTCACAGAGTCTGTTTGGAATAGGCTATTTTTCTTGACAAGCTGACCAATAGAATAGGTAAACCTTTCTACTATCGGGGACAGTAGACTGACATAGGCTAGTGATTTTGCTATTCGTTACTCGTCTTGAAGGACAGACTTTGTGGCATCCTCGACTTGCATGTTCTATTAAGATGAATTACTATAATCTAAATGTGATTTCTGTCATTCTGAGCACTGTGGGTAGACGCCCTAATCAGCTTAAGCACACGGTAAATTTCTCAAATGTCTGGTAAATTAAAATGCTACAGGTCAAATGTCAGGTGCCAAATTTTTCATTATGGAAAACCTGGTCTGGCGCCATATATACAGTACCAGTCAAAAGTTCCGTCATTACTTTAAGACATGAAGGTCTGTCAATGACGAACATTTCAAGAACTTTGAAAGTTTCTTCAAGTGCAATCGCAAAAACCATCAAGTGCTATGATGAAACTGGCTCTCATGAGGACCGCCATAGGAAGGAAGACCCAGAGTTACCTCTAATGAACTTATCCTCTGCAGCAGTTAACTGCACCTCAGATTGCAGCCCAAATAAATGCTTCACAGAGTTCAAGTAACAGACACATCTCAACATCAACTGTAAGAAGAAGAGACATGCTTGGGCCAAGAAACACGAGCAATGGACATTAGACCAGTGGAAATCTGTCCTTTGGTCTGATGAGTCCAAATTTGAGATCTTTGGTTTCAACTGTCGTGTTTTTGATACGCAGAGTAGGTGAATGGATGATCTCCGCATGTGTGGTTCCCACCGTGAAGCATGGAAGAGGAAGAGGAGGTGTGATGGTGTGGGGGTGCTTGCTGGTGACACTGTCAGTGATTTATTTAGCATTCAAGGCACACTTAACCAGCATGGTTACCACTTCATTCTGCAGCGATACGCCATCCCATCTGGTTTGTGCTTAGTGGGACTATCATTTGTTTTCCAACCGGACAATGATCCAACACACCTCCAGTCTGTGTAAGGGCTATTTGACCAAGAAGGAGAGTGATGGAGTGCTGCATCAGATGACCTGGCCTCCACAATCACCCGACCTCAACCCAATTGAGATGGTTTGGGATGAGTTGGACTAAAGAGTGAAGGAAAAGTAGTCAACAAGTGCTCAGCATACAGTATGTGGGAACTCCTTCTAGACTGTTGGAAAAGCATTCCAGGTGAAGCTGGTTGAGAGAATGCCAAGAGTATGCCAAGCTGTCATCAAGGCAAATTTATTTTGATTTGTTTATACTGTTTTGCCTACTACATGATTTCATATGTGTTATTTCATAGTGTTGATGTCTTCACTACTATTCTAAATGTAGAAAATAGTCTAAATAAATAAAATCCTTTGAATGAGTAGGTGTGTCCAAACTTTTGACTGGTACTGTATGTGATCCACCATCTTGATTCAGTCAGATGTAGCAACATTACATTTTTATTTATTTACATTATATGAAAGTAGAGACTAGAAAATGGCCTGTGAATGTTTTGGTACACCTACTAGAGAGCATCTCTTTGTCTACACCCATGCAGCATAGTTCACACCCTCTTAAGCCTTAGCCCCACCCATCTCTTTAAGGATTCACGTGTGAGGCCATGTGCTAAACAGACTGAGTAAGGTAGTGTAGTAAACATCCAAAGATTAAGAGTAAAAGTGTTGAAGGTAGTAGCAAAAAGTAGTACTAAAAATACCCTTTATCTAGTCCTTGGCCTATATCCTAATCAGACTTTGGTGCAGGTCATGTTGTTCTTCACATTACCATCTCTGGTAAACACACACTATATCAAATCAAATCTATGTTTATTTGTCACATGCACAGGATGCAGAAAGTGTAAACATTACAGTTAAATGGTTACTTGCATAGTGGAATCTTTTGTTTAGACCCATAATCCCAACCCATACTACCATACACCATGCATGAATCTGCAGGTAGCTAAAGCTAACCAACTAGGTTCAATGTTAGCTAGCTAGCAAACATTAGGCTATAACTATTAATGCAAATGGTGACAACAACACTGTTGATCACCATTTCTTCCCATCACTGTCATCTGAAGACTCTACAATGTCTGGTTCAATTAAAATGTTTTTACCTAAAATCAGGGATTTCCTCATCGTCTGATTCATTTTCAGAGTCATATAGAGTCAGCATGGCACGATCGTCCTCCAGAAAGTAGTCCATCACAACTTTTTCCCACTGACCTTTGTCAATAGCGCCTGTTAAATTCAGGTCAGAAATGTTGAAAGCAGTAGCAACATTTTTGCAGTTCTTCATGATATCGTTCAAAAAAGTCACAGGAGACAGGATTATCTACACATACTGAGCAGCTCATGTTATAGACAGAAGCATGCTACATGGCAGACCAATCCAAACTTCTCTCGGCATCCATTATCTTAGCCAATCATGGCTAGCGGGAAGGTCCCGGTCTTTTTCCACAGACTCGTAATTTAACAATTTTATTTGTATTTGCAGTTTGCAGAAAGTTCACATGTTCTAGAAGGCATTTCTGCCAAAAAACACATTTTGCTTAAATAAATATATATTTACGTTCAAATGCCTCTCCTGTGAAGTAGTGATCCTGTGAAGTAGTGACGTGCGACACATGCCTAGCTTCCTGGAACGGGTCACACACACAAATATATATATATATATATATATATATATATATATATATATATATATATATATATATATATATATATATATATATATATATATATATATACATACATACATACAATTATATATTCACACACACACACACACACACACACACACACACACACACACACACACACACACACACACATATGTATACACATATATAGGCCACAGTAGGATACAAAATAAACTTTCCAGTGACTTTGACTCACCCAATGATGAAGATGAAGCCAAGGCTACTCACTGGTGATGGCCGATGCACTTGTGCCAATAGCCATCTCAAGATAAGCTACTTTGAAAAACAGTGCTGTTCGCTCAGAATCGCTCAAAAGTTGTGAAAAATATTGTTGGCTTCTACGGACAGATTGGTCTTCTCTTTTCAGCAGTGGGCATTTGACAGATTGACAGCCGCAACAAACCAAATAAATATAATCCATAGATGGCAGTTCCCATTCACGTCAGGACTGGCAGCCATCGCTAGTGTACCACTGAGTTTAACAGTCAGAGTGCCAAGGTTAGAGGTTCCAAAATCCTTCTATGGATTATATGTCTATGGCCACAATGCAACAAGCTGTTTTACACAGCAAAAATGTAAAGTGTTGGTCCCATGTTTCATGAGCTGAAATAAAAGACCCCAGAAATGTTCCATTCGCACAAAAAGCTTATTTCTCTCAAATTCTGGGCACAAATTTGTTTACATCACTGTTAGTAAGCATTTCTCCTTTGCCAAGATAATCCATCCACCTGACAGGTGTGGCATATCAAGAAGCTGATTAAGCAGCATGATCATTACACAGGTGCACCTTGTCACACAACACAATGCCAAAGATGTCTCAAGTTTCGAGGTAGCGTGCAATTGATATGCTGACTGCAGGAATGTCCACCAGAGCTTTTGCCAGAGAATTGAATATTCATTTCTCTACCATAAGCTGCCTACAATGTCGTTTTAGAGAATTTGGCAGTATGTCCAACCGGCCTCACAACTGCAGACCACGAGCATGGCATCATGTGGGCAAGCGGTTTGCTGATGTCAACGTTGTGAACAGAGTGCCCTATGGTGGTGGTGGGGTTACGGTATGGGCAGGCATAAGCTACAGACACACACAATTGCATTTTATCAATGGCAATTTGAATGCACAGAGATACGGTGACGAGATCCCGAGGCCCATTGTTGTGCCATTCATCCGCTGCCATCACCTCATGTTTCAGCATGATAATGCACAGCCCCATGTCGCAAGGGTCTGTACACAATTCCTGGAAGTTGAAAATGTTCCAGTTCTTCCATGACCTGGCTACTCACCATGTCACCCATTGAGCATGTTGGGGATGCTTTGAATTGATGTGTAGGATGGCGTGTTCCAGTTCCCGCCAATGTCCAGCAACTTCACACAGCCATTGAAGAGGAGTGGGACAACGTTCCACAGGCCACAATCAATGTTATTCGAAGGAAATGTGTCGCATTGCATGAGGCAAATGGTGGTCACACCAGATACGGACTGATTTTCTGATCCACGGCCTACATCTTTTTTAAGGTATCTGTGGCCAACAGATGCATATCTGTATTCCTAGTCATGTGAAATCCATAGATTAGGGCCTAATGCATTTACTGTATTTCAATTGACTGATTTTCTTATATGAACTGTAACATAGTAAAATCTTTGAAATTGTTGCATGTTGCGTTTATATTTTTTGTTCAGTATATATTTGTCACGCTTACTGCCCAAATTGCGGCCTTCACGACTGTACGTGCTTGTAATAAAACTTAATACACAGCAGTATTGTAGAAGCTATTGATCCTCTGTGGCCACAGTAAATAATGTTCGCTGGTGTAGTATTTTTAATGGTTTTATTTATGTCTGTTCAGACAGGAGTAATATAATTGTGGGAACATATATTTTGTAATCATTTTGTCAGCATATAAATCAGCATATAAAATAAACTTTATTTTGAAGGTGTCCCAGAGATGTAGGTTGTTCTAATATGGTAGTGTAACGGCCGTTGTCAGAATTAGACCAAGGTGCAGCAGAGGATGTGTTCATCATTAGAATTTTAATTCAAAAAGAGAACACCTTACAAAAACGAAACAACAGAAACAATTACCCACAAAACCCAAAGGAAAAACATGCTCCTTATGTGTGACTCCCAATCAGCAACAACGAACTTCAGCTGTGCCTGATTGGGAGCCACACACACATGGCCCAAAACAAAGAAATACAAAAACATAGAAAAAGGAACATAGAACGCCCACCCAATGTAACACCCTGGCCTAACCAAAATAAAGAACAAAAACCCCTCTCTATGGCCAGGGCGTCACAGGTAGCCAGTTCATTTATATAAATGTTGAATACAGTTGGACTAATATTGCAACCTTGTCTAACTCCTCTGTCCTGACCAAAGAATAGTTTTATTTTCTTGACAACTTTTATACAACATTGGTTTCCTTATAGATCACATCAATAAAACAGGCAAATGTTTTTTTGGGACAAAGGTGTGGAGGGTATATACACTACATGACCATAAGTATGTGTACATCTGCTCGTTAATCATCTCATTCAAAAATCATGGGCATTAATATGGAGTTGGTCCCCCTTTGCTAGTTTTCCACTAAATGTTGGAACATTGCTGTGGGGATTTCCATTCAGCCACAAGAGCATTAGTGAGGTCGGGCACTGATGTTGCGGGATTAGGCCTGGCTCGCAGTCGGTGTTCCAATTGAAAGGTGTTAGATGGGGTTGGGGTCAGGGCTCTATGCAGGCCAGTCAAGTTCTTCCACACCGATCTCGACAAACCATTTCTGTATGGACCTCGCCTTGTGCACGGGGGCATTGTCACGCTGAAACAGGAAACTTTACAGTGCCTACAAAGTCTGGGTCTGTGCTTTTCACACCAAAGTATGAAGAGCACAAACCCTGAATGTTATAGCTGCTTATCTTTAAGGATGCTATATTTCAAATGCTCCTTTATGTGTTTAACAGTGGAATGCTTAATATGTGAACCAATTTGTTATCATTGTGGGTGTTATCGTGTGTTATAACATGTTATGGGGATAGAATAATAGTTAGGTGAAAACATTTAATAATTAAACAATAAAAAACGTTATTTTCTCATTATTATCTAGGCTACATATCATATGCATACATTAGTACTTTACTCTGGATGTCATCTGTAGTGGATGTATGTTTTTCGTTCAGTATGCGTGTCTTAAAGCAGATTACAGCCAACAGGTCTCTTATCTGGCTCTGGTTGTCCTGTACTGAGGACCCTGTTGGAGTCCCTACTGCGTAACTCTTCTGTACTGCCTGTTTTAGCTGGCTGGGTGCTCTGTCAGGGATGACTCATCGGGGACATGAGGACCAGGAGCAGCATGGTGACTGGGGCCAGTGGGAATTTGGGCTCCCTGTAGTTTGGGGTTCCTTGGATGTTGAGGGGCCCTGGGACTCTTGTAGTGCTGATTAGAGTCTCTGGGCTTGGTGTGGGTATTGGAGGGGGACCTGTCCCCGGCTGTGTCTTTCAGGGCTTTTGTGAAGAGCCTGACTCTGTTCTTGCTGAGGTGCAGATGGTCATAGAAGTGATGAGGTTGAATGTCCTAGTGATAAACCAGATGCACCTTTGTCAGAGGGGAACAGGCCTGTGATACCTCTGTGTTGATGGTGTTGATGACTCACGGATGATTCTGGCTGAAGCGAACTCTTTGGTAGCTTTGGTAGCCACTTGGCTCAGAGTTCTGTCCATGTTGTCCTTGCATGCTGTCACGTTGTTTGTCCTGGAGTAAATATGGATGTGTTCTGCCTCTTTCAGTCTCTCCTCTGAGAGCAACTCCATGCCAGTGTATGTGGTGGGGCACCAGAGCTTGATGCCTGATGTGGCCAGGCTGGTGTCCTCCTCTGTCGGCTCTTGACTGCCTCTGCTCTGGCAGGTCAATGATTTCTCCCTGAACTCAGAAAAGTCTCTTTCTAGAACAGATAGACTTTCTGAAAGATTTGATGTCGGAGGAGCGTCTTAGAGAGACGAGTCTGCTGTCAGGGCTTGGAGGGGTTGTCTTCTCCTGGATTGTGATCTGTGGAGAGGCTGCTTGCTCCTTTGCTTCTTCTCTTAGGGACTATAAGTCTTCCTGGAATTTCCTCAGGCTGCTTTCCCTGGACCATGATGGTGCCGATATGATTGACGTTAACGGTGAGGCAGGGGAGGTTTGTCCTCATTAATTGTTATCTGTCTGCCTTTTCAATGTTTTGGGTATTTCGTGCACAACAGGGTGCCAGGCTGAGGGGCTCTCAGTATGAAATAAGAGATTTGTTGTGGTTTTCTTCCCCTATAGTATTGAGAAGTCTGCCACCAAGGTCTCGGGTGATTCTCTCATTACTTTACTTTCAAAATTTTTCCTTTGCCTTTAAAAGAGCAGACGTATGGTATATAATCTCCATTTAGATTTTCTATTGCTGATTTCTTTACTAGCTCTTTCCAAGCTTGCTCAGCTTTCTTTTTATTTCAGTTCACAGATCAAGTATCTCTCTCTCTACCTGGAAAGGATGTGGGCATGACACGTAGCAGTGGGGTAGTTACCGGGGACAACAAGCCCTTCTCTGTGTGTCGCGCCAGCCCCCCTTTCATTAGCCTGGCCTGACCCGCGAGATGGGAGCTGGAGATTACACAAACAGGGGGGGGGCACAGGGGACAACACACACCAACACACACATTCTGAGAGCTAGGGTCTATCCCCTTCCTTCTCTCAGAAGCGTAAGGAACACTGTGCCTCTCTTCTGCCTGTGTTTGTTTAGAATAGAGCCTATAACCTTAGAGAGAAATTCTCTCTCTCTCTCTCGCTCTCTCTCTCTCTCTCTCTCTCTCTCTCTCTCTCTCTCTCTCAGGGCGAGCTGGGAGCCCCTGGTCCTAATGGAGTTCCCGGGCTCATTGTGAGTATAAAAAGTAATGTGACATGTGCACTCTTACAAAAAAAGTGTTCCAAAAGTGTTATTTGACTGTCCCCATAGGAGAACCCTTTTTTCTTTAAAGGTAGAACATTTTTGGTTCCAGGTAGAAACCTTTTGGGTTCCATGTAGAACATTTCGTAGTTCCATGTAAAACCCTCTGTGCTTCTAGATAGCACTTTTTGTTCTAAGTGTGCACCGTCACTCTCTGCTCCACTGCACTCTCTAGGACACTGATTGGTTTGGGGATGCCTGTTTATAATTAAGCAATAAGGCCCGAGGGGGTGTGATATATGGCCAATATACCACGGCTAAGGGCTGTTCATATGCACGACGCAACGCGGATTGCTTGGATACAGACCTAAGCCATGGTATATTGGCCATATAACACAAACCCCAGAGGTGCCTTATTGCTATAATAAACTGGTTACCAATGTAATTAGACCAGTAAATTACTGTTGTGTCATACCCGTGGTATACGGTCTGATATACCACAGCGGTCAGCATGCAGGGCTCGAACCACCCAGTTTATAATTTGTCTTGTTGATGATAAACAGATAAATATAGGTCCCAAATGTTGCCATTAAGAACATGGAAATACTCTTGCTCTATCATTCAACTTAACTACTGTATACATGTTAGGAATGTGCATGACATAATTGTCCTACAGCTGTAGGTCTGCATTTCTGTCTACAGTGTTCTAAGTGTGTGTTCTGTGTGTTGTTGGTGGCAGGGAGACATGGGTCCTGTAGGGATGATGGGTTTGCCAGGACCATGTGGACTCAAGGTAACTGACCTACTGCTTTACTCATGTCTACTGTACATGCTGTTACAAAATGTTGTAAATGTAATACAATGCAGGAGGTGTCATAATCTCAAGAGGGGTTTCTCTCGGGGTTTCTACCCGACCTGTTTGCTCATCAGTGATTGGTTAAATTTCAGGGGGTACCAGGAAATCCAGGAGAACCAGGACTGAAAGGTGATAAGGTGATCTGAATACCTCATTATTAGCCTACTGTACCTAAATAAACCAAATTATGCATGCCAAATAGTCTCGTCCACTAGCTGGCTCTCTGGGGATGAGGTTACATGTGGTAAAACTACAGACATCTCTAGAAATCTGATTCAGGAACAGTTTAACTATCCAAAGCCTACCCGATGACACTCATCATCAATCACTGCAAATTTAGAGCTTGAGCTTGCTATGTGCTCCATGTATCACATATATGTATAAGCTACTGAGAAATATGTGCTTTTCTTAGTAAAAATGCACATATTGGCTGAGTACAGCATGTGTATAACAATTGCAGATGTGCAGTGCTCCTATGCAGTCGACAGGTAACCAGATGACATCCTTAGAGCTGCCTACTGGGCATACTGGATCTGCCTCATGCCCACAGCTGGCTATAGTACTCATAAATAGAGATGAGGATTTATAGTGTACATTTGTTAGTGTATTCTTAACCTTCTGTCTCATTCTTCAGGGTGAAGTTGGTCTTCCAGGGGAGCAAGGAGAGAATGGATTCCAAGGTGACAAGGTATTTCACTCCGCTACCACCTGACAGATGGTGCTGATGTTTGTCGTCTGAGTCTTTGTGTCTGGGTTTTAACTGTGGATAACTTCTTTTCACAGAAGTGCTCTCATTGTTTTACAGGGTATCCAGGGTTCACCTGGGTTGCTAGGTATTCAAGGGAAACCAGGGCAACAGGTGAGTCCATTAACCTGTCGTGGCTTTGGATTGATTAATGTGACGACTGCTGTTCATCGAATAATTAACTGTTCATAATTACGTGATTAAATGAATCAGGTAATTATTAACTCAGTAACCTGGGGCACCATGGAAAAGTTTGGCTTTATTGAGTTTCTATTTCCCAAATTAACTCAAAGAATATCAGAATATCGATTTTACAACAGTCTCATTCTGAATGTTGCATAATCTGGGAATCTGCACAAACCCGAGTCCCACTGAATAAGTACCACACCAATTGAGTTGATTATTTATTTACTAACAAGCTAAAATGATAAATAAGATACACATACACACAGTCTAGGCTATTGATTAGAACTTACTACAATGAAACAGGTCCCTAGCAGGCCAACACAATATGACACGTGTTACACAAAATAGGGATTTCAAACAAGAGAGTGCATGAGAGAAAAGCACACTTAGGTACATTTGTGAACTATGCTTAGTTTAACCCTAACCTTGCCCCGAACTGCCGCTCTTATGGGTCAGAATATAATGATGTAATTACGTGTCGAAGGTCTCCGATGGGGTATCTCCTCGTGGACCGAGTTATGACTTCTCCTCTGATGGCGACACTTCTGTTGTTACCGGGTGTAACTCTCTGATTGTCCACACAATGGCAGTGTCCTTTCTCTTAGTGGTCTGTTTCCTCTCCCTTGTTCTGAAAGAGGGGTCTTCTGAGGACGGCTAATCAGCCATATAGGTGGTTCCAGTGTGGGAATGAAAGCAGGGTAGACACACGATTCCTTGGAGAGAATAACTGGGTGGTCCTGCTTGAATTCACCCTCTTAGACACAACTACTCATCCGTAGAATAGATTGTTAAAAGGTTCCTTTGTCGTCTTCAACCTCGTGTTGCGTTTTGTGGTTACAACTAATCGGACCTTGGCTGCAGCTCGTGGTTACCTAGTCATAATGTTAATTCTTAACTCACATGTTTTATACCCTCGGGTCAGAAATGGGTGTTTCCGCCTTTAGGGCAAGTTCTCTGGGCGTAACTGTCACGTCCTGACCAGTAAAAGGGGTTGTGTGTTATTGTAGGTTTGTCAGGGTGTGGCAGGGGGTGTTTGTTTTATGTGTTTCAGGGTTTTTGGGGTAATGTTCTATGTTAGTCTATTTCTATGTCTGTGTCTAGTTTCTTTAATTTCTATGCTTAGTTTGTTGGGTTGACCTTCAATTGGAGGCAGCTGTTCCTCGTTGCCTCTAATTGAAGGTCCTATTTAATAGGGGTGTTTGTCATTGGGATTTGTGGGTAGTTGTTCCGTGTTTAGCGTTTAGCCTGACAGGACTGTCTTCGTCGTCATTGTTTGTTATTTTGTTTTGTGTTCACGTTCCTTCAATAAAAGAAGATGAGTTCACACATTCCCGCTGCGCCTTGGTCCCATCTTTACGACGAGCGTGACAGTAACTAGTTACGAGGCAAGGTCTATATTTTACTCAGATCCAATTTAGACAACTAACTTCACATTTAATCTTTACAAAAACATTCTCTTTGATCTGGACATTTTCCACACAAGATACATTATGCAAACATCAGGTACACTGTGAAAACTCTTCAAGTTACAATGTTTTCGTTATAACGTCGTCATTTAACTTTTAATAACATAACAAAAACGACATTCATTTTCATATTCCATCTATCGTCATTACTACCATTGTGGCTGACGAAACATATTGTCCCAAAGTCCATTTATTGCATGTTATTGTTCTGAGGTAGGTTCTCCATAGGCCCATTATACATTCCATTCCTCCACAGTGAGAGGACAAAGGGATTTTGTCTGCTGCCTAAAGATGTACAATGGGCGTGAGGTGTCATAAAACCCCCCACCTCCATACCTCTCGATCTCTCCCCCTCTGGCGGGTGTGAGAGATGTCTCTTGTAGGAGTGTGGTCCACGATAACCTGACCCGAACAGGACAGTCATGACAAACCTTTATAGAGACCTATCTGTGTACCTGGGACTATGTAAAGTATTCTACTAGGTTATCACTTTTCAAATCTCTCTCCTAGGGGGTGATCGGTGACCAAGGACCTGATGGTATACCTGGCCCTCCTGGCCAAGAGGTAAGGATCTGTGTGTGGGTGGAAAGATTATACATGCCCTATATCAAATCAAATGTAATTTTTCACATGCCACAAATACAACAGGTAAATACACCTTACAGTGAAATGCTTACCCACAAGCCCTTAACCAACTAGGCAGTTAAGAAAAAAATAGGAGTTAAGAAAGTATTTACTAAATAAACTGAAGTAAACAATAAAAAAGAAAAAAAGAAAATAGAAAAATGACAAATAATTACAGAGCAACAATAAAAAAAACATAACGAGGCTATATACAGGGAGTACCGGTACAGAGACAATGTGCAGGGGCACAGGTTAGTCTAGTTAATATGTACATATGTAGAAGTAAAGTGATAAACAAGATAATAAACAAAGACCAACACCAGCGTTAAAATGAGGTGGTGTCATTTGGTTAGCTGTTCAGGAGTTTTATGGATTTCGGGTATAAGCTGTTAAGAAGCCTTTTGGACCTAGACTTGGTACTCTGGTACCGCTTGCTGTGTGGTAGCAGATAGAACAGTCTATGGGTGGCTGGAGTCTTTGGCAATTTTTAGGGCCTTCCTCTGACACCGCCTAGTATAGAGGTCCTGGATGGCTGGAAGCATGGCCACAGTGATGTACTGGACCGTACGCACTACCCTCTGTAGAGCATTGCGGTCGCAGGCCGAGCAGTTGCCGTACCAGGCGGTGATGCAACCAGTCAGGATGCTCTCGATGGTGCAGATGTAGAAATTTTGGAGGATCTGAGGACCCATGCCAAATCTTTTCAGTCTCCTGTGGGGGAATAGACGTTGTCGTGCCCTCTTCACAACTGTCTTGGTTTGTTTGGACCATTCTAGTTTGTTGGTGATGTGGACATCAAGGAACTTGAAGCTCTCACCTGCTCCACTACAGCCCTGTGGATGAGAATGGGGGCGTGCTCGGTCCTCCCTTTTCTGTAGTCCACAATCATCTCCTTTGTCTTGATCACGTTGAGGGAGTGGTTGTTATCCTGGCACCACACTGCCAAGTCTCTGATCTCCTCCTTACAGGCTGTCTCATCGTTGTCGGTGATCAGGCCTCCCATTATTGTGTCGACGGCAAACTTAATGATGGTGTTGGAGTCGTGCTTGGTCATGCAGTCATGGGTGAACAGGGAGTAGAGGAGGGGACTGAGCACACACCCCTGAGGGGCCCCTGTGTTGAGGATCAACGTGGCAGCTGTGTTGTTACCTACCCTTACCACCTGGGGGTGGCCCATCAGGAAGACCAAGATCCAGTTGCAGAGGGAGGTGTTTAGTCCCAGGGTCTTTAGCTTAGTGATGAGCTTTGAGGGCACTATGGTGTTGAAGGCTGAGCTGTAGTCAATGAATAGCATTCCCACGTAGGTGTTCCTTTTGTCCAGGTGGGAAAGGGCAGACTGGAGTGCAATAGATCTGTGGATCTGTTGGGCCGGTATGCAAATTGGAGTTGGTCTAAGGTTTCTGGGTTAATGGTGTTGATGTGAGCCATGACCAGCCTTTCAAAGCACTTCATGATTACAGACGTGAGTGCTACGTGTTGGAAGTCAATTCGGCAGGTTACCTTGGTGTTCTTGGGCAAAGTGACTGCTTGAAACACGGCCAGGGACTGGTTTAAAATGTCAGTGAAGACACTTGCCAGTTGGTCATGTCCTGGAGTACATGTCCTGGTAGTCCGTCTGGCCCTGTGGCGTTGTGAATTTTGACCTGTTTAAATGTCTTATTCACATTGGCTACGCAGAGCATGATCACACAGTCGTCCGGAACAGCTGATGCTCTCAAGCATGCTTCAGTGTTGCTTGCCTCGAAGCACGCATAGAAGGAATTTACAGTGGGAAGAAAAATTATGTGAACCCTTGAGAATTACCTGGATTTCTGCATAAATTGGTCATAACATTTTATCTGATCTTCATCTAAGTCACAACAGTAGACAAACACAGTCTGCTTAAACTAATAACACACAAACAATACTTTTTCATGTCTTTATTCAACACACTGTGAACCCTTGTATTTAATAACATGTTGACCCTCCTTTGGCAGCAAAAACCTCAGCCAAACGTTTTCTGTATTTGCGGATCAGACCTGCACAACGGTCAGTAGGAATTTTGGACCAGTCCTCTTCCCAAAACTGTTTCAGTTCCACAATATTCTTGGGATGTCTGGTGTGAACCACTCTCGAGGTTGAGGTCAGGACTGACTGGGCCACTCCAGAAGGCGTATTTTATTCTATTCAAGCCATTCTGTTGTTGATTTACTTCTGTCTTTTGGGTTGTTGCCCTGTTGCATCACCTAACTTCTGTTGGGCTTCAATTGGCAGACAGACAGTCTTACATTCTCCTGCAAAATGTCTTGATAAACTTGGGAATTCCTTTTTCCATCGATGATAGCAAGCTGTCTAGGCCCTGAGGCAGCAAAGCAGCCCCAAACCATGATGCACCCTCCACCATACTTTACAGTTGGGATGAGGTTTTGATGTTGGTGTGCTTTGCCTTTTTTTCTCTCCACACATAGTATTGTATGTGTGGTATCCCAGGAGGTCTACCCCGCGGGATGGTAATAGAGGGGAGGTACGTGAGGCGATGTTGGCTCCCTCTGCTGGGAATACGGGAGCTGGGCACCCCGACACGGACAGCTAAGTGGAGGTAATTAGAGGAAAGTGCCAACCAGCCGTGGAGGCTAAATTAAAGAAGCACGATTACACCCCGTGGGAGAGAATGGAGAGAGACGGAGACCAGTTAAGAGAGAGAAGGAAGACCGAGCAAAACCTAAGTTATTTCTTTGATATATTTAAAGTTGTTTTTTTGACTAAAGCCTCCCTGTCTCTGTGTCAATCTCTGCACGCTCAACCCAACACCCCACGGTTTACCACATATGTTTCTTCCAAATACCACAACTTTAGTTTCATCTGTCCACAGAATATTTTGCCAGTAGCGCTGTGGAACATCCAGGTGCTCTTTTGCAAACTTCTGACGTGCAACAATGTTTTTTTTGGACAGCAGTGGCTTCTTCCATGTTGTCCTTCCATTCTTCTTAACCTCATTGAGCATTCTGTGCTGTGCTCTTGCAGTCATCTTTGCAGGACGGCCACTCCTAGGGAAAGTAGCAACAGTGCTGAAATTTCTCCACTTATAGACAATTTGATTTACCGTGGACTGATTTTTAGAGATACTTTTGTAACCCTTTCCAGCTTTATGCAAGGCAACAATTCTTAATCTTAGGTCTTCTGAGATCTCTTTTGTTCGAGGCATGGTTCACATCAGGCAGTGTTTCGTGTGAATTGCAAACTCAAATTTTGTGATTTTTTTATGGGGCAGGGCAGCTCTAACCAACATCTCCAATCTCGTCTCATTGATTCGACTCCAGGTTAGTTGACTCCTGACTCCAGTTAGCTTTTGGAGAAGTCATTAGACTAAGGGGTTCACATAATTTTTCCAACCTATACTGTGAATGTTTAAATGTATTCAATATAGACAACAAAAATACAATAATGTGAGTTATTAGTTTAAGCACACTGTGTTTGTCTATTGTTGTGACTTAGATGAAGATCAGATACAATTTTATGTCAAATTTATGCAGAAATCCAGGTAATTCCAAAGGGTTCACATACTTTTTCTTGCCACTGTAGCTTGTCTGCTAGGCTTGTTTCACTGGGCAGCTCACGGCTGTACTTCCCTTTGTAGTCCGTAATAGTTTGCAAGCCCTGCCACATCCGACTAACGTTCATCAATCACGGCAAATTGATGGTTCGTCAGAGGGCATAGCGGGATTTCTTATAAACTTCCGGGTTAGAGTCCCGCTCCTTGAAAGCGGCTGCTCTGCCCTTCAGCTCCGTGCGGATGTTGACTGTAATCCATGGTTTCTGGTTGGGGTATGTACGTACGGTCACTGTGGGGATGACGTCATCAATGCACTTATTGATGAAGCCAGTGACTGATGTGGTGTTCTCCTCAATGCCATTGGAAGAATCCCAAAACATTCCAGTCTGTGCTAGCAAAACAGTCCTGTAGCTTAGCATCTGTGTCATCTGACCACTTCCGTATTGAGCGAGTCACTGGTACTTCCTGCTTTAGTTTTAGTTAGTAAGCATGAATCAGGAGGATAGAGTTATGGTCAGATTTGCCAAATGGAAGATGAGGGAGAGCTTTGTACGCATCTCTGTGTGTGGAGTAAAGGTGGTCTAGAGTTTATTTTCCTCTGGTTGTACATGTAACATGCTGGTACAAGTTAGGGTAAACTGATTAAAGTTTCCCTACATTAAAGTCTCTGGCCACTAGGAGCGCCGCCTCTGGATTAGCATTTTATTTCTTGCTTATGACCTTATACAGCTCGTTGAGTGCGGTCTTAGTGCCAGCATCAGTTTGTGGTGGTAAATAGACAGCTACAAAAAATATACATGAAAACTCTTGGTAAATAGTGTGGCCTACAGCTTATCATGAGATACTCTACCTCAGGCGAGCAAAACCTCGAGACTTCATTAATATTTGATTTTGTGCACCAGCTGTTATTGACAAATAGACACAAACCGCCACCCCTTGTCTTACCGGAGGCAGCTGTTCTATCTTGCCAATGCACCCAGCCAGCTGTATGTTATCCATGTTGTCGTTCAGCCACGATTCGGTGAAACATAACATGTTACAGTTTTTAATGTCCCGTTGGTAGGATAGTCTTGATCGGAGTTCATGGAGTTTATTATCCAATGATTGCACGTTGGCTAATATGACTGATGGTAGAAGCGGGTTACCCACTCACCTTCGGATTGTTACAAGGCACACCGACCTATAACCCCTATATCTCAGTCATTTCTTCATGCGAATGACGGGGATTTGGGCCTTGTCCTGTGTCTGAAGTAAATCCTTCGTGTCCGACTCATTAATTAAAGAATCTTTATCTAGTACGAGGTGAGTAATCGCTGTTCTGATATCCAGAAGCTATTTTCGGTAATACGACACAGTGGCAGAAACATTATGTTCAAAATAAGTTACAAATAATGTGAAAAAACACACACAATAGCACAATTGGTTAGGAGCCTGTAATATGGCAGCCATGTCCTCCGGTGCCATTATATGGCGACATCATGTAATGGATTATATTCAACCTGTTCTCTGGTTGTCCACAGGGTTTCCCAGGAGACATCGGCCCACCAGGTCACAATGGCCCTGAAGGCCCAAAGGTATTTATACTGGCACTATCTTTCTGCATATCTAGTAGTGTACCGTTGTCTTATGTCCAATGGTGCGATGATTCCATCTTCGCATAGTTCATGGCAATGCGGTCGGTTAGAATGACACCATTTGTTTTAAAACAATGGTTGTGTACTTAACATCCTCATTTGGCGTAGTCGGCTGGATGAATCACTTCTATGAGCAATGGTAGCCCTTAGTGTTGAGAATTGGTCTGGGAGGTTCAGTTGTTTTTTAGTGAATTCAAAGAACGGTGGGTGGCAAGGAGCAGGCGCATGGACCTTGGAGGCCTTTTCTGGGGACTGTGGTGACTGCTGGGGACCAGTCCTGTTTTACTGCCAGTGGTGCATGGGTTCCTTACGCAATCTAACATTCTGTATCATTCTCCTCAGGGGAAGCCAGGGAACAGAGGTTTACCAGGGCCTAGAGGAACAGCTGGACTAGAGGTGGGATTGTCTTTAGTGTTCTGTATTTACTAAACATGTCAACATTTAGTCTTACTTTGGCTTTGTATGTAGTATGTATGTAAGAGATAAGACAGAAATCTGGCATTGCCACATAGGCCAGTGAACATACAAAGTGTTTTTTTATGCATAGTGCTTTTGTCCCTGCCTTGACCCTCTGTCTCCATATTGTTTTCCAGGGCGATGAAGGGCCACTGGGACCACATGGGCCAACAGGACCAGAGGTGAGTGCTGATTGGACAGCTCAAAACCAAAACAAGGAAGTCCGAAAACACAATATGGGTCACTCAGCACATGAAAACACCCAAATGTTCATCTCCACCATCAAAAGCCTGTTTCATAACAATGACACTTCAGAGTGGGAAGCAATTTGCTGCAGTCCGTGTTTAAATCCAGCTGAATCACTATGATCTGGTTAGCTACATACCAGGAGCACTTGGCTAGCTGTCAGTCTATTGTGCAGAAAATCTATTTTGATAGATGGCTCACAGCTTATTGTGCATTTGTGGCAACGGTTTGGTCAGTAAAATTGCTGTGCTACCACCACATGTTGCTCATCTGTGATACAAAAACAACACCATTGTAAGAGATGGGATTATAAAAAACAAAGCTTTATGGTTTTAAACCAATGAAAATAAAGCCACTCATTTATGCACCTAGTCAGTTATCCCAGTTAGAGAATTATGATTTCTTTGAAATAAGAAACTGTCCAAATATCTGCTTCCTGCATTCATTTTTAAAGTGTTTGCTTCTGGAATGCAGCCATTTTGCTAAACACTGATAGTAAATGTCAAGCCTCATTAAAATACTGAACATTTTATTTAAAAAAACGTCAGTTGGAATGGCTGTTGTGAAATAATAACTCTTCGATCTCTCTTGCCTAATATTTTGTGAGCTTGTTAAGTCAAACTTCTCCAACGTAGACAGATAGATTCCCCATTCCTTACTCTAAATAATCAAAAACATCTGGATATCTATGAGGATAGATTCTCTCTTTCTCTTCTCCTAGATCCATTAAGCTAGGTCTGAAAGCCAAATCTCTGATTGTGTCAGTTAGTGTATGCATCCCAAATGGCACCCTATTCCCTATAAAGTGCACTACTTTTGACCAGGGGTCTAGTGGCCCTGGTCAAAAATAGTGCACTATATAGGGAATAGGGTGCCATTTGGGACGTAGACAGTAGCCTTGGAATCCACCCTACTGCGTCTTCCTGCAGAGACATCCAATTTGCATCCATCATAGCCTGAATAGAGAGTTAATCTGGAGTCACCAAAGTTCATACTCATACATCTGACTAAGCACATTAAAGAACAGAGGATTCTAAACTGCCATCTCCAAAAGATGGAAACCACAACTAACTGAATATACTGATTCAATATAATACATAACACATTTGATCCCATTATATTTTAAAAGCCCAGTGCAGTCAAAATTACGTTTTCCTGTATTTAAATATATCATATAACAGCTGATGAAACTAAGACTGTAAGAGTGTGAAGAAATGTGATCAGTGTTATTTCCTGATAATTGCTGGTTGAAAATGCAATACAGGACCTTCTAATCAGCAGGTTTGCATGCACGGAAATTCTGGCTTTCCATGGTGACATCAACATGCAGTAAATTGGCTAATAGGCCAATTCCAAACCTCTCTGCCAATTTCTCCTCCCCACTCAGACCACTCCCAGACAATCCTAGCAAAATTCTTGCTTGAGAAGTAGTTTTTTGCCCCAAATTTTTTTTTGCACCATTTCAATGGAAATCTATTACAGTAGCTAGGTTTCCAAACAATTGGCGACAGATTTTCAGAATATTCTAAAATCTGCATTAAGAAAACATTAGCATTTTCCCACCAGTGCTGTGTTTCCACCAAACTGTGTGTAATGAGGTAGTGAACACATTTTCTTTTTCGCTTTTGTTTAAAACAAATTAGAAGTTCAATGTGTTTCCATCGCATTCTCAACACTACGAATAGTTTTGTCAGAAAAACTGGTGCATTAAATAGCAAATGTGCCTACTCTGGTCTTGGCACTTGCGCTCTAGCCAACAGTTTGCAGATACAGTGCAGGCGGCTAGTATACATGATGAGATTAGAATGGATAAGTGCAAGAATGTTTTTATTTGTCATACAGTAGTCAAGCATTGACCATCATGTCACCAGAATAAGACCTCCGGAGCATCAAGCTCATCACCGTGCAGTTTCACCACCCTGTGAAGTTCATCATAACTTACATCTGTGGCCTAATACAGTAAATTGCATTGTTTCCCGAGTCATAGTGGCAGGATGACACACCATACCATTGTGTGACTCCAAGTTTACTTCGATATGGGCAAATATTGATACAATAATCATCATAAAGGCTTTTCCATCGCCATTTATCGCATAATACATTTTACAGACACAAAAAGATGCCACCGTGTCAAACGAACAAATTATCTGTTGGCATTTCTGAAAAAGTATCCAAAGTTCCTGTTTCCATCACAGCTGTCAAGATTTTTTTAATGCGGCATGACTTTACTCGCATAAAAACTGTGGATGGAAAGAAACCTAGTTAGTAAAGGACTTAGTTTTTACCCAGAAATGATTTCATATTAATATAAAAATGTCTGCATTGTGCCTTTAATACTGTAACGCATTAGGGAACTTTGATGCTGAATTGTTTATGAGTCATTGAAAAATATAGAGTGGGATAGTGACGTTTCTATTCTCTGCCAGGAAAAAGCCTTTAGCAAAAACCAAACAAAAGTATCACAGATTTTTTTGCACGTTAAACTTTGACAATAGCGGAAGACATTCCACCAAATTTGTGTAAAAGCTGAGTGCTTTGTTGGCACTCTTAATGACTTTTTGGAATGTTTTCTTATCACTCATTCTAAATAATAAAGACATTAATCATGTCACTCACTGGTTTCAGGAAGATAAGACAGTATACGAATTAGTCCGTAAGGGGACACGTCTTGGACACACAATGGAGCTGTATGAAAGTATCATTGCAAACTTCATCATTTGCACACATTAGTACAGACACACATCACGTCTTGAATCTTGGTTCTACTTACCGTATTATGTGTAGTAATGTAGATTTGGTAGTAGTGACTGTAAGGTACAATACTATGGTTCTACTTACGACATGACGGTAGTAGGCCTGATTACCAACAATGACGAGACAGCCTACAAGGACGAGCCAGGTGTGGCGCCAAGTAAACTCTCTCTCAATGTTAGCAAAACAAAGGAGCTAATTGTGGATTTCAGGAGGAACCAGGCTGGACACGCCCCCATCCTCAACAACGGGGCCGCCATGGCGTACATATCTCAGAGAAGATTAATGTTACATGTGCTCCCTCTCGGGCCTCTAGGTCACCAGGCTGCTCGTTATGGCGCACACCTGTCACCATCATTATGCGCACCTGCGTGTCATCAGACTCACCTGGAATGCATCACTTCCTTGATTACCTGCCCTAAATAACATTGAAGTCGGAAGTTTACATACACCTTAGCGAAATACATTTAAACTCAGTTTTTCACAATTCCTGACATTTAATCCTAGTAAGAATTCCCTGTCTTAGGTCAGTTAGGATCACCACTTTATTTTAAGAATGTGAAATGTCAGAATAATAGTAGAGAGAATGATTTATTTAGACTTTTATTTCTTTCATCACATTCCCAGTGGATCAGAGGTTTACATACACTCAATTAGTATTTGGTAGCATTGCCTTTAAATTGTTTAACTTGGGTCAAATGTTTAGGGTAGTCTTCAACAACCTTCCCACAATAAGTAGGGTGAATTGTGTCCCATTCCTCCTGACAGAGCTGGTGTAACTGAGTCAGGTTTGTAGGCCTCCTTGCTCGCACACACTTTTTCAGTTCTGCCCACAGATTTTCTATGGGATTGAGGTCAGGGCTTTGCGATGGCCACTCAGATACCTTGACTTTGTTGTCCTTAAGCCATTTTGCAACAACTTTGGAAGTATGCTTGGGGTCATTGTCCATTTGGAAGACCCATTTGCGACCAAGCTTTAACTTCCTGACTGATGTCTTGAGATGTTGCTTCAATATATCCACATAATTCTCCTGCCTCATGATGCCATCTAGTTTGTGAAGTGCACAAGTCCCTCCTGCAGCAAAGCACACCCACAACATGATGCTGCCAACCCCGTGCTTCACGGGGTTGGCAGCATGGTGTGGTGTTCTTCGGCATGCTAGCCGTTCTTTGGGATGGTGTTCTTCGGCATGCTAGCCTCCGCCTTTTTCTTCATAACATAATGATGGTCATTATGGCCAGACAGTTCTATTTTTGTTTCATCAGACCAGAGGACATTTCTCCAAAAAGTACGATCTTTGTCCCCATGTGCAGTTGCAAACCGTAGTCTGGCTTTTTTATGGCGGTTTTGGAGCAGTGGCTTCTTCCTTGCTGAGCGGCCTTTCAGGTTATGTCGATATAGGACTCGTTTTTACTGTGGATATAGATACTTTTGTACATGTTTCCTCCAGCATCTTCACAAGGTCCTTTGCTGTTGTTCTGGGATTGATTTGAACTTTTCGCACCAAAGTAAATTAATCTCTAAGAGACACAACACGTCTCCTTCCTGAGCGGCATGATGGCTGCGTGGTCCCGTGGCGATTATACTTGCGTACTATTGTTTGTACAGATGAACGTGGTACCTTCAGGTGTTTGGAAATTGTGTGTGTCATGCACGAAGTAGATATCCTAACTGACTTGCCAAAACTATAGTTTGTTAACAAGAAATTTGTGGAGTAGTTGAGAAACAAGTTTTAATGACTCCAACCTACGTGTATGTAAACTTTCGACTTCAACTGTGTGTCACTCCCTTTGGTTCTGTTTATTTTATTAAAACACTCACTCCCTGAACTTGCTTCCCGACTCTCAGCGCACATCGTTACAGAATGACACCTCACCAAAGGGAAGCATCAGGTGGTGATTTTTATTTGGTTTATTTTGTTTTGGAGGTGATGTCGGGTCCGGGTGTCTGAACCAGAGCTACCTGGGAGGCCTCAGCTGGTTTGTTGGGTTTGTTGGGTTCCCCTGCCTCAACTGGCTCGACGGGTTTCCATACCTCAGCTGGCACGATAGGCTCCCATGCCTCAGCTGGCTCGATAGGCTCCCATGCCTCAGTTGGTGAACAGGTTCCCGTGCCTTGACTGAGGCAACCGGGGAGGTCTCAGCCGGTTTATCAGGCTCTCACGCCTCAGCCGGTTTGTCAGGTTTCTGCGACTAAGCGGAGGCGACCGGTCCATGCCGGATCCCCGGGATTGTCCCTTTGGTTGGCGTCCTGCGGCCGGAGACGTGCGTCGGGGAGGGGGTACTGTCACGTGTGCTCCCTCTCCGGCCTCTAGGTCTCCGGGCTGCTCGTTATGGAGCACACCTGTCACCATCGTTATGTGCACCTGCGCATCATCAGACTCACCTGGACTGCATCACCTCCTTGATTACCTGCCTTATATATGTCACTCCCTTTGGTTCCTTCCCCAGGTGTCATTGTTTCTGTTCCAGTTTCATGTCTGTGTGCTGTTAGTGTTTCTTGTTTGTATTATGTTCTGTTTATTTTATTAAAACTCACTCCTTGAACTTGCTTCCTGACTCTCAGCGCACATCGTTACAATTAATTATGTAACCACATAGACACCGTGGTGAAGAAGTCACGACAGCGACTCTTCAAGCTCAGGATTCTGAAGAAATTCAGCCTGTCCCTGAGGGCCCTCAGTGTTCTACAGGAGCACCATCGAGAGCATACTGTTGGGCTGCATCACAGCCTAGTGTGGCAACTCCACCACTGTGGACCGCAATGCGCTTCAGTGTGATGCGTGCAGCCGAACGCACCATTGGGTGCACACTGCCTGCCCTACAGGACACCTACAACACCAGGTGTTGCAGGAAGGCCAAGAAGATCATCAGGGACCCCAGCTACCATGCCCTGTTCTCCCCACTTTAATCAATCTGACACGGGCAGTACAGGAGCATCATCGCAAAAACTGGAAGACGGGCCAATAGTTTATACCCTCAGACCATCAGGCTGCTGAATAGCCAGCACTAGTCAGCTACCTGCTCCCGCCTCCCCCTACTACTCCCCATATGGATTTTCTTCCCCACCCCCTTAACAGTCATTACTCTGCCTCCCCCCAATGGACATTTATTTATTAATCACTGCTACAGTTGTTATGTGTATATACTGCTATTTCTATTTAGATTGTTTTTCTTATTGCCATTTTCATTATTTTATTAAAATTAGTCCTGCATGTTGGAGCTCGGAGCCTAAGATTTTCACTGTACCCTGCAATCACACCTGCAACGCTGTACATGTGACTATTAATCACTCTGAATCTGATGGAGTACTGTACTATGGTTCATGTTTGTTTTCTGTTCAGGGCAGACCTGGAAGGCATGGATTCCCGGGGGAAACAGGAACTGAAGGATTGAAGGTCAGATCCTATTAAAATGATGCACCATTCAACTGGCTGTGTCTCTCTCTCGCCATCCGCCTGAGTCTATCACTATCACTGTCATCTGTCGTTAAACATGGTCTCCCATGCTCTCTCTGCCTGTTTCTCTTTTTCTCTCTTGGCCTGTTTCTCTCTTTCTGTCTCTCTTTATCCCAACCTGTAAAGTCTTATTTAACCGTGTGAATTTGACATACATTTTCTACTACCAGGTGAACTGGCCTCTCACCACATTCTCTCTGGCTGATCTGAACATTAAAAAGGTCTGAATCTGTTTATGAAATGCTAATTCAGTCTTCTGCTATAGGGTGAGACGGGAATAACTGGAGAGGTCGGAAAGCTTGGAGAGAGGGTAAAGGCTTCTCTCTCTCTCTGTTTGTTTACTTTACTCTGTGTGTGTGTACTGTGTGTGTGTGTGTGAGTTTGTGTTTTGCTTTTGCCCCACTGCTCCAAAGGCAATGGTGTAAGTACAGGACTTTGACTGTCTTTTCCTGTGTTGCTCTCTTCAGGGACTTGTGGGTTTTATCGGGCCTATTGGGGAGACAGGCCTAGCAGGAGAAAAGGTTAGATGTGCATCTTTACGTTAGACATTACAGGAAGACTTCTCATGTCATATATCTTATGTTGTCATATTGAAAGAGACTCTGATTCATATATGTTGTTCTACTATCCCAGCGACCTGAACTGGTTGAGATTATGTTATTACAGACATTTGTAATCTGGTTCTAATTAAGTAATTTCAACTAGTTTTGCTTGCTGGGATTGCTTCCTGTTGATGTCTTGAGTTAATACAGTGCCTTCAGAAAGCCCTTTGACTTTTTTCACATTTTGTTAAATTGAGATTTTGGGGTTACTGTCCTACACACAATACCCCATAATGTCAAAATGGAATTATGTTTTTCAAAATGTTTAGAAATGTATAAAAAATGTAAAGCTGAAATGTCTTGAGTCAAAGTGTTCAACCCCTTTATTATGGCAAGCCTAAACAACTTCAGAAGTACAAATGTGCTTAACTAGTCACATAATACGTTGCAGGAACTCACTGTGCAATAATAGTGTTAAATGTGATTTTTTTAAAATAAAAATACATTTGAAAAAAGCAGACATTGAGTATCCCTTTGAGTGTAGTGAAGTTATTAATTACACTTTGGTGTATCAATACATCCAGTCACTACAAAGATACACACGTCCTTCCTAACTCAGTTGCAGGAGAGGAAGGAAAACACTCAGAGATTTTGCCTTTAGGCCAATGTTGACTTTAAAACAGTTACAGAGTTTAATGGCTGTGAAAGGAGAACACTGAGGATGGATCAACAACATTGTAGTTACTGCACAATACTAACCTAAATGACAGAAAAAGGAATAAAAATATTCAAAAACATCCAATAAGGCACTAAAGTAAAACTGCAATAAATGTGGCAAAGAAAGAACTTGAACCTGATAACAAAGCATTATGTTTGGGGCAAATCTAACAACACATCCTTGAGTATCACTCTTCATATTTTCAAGCATGGTGGTGGCAGCATCATGTTATGGGTATGCTTGTCATCGGCAAGGACTAGGGAGTAAAAAGAAATGGAATATAGCTAAGCATAGGCAAAATCTTAGATGAAAACCTTGTTCAGTCTACTTTCCAACAGACACTGGAAGACAAATTAACATTTCAGCTGGACAATAACCTAGGCCAAATATACACTGGAGTTGCTTACCAAGATGACATTGAATGCTCCTGAGTGGCATAGTTACAGTTTTGACTTAAATAGGCTTAAAAATCTGTCAAGATTTGAAAATGGCTGTCTAGCAATGATCAACAACCAACTTGACAGAGCTTGAAGAGTTCTAAAAATAATAACGTGCAAATATTGTACAATTCAGGTGTGCAAAGATCTTAGACTTACCCAGAAAGATTCACAGCTGTATTCACTGGCAAAGGTGATTCTAACATGACTCAGGGGTGTGAATACTTATGTAAATTTAATATTTCTGTATTTAATTTTCAATAAATGTGCAAATAATTCTGAAAGCATGTTTTCACTTTGTCATTTTGGGCTATTGTGTGTCAATGGGTGAGAAAAAAAAAGATTTCATCCATTTTGAATTCAGGCTGTAACACAACAAGGTGTGGAATAAGTCAAGGGTTATGAATACATTCTGAAGGCACTGTAACTATTACCCTGGGTTTCCCTTGACCTTGTGACCTGACTAGGACTAACTCCAGGCCCAGAGTTTTTCCTGGTCAGGTCACGTGGTCAGGAAAAACTCCTGGCCTTACCTATGTAATACAGGGTCCTTATAGTTATGTTTGTTTTCCCAGGGGGACCGTGGGGAGATGGGCTTGCCTGGACCGCCAGGGGAAAAGGGGGCGATGGTAAGGAGTAAGTCTGGACCCCGTCTCTCTTCCCAGGGGCATTCAACTCTATATGGGTAGGGTAATGTTCCATGTGGGGGTCTAGGGTTAGGACAGGGTGTCATGTGGGGGCTTGGCGATAAGGAATGAGGTACTAAGATAGGTATAATTGAAAAAGAGTTATGTTTTGAGCTTGTATATCTTGTATGAAATTACATTTTTGTTAGGTCATGCTGGCCGACTTCATGTTGCGATGAACTGTAGCGAGAATAGTATTTATGTTGGATCTAAGTGTGCAGAAGTTTCCAAATAAGTTATTTTTATATCTACTCTCAATACAAGCCTCTCAACTCAATACCCAGTATGGTATGGTACACAGCAGAAAGACAGCTGGAGGTGCCATATTGTTTGCGTCTTCAGGTAACTGCCAAAATAATGGAAACACTTGAGTTTATGAGTGATACAAAGTATATTGAAAGCAGGTTGTTCCACACAGGTGTGGTTCCTGAGTTAATTAAAAGCAATTAACATCCCATCATGCTTAGGGTCATGTATAAACATTTTGGGCTGGCCATTATTTTGACTACCATGGCTATGCCCCCATAGTATAATAATGCCCCCATACACAGGGCACGATTGGTCAGTGAATCGTTTGATAAGTCACCAGATCTCAAACCAATTTAACACTTATGGGAAATTCTGGGGTGGTGCCTAAGACAGTGCTTTCCACCACTATCAACGAAACACCAAATTATGGAATTTCTCGTGGAGGAATGGTGTCGCATCCCTCCAGTAGAATCTATGCCAAGGCGCATTGAAGCTGTTTTGGCTTGTGGTGGCCCAAGCCCAATTAAAACACTTTATGTTGGTGTTTCCTTTATTTTGGCAATTACTTGTATATATCTTCACAACATATTCAAATCATATATTATTTCGGATCGGACGTAAAACAGGTCTGACTCTCTGTGCTCACTAAAGATTCCATGGCACGTATTGTAAGAGTAGGGGTGTTAACCCCGGTGTCCTGGCTAAATTCCCAATCTGGCCCAAATACCATCATGGCCAACTAATGATCCCCAGCTTCCAATTGGCTCATTCATTCCCCCTCCTATCCCTTGTAACTATGCCCGCGGTCGTTGCTGTAAAGGAGAATGTGTTCTCAGTCAACTTAGTTGTTTTTACTCAAGCTGTTTATTGTATGACAACAAACATAATGATGCGGCTATTGAGGAGTACTAGAGTAGGCCAGATACAGTATGTCTCACTACCTAAACTAACAAACTGTCCAGTCAGCCACTTCATGCAGGCTAAGATAAGATACATTAAATTGTTGAACAGACAACATATTGTCAATAGTCACCAGTTCACTTTCAGTATTATTTAGAGTATGTAAAAAAGGGGTTAAATGGGTTTGAAGTATGATGGATGTCTTCATGGTGTTGTGGTGTTCTGTCTGTCTATCAGGGTCATCCTGGAACTCCTGGAGAGTGTGGCCCCTCTGGACCTCTAGGGATACCAGTAAGTAAAGCCTGCTCACTTTGCCTTTGTAGGACCGGTTTCCCGGATCCAGATTAAGCCTAATCCTGGACTAAAAACAACTTTCAATGGAGATGTTTTTGTTGTCCATGGAGTAGTCTTAAATTGGGTCTTTGAAACCGGCCCATAAGGTTATGGTACCATTTTAAACGTCCTCTGCCCTCTAGATTTACAACAAACCCCATCACACCAACACTACTCTAAAATACCATCCTTTGTAATTTGCGTTTGGCGGTCTAAGGCACTGCATCTCAGTGCAAGAGGTGTCATTATAGTACCTGGTTCGAATCCAGGCTCTATCACATCTGGCTGTGATTGGGAGTCCCATAGGGCGGCGCACAATTGGCCCAGCGTCGTTCGGGTTTGGCCGGAGTAGGCCGTCATTTTAAATAAGAATTTGTTGACTTGCCTAGTTAAATAAAGGTTAAATAAAATAAAATGCAGCATGGCAGAATGAACTCAGAAGTAAGACATCACTGCTGTAAACAGAAACTGAATCACAAACTGAATGAGACTTAAAGTTAGAACTTGTGTCCTATTTGGCACATCAGCTTGGCATAGAGTGAGTGTAGTTTATTAAAGTGTCTTTCAAGGTCAGACTAGAACTCTAAGTCTACTACCCATTCTGGCTCCTCAAAGGTCTGTTGCCTTCCTTGTTTGGAATCCAGCTACGTAAACATAGCCAATAAAGGTCTGTAATGAGGCCCACGTAGTGACACTGCTAAGTCCTTTTACTCTTCGCTCATTTGGAGACCAAAGACAGAGTTTTTCACGCAAGGGGCGGTTGGGAGAAATTCCTCCTAGCACATACCTCTGTTGATGGGGAGTGAGAGTGACAGGTCTTCTTTGAAAATCATGCTTCATCTCAATAGAATCTCTTTTACAAGGATGACTAAACACATGTCCTTCAAGTGCATGATCTCAGCTCTTTGGTCATGATAGGGATGAATGGCATTCACTAGCATCCTGGAGACCCAGTCCAACTCTCATTAGTCAGTCCTATAACTCGTCTCAGTGAGTGTTGTAACGTTATTGCCTTCCGTCATATAATTGTGTTGTATGTTCTTCCTCCTGCAGGGCCAAGCCGGATCAAGGGGTCTCGGTGGGATCAGAGGACTCAAAGGAAGGAGGGTAAGGAATAAGCTTTCCTTTTAAAGCATCTGTATTTTCTGCTATGAATTGCTATGGTTGTTATGAACTTGCTGTGTAACACAAGGTGGCATTGATGTGGATCAGTGGTCACCAACCTTTTCTGAGCCAAGATCACTTTCGCAGTCAAAAAGCAAGCCGAAATCTACCGCTCAGATAGTTTTTTTTAACATGACTTAAAAAATGTAACATTAACCTAATAAAACAGTTCTGTAGGAATGAGGTTTAAGCAGTAGGCTTAATACATTATCACAGCATATTGGCTATATGCCTGGCCTGTCAATATTGTTTAGTTCAGAGTGTCTCTGAACTTACAATGCCTAGCCCCAAGTTGTTATATATTTAATTTTTTTCTTGTGCATTTTGCTATTTGCCTCATGACTCCTGCCTGCTTTGACTACGAACTTTCTTTACCCAACCGTGGGACAGACTGTTTGTTCCCACACTCGGGACTCTGACTCTTTATTGGTTACTCAGACTTTTGGCCTCCCATCCCATTCTAACCAACAACTCTCCGGCTTTGTATTCATGTTACCTGATGAAATTGCTGTACAATATGATCTTGTTGCCATCTGATGCACATTCAGATGTCATAAATCAGCACTGCAGAGCTCTCCCTGTACTCTGCCGTGCCTTGATTGTATTACTGTTGATGAAATCTGGAAATGTGCATGTACACTCTGGCCAATCTACTGTTGCTAGCCCCAATTCAGACTTGTGCTCTGATATCTGCTTCACTGATTTCTGCTCCCGTAAAAGCCTGGGTTTTCTGCACCTTAACACTAGAAGCTTATTACCTAAAATGTATCAATTGAAAGTGTGGGTTCACAGCTCCAATCCAGATGTGTTGGTCATTACTGAGACGTGGCTAAGGAAGATTGTTTTGATTACTGATGTTAACCTTTCTGGTTATAACCTTTTTCGCCAAGACATATCTTCCAAAGGTGGGGGAGTGGCAATCTTTACCAAGGATCACCTTCAGTGCTCGGTTGTCTCCACCAAATCTGTCCCCAAACAATTTGATTTGCTGGTTTTATGTATTCAACTTTCAAATAGCTCTTTGTTGACTGTTGCTGGGTGCTATCGTCCTCCATCAGCACCGGCCTGTACCCTACCTGCCCTAAGTTCTCTCTTGGCCCCTTACACCAAGTCTGAATTTGTCCTGCTAGGTGACCTAAACTGGGACATGCTTAAACCACCTGACCAAGTCCTAAAGCAATGGAAATCCCAAAATCTTTCTCAGATTATTACCAATCCCACAAGGTATGACTCCAAACACCCAGAAAAGGCTAATCTTCTTGATGTTATCCTCACAAATAATCCTGATAGGTATATGTCTGGTGTTTTCTGTTATGACCTTGGTGGTCACTGTTTTACAGGCAGTGTTCGTAATGCCTGTTCAGTGAAACGACCTGTCCTGATTTGTCATAGACGCTTACTAAAAAACTTTAATGAGCAAGCTTTCTTTCATGAACTGGCCTCTGTAAAATGGTATAGAATCAGCTTGATCCCCTCTGTCGAAGATGCTTGGACCTTCTTTTTTTATATTTTCAGTGGTATTGTTAACAAACACGCCCCCATAAAGAAAGTGAGAATTAAAAACAGGTTCAGCCCCTGGTTCGACCGTGATCTTTCAGAGTTACTCCACCTCAAGAATTCCATTTGGTGAAAGGCTCAACACATGCATACTCTGGCTCTCGTTCAGGCAAATGAGAAATAAGTGCATTTAGGCTATCCGGAAGGCCAAAGTTAGTTACTTTAAGGAGCAGTTCTCTCTCTGTGGGTCTAACCCCAAGAATTTCTGGAAAACTGTTAAAGACCTGGAGAATAAACCCTCCTCCTCACAGCTGCCCATGTCCTGTAAAGTTGATGTGGTTGTTACTGACAAGAAGCACATGGCTGAGCTCTCTAATCACCACTTCATTTAAGCCAGGATTCCTATTTGACTCAGCCATGCCTCCTTGCCTGTCCAACATTTCCTCATCTCCCACCCCTTCTAATGCGACTAACCCCGATGTTTCTCCCTCTTCTTCCCTTGCCCCGCTACAAAGTTTCTTCCTGCAGGCAGTAACTGAGTCTGAGGTGCTAAAGGAGCTCCTGAAACTTGACCCCAAAAAACCATCTGGGTCAGATGATTTAGACCCTTTCTTCAAGGTGACTGCCCCTATCATCGCCAAGCCTATCTTCAAACTCTTTAACCTGTCTCTCCTTTCTGGGGAGGTTCCCATTGCTTGGAAGGCAGCCACAGGTCATCCTTTATTTAAAGGGGGAGATCAAGATGATCCTAACTGTTATTTGCCTATTTCTATTTTGCCCTGTTTATCAAAAGTCAACTGACTGGCTTTCTTGATGTCTATAGTATTCTCTCTGGTATGCAATCTGGTTTCCGCTCAGGTTATGGATGTGTCACTGCAACCTTAAAGATCCTCTAAGCAATGTTGTGCTGCTATTTGTATTGATTTGGCCAAAGCTTTTGATATGGTAGACCATTCCAAGTCAAAAAAATCTGCTGTCTCAGCCACTGCCTGTCACTAAGGCTCAATCTTATACAGTCTTATACTCAGCTGGCCACTCGACGGATTTTGTGTTAAATGCTCGAGCTTTGATAACAAAATAGATCAGTTGGTGTAGCACTTGCGAGGCACTGCAGAGCTTAAATTGAAGTAATTCGCTTTTTTATTTTACTGGACTGATGGTATCTGCATTTAATGGTGATGGTGCTTTCAAGACAACTGGGAACTCCGAACAAAACAAGGTCAAATCATGATGTCCGTGATCTTCAGGTCGGAAAGTCGGAGTTCTAGAAAGATGCCAGAGTTTCCGACTTGGAATTCCGAGTTGGATGACTGTTCAAAACAATTTTTCCCAGTCTAATCTCGTTATTTCCGAGTTCTCAGTTGTCTTGAACGCACTGAAGTCGGAAGTCGGAGAGTTCTGAGTTCCCAGATGTTTTGAACACGGCATTAGTCTCAGTGGAGGGAGAGAGCAGCAGAGGGTCTGCCTCTCACGGTCCCTGCTCTGTCCTTCCTTTCCTCCGGTGATACTGACCAGAGAGATGGGATATCGTCTTCCACCTAATGGCGAAACTCGAGTCGCACCGTATCTGCCTCATGCACAATTTCTTGTTGTTCCTATGAGCAGAGAAAGTGAAGTATTCGTCAATATTAAAATAGACACGACGAGCTGCTGATAATAATACAAATGCAGGCCTATCGACACACTTGGCTACTAATTAATTGCAGCTGCAGTGTGAGTGTAAGTACGGAGAAGCACGTTTTATGTTTTGGAATAGTGTTGAATAAAAACATTGTTAAAAGTGCTGAATAAAAACTTTAACATGAACTTACTCATAAAAACAGCAGCTCTTTGCTGTATTATTTGACAGTCTCTCTCCGTGGTCATGGTTTTAAAAGTTATCAAATCTTACGTAGGCTAGCATCAAACTTACCTGTGGCCGGGGTCCTGGAAGCTCTGTAGGAACGGTGATGTGAGCTATCCAATTGACCAGCGCAGTAGGCACCCACGATTTAGCCACAGATCTCCCGGTCCACCGGATAGGAGGAGTTTGTCTTTTCAGACAAATTAAATTGTTCAAAATGGGTACAATTTGCTTACCCGGTGCACAGGGCTTCTGAATCAAGTGCACCTGCCGCCAACAATTGTGATCGGCCAGTTAGCAACCACTGATTTAGATGGAAATCTGGACACACCATTCATTGAACGTTATACTGTAGATATGCTAGTGTGAGAGAACCAATATAGTACAACAAAGTACAATATACGACAATATACTGCCTGGATAAAGGGTTACCTCACCATTTATTTCACTGTAGGACTGCTCAACTGTGTGACTAATCTCTCTAATGTGCATAAGTGGTATAATTTGGGGATATTCTTTAATAATTTTGCATAACTTGTTTAATATTCTAAGCATTCACAGATTGAATACTTAATAACTTATAATAGCAGTTAATTATAAAAAGGTCTATAAAAATGAACCATAGAATATCAATGCAATTAAACTCAGATGTGGCACATTAAGCGATGGAAAAGGGGCAGAGATTCTTTAGTGGTGAAACAATCTTCTTACAGTATATACATAGATCAGTATTCATAAAGTACCTCCAATACAGATTTACCCAAACCCTGCCAGACAGTGATATCCTTTAGATCAGCAAAGCATCACCAACAAAGATCTGCAATGACTCCAGAAGCCACTACCACAACAGCCTGGGGAGAGAGATGATAGATTCTGTATGTGTCTGAGAAAGAACGAAGTGAAACAATCATATGTTATATAGGGCAGGGAAGTACCACAAACAAAGATCTGCCCTGACTCAGACCCTGCCAGATAATACCACAGCAGCACTGGGGAGAGAGATGAGACATACCATTTCTGTCCCAACAACAGATAGTACTGTTTACTCAATAGCGTCATTCCAAGTCCTCCTTTGTTAATTGTGTGTTTGCGGCATATGTTGAGGTTGGACAGACGAAGCCAGTGAGGCTTTAAATTAGGTTAGAGAGGAACAAGTAGGTTATACATTCAGCTCTGTCGTGGACTCTAACCCCCTCTGGTGTGAGTTATCTTCATGACTCTTCAATCCTCAAGGGATGCATTTCGTTGAATCCTATGTGTGCAATTACCAAGCACATGTTGGCCACCTTGAATCTTTGACCTCCACCATACATCCAGTCTCTAAGACCAAGAGCCGTAGCATTCACAGAGATGAAAATGCACGAGTGACACAGTCTAGCAGTAACACATGGTCTGGTTGACTAGATACGATGCAGAACGAATCATGTCATTCCCTGTTAGTGGAGAGAATGGACCAGTGTAGTGAGGGAAGAATCGTTAGCATCATGATCATCTCTGCTCCAAAAGAAACAGGACCGGCCATTTCCCATCAATCAAATGTATTTATAAAGCCCTTTTTATATCAGCAGTTGTCACAAAGTGCTTATACAGAAACCAAGCCTTTAATCCCAGAGAGCCAGCAATGCAGATGTAGAAGCACGGTGGCTAGGAAAAAACTCCCTAGAAAGGCTGGAACCTAGGAAGAAACCTAAAGAGGAACCAGGCTCTGAGGGGAGGCTAGTCCTCTTCTGGTTGTGCTGGCTGAAGATTATATGAGTACATGGCCATTAAGTCTAGATCATTCTTCCAGATGTTCAAACGTTCGTAGATGACCAGCAGGGTCAAATAATAATCACAGTGGTTTTGGAGGGTGTAACAGGTCAGCACATCAGGAGTAAACGTCAGTTTGCCTTTCATAGCCGAGCATTCAGAGGTCGAGACAGCAGGTGTGGTAAAGAGAGGGGGGGGGGGGGTCGAAACAGTATGTCCGGGAAATGGTAGCACGACCGGGGAAAAGGTCCTAGGGCCATGGTCCTAGGGCTCAGGTCCTCCAGGAGAGGAAAGAGAGAGAGACAGATGGGAGAACTCAGCAAACTGTATTTACATTCTTGTCTGTTCCTGTGCCATGCAGTACAGTACCACTCCCAAGATCACTGAAATGTCTTTGGGGATATCAGGGCTGTCCTAGCAGTACTATCTACTCTGAGCCCAATTCACTGTTGGATATGGCTCCCAGACCTCCTATTTCCCCTGTGGTTATCCATCTATCAACTTTTCCAAGTTTCAGAATAGTATCTAATCTCCTATGTACTCATGCTAGATGCCTGAAGCACATGGATAGAATTTCTTAAATTCTTTATCAAAATGAATAGGAATTTGGGAAACCATTCAATTATATGACTACGTTTTTCCACAGTGATCCTAGTATGGAGCCGTATATGCATTCACATCTAATTGGTAGGGTCAGATGGAAAAGGTCATGACAGGATTAGTCAGCAGTAAGACTCTAGTCTTGTAAGGTCATGTGTTCTCTGTGTGGCACTGTTCCGAATGTTCAGTTGAATACCATGGTCATACAATAGCTGATCTTGGAAAAAAGAACATAGACATCAGTGTGCATTGTATAGGGAAAACCACTAGCGTTTACAGAACCAACCACAGTCACATCTCCCTCTGTCTCCAATAATAACTCTTTCTTCTCAGTAACCATGGATTTGTGTCTTTAAGCAATTTCCCAAATGAACACTGCCATTAGGATGGGAACATTTAAGTGTGAACATTTAGACGTTTGTTAAAGCCTTTCTGACTGAAGAGCCCTTCATGGAGAAGAGAATACTTCATATTTCATGAATTCATCTCTCTCTTTCTGTCTCTCTCTCTTTCTCGTTTCTCGCTCCCCCCTCTCTCTTTCCCTCCCCCCCTCTCTCCCTCCCTCCCTCTCTCTCCTACAGGGTCCGAGGGGTCCTGATGGTCCAGCTGGGGAGAAGGGGTCAGTTGGTGGAAAGGTGAAGATGAAGTTCAAAGTTCATATGTCAAAGGCCACACTATTAATACAGTATTTCTGCTCCATGGCTCCACTTCATCTGACCTGACTCACTTACTGAATGCTACGACTTCATCATTCCTTTACGGAACACACTAGCCACAGCCAATGGAAAACATGGATACTGCCACAGCCGCGGGAAGATGTTTTGAGTTGGGGGTGCCTTTATAAACACATATCATGCAATTCTTTGTCATTTAGGCCTATGTGACAAAAGACATTATCTGAATATTTTTTTATACTACACAAATGACTGAAATGAGTGGCTTCTCTAACACTGTCAAACAGATCAATACAAATGAACTGGTCTTGACCTGGCCCGGGGCTGATGAAAAAAATTGAGACACAGATTGTACAATATCAGAAGAAAATATACTATATATTATAGGCTACTAAATCAGCTTTCCAGGGGCACTGACTCACCCAATGATGAAGATAGCATGAAAATGCGTAGGCTAGGCTTCTGACTGGTGATGGTCTCAAGATGGGCCTGAGCTACTTTCAAAATCAGTGAGTTGTTGTGAAAGAAAATGGTAGTTTCGACTGACAGATTAGTCTTCTCTTTTCAGCAGTAGGCATTTGCTCTACCAAAATTGTATTTAGAAATTTGTGAAAGGCCTATTGCTATTCACTGAAAGTGCAAAGAGAAATAGAATGCATAGAAGAAATCCATAGAACAAAAGTGCCCATTCAAGTCAGGACTGGCAGCCATTTTGAATGTACCAGTCAAATTGCCAGGGTGAGCCAAAACCCTTCTATGGATTATATTTCTATGGCTGCAACACAACAAGCTGTTTGATATTTGGCGAGCATGCTGTCCAAATTCAGTCAGTGTTCAGACAAGAGTAATTATACAGTATAATTTGGCAGAATTATTTCAATTTATCAGGGGGTGCTGCAGTACCTTCAGCACCCCTAGTTCACGTGGCTATGGACTGCAATGCGGCATTGGTTTAGGTCTTCAATTGATACTTAAATATGTCCATATAAGAGTTTTTCAGTTGGCTTTGTTCACACGTTTTGAAATAGTTTGATTATTTTCAACATCTGAAGGACACTTTTTACACAAGGGGGGAATCTAAGACAAGAGCTCTTGGGTGTAAAGTGTGTGAAGCTGTAAGGGAGATTGACAAGTGTTTTCTTACAGGGTCCTGATGGTCCACCAGGAAAATGTGGCTTCCCAGGGGAGATGGTACGTACAGGCAATTTCAAGATCACTATGTTTTAATAACACTTTTTGCTCATGCCCTCCTACTCATGGCTATGTCCAACTCATGGGATTTTGGGTATAGTCTTTCCTACCTTACTATGCATGTTTACTTTGCATGCTTTACCCCTCATTTAGTGTTCACATCATTTCCTGGCTGATAATGAATAATGTAGGACTATGAGTGCCCATTCATATCATGTTCAACTTGTTAACACATTTTCATTAGAGATTCCAATGGCCCAATGGCTCATTTAGTTAGAGTGTGATGCTTTAAAGTTACAACGCTAAGGTTGTGGGTTTAATTCTTGTATGGGACATTCGCACATACTAAATACATGAATTGAATGTTAACCGTGTGTCACTTTGGATAAATGTGTCTGCTAAACAACCATAATGTTTCCGCTTAATGACCATATTATGGGCTTGATATTCATTTCAACCCTTATTTCTCTCCATGTTATTTTGCTCCAGGGAAATATTGGGGAGCCTGGGGAAGCTGGGCCTAAAGGATTTCCAGTAAGTGATTGGGGCTAACAAAGTGCTCTTTTAGGTTAATCATGCCTTTAGGGTGGACACAGGTTGGAGGGGCAACCATTAGCAAGGGAAAAAGAGAGGCTTGTGTGTAGCATGTAGGGCATGCAGTTGTATAACTATTCTCCAGGTCGTTGCTGTAAATGACAATGTTTTCTCAGTCAACTTACCTGGTAAAATATGGGGGAAAATATATAAAGAATATCGGGAAAAATATAAAGAATATGAAGTTGAGAGTTGCTATGGGTTTGTGGACAAACATTAGCTATGGGAAAAGGGAGGCTTGTGAGTAGCACTTAGTACATTAAAGCTGTGTATGAGTAGGCCTCCCGAGTGGCGCAGCGGTCTAAGGCGTCACTACAGATCCGGGTTCAATCCCGGGCTGTGTCGCAGCCGGCCACGACCGGGAGACCCATGAGGCGGCGCACAATTGGCCCAGCGTAATCTTGGGTTTAGGGAGGGTTTGGCTGGCCTGGGATGTCCTTCTCCCGTCATGCTCTAGCGGCTCCTGTGGCGGGCCGGGTGCATGCACAGGACACGGTTGGCATTTGGACAGTGTTTCCTCCGACACATTGATGTGGCTGGCTTCCGGGTTAAGCGAGCAGTGTGTCAAGAAGCATTGCGGCTTGGCAGGGTAGTCTTTTGGAGGACGCATGGCTCTCGACCCTTGTCTCTCCCAAGTCCGTACGGGAGTTGCAGCGATGGGGCAAGACTGTAACTACCAATTGGATAACATGAAATTGGGGATAAAAAGGGGTGGGATGTGTATAGTGGAAATGGTCTGTCTTCCTGTGCCCTTAGTTAAATGCTATCTGCGTTTATAACAACTCGGTTTATATTATTTCAGGGTCGCCAAGGACTCTCAGGACCTCCAGGTGCCAAAGGAATAGCAGGAGAGCTGGTAAGTCCTTTTATGTCTAAATATTTGTAGGGTTTATCTGCCAAATCCTTGTCAGTCCTAAGTGTCTCTGGCCCAGCCAGGGATATGGGAGTTATATCCTGTGTTTAAATTCCTATAGAGCTCAACACTTAATGCCACATCAGGTTAGCATTATATTTCACCTTCAAGCCAGAAAGCTGTCTTTGATTTCATTACTTCCCCTAACTTTGTTTACTGTATTGTCTCCATACAAATACCCTTCCTTGGGTTTCTCTCTACTGCTCTACTTGAAATCAGGGGTTATTGGATCCAACCAACATCTTAGAGAGGAAGTGACGAGGGGAACTTTCCCAAAATATCTGCATCTCCATGTGTTGTAAACTTCGGTGTGCGTCCACAGTACGTCTTCATTCCGACACCTCAAATGGTGCAGCATCTGCTGGTTGAGTAGCCCAGGGAAGCCTAATCCTGCATTATGGAGAGAGATACAGTGATACTGTAAGATAAGATGATTTACTCAGAGCTTCCTGCAGAGGCAGAGAAGCAGCTTTATGTGAACATTGGGTTTTTTCCACCACATAGCCTACAAAGCTTTGGCTCTGTGTTCTAAGTCTCTAGCAGTAAGAGCTTATCTGGATCTCAAGTCTAGATTAATTTATCTCCACCACTCCATGTTTTACCCTCAACGTCTCTTTCACATTTTCATCCTCGCTGCCCCTTTCACGTTATAATCCTTGCTGCCTGTTTCACATTTCTATCCTCGCTGTGTTCCCTTACATTTGCTTATTATCTACAATGTACTCAGTTATTCTAGTGTAGTTTTTATCCGCAATGTACTTAGTTATTCAAGTGTAGTTACTATGATATAAGGGCTGCATAGGCCTATGCATTTTTGTGTTCAGTCATCACTACACTGCCTCTGTCTTATCATCCTAGGGACCAACTGGGCCACCAGGAACAATGGGTCCCCTGGGACAGATGGGCCTCAAGGTAAGTTTCACCACACTCCATAAACATGTCAAACGGTAGTATTGTGGCTTCTAAAGGTTATTGTAATTGCTCGTGTAGTGTGCCATTCACATAGGCATTGGTCATTGGAGCCTGAACACTATCTGTCTAATTTGATTGTCAATGGGGATTTTTCTATGACAGGGTCCCCCTGGAAAGGTTGGGGAGTGGGGATTGCCAGGAGAACCAGGAGAGAAGGTAAGATAATACCCTCAACTGCTCAGAAAAATAGTTGATGTATTCAACAACACTTCTATCAAGGGTCTCTCAACATCTCACTTCCAATGCCATAACTTACAGAACCAGTAATAGTCTGTATATCAATCTACTGTATGCATGTCCATAGGCCAGTGTAGTACTGACCTGCGTTGTGTCCATGTGCTTAGTGTGTTATTGATCTGTGTGACAGGGTGCCCTTGGACCAGCAGGTAACCTCGGAGAGCAGGGCCTCATCGGACAGAGGGTGGGTACCCCAAAGTTCACTTGTACCCATGTTGGTGATTCTTCTAGTAGTAACTTTGACCTTATTAACTTGTACTGAACCCTCCTCTTCTTCAGGGTGAGATGGGGATCGATGGGGAGGCTGGACAGAGTGGACCGGATGGACCTAAGGTAAGAGATAACACTATGGTAATAGGATCCATCACAATGACTAACTTGAGTTGAAAGTCTCGGCCAAGAGTTGACAGTCATTGTCTCTTTGGCTGTGTTTTCACAGCCACCCTAAGAAGGTGATATAAATCGGAAGTCAAAAGACCAGATTCCATGTGTTTTTTGATGTTTCTGGAAAAATTCTGGAAAAAATCAGATAGGTATCAGATATACAGATAATTGGCAAAAGATGTGAATTGGGCTGCCTGTGTAAACTTTGACATCAGTGGACAATTTTGGCACCACCCCTTTTTCTCCCCAATGGGTAGTTACAGTCTTGTCTCATCGCTGCAACTCCCGTAAGGACTAGGGAGAGGCGAAGGTCGAGAGCCGTGCGTCCTCCGAAACGCAACCCAACCAAGCCGCACTGCTTCTTGCCACAATGCCCACTTAACCCAGAAGCCAGCCGCACGAATGTGTCGGTGGAAACACCGTGCACCTGGCAACCGTGTCAGTGTGCACTGCCCCAAGCCCGCCACAGGAGTCGCTAGTGCGCGATGGGACAAGGACATCCCTGGCCGCCAAACCCTCCCCTAACCCGGACGACGCTGGGCCAATTGTGCGCCGTCCCATGGGTCTCCCAGATGTGGCAGGCTGCGACAGAGCCTGGACTCGAACCCAGAATCTCTAGTGGCACAGCTACCACTGCGATGCAGTGCCTTAGATGCAGTGCCACAGCTACCACTGCGATGCAGTGCCTTAGATGCAGTGCCACAGCTACCACTGCGATGCAGTGCCTTAGATGCAGTGCCACAGCTACCACTGCGATGCAGTGCCTTACACCCTTGTATCTCCAAGTAGGATTCAGCCGTGTGATAGCCAATGATTTGTAAATCCGAAGAGGGTGTTTTTATGATAACTTTCACTATTTCAATCAGCCATTCACAAGAGAAGGCGATTCAAACCTTTATCAGATCATCAAAGCTATATTCATATGAAGCTAATGAACTGTACTGTACACTTAGTTGGAATGACAGTTATTTTCAGTCAGACTCAAGTACTGTATATGTACTGTATGCTGTTGACACTGAGTGAAAATAAATAGGCAGCTGGCCTATTGTGAGCTCTTCCGTCTGTCAGGAGTTCTTATAGAAATACATTGGTGATTCAGAGAAGCACAAGGAGCTTTCATATCCATCTGAGCCAAGCTGCTGGATAGTAAGTGTTGTGTTGTGCATGAACACACGCACGCACACACACATACAGAAGCACTTGCTCGCACACACACCCATCATCATCCTCTCTCCAGCAATCTACATATTACCAATTGTCAGTCAAACGATGCAGGACAACTCTACTATGAGTGCAGTGGATTAACGCCTTAAAACTCACAGATGCAAGTCTGTACCATATTCAACTGCTGTCCACATGGAACACTTCTCCACGTCAGCCTTCAAAGTTATTTGAATATTTGTTGCTACCACCAAGATCTACACCAGTGAAGTATTGTATCTGGTCACGTCTGAGTGCATCTTCCCTATGGTTCTGTGCTCAGGGCGAGAAGGGTGACATGGGACCTGAGGGGGGTAAAGGAGAGAGGGGTGAGATCGGACTGAAAGGAAAGGAAGGGTCTCCTGGACCTCCTGGCTTAGTGGGCTTGAGGGTGAGTGTCCAAATGTAGGATTATTACATTCCGAAATGTAACCTTACATTTCCTGTACTTGACTCCCAGGTTCACTTAAGTCAGACTGATGACTTAACTCACTGGTTGTTGGATGAACAATGTAGTCTACTATGTGCCAAATACTGTAGGATTCATAACACTTCTTGGTCTCTCCAACAAACTATTGTTTTACTTTCTTTGAGTAGAAAGCAAACTGCTTTTGACAATGTTCTGACCATTGCCTTGTCTTCGTCATATGTTATTATATGTTTATTGCAGTTCAAGTAATGGTTTATTGACTCATGTCTTCCAGGGTCAGGAGGGTAAACCTGGCAAGTTTGGTGAAAGAGGAAAACCAGGGGAGAAGGTATGTACTGTATGTCTGCTCAGTGCCTGCAGTTATTTAATAGGCCTGAAACCTGTTAGTCGTTTTACCATAGTCTTGTTTTGTAAAGAAAGTTTGATGACCGCTATGTGATTGTGGTCAACAGACATAAGGGTCAATGGCCTTCCAAGCCACCACACTATGATTAAAGTGCTCAGCCAATGGGCAGTTTTAAAATGGACAGTTGACATAGTAAAACTATCCACACACCACTTCCTAGTGACTGAAAGGTGACCATGCTAATTTTGTATGCCTGCTCTATGGTGACCCTTCTCCAGGGCAGCAAGGGTCATATGGGTCACCTGGGAGAGACTGGGCCAATTGGTGAACAAGGAGAGGCAGGATTTGTCGGGCCGAAAGGATCGAGAGGAACCATTGGACCAGTGGTAAGGCTCTTCTACAGATCTGACTCTGATGTGGAGGTTTCTTAGTGCTGTAGGTCACTAAGACTGATCATCTGATGTTCACAGGGTTCCCCGGGTAGAATGGGCCAACAAGGCGAACCAGGCATGCCAGGATATGAGGTAAGAATGACTCTTATATCATTGAATTAGGTGTCTTTGACTCAATATTACTGAGAGTTTTGTAGAATCTAGAAAAACTAAAGATAGTCAGATGATTGATCAATAGAGAGCGTTGTCGTCTGTGATGTTTTGCACAATAGGTTGCCCAAACTAAGTCAAAAGTATTGAGTTGTGCTCCGTGATGACTTACACTATCTGTTATTTTAGGGCCACACAGGACGACAGGGCCCACTGGGACCTCCTGGACCAAAAGGTGAAAAGGTACACTTCCCACAGTCCTGTCTGTTTGTCATAGCTCTCTCAAATTCCACTATCCAAGTGGGTCTGGACTCATGGCCTGTAAAGGTTTGGGTTTAGTGATGACTGACCCAACACTGTCTGTTATTTCGTCTGTCTGTCCTATGGTCAATCCACATTATGTCCCACATATCCTGTTTAACAAATTGGTATGGCTAGTCTTTCCTGACTTGGTAGGTACACAACTTTAGGGCCCAGAGTTTCTCCTGGTCAGGTCAGGTGGTCAGGAAAACTCCTAGCCCTACCCATTGGTAATAGCTGCATGTCTGCATACACTGAGAGAGTCAATCTCACTGCCTGTGTTGCTGTTATAGTTTGATAATCCTGCAAGAAGTGATCAAATATAATTGTTTGATGGCATGCACCAAGGCACATCTCATTAACTCAGGGGACATGCTATCAAACGTAGATCATTGGCCACAAACTGCTTTGGAATACTCCTTGTCATCATTATTCGGGAGATCAATCATGGTTCAGTTGTGATAAATAGGACTTCGATATTAAGCAGTTTCCTGTTTACCGATAATGATAAACTCATAATGACATTTGACAACCTTGCTTACTTTCTAATGAGACCCAAATTGTGCCACTGCTCATAAATCGTTAAGTTTTGGATCCCTTCTCCCCTGTTTCCTCTTCTATATCACCAAGCACATACACAGCACATGCACTATATAATACTACAAGCATCCCACATCATTCATCAGTCCCTGTAAAGTCACTGGAACGTTTAATGCAATCTTGATTCCATTTAATTGGAAGCTGCCGGTTACTGTCAATAAAAGCCCTCGATTTATTTGAATACTTTTGGAATCCAATTAAATTTCACATAATTTCACCTTACACAGTCTCAAGTTCAAGTTTGAAGTTTAAACGCATTATTCTGGAGGCAAATTGGTTTTGCTGCAATGATCATACATAAAATGCATAAAAAACGACATTTGTTTTCCTGTATAATTTTTTTCCAGGGGGAACAGGGGGAAGACAGTAAGGTGGAAGGCCCTCCTGGTCCACAAGGTGACAGAGTGAGTTCCTCACATAATGTATCCCTCCGCCTACAGCAGTGTTTGGTGTTGGTGTGCTGCTGTAGCTAATTATCTATATGCTTCATTGTGTATGTTTCTCATCTGAAACAAGGGTCCAACTGGAGACAGGGGAGACCGAGGAGAACCAGGTGACCTCGGATACTTAGTGAGTGGGACATCGTTTGATGTTATTCTTTCATTGGCCAGGATATACTGTATAAAACAGGGGTAATAACCAATCTAGTAAGAAAGTTACTTTACTTGAATAAACTTGCTTCATGCGTGGAAATGTTAACACACGTCTACTTCTCAGGGCCAGCCAGGAGTGGATGGAGAAAGAGGCAAGGCTGGAGCAACTGGACTACCTGTGAGCCAATGGTTATGTTTATGACTTGCTAATATGTCATTACTTACACTGACAGTATCCACATAAATACAGTATCCAGCTATTCATCATGTATGCATTCCTATTGTAGGGACATCCTGGATCAAGGGGAATACAGGGGCCAAAGGGATCCAAAGGTGATCAAGTAAGGACAACAGACCTTGACAAGTAACAACATATCTGTGGTACCCAGTGTCATTGTATACCATAACAACTGTTCATTTTACATCATGACATCTGTTTGAACCACTGTTATACCACTATGACACAGTGTGATTGATTTAACCTATGGTATGATGACATCATGTCACAGTTGGTTGTTGACTGTTGTTTACTCTGATCTACTCCAGGGTCAGAAAGGCAAATGGGGGAAGCGAGGTGAATCTGGGACCAAAGGACCACTGGTAAGTGGGACACCTACTTTGTAAAGCAATGCAACATGTACCTAATTTAATTGATTGATTCACTGATTGAATCAAATCAAATTGTATTTGTCACATGCGCCGAATACAACAGGTGTAGACCTTACAGTGAAATGCTTACTTACAAGCCCTTAACCATCAATGCAGTTTTAAGAAAAAAAATAAGTTTTAAGAAAGTATTTACTAAATAAACTGAAGTAAACAATAAATAAATAAAAATAGTCTGGGTAGCCATTTGGTTAGCTGTTCAGGAGTCTTATGGCTTGGGGGTAGAAGCTGTTAAGAATCCTTTTGGACCTAGACTTGGCACTCCGGTACCGCTTGCCATGCGGTAGCAGAGAGAACAGTCTATGACTAGGGTGGCTGGAGTCTTTGGCAATTTTTAGGGCCTTCCTCTGACACCGCCTGGTATAGAGGTACTGGTTGGCAGGAAGCTTGGCCCCAGTGATGTACTGGGCCGTACGCACTACCCTCTGTAGTGCCTTGCGGTCAGAGGCCGAGCAGTTGCTATACCACGCAGTGATGCAACCAGTCTCGATGCTCTCGATGGTGCAGCTGTAGAACTTTCTGAGGATCTGAGGACCATGCAAAATCTTTTCAGTCTCCTGAGGGAGAATAGGCGGTGTCGTGCCCTCTTCACGACTGTCTGGTTTGTTTGGACAATGACAGTTCGTTGGTGATGTGGACACCAAGGAACTTGAAGCTCTCAACCTGCTCCACTACAGTCCCATCATTGAGAACGGGGGCGTGCTCAGTCCTCCTTTTCCTATAGTCCACGATCATCTCCTTTGTCTTGATCACGTTGAGGGAGAGGTTGTTATCCTTGCACCACACTGCCAGGTGTCTGACCTCCTCCCTATAGGCTGTCTCATCGTTGTCGGTGATCAGGCCTAAGACTGTTGTGTTGTCGGCAAACTTAATGATGGTGTTGGAGTGAACGGGGAGTACAAGAGGGGATTGAGCACACACCCCTGAGGGGCCCCCATGTTGAGGATCAGTGTGGCAGATGTGTTGCTACCTACCCTTACCACCTGGGGGCAGCCGTCAGGAAGTCCAGGATCCAGTTGCACAGGGAGGTGTTTAGTCCCAGGGTCCTTAACTTAGTGATGAGCTTTGAGGGCACTAGGGTGTTGAATGCTGAGCTGTAGTCAATCAATAGCATTCTCACATAAGTGTTCCTTTTGTCCAGGTGGGAAAGGGCAGAGTGGAGTGCAATAGAGATTGCATCATCTGTGGATCTGTTTGGGCGGTATGGAGTGGGTCTAGGGTTTCTGGGATAATGGTGTTGATGTGAGCCATGACCAGCCTTTCAAAGCACTTCATGACTACAGATGTGAGTGCTACGTGTCGGTAGTCATTTAGGCAGGTTACCTTGGTGTTCTTGGGCACAGGGACTATTGTGGTCTGCTTGAAACGTGTTGGTATTACAGACTCGGTCAGGGAGAGGTTGAAAACGTCAGTGAAAACACATGCCAGTTGGTCAGTGCATGCTCGGAGTATACGTCTTGGTAATCCGTCTGGCCTTGCGGCCTTGTGAATGTTGACCTGTTTAAAGGTCTTACTCACATCGGCTACGGAGAGCGTGATCACACAGTTGTCCGGAACAGCTGGTGCTCTCATGCATGCTTCAGTGTTGCTTGCCTCAAAGCACGCATAGAAGTCATTTAGTTCGTCTGGTAGGCTCGTGTCACTGGGCAGCTCATGGCTGTGTTTCCCTTTGTAGTAGGATTCAGTCTTAGTCCTGTATTAACGTTTTGCCTGTTTGATGGTTCGTCGGAGGGCATAGCGGGATTTCTTATGTACTAGAATGCAGGTTATTATACAGTATATATGCTTATTTCTGTGTATTTCCTAGGGTCCAGAGGGTCATCCTGGCCCAAAGGGAGTTGTGGGCAGAGAAGGCCTTGAGGGCCAGCCTGGAATGGACGGCCATCCTGGGAAAGACGGAGACAAAGGAGTAAAGGTAAGAACAGACAATAACTGTGTTCTCCTCACCGACTGAAATGACCAGGGCCTCATTTCCCAGAGCCTTTGTAGCATTAAGATCATCGTTAGAACCTTCTTACATTTACATTTTAGTCATTTAGCAGACACTCTTATCCAGAGCGACTTACAGTAGTGAATGCATACATTTCATTAAAAAAATTCTCGATACTGGTCCCCCGTGGGAATCGAACCCACAACCCTGGCGTTGCAAACACCATGCTCTACCAACTGAGCCACACGAATGTATCTGTAGTAGCCAAGGTGTTTCCCAGAGCCTTTCTTTCGTAACATGGCTCTTAAAAACCGTTGTACGTCTACGAGTGATCCAGAACACTCATAGTGCAGCCAAAGTGCATCGTTAGATGCTTTTTTGCCCTTACTCATCACTTTGTTCACAGACGATCTACGCTGAATATAGAATCAAGATATTTAAGCTATCCATCTGACTGTGACTGCGGATAACTTCAGAACGAAGTTGACTAAAAATACAAAGTATTTGCAATTGCTACAAACAAGTGAAGGATAAAATGATGCTTCAAATGAAAACCGAGATGACAGCATTAATAAATACGTAGGCTACAATGAATCAGTACCTGGGCTTGAGGAGATGAGATCTCCTCTGATGCCCAGGATCCTTCAATTCAAAGTCCCATTAACCTACTCTGCAGATGTTATAACATCAAAATACATTTGGTACTCACCAAAATATGGAGTTTCGCAGAGCAACTATAGTCATTATTTCCATTATGCACGGTATGTACTCACAAAAAAGGTTTGCCTCAATGTGTTTCATGATGTGTGATAACATGTGTGCAATGATTTAGTGCACTATTATTGGGTAAGCACAATAAGCTGCTTCAATAGCCTATTTGCAGCCATAGGTGGTCATATCTCTCTAGGAGCTGATTCGTTGTCAGTGTTGTGGAATAGTTCTAATGTTATGGTAAGATTTAAATGGAGAAAGCTGATCCGAGTGTCACGACTTCCGCCGAGGTCGGTCCCTCTCCTTGTTCGGGCGGCGTTCGGGCGGCGTTCGGGCGGTCGACGTCACCGGTCTTCTAGCCATCGCTGATCCATCTTTCATTTTCCATTGGTTTTGTCTTTATTTTCTACATACCTGGTTTTCATTATCCAATTCCATGTTCATGTATTTAACGCTCTGTTTCCCCTGTGTTTGTTTTGCATGATTATTTCTATGTTCAGTTCGGTTCATGATGGCTGGTTTTTGGATGGGTGCTGTGTTCACCTGTGCGTAATGTTTACCGTTGGTTATTGGTCAAGTGTATTTGTTTACCTTGTGCCTTTATTTTTTGAGTAAAGTATGTTGCTCACTGATTCTGCTCTCCTGCGCCTGACTTCATGCACCAGCTACACCCACCTACTGACACAGAGAGCAGCACTCCTTTCTTTCGATCCTATCAGTATCGAAACATGGTCTAACAAAAAACTCATAGAGAACGTTCTCTCTACGTGCTTGTTTGAGAAACACTTAAAAATTTGGCTCGTAAATATCAATGCATCTTAATGCTCAAGTTATGTTTTCTGTAAGGCTTCAGTCATCATCAGCTCTGTGTGTTCATTCCTCAGGGGGAGCAAGGGGATGACGGAGAGTTTGGTATTATTGGCAAAACTGGAAACGACGGTAAAACGGGCGTGCCAGGGCTTCCAGGCGATCAGGGCCTCTTTGGATCGAAGGTGAGAGAGAAGAGAACATGCTCCAATGAACTATAGAGACCCATCATGTTTATCATGTTAGACATTGTTTAAGGTGTTAAGAAAAAGGAATATGCACTTTGCTTGTTATTCCATTAAAACTGTTTTCTGTCCATGTGTGTGTGTGTCACAGGGTGAGAGGGGTCTCCCAGGCCAAACTGGACCTTCAGGGAAAAGAGGCCACATTGGTGGAATGGGGTTGCCAGGGAAACAGGGTCACCAGGGGCCCAAAGGACAGCCTGTGAGTAACATAGCAATAGTGAGGAGTCAGAGAAGAAGTTGCTCATTATGTAGCCCTATTCAGTCTCACTTGACTGAAAATTCTTGGTCACCAAACCGATTTGTCATCGTTTGCATCTGTAACTCAAAGGTTATTTGGTTGGTAATGAGTAATGACCATAGACTTATGGTAATGACTAGAATATGTGATGATGCTGGTGATGAAGATGTTTCCGTCTCTCTCCTCTCCTCAGGGTGACACAGGTGAATCAGGGTACCCAGGGGTTCTCGGAATGTTCGGACCAAAGGTACGCTACACTTCCCTCTGTTTTCATCTCCCACCTGAGTCACATGATCAAATGAAACAATGCATTAATCATTCAAAAAGTTTCCCCCACAAGAATGACCTAAGCCGTAAACGTGGGTGTGACAAGGCTGGCTGTCACCTTGTGCGCTTAAAGGCTTAAAACGTACACTGAGAATAAAACTTTATTTATTGTGCAAGATAAAACAATAACAGCTTGGCATTATCAGGTGCTAAAACAACAGCTCCCCTTTCAGACATGGACTCTAGAACATTCTGAACACACCTGGTTTATGCTGTGGCAATAATCTAATTACAGTCCCATCAAAAAGTATTCACACCCATTGACTTTTTACACATTTTGTTGTGTTACAGCCTGAATTTACAGCCTGACAAATTAATTACAAATGAAAAGCTGAAAGGTCTTGAGTCAATAAGTATTCAACCCCTTTGTTATGAAAAGCCTAAATAAGTTCAGGAGTAAAAATGTGCTTAATAAATCACATAATAAGTTGCATGGACTCTATAATAGTGTTTAACATGATTTTGTAATGACTACCTCATCTCTGTACGCCACTCATAAAATTATGTGTAAGGTCCCTCAGTCGAGCAGTGAATTTCAAACACAAAGACCAGGGAGGATTTCAATTATTATTATTTTTATGTAACCTTTATTTAACTAGGCAAGTCAGTTAACAAATTCTTATTTACAATGGCGGCCTACCCCAGCCAAACCCTGTGCGCCGCCCCATGGGACTCCCAATCACGGTCGGATGTGATACAGCCTGGAATCAAATCAGGAACTGTAGTGACGCCTCTTGCACTGAGATGCAGTGCCTTAGACGGCTGTGCTAATCGGGAGCCCTGTAACGGCCGTCGTCGCAATGAGACCAAGGTGCAGCGGAGGATGTGTTCATCATTAGGAATTTTTATAAATGAATGAACACTACAAACGAACCACGAAAAGAAACGACAGCCAAACAGTCCTGTCAGGATTAACACTAAACAGAAAACAATCACCCACAAACCCCAAAGGAAAAACAGGCTGCCTATGTATGACTCTCAATCAGCAACAACGATCTACAGCTGTTCCTGATTGAGAGCCACACACGGCCAAACCAAAGAAACAAACCAACATAGAAAAATAAACATAGAACGCCCACCCATGTAACACCCTGGCCTAACCAAAATAGAGAACAAAAAAACCCTCTCTATGGCCAGGGCGTTACAAGCCCAAAATGCTTTGCAAAGAAAAGGCACCTATTGCTAGATGGGTAAAAATGTAAAATAAATTAAATATCCATTTTAGCATGGTGAAGTTATTAATTACACTTTGGATGGTGTATCAATACACCCAGTCACTACAAACTCAGTTGCCAGAGAGGAAGGAAACCGCTCAGGGATTTTACTATGAGGCCAAAGGTGACTTTAAAACAGTTACATGGTTTGATGGCTGTGATAGGAGAAAACTGAGGATGGATCAACAACATTGTAGTTACTCCACAATACTAACCCAATTGACAGAGTAAAAAGAAGGAAGCCTGTACAGAATATAAATATTCCAAAACATGTGTCCTGTTTGCAACAAGACATTAAAGTAATACTGCAAAAAATGTGGCATAGCAATTACATTTTTGTCCTGAAGCGTTATATTTTGGGCAAATCAGCCAACAAGATGAGTAGGCCTAACGAACAGCAAAAGCACTAGCCTATGTCAATCTACTATTCCCGTAGTACAAAAGTTGACTTATTCTGTGTGATAAAATAAATATTCCAAACATAGTCTAGGACAGTTGTGGAATGCGATAGATCCCAAATTAATACAACCATTGCCATAAAAAAAACTGTTTTACGCAATGAGGCTTACGCAACAGAGCAGAACGTTTAGCTTAAAATGTTAATCCATTTTTATGGTATTTCTTCACATTATAAGCTCAGCAATGCGCACACGGCAGTAGGCTACAAACACACGTGCTGCTTCTGTATGACAGTTAGGCTCTACAGCCCTTGTAAAGCAGATGAATGTGCTTAATTTTAAGGAGTTATTTGGCCACTTTAGTTGTGATACAAACCTTATCAAAACATATAGGACTATGGGCTAGGCTACATGAGGTGTGCAACTATGATTCAAAAAAGTCGCAAGAAAATGACTTTTCCCGCGGTTCATTTTCATGCCAGCCAGGTAGGCTATACTCCTGTTGTAAAGATAAACAATATGCTTTATATTAGGAAAGTTGAGAAGTAAGTATAGTAGGCCGAGCCTATAGAAAGCTGATGGGAACCTCTTTTTAATAGAGGCCATCACTCTGTTTTCTCACACAATTGCATAGCCTATAGAAATGTTGCGCAACATGAGCTCATGGGTTCTCATGAAGTCTTTGATTCGATTTTCGATTACATTTGCATTGATGTCAGAGTGATTAGAGGGACAACAGAGTGCTGAGTACCAGGCAGTTAGCAAGTTTGGCAGGCTACTAATGACCATCAGCAGCATCAGAACTTTGGATTCCTAATTACTGAGACTAAATGGTCATATGGAATTTGACTGCCTTCGTGGATTGTGTCCGCCGATGTGGCAGTAATACGGTCACCGCAACAGCACTGTTCCTGAGTGGCGGAGTTACAGTTTTGACTTAAATCTACTTGAAAATCTATGGCAAGACCTGAAAATGGTTGTCTAGCAATGATCAACAACCAATTTGACGTAGCTTGTAGAATTTTGAAAAGAATAATGGGCAAATGTTCTACAATCCAGGTGTGGAAAGCAATAAAATATAAATGTAACACGTAAAATGTTGGTCCTATGTTTCATTAGCGAAAATAAAAGATCCCAGAAATGTTCCATACGCACAAAAAGCTTATTTCTCTCAAATGTTGCGTACAAATGTATTTACAGTAGAACAAATACCGTGACGAGATCCTGAGGTCCATTGCCATGCCATTCATCCACCGCCATCGTCCTATTTTTCAGCATGATAATGCACAGCCCCATGTTGTAAGGTTCTGTACACAAAAAGTTATTCCATGGGTTGCTTACTCACCAGACATGTCACCCATTGAGCACGTTTGGGACGCTCTGGATCGACGTGTACGACAGTGGGGTCCAGTTCCCGCCAATATCCAGCAACTTCGCTGAGAGGGACAACATTCCACAGGCCACAATCAACAGCCTGATCAACTCTATGCGAAGGAGATGTGTCATGCTGCATGAGGCAAATGGTGGTCACACCAGATACTGACGGGTTTTCTGCTCCACACCCCTACTTTTTTTTAAGGTGTCTGTGACCAAGAAGCGGGCTGATATAAATACTATGCATGCCAGTCTCTCTTGGCTAAGAAATTATGGGCAGAAAGACAAATTCAACCTCATCGTTCATCGAATCATATGGCTTATTCATCACAAAACCATTTGATGTTGCCAATTATTTTAATGATTACTTTATTGGCAATGTGGGCTAACTTGGCCAGGAAAAACCAACAACGAACAGTAAGCCATCATATTCACGCACACAAAAGGAAATAATGAAAGAAAAGCATTGCAAGTTGGAATTTTGTAAAGTTAGTGTGGGAGAGGTGGGAAAATTATTGTTATCAATCAATAATGACAAACCTCCTGGCATTGACAACTTATATGGAAAGGTACTTAGGATGGTAGCTGACTCTATAGCCACTCCTATCTGTCATATCTTTAATCTGAGCCTAGAGGAAAGTCTTTGTCCTCAGACCTGGAGAGAAGCCAAAGTATTTTCCGCTACCCAAGAGTTGGAAAGCGGCCTTTGCTGGTTCTAACAGCAGACCTATAAGCTTGCTGCCAGTTCTTAGCAAATTGTTGGAATAAAATGTATTTGATCAAATGCAATGTTATTTCTCTGTAAACGAATTATCAACAGACATTCAGCATGCTTGTAGAGAAGGGCATTCACTGACACAAATTACTGATTGGTTGAAAGAAATTGATAATAAGAAGATAGTGGGAACTGTAATGTTAGATTTCAGTCCAGCCTTTGATATTATTGGCCATAGCCTGTTGTTGAAAAAAAGTATGTATTATGGCTTTACAACCTCTGCCATATTGTGGATTCAGAGCTATCTATCTAATATAACTCAGAGGGTTTTCTTTAATGGAAGCTTCTCTCTCTTTCACTAATCATGGTTGTTCTCTGTCTCTCTCTTTCTCTCTCTCTTTTGCTCTCTCTTTCTCTTTTTCTCTCTCTCTTTTGCTCTCTCTCTTTTTCTCTTTCTTTCTCTCTCTCTTTTTCTCTCTCTCTTTCTCTCTCATATTAATTTTCGGGATGGAAAAATGTTTTAAATATAAACTTAAACGACTAAAACCAGATATAAAGTATGTAGAGAAGATAATGGACGTATATATATTTTTTTGAATATAATCTAATGACAACTAACAATCACCAAAATAACAGCTAGACAGTCAGGGAGAATTGAAAATTCCAAAAACAATTAATTTAGCAGTATTAATTGTGTTATGTTCGAGCAAAAGAACACAGCAAAACTGGATAACATGGCAAAATGCATAGAATTGCAGGAAACTAGCTTTAAAACTGCAAAATGTTATCTCAACTCCATGGCCATTATATTGAATCGCAGGAAATTAGCTTTAAAACGGCAGCATTTTCTCTCAGTTGCATGGCAAAATGTGTCGAGTTGGAGGAAGTTAGCTTTTAAACTGCAAAACAAATTCTCAGCTCCAGGGAGAAATTTGTAGAATTGCAGGAAATTGGCTTAAAATTTTGACATTTTCTCTGCAGCGCCAAGAAAGGGGCCTCTAAAATGTTCTTTCAAATGTAGCCACGCAATGGCTGACCACGCTCATTGCCACACCTCCTACCACGCCCCCTGTCACACCCACCACCTAAGCCCTTTTTTGATCCAGAAAAAATCCTGCAATGGTGAATGAATGAAACACAACAAACACATCATGCTCTTGAATTAATACTTGCATAAACATTTAAAATAGTTAAATGTCTCTAGTGACGGACCCTCTCCTTCTCAGTTGGCCAAAAATATGGTTCTGATAAAACAACGGCAAAAAGCATAACCCATTTTCAGTGTTAAATCAGAGATTGTCTGGAGATTATTAGAGAGCTTGAGAGGAATTTAAAGCCTCAAACCATTTGGTAGCATTTTTTGTTTTTGCTCTGAAAGGGATCAATCAGAATTAAAGACTGCTGCATTGGGACAGAACGGTCCACAATAAGTTTAACGCACCCACGCATAACATCACTTAACACGCCATAACTTTTGTTACTCTGCTACTCTGTAGTGATGTTGCTCTGCAGGTGCTGGCCAGCTGAGAAAACAGAGACGTTAGCAGGCTTTACTGAACTTTTAGGCAGTAATTTAGTGTGTCAAATGACTGCCAGTGCTCCACTTGGAGATTTTCCTAGTGTTTCAGTTTGATATACAGTGTGCGCACATTCACACAACAGAGGATGCTAAACAGATGATATACCCATATGGTGCAACCTTCCACTCATTTGGCCCATATCGTCATACTTCACATTCAGTGTGCATTATCAATATGTATGTTTGTCAACACATGTATTTGTATCCAACAAGTTCTCAGTCTCATGTCAGAATTAGACGTTAATCCATGTTTCTCAAACACCCTAGCAAAATCGAAACATGCTTGAAGGTAAAAGCGCTCATTGTTGCCTCTAGTGGCCGGTTTCCACATCTCCTGACATCCTCAGACATGGATGGACGTTGAATACTGACTTGTATAATGAGTGACCTGGCTGTTGTATCTCCATAGGGACCTCCAGGAGATCTGGGCCCAGCTGGGATACAAGGACCAAAAGGGCCACATGGATTGATGGTAAGAAGAGAAAAGAAAAAATGTGGACATTATGATCCTGAGTTTTTACCTGAACAGGGAAAACTCTGGGCCGTAGCTGTAACTGCAAAGCCATTTTTTCCCCCTGGTTAGGCCAGGTAAAAATGATTCTCTGTCTATTGTCACTGCCTTGTCAGATATCTACCTATACTTCTACTTTATCACCATGGTTTTTCTCTCTCCAGGGCAATGTTGGTGCCATAGGCCCAGTTGGTATCATCGGACCCAGTGGTAGTCCAGTATGTACATCATTATATCTCATACCTTCTGATATGCAAAACATGTTAACCCTTTCTCTTATTTGGCAATAATGGAGGGATTTCCCCTCTTTCTTTTCTCTCTCTCCATCAGGGACCCCAAGGTGACAAAGGGAGTCGAGGGGAGATGGTGCGTGTCCATATCTTTGATTAATCCTATCCCCTATAGACCGAGGTTGCGTCTGAAATGGCACTCTATTCCCTATATAGTGGGTACCATGTTGGACACAGCCCATGCTTAGTATGGAGAGCACACTACTTAAAGTACATTTAGCTTCGACGCCCAAAGCCCTTTTCATTTCCCTTAGTGCTCCTCTGTTGTAGAATCATTTCAGACAGTGAGAGATGACTGTTGGGCTGCTGCTTGATGCTGCTTTTGCTTCTCCTGCCTGGTAAAGGAGTTTAAATGATGAAATCCATGATATTGATTGGTCAAGACCAGTCCCCAGTTGGATTATTATTGTCTAGTGTATTGGGGGTTTATTAATCCAACCGTGTTTCTGTTTCTTTTCATAAACAGGGGGTGCAAGGACCAAGGGGCCTTCCTGGTCCACGTGGACCACCTGGGCCCCCAGTAAGTCCTTTGTGTTATTTATGTTACTCTGTGGCAGTGTTAACCTAATTTTAATATTATTTTGTATACTGTACTATGACTGTACAATACATTAAAAACCCCTTTCTATTTCCTTTGGTTTCTAGGGTCTCCCTGGTTCTCTGACATTTGTAAGTCTGCTTTACCCTTATGTTAAAACTTGACTGTCTCAGGAAGGATTAAGAGGAGGCGTGAAAGTAAGTGTTCCAGGGTGGTCTTACTGTATCATTTTGTCATCTCTTCCAGAGAAAGGAGGCTATTGGAGCTGCTTTCCAAGTCATTATTGATTCCCATGCTGCACTGAGGTCAGAGGTGAGTACTCTGTGAGATGATCCCTTGGGAATTCATCAATGTGGCCAGAGGATAATTGTGTGTGTTAATGTTGGTGTGTAAAATGTGGTGCCGTTATATGGAGTTAGATGTACAAAACTGAAGTCTCTTACAAATCAATGATTATGGGCTTCTGTAGGCTCCCCATATGTTGACTTTGTCTTCATACATTTTAGCACATTATCATGTGTCTGCCTTATACAGAGGCAATTTATCTCCTATTGGTGCTGTGTGACCGTTGTCCTCGTTCCATTCTAGAGTTACCATGACATGGACCTGCCCATGTTGGACCACCAGGGTACAGAGATCTTCAAGACCCTCCACTACCTCAGCACACTGATCCAGAGCCTGAAGAACCCGCTAGGCACCCACGACAACCCAGCACGCATCTGCCGAGACCTCAAGGACTGTGAACAGAGGATGAACGATGGTAAGGAAGTTGGAACTAATGTCGACTGAAAGACATGAAAAGCTGTGACATTATTTCCACAGAAAAATATAAAGTTAATTTATTCAGTTACTAGGTCCAATAGTTTAACCTGCATGTGACTTGACAAGGAAAAACTCTGGGCTCATATGTGCTAGAACTACGGCATAAACAATACGTCTATATATCTGACGAAGCTAGTGACACCTCTTCCAAAAGCACCACATCCTTGCCATAGCCCCTCAGAATTCAGCTGTCAATATGTGTCCACTCTGGTGAAATTACACTACTCCTGTATCCAAACTCCCTTTTCACTCAGTTTATTTTCCCTCCCTTAAGGCACTTACTGGATCGACCCAAACCTCGGCTGCTCGGCTGACACAATCGAAGTGACGTGTAACTTCAGCAGCGGCGGTCAGACCTGTCTGAAACCCATCACAGTATCCAAGGTCAGCATCAACTTCTATTTGCTCTCACTATCTGGCTCATTTGAATTTCCTGTCTTTTGTGGCTTTCTGACAAGCCCTAACCTTTAAATTCAAATAGGATTTGGGGGGGGGGGGTTTTAGTAATCTCGGCACCTAGAACGAAATCTTGCATGCCTGCTGGTGTTTCGTCTGTCACAAGAGACTACGGATGGAATTGTAACGGTAGTTGATGTTTGTCTCTGTCTGCAGCTGGAGATTGGTGTAGGTCGCATCCAAATGAACTTCCTCCACCTCCTGAGCTCTGAGGCAGTGCAACACGTCACCATCCACTGCCTGAACGTCCCTGTGTGGGCCAACAGTTCCTCCCTGGAGCCCTCCCCCACCGCTGTGCGCTTCAAGGCCTGGAGCGGAGACATGATCCAGGCTGGAGGACTCTTAGAGCCCCACATAGTGAGGGATGACTGCTGGGTATGTTGACCAGTCAAAGATTGCTCTGCAACACTTTGCATAAATGCACCAATATACCATGTAATAAGGATACTCTATTATTACTTATCTAACCAGAATGTATTTACCCAGTTGTACAGTGCCTTCAGAAATTATTCATACCCTTTGACTTATTTCGCAATTTGTTGTGTTACAGCCTGAATTTTGTGTTTTTTTGTCATTTTTGCAAATGTTTTGAAAATATCTCATTCATCATATAAGTATTTCCATTCCCAAGTCAATACTTTGTAGAAGCAGCTTTGGCACTGATTAGACCTGAGTCTTTCTGGGTTAGTCTCTAAGAGCTTTCCACAACTGGATTGTGCAACATTTGCCCACTATTATTTTCAAAAATGTTAAGCTCTGTCAAATTGGTTGTTGGTCATTGTTGGGCACCCATTTTCAGGTCTTACCATAGATTTTCAAGTAGATTTTAGTCAAAACTGTAACTCGGCCACTCTTATACTTGGCCTTGTGTTTTAGGTTATTGTAATGCTGAAAGGTGAATTCATCTGTGTCTCGTGGAAAGCAGACTGAACCAGGTTTTCCTCTAGGATTTTGCCTGTGCTTAGCTGTATTTTGTTTAATTTTCATCCTGAAAAACTCCCCAGTCCTTAATGATTCCAAGCATACCCGTAACATGATACAGCCATCACTATGCTTGAAAATATGGAGGGTGGTACTCAGTAATGTGTTGAATTGGATTTGATATATTTTTTACAGTATTACTTTAGCGGCTTATTGCAAACAGGATGTATGTTTTGGAATATTTGTTTTCAGGCTTCCTTTTCACTCTGTCAATTACATTAGTATAATGGAGTAACTACAATGTTGTTGATCCATCAGTTTTCTCCTATCACAGCCATTAAACTCTAACTGTTTTAAAGTGACCATTGGCCTCATAGTGAAATCCCCGAGCGGTGTCTTTCCTCTCCGGCAACTGAGTTAGGAAGGACGCCTGTATTATTTCTGTAACTGGATGTATTGATACACCATCCAAAGTGTAACTAATGATAACTTCACCACGCTCAAAGGGATGGTCAATGTCAACTTTTTTTAAATACATTTTTTACCCATCTACCAATAGGTGCCCTTCTTTCTGAGGCATTGGGGAAAAACCCTGGTCTTTGTGGTTGAATCTGAGTTTGAAATTCACTGCTTGAATGAGGGACCTTACAGATAATTGTGTGTGGTGTACAGAGATGGGGTAGCCATTCAAAAAACTTTTTAAACACTATTGCACACAGAGTGAGTCTGTGCAACTTGTGACTTGTTAAGCACATTTTTACTCCTGAACTTATTTAGGCTTGCCATAACAAAGGGTTTGAATACTTATTGACTCAAGATATTTCAGCTTTTCATTTTCTATTAATATGTAAAAAAAAAACGAAAAAAAAAACATATTTCCACTTTGAAATGGTGACAAAAATCTGAATTAAATCCATTTTAAATTAAGGCTGTAACAAAAATCTGAAAAAGTCAAGAGATGCGACCGAATACTTTCTGAAGGCACTGTATTTCATATCAATCTGCAAATAGTGCAAAGCATGACCAAATACTGTTCAGTCACTGCATTTTGTTTTATACTCTGTGCTCCAATATTCAAATTGTTTGATCTCTTATCTCAAAGATTTTCTAACCAGCAGAACTTCCTTGTCTTTCAGATCAAAGATGGCCACTGGCACCAGACCCATTTCATCTTCCAGACCCAGGACCCCAACTTACTCCCCATCCTGGACGTGTATAACCTACCAGCCACAGAGCCTGGCTCGTACTACCACCTAGAGGTGGGTCCTGTGTGCTTCCTATAGAGGCCTGTTGTTATAGAAGCCCAAAATACATTACATACACAGCCTCCTCATAGGAGTGACTTAAGGGGGATGGTGGAGGTTAGGAGGGGCTCCCTGTCCCCATATACTGGGGCCCATCAGGAGATGCAGGGCAGGTCAGGTCCCTTACCCTGCAGCATATGCTCGGACTGCAGAAACAGAAAGGGGGCGCCATTGAGGGACTGACCAGGAGAAACTGCAGAGATACTGGGGCATCTCGCACTATAGTTCCTACCGCCTGCCCGAGGAGAAGATATTAAGCTTTGGCTTCTTTCAGGGACTTGTTTTACTGTTGCACAGTATGAGCCCTGAATGCCAGAGTGAGAGAAAATAATATGACAATCTCTCTTCTGACATCACACTTGGACAACGTTTTTAAATTATTCCTTTTCATGGTCTGCACTCAACATGTAATGAAAGATGTATAAAGTAATAGGGAACGATTATACATGTATTAGCATATTATGCAGTACATCTTATCTTGTTAAATGTCATACATACACATATTATTTATACATGTTATATGTATATCTTAATATAAAAGTGCAATAGACATCTCGTTCTGCAATTTTTCAAAGCAATTCAGGTTTACAGTGATCTCAAAACATTGGATATAATAGTATCATAACATTCAGGTGTAGGAATAGATCATAGCATACATCCACAGGTGTATGCTTTCCAGCCATCTTCTCCTGCCTAGTCTGCAGATGAGGTATGAATGTACTTGTACTTGTGACTTGGTGCAGAAGAAATGCCCACCAGTCTCCGAAAAACGATTGCGTTCACACACAAACATTTCTGATGTGCGTTTCCCTAGTCAAGTGAATTGAAGCTTGTAAGAGAGTGGATCCAGAAGTGTGTCAGTCTGTCTACCTCCCATCTCTCATCTAGCTATGGTGCGTTCAACTAAAAGAGAAAGAGAAACAGAGATGACACCTGATACCTGGTGCTAAAATAATTAACTGACTCCTGTGGTGGGTCTTTAATCTTGACAGAATATATCTACATGCCTTTTATACTTCAAAAGGGAATATTTTTTTATACATTATGAATGCAAAGATTTTTTTTTTTTTTATCAAATTCACTTTTCAAGCTAGCAAAACAGCGTTTTCCCCCTGCATCATTATTGTATCCCCTTTGTACGAGTCTGAAGCTATTATTGAAGATTTAGGTCTTGTTTTTATTACTTGTTGAAATGTATATAATTATGCAAAGCTTTTTGTTGTATACAGTGGATCCTAACATGCTAATTTATGTTATTTAATGTCCATGGGTTTTGCGACTTTGTCATCTATTACACTTCCCATCATCAGAGCATTTTTTATTTTCCATACATTTGGGGCTTCATGGATTTCGTTATGTTTTTTTTGTTTTGTTTTTTAAAACTGTACTGTATTTGGACCGTTTTCAATGCTTTTACACTTACTGTTTTCCACCTTATTGTTGACCATGTTTGTGATACTCTACAGACCAACCAAGCATAAACTCAGAATACCTCTCATCACACAACTCAGAGCCCTCCATTTGCATTTATTTCATTACTTTAACACATCTGAGTGAGACAGCAGATTTTTGTTTAGGGGAAGGGATAGATGTTAGTGGTTATAATGCTCATTCATTCATCTTTGCAGATCCTCTGTCTGCTTCAAAATATTGCAGCTTCTAGTTTTCACTTTCCTTTTCTTCAACATTCAGGTGTTCAATAAATATTTGAAACCGAAGATCATTGTGTTTTAACATTTAAAATTGTAAGCTACAAAGACACCTTGAACAGAGTTAGTTTTCAATAAAAGTTGTCAATAAAATATTGAATTCATTATTATAGTGCATACACCGAGGCTTTTTGTTGTTGTTGTAAAATAGCTAACGTATTATTGCAACTGAAATATGAAGAGTTTTCCCTTTTAAAGTGTAAAAACTCTTACACTTCACACCTTCACCACGAGGGCACTCACGTTCCAGTTTGAAACCCAAATCTCCCATCTAAGCGTACAGTCATCTAGTTGAACACAGAAGAACTAAAGGATCTTGACATGATTTCACTTTTATAGCCCTAGACTAGGCCATACTCTACATTTCATTATATTCTGTCTGTCTAGACTCAAAATATATTTTTTCAAATGACACAAACCAAGTGAGGCAGTTCAAGTTTGTATTGGCTGCCAGTCAATGATCATGTCACAGGATATTATCTTGGACACATGGCGTGGCGCCCCCCATCCACAGGTAGGTTGACCCCGGTAATGAAGGTGGCAGCATCTGACGCCAGGAAGGCTATGGCATGGGCCACCTCCTCCACCTCACCTGGTCTCCCCAGGGCGTGGGTCTGCTTACACTTCTCAAGGAACTGAAGGGGGGAGGAGAGAGGAAAATGGAGAGAAAGAGAGATGGGGTAGGAGGGAGCAAGTGAGAGTTCGGTGAGACAGAAAAATATTGCATTATAACTAGGTGACTGACAACATTCTCTGTCATATAGTAAGCCATGAGCTCTCTAAACATTGACATTTTACAATATACAGTACATACATTTTGGAACCCCAGCCAGTGAACACAACCTTGTAAAACAATGTGTTAGGTCCCTGTATAACATAGTAGGTTACCTGAGCATACTGCTCCTCATCCAGCCCCGCTCTCCTGTGGACATCTGTTATGATCACACCAGGACTGGAAGGAGAAAGACAACAGAGAGAGAGAGAGATCAATATGGTCGTAATAACTACATAACAAATAATAATTAAGTAGCAAAACATAGACTTGACATACCAGACAGAGTTCACTCGCACTTGCTTCGACGCTAGCTCTGGGAGAAATATGAGTCGTATGAGTATCTCCAGTGTTTTCACCCACTATAATAATACATATTACAGAAAATAGAATGAAAAGTGAATGGGAGAAAAACAAATAGTTCTTACCGAGTGCTATGCATCGTGTGAATTGGTCAATAGCGGACTTGGACATACAATAGGCAAGGACACCTGGGAACTAGAAACAAATGTACAATTGTCTGCATCAGAAATCATACTGGAATAGTGTCACAGGTGGGATCCGAAGCTCAGTCTCCTGTTTGGGAATCCAACATCTTAACCATAAGGCTAGGAGTACATTGCCATTTCGGGCAGGTGACACTGATTATTTACTTTTTGTCAAAGGCAGGGCTACCTCATCATGAGAGCATGAGTCTGACTTGCCTCCGCTACAAAAGAATGACAACGAAACACACACACACACACACACACACACACACCTCGATGGTCTGGTAATACTTACTGATCGTTGCCCGTTGACACTGGACACATTGACAATAGAACCCTTAGTCCTGATGAGGTGAGGCACACACAGCTGTGTCAGATGGTACACTGATCTGTGGAATAACAAAAACATTCAGAAAGAAAAGGGGGGGGGGACAGTTCAAATAGAGATGTTAGTGTCTGAAAAATATTGACATGATCTTCTCGTACATGATTTTGCATAACAATGCACTGCAATTAATAAATACAGAACATGGATTTCAGGCTTCATCCAATGAAAGCTTCTTTGTAGTTTGTGGTGCCCTAGATACGTCATTCAAACGCCCTACATTACATATAATCTTCAGTCTATCATGAAGTCTATTCTTCAGGGTATTACAGGTCTGCTAATCCTACCTGACGTTGACGTTCATGACCTTGTCATACTGAGCCAGGTCACCTGTCTCAATGCTGCCCATGGCCAGAATGCCAGCGCTGTTGATCAGCACATCCAGCCGGCCAAAGTGGGCAATGGTCAGTTCCACTGTCTTCTTTACGGTGTCCTCGTTAGTCAGGTCCCCTGGTACAAGCAAGGGCTGGTGGGCAGCAATGGACAGATCATGTTACTCATTCATCACTTTTGTTAGTGTGGTACTGTCATAATACAGGTATTGCAATTAGGAGCATTCGATATAGCTCGCCACGGGAACTAGTGGGCGGATTTTACCAAGGAAAAGAGTTTCAGGTTGGATATTTGACGGATATTCGCGCTTTCAAACCACTTGAGCCACAGACTCCAAATAAGTGTCATGATGTTGGAAAAATTGCGCACAACATTGCACAGGTCTTACTTTCACGATTTGGACATCAATTTGCTTTGCAAAGCCAATAAACGTGGAAATGTGAGCAGAATTTTGTATTCATAGTTGAATTAGTTAGGCAGCGCAAACAAAGTACAAACCTTTTTTACATTTGAATTTCAATAGCTCCTTGGACATGTGACCTACAGGACTCAAACAAGGTTCAGAATGTCCACTGACTACCCTTCTATATTGCACACCCTTTAGTTTGTCCATTTTCATTTCACATGTTTTTACATTAATTTGCCTGCTCTGCCCCCCTGAAGGACCGTGTCACTTACACACCTATTCACTTTGGCCTTACTGACCTCCAGGCAGACATTGACCTGGTGACCTCTGACTCTTGGCCTCTAGGCCTACACTCCCTGCCCGCCCTCTCCCTGGGCCTGAGAATGTATAGCTTACTCCCTGGAACTACAGACCTCCACACCTACTCTCCCTACCCGGTCAACACCCCTTTCCCTTGGCTATCTATAATCCCGCTGTCAGGAACCATGTGCACCTGGTAACACGAAACAGGCTCTTGGCACCTGGTAATTTGAAACAGGCTATGTGCTCCTGGTAAGCCGCCCACTTTTTTTCTGCTCACAGACTAAGTTCCCACTCCAACCTCCATGACCTGAGGGCTGCCCCCAGCCCCTTAGTCCGGCCGCCCCTGCTTGGACTCTGAGTGCCCCCCGCCTTGATGGAGGCCTCCTTGTGCACCTGGTAACCTGAGATAAGCTCTGTGCACCTGGTGACCTGCCCGCTTTTATCCGCTCAGAGACTAAGTCCCCAACCCAACCTCCACAGCCTGAGTGCTGCCTCCAGCCCGAGTCCGGCCTGCCCTGCTCGGACTCTGAGTGCCCCCCGCCTTGGGGGAGGCCTCGTGCACCTGGTGACCTTTTGACTTCCACAGCGAGTCCCAACCTGACTCACAGTCCCACCAGAGGACGGACCCGGGCGGATACCACCTAGCCCCCTACCTATCCAGAGCCCCATGTCAATGTCTTATGCCTTCTACCCACCTGCCTGGGCTCTCTCCCACTCTGTGTTTGGCCTCTGGCCCTTCTCCGTGGACCTGGTAAGCCGTAAGTAAAGGAGGAGGAAGACGCCTTCCGTCCCCGACAAATGCTTGGATCGAGGGCTGACTTTCAATAGATCGCAGCAAGTGAGGTGCTCTGCTACGTATGAAACCCTGACTCAGAATCAGGTCGTCTACGAGTGATTTAGCACCAGGCTCCCCACAAACATGCGGTGCGCGTTAGGAGAGGGGCAGCAACTCATCCGGCTGCACCCCAACCCCGTCAAGAACGGCTCTACTCACCTGCCAAAAGAGGCAGGCTATCCCGGGCCAACCGAAGATCCGCGGCACTATGGTATCGTAACGTTTAGGGGGGATTCTGACTTAGAGGCGTTAAGTCATAATCCCACAGATGGTAGCTTTGCACCATTGGCTCCTCAGCCAAGCAAATACACAAAATGTCTGAACCTGCGGTTCTTCACGTACTGAGCAGGATTACTATTGCAACAACACATCATCAGTAGGGTAAAACTAACCTGTCTCACGACGGTCTAAACCCAGCTCACGTTCCCCATTAGTGGGTGAACAATCCAACGCTTGGTGAATTCTGCTTCACAATGATAGGAAGAGCCGACATCGAAGGATCAAAAAGCCACGTCACTATTAACGCTAGGCCGCCACAAGCCTGTTATCACTGTGTTAACATTTGATACTTCCTGCTTAAAAGCCAAAAATTCAGAAGGATCGTGAGGCCCCGCTTTCACTGTCTGTATTCATACTGAAAATCAAGATCAAGTGAGCTTTTGACCTTCTGCTCCACGTGAAGTTTATGTCCTCCCTAAGCTCACCTTAGGACACCTGCATTACTGTTTGACTGGGGAGGTGCACCTGTCAAACTCCCCACCTGCCAGAGGCTGTTCACCTTGGAGACCTGCTGCGGATATGGGTACGGCCTGGCGTAAGATTTACACCCTCTCCCCTGGATTTTCAAGGGCCAGGAAGAGCTCACCGGACGACACCGCAACGCTTTCCAGGGCTTGGGCCCCTCTCTCGGGGCGAACCTATTCCAGGGCACCCTGCACGTCACAAATAAAAGATTACTCTCCCCGGGGCTCCGCCAGCTTCTCCGGGATCGGTCGCGTTACCGCACTGGATGCCTCGCGGCGCCCGTCGCCACCAGTCCGTTGACATTCTAAAAGTAGTTTGAGTCCAGTAGGTCACATGACCAAAGAGCTATTGAAATTAGAATGTTTAAAAAATTCATGTAAAATCGTGTGAGATGAAAATGGACGAACTAAAGGGTGTGCAATGTGTAGGTCCACTGAGTGGACATTCTGAACCCTGTTTGAGGTCAGTAGGTCACATGACCAAGGAACTATTGAAATGTTACATTTTTTAAAATTAATTTAAAATGTGTGAGATGAAAAGGGACAAACTTAAGGGTGTGCAATATAGAAGGGTAGTCAGTGGACATTCTGAACCTTGTTTGAGGTCAGTAGGTCACATGACCAAGGAGCTATTAAAATTCAAAAATGTAAATAAATAATTTAAAATAGTGCGAGATGTAAATCGACAAAAAAAAAAAAGTGTGCAATGTGTGCCATCTGGTTAGCTAGAACCAGTTTAAGTTTTAGGAGCAATGGTTAAAGAGCTATTGAAATGTGAAAAAAATTGATTTGTCACTATGTTGACAGTCCCTAACTGCTGTTAGTGGACGTAAGGAAAGCTACAGGCGAATATCCAACCGCAGTCTTTACCTCGGTGCAGATTTTGCACATTTTAATTTAGACAATTGTATTATAGTGACAACCCACCCACCTGGGCAGAAGGACTGAATGTAGAACGTTATTGTTAGTTACTCTGTAACAAATACTACACCATGTCAGCGTAAACGATCTGTTACTTTGTATCAACATGACAATGACATGAATTGCACACTGGACTGTACCTCGGCAGCACCCAGGTCCGTGCACTGTTTGGCTATGTTGGTGAGGTTTTCCACGTCGCGCCCGTTCAATGCGAGCAAGGCACCAAGTTTAGCGAACATCAGGCTTGTCCCTGCCCCGATGCCCGAGCTGGCACCTGTGATGAGAGTCACTTTGCCTTTCAAAGATGATACCTAAAGAGACAAAAAATGAATGTAAACAAAAACATTAAGGTCCAGTGAAGATTCCATTTGGATAGGCTGCTTGCTGCGAGTTTACAACAGATTTAAGCTGACAGATAAGGCAATAGGCAGCGTTTGACAGTGTGCTAATCTAACATGAGCATGCACAAATAATTCTGACTCACCTTAAATCCTTCCTCTGAAGCCATAAATGCTTTTAAATGACTACAACCAGGTTTAAATCCAGTGAAATCGGTCAAGTTCACTCGTGGCAGTGTTTAGCAACTCCGTCCCAAGTTATTTACGCAAATTTCTGACGTCATCAAAATGAGACCATAAATGGCAGAATGCAGTTTTCTTTGTGGATTTTACAAACGAAGGCGATTCAAGTTTATCATCATAATGGAAAAATTAAAACACACACTTATTAAAAATACTTTATTTGGTACAAAATGTAAAATACAAAGTAATATTTCAAACCAAAATAATATTATTGGACTATTATCATTGTATTACCGAATGTGTTTAGAATCATAGCATGTGTGTTGGCCCAATAGCAGACCTTTAGCACAAAACATAGAAGCTAAAAACTGATTTTCATAGTTTCTTGTTCATTCTCCAATCAGAACGGTCTACTGATTATGGATGTAGCTTCGGACGCGGGATATGTACGATTTGATTTATTTGACGAAAGAAAAAAACATAATACAACCTCATGTGGATACAATGCATTTAAAAATCATAGAGGATAACACAAAAACATTTTTAAACTTCTTTCCATTGTGGTCTTCTTGTTAACAGAATGCATTATTCATAAATGAACAACAAATTAAAGATGGAAATCGAATGGAGTTGAGGCAGTTCGGAAAAGTCAAAATGGACTGAGCAGAGGGCGCATCGATGGTACAGTACAGCCAATGAGAAAGTCAGACAAGCCAGGAGCTCTTTATCAAGGCAATCAGGGCCCATTGCTTTGTCCGACGTTCCCAGTTCCTCCATAGTAGCCGATCATCCGTTGCCAACAGTGTAGCACTCACCTGGGTGATGCTTTGAACTGAAGATCTCGTACAACGCTGTGTACTACTCCCTTCACAGAACAGCACAAACTGGTTCTAACCAGAATAGAAAGAGGGGTGAGAGGCCCCGGTCCACAACTGAGGAAGAGGACAAGTGCATTAGAGTGTCTAGTTTGAGAAACAGACACCACACAAGTCCTATACTGGCAGCTTCATTAAATAGTACCCACAAAACACCAGTCTCAATGTCAACAGTGAAGAGGTGACTCCGGGATGCTGGCCTTCTAGGCAGAGTTGAAAAAAAAGCCATATCTCAGACTGGCCAATAAAAAGAAAAGACAAAGATGGGCAAAAGTACACAGACACTGGACAGAGGAACTCTGCCTAGAAGGCCAGCATCCCAGAGTTGCCACTGACACGGCCCGCTACCAAAATGTGCGGGCTCTCCTTCACTGCAGCCAACATGAGTAAAACATTTAAACGTGTTAACCCTCGCAAGGCTGCAGGCCCAGACGGCATCCCCGGCCGCGTCCTCAGAGCATGCACAGACCAGCTGGCTGGTGTGTTTACGGACATATTCAATCAATCCTTATCCCAGTCTGCTGTTCCCACATGCTTCAAGAGGGCCACCATTGTTCCTGTTCCCAAGAAAGCTAAGGTAACTGAGCTAAATGACTACCGCCCTGTAGCACTCACTTCCGTCATCATGAAGTGCTTTGAGAGGCTAGTCAAGGACCATATCACCTCCACCCTACCTGACACCCTAGACCCACTCCAATTTGCTTACCGCCCCAATGGGTCTCGACCTCGCCCTGTGCAACTGGGTACTGGTCTTCCTGACGGGCCACCCCCAGGTGGTGAGGGTAGGTAACAACATCTCCACCCTGCTGATCCTCAACACTGGGTTCCCACAAGGGTGCGCACTCCCTGTTCACCCACGACCGCGTGGCCATGCACGCCTCCAACTCAATCATCAAGTTTGCAGATGACACTACAGTGATAGGCTTGCTTACCAACAACGACGAGACGGCCTACAGGGAGGAGGTGAGGGCACTTGAAGTGTGGTGTCAGGAAAATAACCTCACACTCAATGTCAACAAAACAAAGGAGATGATCGTGGACTTCAGAAAACAGCAGAGGGAGCAGCCTCCTATCTACATTGACGGGACAGTAGTGGAGAGAGTGGAGAGTTTTAAGTTCCTCGGCGTACACATCACGGACAAACTGAAATGGTCCACCCACACAGACAGCGTGGTGAAGAAGGCGTAGCAGCGCCTCTTCAACCTCAGGAGGCTGAAGAAATTCGGCTTGTCACCAAAAACACTCACAAACTTTTACAGATGCACAATTGAGAGCATCCTGTCGGGCTGTATCACCGCCTGGTACGGCAGCTGCTCCGCCCATAACCGGAAGGCTCTCCAGAGGGTAGTGAGGTCTGCACAACGCATCACCGGGTGCAAACTACCTGCACCACCCGATGTCAAAAAGGCCAAAAAGATCATCAAGGACAACAACCACCCGAGCCACTGCCTGTTCACCCCGCTATCATCCAGAAGGCGAGGTCAGTACAGGTGGATCAAAGCGGGGACCGAGAGACTGAAAAACAGCTTCTATTTCAAGGCCATTTGACTGTTAAACAGCCATCACTAACATTGAGTGGCTGCTGCCAACATACTGACTCAACTTTAACCACTTTAATAATGGAAAAATTGATGTAATCAATTTATCACTAGCCACTTTATATAATGTTTACATACCCTACATTACTCATCCCATAAGTATATACTGTACGCTATACCATCTACTGCATCTTGCCATCTTGATGTAATTAAAAAAACTCTGAGATCCATTCTGAGATCGTTAATAAAACCTCCCAGGAAAACTTTCAAGGAACCAGAGTCAAATGTTCTCAGAACCTTCTTGCAACTTAAAAATAAACATTCCCAGAACAGGCTAAATGTTCACTTCTGGTACCGGTCAGGAATATATGGCTTCGTTCCCACCACCAGTGTGAAACCAACTCCACAACTTCCAAGGAACCAAATGTGCTAGCTGGGACAGCTACTCCAAGTAGAAGCATGCTTTTTCAACTTGCTTGTAGTCTTGTTTTCTCCATACATTTTCCCTGACATCCAAAAGTACTTATTACATTTTGAATGCTTAGCACGACAGGAAGATCGTTCAATTCGCACACTTAGAGAACATCCCTGGTCACCCCTACTGCCTCTGATCTGGCGGACTCACAAAAAACACATGCTTTGTTTGTAAATTATGTCTGAGTGTTGAAGTATGCCCCCGGCTATCCGTAAATTAATAAAACAAGAAAATGGTGCCGTCTGGTTTGCTTAATATAAGGAATTTGAAATGATTTATACTTGTACTTTTTATTTAAGTACATTTAAAAAATGTCATTTACTTTTGATACTTAAGTATATTTAAAACCAAATACTTTTAGACTTTTACTCAACTAGTATTTTACTGGGTGACTTTCACTTCTACTTAAGTAATTTTCTATAAGTTATCTTTACTTTTACTCAGGTATGACAATTGGGTACTTTTTCAACCACTGATAGTGGTCAAAAGAAATATAGCTGGTTGTGCTAGACGTTTTATAGATAAAAGGATAAGTAGCATACCGTTTTTAAATATGTGCATGTTTTTTCCCTCCATGTAAACAGCTGATTCAAAGCGGGTGTGGCAGATTTCAAAACAATACAAGAAGGATGCACTTCCGTATCCTCCGCCAAAGGAGACAATCGAGGAGAGGATGAAACTCCTATGCTCACATATTAACAAATGTACATTACACTCTACTACATATAGAGTCCACTTATCGGTTTCTGGGTCACCGAGGGGAGGAGGACGGAGGAGTCGAGGACAAAAACAGACCAATTGAGACTCCCCCTCTGTATCTCTTTCTCTCTTTGCCCAGCTGCTCCTTCGAGTAGGTGGATGCTCAGTTTGTCACGGCATGATTGTCTGTCCTCTTTCTCTCCTTATCTATTCTCTTATGCTTATCTTTGCTGAGACACAAGTATGACAGTAAAATGTATGTGTGTATGTGGATTGTAGAAGTGTACATGTGACACCTGCTAATGTAAAAATATCTTTATGAATACATTTGATTGTATGTAAGTCTTTATACTGACTGCATGCATGGGTTATCTAATCTTTCTCACTGGTTGGTTCTGTTTTATGGTGATGGTGAGAGGCCCTCTACAGCAGATGATGATACTAGACAAGTTACAGGCAAGGGATCAGAAAATTTGACTGTCAACAGTTTTGTCTTCTGACCAACAAATTCCTCTCCTTTCCTTCCCTCCACCATAACACCTCGGTGGGCAATTTGTGATGTGAGTTTCATTAGTCATCTGTGGTGGAAGCAGACAAGCATAGTATAGTTTTTCTGCCAGAGATGAGGGCTTTTATTTGTAAAATAAGTTTCATAATGATAAACATTTCCAAGAAAACAAAAACAACTTTATTTTCTTTGTATTTCATTACTCTCAAAAGAATGTTTCCTAAAAGTTCAAACATGGTTACATTGAATAACATTTAACGTTCTAGGAATGTTCTCCAACTGGTTTGACATTGGGAATGTTCTCAAATAGTTCAGAGGATGTTAAGAAACAACATTCTTCTGTGGGAATTTCAGTACTTCAGCATAACATTTTCTACAGGTTTCCTCATGGTTTTATTTAAAGTCATATTCTCAGAACATTAATACAACTTTCAAGAACAACCACAAGAAAACACTAGTGATGTTCAAAGTACGTTCTAAGACTGTTGTTTAAAAACATATACATTCCGTTCTCAGCTTCAACAAAACTTTCTCTATCTTGTTAAGTCGGATCAGGTGTCTTGGCCTTGGCCGGCCCCACTAATTGGCCACACCTGATCTTAATGAGTGCTTATTTCCTTTGAAATGGGATCTGTTTGAATAGACTAAAATGAACAGCTTTGTATTAGTAAAAAGAAAACATGGTATGCTAGCTCCATCCTTGTGGCGCAGTGGACTAATTAATTCCATGGATAGAGAACAGAAGATTATAGGTATTGCGTGATGGATGCCTAAGCAAATTACTTTCCATGTGTCCTGTCTGTGCTTGGGAGTTCAAAACAGTTAACCTTAGCTAGCAGTGTTATTAAAAGTATGATTGAAACATTCAGTGAACATTTTAAGGAAGTTATTAAAAAACCTCCCTATAACCTTTACATTTTGTTCAAAACATTCACAACGTTTAGAGAACGTACTCAGAACAGTATTTAATAAAATTCAAATAACCTATCATTTCCATTCTCAGAACGTTAATAAAACCTCCCAGGAAAACTTTCAGGGAACCATAGTAAAACTGTCTCAGAACCTCCCTGAAACCTAAAAATGTACTTCCCAGAATTCACTTCTGTTCTCAGAATGTTTAAAAAAATGTGCAGTTTTACTGGTCAGGAAACGTATGGCTTCATTCCCAGAACCAATGGAAAACAAAACATGTACATTCCTACAACTTCCAAGGAACCAAATGTGCTAGCTGGGTATCTAGTGGAGCCGCAAACAAAAGTTTGGAGCATAAAGCATGAAATGCACGTGAGAATCTCACTGCCAACAGGTACTTATCACAGTGGCAAGCCGTTCCTTCTCTTGTTAAAACAAAAGCGGTACCTGCTGGGTGCCGACCAATGATGTATATAAACCCTGGAATGCTAATACTATGTATTGGCCATTGAGAGGCTTTGAAGCCACCGGTAGGCCATATTGGCATTCACCAGTAGGAGCAGTCCTCCATAGGAAAGAATGGAATTCTACAGCATTTACATTAAATGTTTCAAGGACAAAATTACATGTATTTAAATATTTTTTGTTATTGTATTGGCGTAGTAATCTAAATAATATATACTTTAAGGAAAATGTTATAATATATGTTTTGTATTTGTATGTTTAGATCACATAATATAATGTCAAAGTATACATAAAGGTGTCTGTAATATAATAAATGTGGCAAAAACTAATGTAGACTTTAATAAATGCATTTGTATATTTTTTACAATGGTGTGGGAGTGCCAAGATGGAGGCACCGTGGCTTCAACACAACACCCCCTATCAGAGAACTAGTGTATATATAAATCATTGGTACTGACCCAGTGGTAACGACCGATTCTAGATTGCAGAATCTTTGAACTTCCGAGTTGGTTTAACGTTGGACCAGAGCAAACTTTAGCAAGACAGCTAACAAGCTTGTGTGTGCAGAGTAGCACTAGAATTAAAAACACGTCTTACCTTTTTGTAGTTAATAAATCCAATGTGAAACGTGATAGCTAAAGTATCCTTAACTAGCATTGAAAAAGTCTAAACATTCTTCTCTAATTAAACATCTCTCCCTAATTTCTGAATTATGCTTGTAACATCATCAGTAGGCTACAGTAACCTATGCTTCAGAGGGGAGGGGCAGTTAGCCTACACACACGCACACCCATAGGCAAAGATTTCTAGCTGGCAGGGAGATGCTAGAATAAGTTTCTGAGTGACAGAGTGAGGGCTTTGCATAGGTGCTTTTTTGTGATTTTTGTGGGACTGGAAAAAAATTCTGGAATGTAAAAGAACGTTATTAACCGGTTTCCATGCTTTTACAATAATGGTTCTGTTCCAGAACAGTATAGATCACTTTCATTTTCAGTTCCTCAAATAATTTAGTTATTTTCCAGTTTTCGGTTCTGTTCCCGGAACCGGTTCCGACCCTTGATTCCTATGGATGACTGCTCCTACTGGGGTGTACCATTATGGCTGACCAGTGGCTTCAAAGCTTCTCAATGGCCAATACATAGCATTAGCAATCAAGGGTTTATATACATTATTGGGTCTTTGCTGTGTGAACACCAAAGAGATTGACTGATCCAAAAGTTTGACAATCCTACCAGTGTCTGAGTTTTAAATCAAATGAATAGGCGCGAGACCACAAACTCTCATGTGTTCTTTTCTTTTTACAGGTGATCAAATGTTTTTATATTGCTGAGAACCATTGCTGCATTTACTAAACATCTTTGAAGTAAACAGTTTTAATCAATACCTTGTTTTACTATGTTATATTTAGCCTGGCACTGCCAGTAGCTCTGTGACAGTAACCTTGGACTACACCCTGTTTTGGAGTTCAGAGCTGAACCTATGGTGCTATGATGCAAAGACTACTACTGCTGCAACTCAAACTGATTTACAGATAAAGGAATATAAATACACATTTAGAACGTATGTCTCAAGCTCTCGCAGCTAGCACATTTGGTTGTGGGAGTGTACATTTTTGGTTTCCTACTGCTTTTGGTAACAAATAACTTTCCTGACCGGTACATCTGAATGTTCTGGGAACAACACTTTTTTGGTTGCAGGAAGGTTCTGAGAACATTTTACTCTGGTCCCCTAAACGTTTTCTGGGAGATTTTATTAATGTTCTGAGAATGGAAATTATAGGTTATTTGAAGGTAATTAAATAACGTTCTGGGAATCTTTGGGAACCAAATGTAAAGGTTGTTTTGAGTTTTTTAAATAACTTCCTTAAAACTTTCACTAAATGTTATAAGACTTTTAATAACGCTGCTAGCTTAACTGTTTTGAACTCCAAGCACAGACAGGACATATGGAAAGGAATTTGCTTAGGCATTAATTATGCAAACACATTCCTTATTTATTGTGGCATTGGTGTCAGTGAGATTCCAAACCTATGATATTTTGCTCTCTAGCCTTGGAATTAGTCCACTGTGCCACTAGTATGGAGCTAGCATGCAATGTTTTTTTTACTCATGCAAAGCTGTTCATTTCAGTATATTCAAACAGACCCCATTTCAAAGGAAACAAGCACTCATTAAGGTCAGGTGTGACCAAAACACCTGAACACATTTAACAAGATCAAGGATAGAGTTGTGTTGACGCTGAGAACCGAATGCAAATGTTTTTAAATAACATTCTAACGTTCTCTGAATGTTACTGTGTTGTGAGTTTTATCGAAAGTTTTCTTAATGTTCTGAAAACACTACTTCAAATAGAACCATAACGAAACCAGCAGAAAACATTCTGAAGTACTGAAATTCTCACAGAAGAATATTGTTTCTTAACATTCTCAAACTATATGAAAACATGTCAAAGCACTTGGCAAAGGTTCCAAGAACATTACCAAAAAATTTGGGAAAATTAAAGGAAACGTTGTTAAAGTAATGAAACACCATGAAAATAATGTTTTTGTCAAGTTCCTTACATGTGCTGAGACCTTTGGTTCTCTCTGTACACAAAGTACAAAATGTTCAAACGTCTATTAGAAAATCTGAAATGTCTTTTTCAAAAAAGTTATTTCATAACCATATAAAGTCTCTTGATTTTTGCTAATTTAATTTATCAAAACAAATTGATTCAAGAAACAAATGGTAAAATGAGACCAGTATGTGCATAATTACATTTATTATACTATAATTTCATAACAGGAATGAAAGAGTAAAGGAGGAGGGGAATGGTGATAATGCTTAAGGGGATAATTAGGATAACACAGTTCACAACATTCATGTCATTTAAAGTTATTTTCCAAAAGTGCTGAATTATTTAAAAAAATAATAAATGTAATACTGCTGCTACACTACTGACTGCTAGTCACTGTGTCTGAATGAAAAGTAAAACTGGGGTTGTCAGTCTTCAACAAAGTAATGAGATTTAAAAACAATGGTGTCAAAATGACATGTTGGAAAGGATGACAATTAAGATTAAAAACAGAACTACATGAAACATACATTCCTTCCATACTCTTAATTTAAGTGAGAACCAAAAGAAACCTTTAACATAGTTAAATTCTGAAACAATACCGATTTAACAAACAGAAGACAGAAATGAATTGCCCCATGTGATGTATGATTTCAGATTTATTTTATTCAAAGTTCGACAATTTCGAACCAGCAATTCTTATTATATTAAATGCTAATAAAAACCAGAAAACAACATTTCAAAAAGTATAGAAATATAAAAATGTGTGGTATAACTGTTAAATTAACATCAAAATACTGAGTGGAATAAAAAAAAATGGCAACAAAAGAAGGATGTAAGGATAAAATTGAATGGCAATTTCCTGAGAAGGTTTTGGTGTACTGTACTAATAGCTGTCAACACTGAAGAAAAATGGAATGTCTAAGTGTGACTGTTTCTCAAATTAATATCATAAAGTATTGCTTGCATTTCATTTACCACTCAATAAACCTACCTAAAAATAGTGGCTCCAATAAGATTGATAGTGAGTTAGGCTAGTGAGTGAGAGTAGATTAAAAAAAGATTTAAATGGGTTTCTATGGGATGACACATTGATTCACAGACTTCAACAAACACCCCGCGCACCGAATGCAGTTTCCATATTGAAAACGGCATTGCACAGGACATAAGGGGACAGTTTCTTCAAGACACCCCACACTTGATGGGCAGGACTCATCTAGGGTCGGTTTCCTAGACAGATTCAGCCTCGTCCTGGAATAAAAACCTCTTCCAAATTAGAATTTCCAATGCTTTTTAGTCCTGGACTAGGCTTAATCTGGTCCTTACTGTTAGTCTTGTCTCACTTTCTATGTAATCTAGCATTAATATGTACATAAATCCATTATAACATGCATAATGTCACTGAAAATACACCATGAAATTAGAGTTGATTGTCTACGCCAGCATTGCTGAGGACATTTGCATTTCATAATAACCTCCAATAACATAAATAGCCTACACACTGTGCTTTTTGTGCATTTGTCCGACTGTGTAATACGAGACTATGCTGTTACTGATTTCATCCATCTGGTGCGATATATATATTTTTAAGAAATCCCTTTAAATCTTCTTGACTTCTTATTCACATCTCTCCTCCCATTAACTGAAATGTGAAAATGTCCATGCACTGCCTATTTAAAAGAATCCCCTTTTCGGGGGATCATACTGTAGTAACCTTTGGCTAGAAGGAGCAAAGGTAGTATTGCACACTGTAGCAGTTAGTGATTGACATACAATGCCAGGTTTACATAGCGATAGCCAGCTATCATTCCTATGATGTTTTTGTTGTACTTTTGTCATAAAACCATATTTTGTTAATCTTGTCTTCATCCATAGTAATGCTCATTGCAGCGGTGTTATAATCCTCGTTTCTGATGACAAGCAGGCTCCTCTTATTCATGTGTTTTGCTGTGTCAGAGGAATGCGTTGACCTTGCATACTTCCCTAAAAGCTGTTGGAGTTTAAACATTTTACAGAAAATTAATAGCTCAATTGATAGCGACAGAATCACACATATTAGATTACTTCCCAAGCAAAGTCAATTTTTTGTCTCGTCGGCTATAGAAGGTTGTAGCTCAGCCTCAATGTCATAGAGACAAACCAAATATATCCCCATATGCATCGGAGTCTCGTCTTTCCCATGCATTTTACAGCTTGTTTCTAGCATAAAGCATCACGGACTAAAGCACCATTATAGATTGCTTTATATAATAGGGCCCATTTTATTTTCTTAAAAATAAAAAGGGTAGGTCTATGCTTTTTGCCATTTTCTTTAACAAAAGGTATGGCGTACTCTCACATAACCTTGGCTCGAATTGAGGGGGTTTCACTTAACACACCAAGCCCTTCACTGACAGAGGTTTTTAAAGAGTGCATGGTTGGTGGAGGAACTGGCTGAGAAAATCTATTTATAACATCCTATGATTTCGTCTGTCAAACAGGTACGCCTACCTCTTTTTCTTAAATAGGCTCCAACACAAAGCCCTCGTTAGTAAAGTCAAATTAAAATGAAGACTTGAAATGAATTAGGCCTACTCAAATTAGCCGGAATTAAAAAAATATTTTCAGAAGAAATCTGCTCGCCTCCTGAACTGCCAACTTAGACAGCACAAAAAGGTTTTGATCAGCAAGAGCAGGGTTCTTGATTGGAATATCCATTGCAGTGTGTAATGCAGTGTAGTCTAGTTTTATTTATACCATCAGAGCAGCGCAAAACATTCAGGAAGTTCATTTTCTTACAAATATAACTTTGCCCTGTGCTTCCCCAAGCATGCACTTCATATAGTCTAGGCCTATAAGCAATGTATCATTTGATTGGGATCACAGCAAATAGACTATAGGTCACTTGAAATTGGGTGCCCAGAGGAGAATAAGGGTTTTGGGGCGGCATCGGGCACACATCGTTATATAGTAAGCAACTCATTCTAAAACATAACTTGATCAATTACAGGACTCGATAAAAACAAAAAAAAACTAAACCCTCCCCGTGACTGAAATCAAAAAAGCATGGCCCTGAGGCCTTCCCCCATGTCCCTGTTCCGTAAATCTCTAACCATCCCTTAGCACCCTAGAGAATCTGGATCAAGGGTAGTCTACTGCATTGTGTTATATAAATGGGTTACATTATGACAGGATAATATACCCTGTCTGAATGACAATAACACTGCCCACAAGAAAATGCATCTGCTGGCTAATTATTTAAGTCCTTTCTCTTACAGGAAAATTGCATTTGCATTTTGCAATCTCATATGCAACACATCTGATCTCATTCAATGCACACACATCTTGTAAAACGTAACACTTTTCCTTACCAATGTCCCTTTTAAAACTGCATTTCACAACTGTTACAGCAGGAAAAAAGTAGCATGGCGGTGGGACATTAGCATAAATTCCCTTGAAAAGCAGCCCTGCAGTAGAGTACAGTCAAAGTGAGCAGGTCCTGCTTGGTTAGCGTGCTGTCTGGGTCTGTGTAGTCCTCCCCAGTCCTCCAGGGGCCCTGGCTGTTTCAACGGAGTTAACATCCACCTCCAACCCCTATCTGTTCAGGCCGTCTCCTTGTCCACCTTCCACAGCTGCTCCTTCACCTCGGTGGGCAGGGTGTTGAAGAGGTCCTCCTCCACCACCAGGCCCGTCCTCTTCAGCTGCTTGCACTCCCCCAGCTCTACGGGCAGACATTCCAGCCTGTTCCCCCTCAGCTCCAGCTGGGTCAGCCCCGTCAGCTCCCCAAAGCGCGATGGCAGAGACGTCAGGCAGTTATTCCCCAGGTTCAGAGTACGGAGCTTCTTACACTGGAACAGCTCATTGGGCAGGGTCTCGATCTAAACGCGGTAGAAAAAAGGGAGAAGTCGGATAGAGAGATAATATCAGGTGGACATGTGAGACAAACACTGCAATTATCAGACAAAACATCTGGAGTTAAACCTAGTTATAACAGACTAAGAAAACCCAAACAAATAAATGAAACAAATCACTGTGTTAATGCGATTTGATTCACAGTTGTCAGATGAGTAAACACAACTACAGTACAGACAACACATTCCTCATAAATAATGAAACCAGAATAAATTGTATTTAAAACCCATCAGAAATGTCTAGTACAACAAACCAAAGCTGAAAACGAAAGCACTAACTCTGTTGGCTGTGACTGCCAGGTACTGGAGGTTCTGCAGGTACCCCACGTCTGCTGGGATGTAGGTGAGATTGTTATGGCTCAGGTCCAGGAAGCGTAGCTTACGACAATAGAAAAGTTGACTGGGGATGTTATCGATCTTGTTCCTGTTCAGATAGAGCCTCTCCATGTTGTTGAGGGTGCCGATCTGGATGGGAATGTAGGCAATCTGGTTGTACCAGAGTTTAAGGCAGACCAGACGGTGCAGGTGCTGGAAGCTGATGATCTCCTCGATAGTCTTCAGATTGTTGTCCTTCAATGATGACAATAATAATACATTTTATTCATACTTTTCAAAACACCCAGTGCCAGTTTCCCAGACACAGATTAAGCTTAGCCCTGGACAACAACAAAAAAAGATTCCAAATGAGAATCTCCATTGAGCATGGTTTAGTCCAGGACTATAATTAAATGTGTCTGGGAAACCAGTCACTTTACATAATAAAATCAGCAAGATGAATTAAAAACATGAAAATCACATAATATTTGCGAGAACACATAAAAGTTCACTGAACGTAACAAACAGCAATGACAAACTTACCTTGAGGTCAATCTCCTGCAGGTTGTGCAGGCTGAAGATGGAGTGTGGGATGCGTTCCAGATCACAGCGTATCAGCTCCAGTTCAGTCAGGTTCACCATCTTCTTCAGGCTGTTGAGAACCATCAGCTTGGTGCCCTCGTTGTTAACTGAGAGCTTCTGGAGGTGCACCCCCACATCCGTCACCACCTGAGGTAGCTTGGTCAAGTTGCTCTTCAACCGGAGGACCTTAATAATAAATGCATTTAAATTTATATAGCATTTTTATAGTGTTAGCGAAAACTCAAAGCTCTATGTACGTAGAGTGAAAAAAATACAAGGCAGTTAAAATAACAATAGTAGGTGCTAAAAAATGCCTCACTGATAAGGACTATCGATGAGTGTGCTAGTCTGTAAAAGTGAATTTTACCTTGAGCCTCTTCAGCTCCCGTAGCCCATCAATAACAATATATCGATTGTTCTCTGCGCTCAGGTTCCCCGTCAGGTGCAGCTCGCTCAGGTTCTTCAAACTATAGATCCACAGAGGGATCTCCTTGATGTCTGTGAACTTGATGTGGAGGGATTTGAGGTTCTCCCTGAGGAAGGCCAGGGCCGGAGCCTCGATCTTAGCCGGGGTGTGGTATAGCCACATCTCCTTCAGGTTGACCAGCTGGGCAATGATGGGAGGGATGGTGATGTCTGGGATGAGCTCCAGCTTCAGCACCTAGAATATCATCAATAATAACACAAATAATAAATATGGGCCGAAAGCCCAATAAACTGAAGTGACACACAGGCAAGAGCAATGTGCGAGTTTCTGTTTCTATCACCTAATTATTCCCACACACCTGCAACAAGCTGACTCATATGTGCAAGTGCTTTCCTAAACTGTACAACAAGTCACAAAGTTGCTACAGTGTGGACATTGAAAAAGAAATAGACAAAAACAAGGCACAGCCAACAAGGAACACTGGTAATTCTACACAAACTACCTCCAGCTCTATCAGATCAAACACGGTGTCTGGGATGCCGCTCAGCATGAACAGGTGCAGCTCCAGCTTCTCCTGGGAGTTCTTGGTGATCCTCTGCCTCAGTTTGTCCAGAGTCCACTCATTGTTCAGGTTGAGCTGCCGCAGCTTGTTCTCGCTCACTTCAGACAGGAAGACGGCAAAGCGTTTGGAGTACAGTGGATCGTACTGGTCGATCATGTGCAGCATGAAAGCAAAGTCGTTCTTTACGTCCGGTATGTCGCTGTAACTGCTCTCCTCTCGTATCGACTCAAAGGAGTATTTCTTCAGCGAGCGCCGCAGCATCCAACAGAGGGTATACATGCAAATTAATCCGTAAACCCCCACTAAGCTGATGTAGACACAAGCTAGGATCTTAAACAAGGTGGCCAGAGGATGAGCACAACGATACATGCTGTACCCCGTGAGGTTCTCTATATCCACACTACAGTCCACGCTGAACTGAATATTGTGCACATAATACCCTGTATAGCAGATAATCAAAATGAACTTAATGACTTTGATAATAGTCTGTCGGATGTAGAGCCTGTACACAATGTCTCCCTCTTCCACGTGTATGCGGAACTTCTTCACTTTTTCGAACAAGGCCTTCGCCTGTTCACCTTCTTTCTTATCCAGGACGCCTGTCTCTGTGCGATCCACAATACCCTGCTCCAGGCGAGACTTTGTCCTTTGGAGCATGGGGACGCTAGCCTCCACATCCTCGCTGATACACGACACTTTCTTATCCATTGAGCCATTCATCTTTATCGGCTTGGGGTCGCTCTCCTCCACCACCGTCTCAGACAGAGCCCTGGTGGTCCAGGGAGAGTCAAAACACTTCAGGAGAATCGACACAAAGTGCTCCAGTTTGGAGCTCGTCCGGGGGAACTTGAACCAGAAGTTACTGCAAGCCAGGAAGATGAGCGTGTGCAGTAGCACCAGGTAGGGGAAGTACTTGGCGAACCAGTGCAGACGGTTCTCGTAGCAGACGGCGTCTACGTAGTTGTACTGGTGGCGGTCCAGGTTGTATTGGATCCCTTTGGGCTCCAACATCGGCGGGGCCGACAGGGTGGCATTGAAATACCTCCTGCAGGTCTGGTTGACCACCCACTTGCAGGGCAGGCAGATCATCTTGTCCTGAGTGACCTGCAGAATGAAACGAGAGGATTTTAGATACATCAAAAACAGCAAAATAAAGCATTTCATTCCTGTGCACATAACAAATCAAGTTCAATTTGAAATGTAACAGGAGCTGGACAAAAATAAGATCAAGTACATAAAAAAAAGGGAATAACCGCTCACGGACCTGCAGCGTGCCCCCGAACACGGCGATCATGAGCATGACGATAGAGATGTAGTCGGTGAAGACGTCCCACCATGGCTTCAGGATACGGTAGGCAGGCTGACAGTCTACAAAGTAACGCAGCTCAGTGATGGGGATCATGGTTTACCTGGGAAGAGGAGAGTAGTATGACATACAGTATGGCCATGTTTCAAAATACACACCTGCGTTCACCAGTTCTTTCAAGGGTGAACTTCCAAGAACACCTGAGAGAGCATACTGTCTAGAATGGAGAACGCACAGTGCTTAAAATCCATTCAATTTGAAATGTACTTCGATGTGACTGACCTAAACAGGAAACCGCATCACCATGCAGCCAGCTAGCTACATTTGTTTACACAGAATCGTTCTCCTCAGTACGTGTTAGTGAATTAAGCTAACACCGACCAGAATCAATATTTTATGTGGGGTCCTCCTCTCGCACATTACTTAGTCTGCTGCTACATCGTTGTGGACGTATGACAGGTAAGCTTGAAGCAAAAAAAATAGAAGCTAAATAAACTATTTTGCTTACTATTTAAGAATGATCAATATTCTGGCAATTTGTGTTTCACTGTGAATCTAACATTACATTTCTAATGAGCAGGCTTTCAGTGCTAAATTCATACAACTATAACACCCATGCATATGATGTTCAAGATAGCTTGGTTTTACATTCACTTTATACATTGATAGGCGATACACAATATAACTAGATTAGAAGGCCACTTCATCCTAGTGTAAGCTAATTGCATTGGATACAAAACAAACACTGGCATATTAAAGGACAATGTCCACTTTAAGTATATGCAAACATATCAAACAGGAATTATATTAAATAATTACACCATTGTAATATTATGAATGCCTTTCTCTCTCCTTGTAGGGAATTAGACATTAACTGCAGCCCCCAGATGCCAAGCCTCAAAACCAGAACTGTTGGGAGACATCAACACTTGTCATCTTTAATAAATATGATCGCTTTTATTTGTTTTCCTGTAAATTGTAGACCACAAATAGTTGAACAAGGTGTTTGTGCAGGAATAACTTGCACACAGTGAAGTTCCCCTAGAAGAGAACTCATTGTATTTTAGAATGAGCTTCATAAATAACATGATAGAAAATAACATGTATGGATCTACTGTAGTGATGTTGCACACGGCTTAATAAACTCCTGACTAAACTCCTGGGATAGGATGATTTTCCTGGTGGACGGCAGGTTTCCAAGTTCTTTACATGTGTCTAGGTGTTAGGGTGGGATGTGCTTCAACCTGAGGAGAACAGAGCAGAAACATAAGGGGGGAGAAATTAACCTCACTGCTCAAATTTTTGTGCTGGGGTGAATTCGCTCTGACAAAACGGGGCGGAACCTACCTGAATTTGTCCAATAGAATCTCTCGTTTTAGTTTGGACTCATGATCACACCCCTGGTTCAAGATGCTGAGAAACAACTACCTTTACAAACGTGCAATGGTTTGTAAAAAGTTTTGAATATTCATAGGCTTGATCAAGTGGTCACCGATTTACTTTTAGTTGATAATTCAACCCATTTTCTTAATATGCAAATGATGCAACACAAGAGGGGAGGGGAAAGTAACAAGAAGAAAGTTAACCTAACCTTAGTTAACAGACACTACATGCATGTATTGAACAATCATGAAAGAAAGCAAAAATAGCTTGGCTGGCTGGCAACAAAACACATCTAGCTGCATTTCCCAAGTTTTTAATCAGTTGTTGTTAAAATGTCTTACCTCCAAACCATCGGGCATGACTTTTGTCCTGCCAAGCCAATGCCGTGGAGTAAAATGAACGCATCAGTTGCTATCTGTCCCTGAAAACAAATGGACAAAAAACAATTTGAATTTGTCATTAGCTGGCTAGCAAGTATAAAAATGTAGGATTTAAAAAAAAAAAAAAAACTGTCTGGGTCTTCACAATCGACATATTGCCGACTTCACGATTAGTTAGTTTAGTTGCTAATCTCTAAAACAGCTGATTAGCAGGACCAGATCGCCTGCTAGCTACCTATGACGCCCGACGAGCTAACTTGCGTGGCTATCAGGCTGATAAACACCAGACTCAACATTTGAATTCAAAATTCATATGAAAGTAATTTTAACATTTTAACAATTTGTTGAATAAAAACACAAGACTTACATTTTACAAAAGTATTTCTTAATTCTCTGGAAATTGATCTTCCCAGCGGGACTTTAGTCGGCCATTAATTAAGAATTTAAAAAATGTTTGCTGCGCCGTAAGGTGTTATGGGATAGCCTCCTCGCGAAGGGAACGAAAAAGTGTGCTCCCATGCGTGCTTTGTTTTCCAGACCTCCCAAGTACGCTTATGGAACTTCCGATAAACTTAGTATATACTTGCCTTTTCACGTACTTACGTTTGGAATCGCACTTGAAAAATGACAGTTGACGTCCGTACTCGCCTAACGTTCTAGATAGAACATAAGTATGCATTTTGAAACACAGCCTGTTTCATGATCTGTTAAAGTTTTCTTATGATCAAATTACATAATAGCAAGACATTTTCTGAAATACTTGCCATTTATAATGGTGGGCTCCACCTCCAATTTGAAATACAATAACAAAAATATGAAAAGCCTCTATTATGCCATATGGAACACAGATTAGATACTGCAATTAATAACAGGCTACATTCTTTAAGCCATTTAACAATCAAATCAATGAAGTCTACCATATAATGCCAGAGGCAAGCTAAGAAAAAAAAAGATAAGCATTCTACGTTGAATGAATGATGTGTACTACATAGCATGTACTGGCAGCAACATAAATCAATGGCATCATGATAGGCCATCCATCAGAAAATACCAAATGATTAATTTGAAAGGTGTAGCAATGAAATGAAAAAAGACTGACAATCACGTGCATGGTCTAACACCTGAATCTCTGATGCATTACACTGGAGTTTGCTTTGCTATTGATTTCACCATTGTCAAGCAGGTCCAATTAATCTAACTCCCATAGGGAAGGTATTGGACAGCATTTTTATTACCCCGGCAAACACACCCATTGTTTCAGAAGGCCAAAGTCACTTTAGTAGTAATCTAATTTATAAGTGGTTAGATTAGTCATTTAAGTGTGTGGTCCACCTTGTTAAATCACTTCAATTATAAAGAAAGAAACACTGACACCTTGATCAAACTGGCCCCACATGTGCCATCGTGCGCATGTTGATTTTGTCTTTCCCCACCAGACTCATGAATGACAGAGGTTAAAATACCAAAACCAACTATATTAATTTGGGGAGAGGTCAAAACACACATGAAACATTCATTGACATTTAGCTAGCTAATTTGTCCTGGGAGATAAACATTGGGTTGTTATTTTACCTGAAACACATTAGGTCCTTTTTAGGCGGATCCTTTTTAGGTGACCCTATTTGAGAAACCTAGTTAGTTTGTTTTCTTTGATTAGTCTCTCCTCGTTCATATTCCAATCACCTACGTGGGTTAGTATGCTCGTGAAAACCAATGAGTAGATGGGAGAAGTGGGACTTGCAGCGCATCAAGCATCTCAAATAGAACCAAGTTCTATTTTAGCGCCTGGCTATGGAGACGCCTGTTGACGCGTGCGAGCAGTTTGGTTGAAATGACCGAATAACACATATGAGTACATTTATTTTGTAGTCTAGCTAGTCTATCCTATATGTCCAGTATCACATATTTTAAAATAAATAAGCACCCCAGCGACCTTCAGGACAAGATCCTGTTTACCTTAGGGGCTGGAGACAGCCAGCGCTGCCTCCTCCTCTAACACTGTACCCCTTGTCTCCAACCCTTGGATGTCTCCCTGCTGGGAGGAACATTGGCTGTGCCCCGGCCCTCACCTAATGGCCCTTCTCCTCTCGGGATGGTCATTAGACTAGGTTATATTTTCAGGAACATGTTATTTAGTGGTTTAGAACCAGTTCCAAAAACACTGCTGCAACTATGCCAATAAAGAATAAAGTACATACAATGCGGTAGGATTGAAGAATCCACATGTGCTTTCTTTATTGCCAACTTTGTTATTTGCAAAGTTTTTGGAACATTATCTAAAGAACAAATTCCTGAGAATGTAGGGTACCATTCCGGCCCCTCATCTGTTCAGCGAGGAAGACAGACAGAACAGACTTCCTGTGGAGATGAGAAGTCTGTCGCCTGCCTGGCCCCACCACAGCCTAATTCAGCCCATTCAGACCTCCCATATAAGTCTACTCCCACACACAATGTCACCACAATTCAGCCCAATTCACCCTATTATGAGACCAGACATCCCATTAGAGTGCTGATAAAAAGCATTTAGTGGTAAGACTTCTTTCTACAGGGCCATTATTATCACAATTAAATCAGCACTCGGCAAGGGACTGTATCCAAATGTATGACTCAACTTCCTATTCTTGTGTAATACAAAGTACACAAGTATTCTGATAAGAGTACTGTAGAGACAATAGAAAACTGAGTAAATAAATATGTCTAGACAACATCTCTGTAAGATTAGCTTGATTTATGTGAACTGGGCAGGTATGGAGACATCTGATGCTCTTACCACAGTGGTGGTAGTGCGGTGTTATCTGTACTCCAGTGCTTGGTGGATATCCCACTCGGTGTGTGCCCAGCAATCCTCATGAGCCCAGGTTTCTTTTATCTTCATAGGAATGGGTGGTTGGCTGACCTGAAAACAAAAGAAAAAGAGAAGTGAATAATAATTAGGCCTAGCAAGCAAACTCTTTCATGATGTCTGGTAGCACTGGGGTTAGTTACCGTATGCAAGTTAATATCAGTCAAACAGACTTTCAAAATATTATATTTTTGTATAACCACGAATAGCTTAAGCTTACATAAGTCTAACATCCCATTCCTTAAGAAAAAATGTTAAGCACTTGAAGGGTGACACCATAACGTTGACATAGCTAACAGGAGTTTATTCAGCAGTCTGATGATGTGAGATGAAGTTTGCAAAATCGAACAAAAATGATACAAGTAATATTATAGTCTAATCAAAATTCTAACGACAAATGCAATTTCTACGGTAAATAGATAACTATCCTTTGTCTTGTTATTAAATTAGTGGCAAAGCTAGCATCACCATGCTAGCTGGCCAAGTCATGCCAGATAAAACCGGTCTCTCGCATTGTTCTATCTGTGGGGTCTATGGTGCGCAGACGATTGTGAAGTTTAACTGCTAGCTAGCGACAATCGACTGGTAATTAGCCAGTGTTTGATATCATATCAGTGATAGCGTGAATTACATTACTTTACTACCGCAGCTAAAATAGCTAAGATGGATAGATAGCTATCTAGTTGGCTAACTTAGCTTTCTAGCTGACATTTGTCAGCATGTTTGTTAGCTAGCATAGCCAGCACGCGAACGTTCAATCGACCGGCATAAGTACAAATAACTCCAGAGAAATAAGGCCTGTGTTGAATATCGTTTTAGCTAACCAGAGTCTAGTTATTAGAAAACTTACTCAGTTTGGCTCCCCACAGGCTAACTGCTAGCAGAAATACATTTTGGTGTGTGGCTAGCTTGTCTTCTGTTCATCTGTTGTCTTTAACTGAACACTGCAGCCTGCATCTATACCAGTTTCCAATAGGTGGCACTAGAAAGCTTTTTGTCGCTTGTCACACCATAGAAGAAGAAACACATGCTTCTCCAGGAAATATTCAATGGCTATGTTTTTAGATTATCATAACCAGCGAGCTAATCCATGTTTTTAGCTGCTAACAATGCTGTCACTGAACAATTTGCGGATTATGTGCACATCACAGGCTCTTCAGCATTCACCTAAATTATTGGTGAACAGACAATGCGTATCTAAGGCTTCCTCTTTTTATGCAAAACTATGCAACAACTCGATCACCTTCACTAGCAGTAAAGACACAAGGCACAACAACGGCATAGATTTCTGATAGATCACAGAATGAAAGTAAGGTGAAACATGTCAATTCACTGGAAAGGACTTTCTGCACAGCGTCTGTAAAACTGAACTGTTGGAACTGTAGACAGTCTGTTGAACAAACTCCAGTCTTCTTCTGTTTATATTGTAATTTTGTCCAGCCTCCAGATGAGGGAGCATCCTTCTTCCAGATTATGGATTGGTGAGTGATCATATCGCATTTCTAACGCATAAACTATGTTTGTGCACACATACACACGCAACCTATCCCAGCCTGGTCTCATAGACTAGACGTAATTTAGTCCATTTAAATCCGGGACACTCACATTAGTATGATATGTTATGTTTGGTATAGTTACATAAAAAAGGTTACCTAATCTAAAATGAAAGGAGGGTGGATGGGTGGGCGTATAACGCCAATGTCTAGCAAACAAAGGTTGCGTGTTTTCGAATCTCATCACAGACAACTTTAGCATTTTAGCTAATTAGCAATTTTTCACCTACTTACTACCTTTTAGCTACTTTGCAACTACTTAGGATGTTACCTAACCCTTCCCCTAACTTTAACCCCTTTAACTAACCCTTTCCCTAACCTTAACCCTTTAATCTAACTCCTAACCTGAACCAACGAGCTAACGTTAGCATTAGCCACCTAGCTAACATTAGCCACAAAAATTGGAATTTGTAACATATCATACATTTTGCAAATTATTATAATTTAAAAAAAGTATTCATAACATATTGTATATTTTGCAAATTCGTAACATATCATACGAAAAAATGGATGAAGGACATCCACAAGTTAATACATACCATACAAAATGTAACGTATCATACTAAATGGAGCATCTCGGATTTACATACATAATACGAAGTTCTCTAACACCAGGTTGCCTATTCCTATCCCTTTAGTTTGCTCACACTCATTGCATTCACATGTTGTCGAGGTCAGTTGAAAAACATGGCATTTAATTCGACACAACCTAAATAACCTGTCCTGCCATTGCTTCTTCAGTGACAAGACCTTTGCAATGGATACCCAAAGGCTGCAGAAAACATACCTGAAGCTCCAGTGGTCTCTACACCCTGACAACTTCAGCCAGAAAACTATGGTAAGAATGGAGGGCTGAGGTCTTGTCAGTTGCCAGAAGTAAGGCTGGGAGTACTTGGGTTGGGGTTTTGGTAAATCTTTGAGTTTTGAGGCTAGTGCTAGGGTTCTATAGGTTTCCAATAGGACTTGCATAAAGGCCATGATTTTGAGTAGATAAAAGTTTTGAACAAGTTAGGCAAGGGTTTTCATTTCAGACACTGAAACCTATTTTAGATCCAGTAACGGAGAAATAATCAAATCTAAATATCACATTATATTATATTATATAATATAGTGTGGAAGCCCATTTCCACCACTATTCTTTATATATATATTTTTATTCAATACTGTCTTGATGTTTGGAGATACTAGTTGATATTTCGATATACAGAAATCAACATTTTGAGATGCTAACTTGAGATGGTAGATCGTACATATACGATATGTTTCTTCATTTATAGAATTGTGTGGCAATTTTCCATCTATCCACATTACAAAGATCAGCACAGCAGGGTCGCCAGCAAGCGTGTGGCGAGCTAGCATTTGCCCCAGCAATTTTCAATCAGACCCACCACTTTTGATTTGGTTTAAATTGAATACTGTCAGTATAAATTTAACACTGGAGAATTTGCTGTGCATCCACTTTGTTACCAGTGCCCCCTTCAACACTCATCACTGTGACATTTCCACCCTGGTCAACTGGCCCTTGTTACATACACGACACCAGACCCACTGGTACCAATTTATTTACAGGTCCCTCATAGGCAAATCCCCCCTCTACCTCAGCTCACTCCTCAACATCTCCGCTAACAATAGCAGTTCATCTTTTCCAGTGATGAAGACTTGTCTCACAGTATTGTGGGGAATGCAACATTGAGCACCTCTATATCCTGAATGTTTTTGGCATTCAGGTCCAAAAAGTCACATTCTGACCACTTCTACCATGGGCAAATATGTATAGGTTTCATTCAAATCAAAAGGAGTACGATCATAAAGTAATCAAATTCAAATGGAACGACCCACATGTGAGGACCACCCTCAAAAGGAAGATGCTCCCATCCCTCCTGCTAATTGGGATACTTTTGCAAACGTTTTGTTGTCTGAGTGAGGGAGATGTTGTAAATCAAGAGGACTCGATATGTTCTGGAACATGAGATGTTGAGGATTATAATAAATACCATTTTGATGTCATACAAGAAAACCACACACCTGTGAGTCCAAATATGCACTTAACATTTCCATATGATAAAACTCATGCTATTTACGGTATCAACATTTATTATAGCTATGTTTGATGTACAGGTTCAATGATGACATGGCGTCAAACCTTGGCTTGTCCTGAACAGAATTGGCCTGTTTGTTGTATTATGAAGAAAATTAGCTGCGGAAAAACTTTATTCTATGCACACCAAAATTACCATCTGTTTCTCTGAAGTGCCTTGTGAAAGCCTAACACTGTAAGACTTTATTTTATAACTTAGCTTGTCATGTTGGCAAAAGAATATGCTTCCAAATGATGTCCAACTGACCCAGATTACAATTTATAATGAACCGTTTTTGACTTGCGTAAACAACAACAGTAATTATGTGATGGTGGGGATGCAGGGCTGTGTTCAAAACAAAACGTGTCCTTGCTTTAGTTCCCTAATGGCACAGCTAGGAGAGCTAAAAAAAAAAAAGGCAACTAATAGCTGAAGGCTCTTCTCTTGAGTCATCAAAGTGCATTGAAATTGCTTTGGAACTGTGCACACTTTGGAGAGGTGTGTGGCCTTGGAGACAACAGTTAGTCCTCTTACTCAAACCCTTGTAATCGTTTGGTCTTATGTTGCACCTACCCCACAATTTGTATTATTATTATGTTACTGAATGTATCCAGAGTATTTTCAGATTTTTTTCAACAAATGCTGTGAAAAGTACAGTCAAGGTAAAATGCACATAAATTCAACAGTGTAATGTTTGGATTCAGTCTTGTCAGGTGAACTGTTGGGTTCTCACCTTTACATGCTGACCAAACCGGCTCCGTGCGTCTGCGTGTTGATTTTGTCTAGTCACACCAGATGCGTTCATGACATGCAGGTTAAAATACCAAAACCAACTGTGAACCAGCTATATTAATTTGGGGACAGGTCGAAACACACTTGAAACATTCATAGACATTTAGCTAGCTTTAAAGTGCATTACCACCACCAGATGGACTGGAGTGTGGCCCTCGTTCATCTTTCAATCACCAAAAACCAAGTTATATTTTAGCGCCTGGCTACGCAGACGCTCGTTGATGCGTGCTAGCAGTTTGGATGAAATGATTGAATAACAACACATCTGCCACGCTGATCCTCAACACAGAGGCCCCTCAGGTGTTTGTGCTTAGTCCCCTCCTGTACTCCATGTTCATCCACGACTGCATGACCATGCACGACTCCAACACATCGTCAAGTTTCATGACGACATGGCGGTGGTAGGCCTGATCACCGATAACGATGAGACAGCCTATAGGGAGGTGGTCAGAGACCTTGCAATGTGGTGCCAGGACAACAACTTCTCCCTCAACGTCAGAAAGAAAAAGGAGCTGATTGTGGACTACAGGAAATGGAGGGCCAAGCACTCCCCTATTCACACCGTGGGGCTGTAGTGAGGCTGAAAAGATTTGGCATGGGCCCTCAGATCCTCAAAAAGTTCTACAGCTGCACAATTGTGAGCATCTTGACTGGCTGCATCACCGCTTAGTACGGCAACTGCTTGGCACCCGACCGCAAGGCGACCGCAAGGCACGACAGAGGGTAGTGCGTAAGGTGCAGTATATCACTGGGAACGAGCTCCCTGCCATCCAGGACTTCTATACCAGGCAGTGTCAGAGGAAGGCCCTAAAAATGGTCAAATACTCCAGCTGCCCAAGTTATAGACGGTTCTCTCTGCTACCGCACGGCAAGCAGTACCGATGCACTAAGTCTGGAAACAACAGAACCCGGAACGGCTTCTACCCCCAAGCCATAAGACTGCTAAATAGTTAGTCCAGGTAGCTATTTGGTTAACTATTTAACTAAATAGCTTCCCGGACTATCTGCATTGACCTTTTTGCACTAAAATGTTTTGACTCTTCACATAAGCTGCTGCTTTGTTAGATAATGTTTTTTATCTATCCTGTTGCCTAGTCACTTTATTTCTAGTTATATGTACATATCTACCTCAATTACCTCGTACCCTTGCACAATGGGTCAGTACTGGTACCCCGTGTATATATTAGCCAAGGTAGCGTTACTTGTGTATTTATTATAACTTTTATTATTACATGTTATTACTTTTCAAATATCCCTATTTTCTCTCTCTCTCTGCATTATTGTAAGCATTTCACTGTATTCTGCACCTGTTGTTAATGAAGAATGTGACGAATAAAATTTGATCTGATAAAAGAATATACACTGAGTGTACAAAACATGAACACCTGCTCGTTCCATGACATAGACTGACCAGGTGAATCCAGGTGAGGGCTATTATCCCTTATTGATGTCACTTGTTAAATCCACTTAAAACAGTGTAGATGAAGGGGAGGAGACAGGTTAAAGAGTGGGGGGTGCAATTCATACAATTGAAGTCAGAAGTTTACATACACTTAGGTTGAAGTCATTAATTCTCTTTTTTTCAACCACTCCACAAATTTCTTGTTAACAAACTGTAGTTTTGGCAAGTCGGTTAGGACATCTACTTTGTGCATGACAAGTCATTTTTCCAACAATTGTTTACAGACAGATTATTTCACTTATAATTCACTGTATCACAATTCCAGTGGGTTAAAAGTTTACATACACTAAGTTGACTGTGCCTTTAAACAGCTTGGAAAATTCCAGAAAATGATGTCATGGCTTTAGAAGCTTCTGATAGGCTAATTGACATCATTTGAGTCAATTGGAGGTGTACCTGTGGATGTATTTCAAGGCCTACCTTCAAGCTCAGTGCCTCTTTGCATGACATCATGGGAAAGTCAAAAGAAATCTGGTTCATCCTTGGGAGCAATTTCCAAACGCCTGAAGGTACCACGTTCATCTGTACAAACAATAGTATGCAAGTATAAACACCATGGGATCACGCAGCCGTCATACCGCTCAGGAAGGAGACGCGTTTTGTCTGCTAGAGATGAACGTACTTTGGTGCGAAAAGTGCAAATAAATCCCAGAACAACAGCAAAGGACCTTGTAAAGATGCTGGAGGAAACGGGTACAAAAGTATCTATGTCCACAGTAAAATGAGTCCTATAAGGCCGCTCAGCAAGGGAGAATCCACTGCTCCAAAACCGCCATAAAAAAGCCAGACTACGATTTGCATCTTGCTATGGGGACAAAGATCGTACTTTTTGGAGAAATGTCCTCTGGTCTGATGAAGCAAAAATAGAACTGCTTGGCCATAATGACCATTGTTATGTTTGGAGGAAAAAGGGGAGGCTTGCAAGCCGAAGAACACCTTCCCAACCGTGAAGCATGGGGGTGGCAGCATCATGTTGTGTGGGTGCTTTGCTGCAGGAAGGACTGGTGCACTTTACAAAATAGATGGCATCATGAGGGAGGAAAATTATGTGGATATATTGAAGCAACATCTCAAGACATCAGTCAGGATGTTAAAGCAGTGTCGCAAATGGGTCTTCCAAATGGACAATGACCCCAAGCATACTTCCAAAGTCGTGGCAAAATGGCTTAAGGACAACAAAGTCAAGGTATTGGAGTGGCCGTCACAAAGCCCTGACCACAATCCTATAGAACATTTTGTGGGAAGAACTGAAAAAGTGTGTGCGAGCACCTGACTCATTTACACCAGCTCTGTCAGGAGGAATGGGCCAAAATTCACCCAACTTATTGTGGGAAGCTTGTGGAAGTCTACTCGAAACGTGTGACCCAAGTTAAACAAACAGTTTAAAGGCAATGCTACCAAATACTAATTGAGTGTATGTAAACTTCTGACCCACTGGGAATGTGATGAAAGAAATAAAAGCTGAAATAAATCATTCTCTCTACTATTATTCTGACATTTTACATTCTTAACATAAAGTGGTGATCCTGACTGACTAAGACAGGGAATTCTTACTCGGATTAAATGTCAGGAATTGTGAAAAACTGATTTTAAATATATTTGGCTAAGGTGTATGTAAACTTCCAACTTCAACTGTATTATATCCATCAAAAGTGTGTGGACACCCCTTCAAATTAGTGGATTCGGCTATTTCAGATTATTCTACCACTTGGCACTGTGCTTACGCATGCTCATGGCTGTGCATAAATTCACTCACACTGTCAAGAAAACGTTCATATGCGCACTCTGCATGGAAATGATCCCACGCATGGTTTATGCAGACATTTGTGCCTACGCACAGTTGATAAATGAGGCCCCTGGGCTCTCCAACCCTGTTCCTGGAGAGCTACCGTCCTGTAGATTTTCACTCCAACCCTCCTAATCTAGCACACCTGATTCTAATAACTGGGGTTGGATGGAAAACCTGCAGAACGGTAGCTCTCCAGGAACAGGGTTGGAGAGCCCTAAAATAGACCCATTTTGAATTAACGTTAGCAATATTTCACTTAAGTCAATTTAATCAAATAGTGTTTATGTAGCCTAACCATTTTAACAGCAATATTTGCCACAATGTATTTTACAGTTACCCAGCCTTGACCCCCTAAATAGCAATCAGCAGCACAATGCCTCCATCAGTCCGTCTAGACTTTTAATTGGTTGTTTTTGTAGCATCCTAGACAGTCGTGGAGTGTTGTGTTTCCTTCAATGTCGGAAAATGAACAGTTTGAATCCTGTCTTTTTATGTGACTGCCTGCTATCTGTGACAACCGGTGGAATGTTGTCTTCCCTTCCATGTCATAAAACGAAAAGGTTGAATCAGTCATTGTAAGTGACTTCCTGCTTCTATTTCAGCTGGAGCTGAAGATCATGCACATAGAGGAGGGGACGGATAATGGGGCAATCCTATGTTTCTTATGGAGTTGATGGAGATAACGAAGCACTGGATGAGGCACAGAGCAAAGAAGAAACGGACAAGATAGGTGCCTCTATGAAAGGTGTGGGTTAAAAAAGTCATTTTACTTCGCCTACTTACTTTCCTTCATGAATATGTTGATTTGAATCTGCAGGAAGTGAGTTCAACAAAATTAATCAGTGTATTGTTTATTTTTTTCCAGTAATGGATTTGATATGCTCACGGATATGATTTTTGGAAATTGTACCATATTGCATTTAAATGCAAAATGTATTTAAACTTTTTTCTCCCCATTTACTTGCAGAGAAATTGAAAGACTTGACTGAACAAATAGATGCATCACTGCACAAAGGTATGTTGCCCTCAGATACTAAAGTGTTATGTTTCTCTCCCTCCTACTCACTGTTCAGTCTTATGGTGTTAATTCAGATGCTTTCAGATGTGCTTGTGAGTCACATGGTTCAACTTTCTTTTTGCTTTTGCTCCACATACAGTATTTTTCTTTTCAACAGGAGAGCTTCAAGCTGCCAAAGCACTTCTCGCCCAAATGAAATACTTTGCGAACATTGAAGACAAGGTGAAGGAAAAACTTTCAGAGCTAATGTAAACTTTGTTGACTTTGTTTTGATACTTCTTGGGTCTTTTTAAAGTTGTTTTGAATGTCTTCAATAATTCTAATAATACAATTAGTATTTATTTATTATGTACAGTATTTGTTAAAGTTTCAGGAATACTAATAAATGTTGAATATTAATAGGTTACACATTGCCATCATTTTTGTGTGATGGATCAATTCAAAAGTCAATTATTGAGTATGTTAAAAATATTATATTATATGAAAAGCTTTTAACTCAACTATCTCCTGCGCAATAGATGTGTCCGTAAAGAATACAGTAACAACATTGGAGGGTTAAGCTGGTGTAGTAAAATTCATGCTCTGGTACTTGGTGACTAAGAAAGTATTTTTAAACCTCCCACTTTGGGAAGCGACTGTTTTCTTAAAGTTGTGCCGCGCCTTTTCCCCTACATTTCTCCCCACGTTGGCCAGCCCCTAGCAATTAGAATTTTAGCCAATGAGCTTCAGCCCCTCGCATTTGAGTGACAGCTAGCAAGAGGCCTACCCAGCGTTATCCAATGAGGTTGCAGGGTGGGCCCAACGGCTCAGTGGACACAGCAGAGAGGGATAGAGAGAGAGCAATGATGTGGGACCACTTTTGGATTGTGAGTGCTACTTTCAGAACTACTGACTAAAAATTATACAAAAGTACCAGAGAATCTCTTTAAAATTAAATGCATAATTTACTATGACAAACAGACATGTTATTGTCAGTGATTTAAATGCTGCACAGTCACAAAGTTTACATATGATTATCTTGACTATCAGTATAGCATTTGTTATTACAGCCTGTTGTTGAGTCACACGGAGTGATGCGAGTTGAGAATATACCCCTTGTAACCTGTAGCGGGAGACATACTTCCTTGAATATACTGGAGGAAGAATAGCAGCACATACCTTTCTCTGTCTGAACCAAAAGGATGCCCTTCACATAATTAGAAAGATTATGTATGCTGCATATACAGTACCAGTCAAAAGTTTGGACACACCTACTCATTCAAGGGGGTTTCTTTATTTTTACTATTTTCTACATTGTAGAATAATAGTGAAGACATCAAAACTATGAAATAACACATGGAATCAAGTAGTAACCAAAAAAGTGTTAAACAAATCAAAATATATTTGAGATTCCTCAAAGTAGCCACCCTTTGTCTTGATGACAGCTTTGCACACTCTTGGCATTCTCTCAACCAGCTCCATGAGGTAGTCACCTGGAATGCATTTCAATAACAGGTGTGCCTTATTAAAAGTCAATTTGTGGAATTAATGCTTTTGAGCCAATCAGTTGTGTTGTGCCATGGTAAGGGTGGTATACACGTATACAGAAGATAACCTTATTTGGTAAAAGACCAAGTCCATATTATGGCAAGAACAGCTCAAATAAGCAAAGAGAAACGACAGTCCATCATTACTTTAAGACATGAAGGTCAGTCAATCCGGAAAATGTCAAAAACTTTGGAAGTTTCTTCAAGTGTAGTGGCAAAAATCAAGAAGCGCTATGATGAAACTGGCTTTCATGAGGACCGCCACAGGAAAGGAAGACCCATAGTTACCTCTGCTGCAGAGGATAAATTCATTAGCATTTACCAGCCTCAGAAACTACAACCCAAATAAATGCTTCACAGAGTTCAAGTAACAGACACATCACACCATCAACAGTTCAGAGGAGACCATGTGAATTAGGCCTTCATGGTTGAATTGCTGTAAAGAAACAACCACTAAAGGACACCAAGAAGAAGAAGAGACTTGCTTGGGCCAAGAAACACGATCAATGGACATTAGACCGGTGGAAATCTGCCCTTTGGTCTGATGACTCCAAATTTGAGATTTTTGGTTCCAACCTCCGTGTCTTTGTGAGACGCAGAGTAGGTGAACACATGATCTCCACATGTGTATTTCCCACCGTGAAGCATGGAGGACAAGCTGTGATGGTCTGGGGGTGCTTTGTTGGTGACAGTGTCAGTGATTTCTTTAGAATTCAAGGCACACTTAATCAGCATGGCTACCAAAGCATTCTGCAGCGATACGCCATCCCATCTGGTTTTGCGCTTAGTGGGACTATCATTTGTTTTTCAACAGGACAATGAATCAACACACCTCCAGGCTGTGTAAGGGCTATATGACCAAGAAGGAGAGTGATGGAATGCTGCATTAGATGACATGGCCTCCACAATCACCCGACCTCAACCCAATTGAGATGGTTTGGGATGAGGTGGATTGCAGAGTGAAGGAAAAGCAGCCAACAAGTGCTCAACATATATGTGAACTCCTTCAAGACTGTTGGAAAAGCATTCCAGGTGACACTGGCTGAGAGAAAGCTGTCATCAAGGCAAAGGATGGCTTCTTTGAATCTAAAATCTAAAATATATTTTGATTTGTTTAACACTTTTTTTGGTTCCATATTTGTTATTTCATAGTTTTGATGTCTTCACTATTATTCTACAATGTAGAACATAGTACAAATAAAGAAAAACCCTTGAATGAGTAGGTGTGTCCAAACCTTTGACTGGTAAAGTATATTCCATTAATATTATGTTAATCAGACATAAATAAAGATTAGCTGCATGTTCAGAAGCCCTCAGATCTCCGTGTAATTGTTAGTTCATGAACAACTGCATGTTGAGCCAGTGAAGCCGTCGCTTAGGGACCACTCCCAGACACTTGTTTTGTATTTGTTGTTTTTTTCATCTGCAGTGGATTGAAGTGTGGAAAATCAAGCTTAAATTTATTCCCTTTTTGTTTATTTATGCTTTTATGGAACTCCACGTGAATACAGATCTTGTTACGTGATTTGTCAGACTAAATGGAAAATGGACTAGTTTAGGAATGGCACACAGGCAATCAAGCAACTATTAGAACCAGAACCATAAAGATATAGCGACCAATTCATTTGTGAATGTAATGACATTCAACATACAATCTGAAACTGCTATTAAGGAACACAGTTTACTTTCTTAAATCTATGTCAAACCGAAACAGCATGTAAAATGCCAGAGGACTATTCTCATGAGCCCTGACTGTGATTCTCTGAGAATATCCTTCCCTACAGTTACAGGACTTGACTGATTGTTTATTAAGCCTGGAACAACAATGGCATGTGTTCCATTTGCCACTGTGGAGAAGCAGTTTCCCTAATACTGTTGGATTGACTGTGAATTAAACAGTAGGGCTTAACCCACTGGAGGGAGACTCAGCAGTGGCCTATTTATTATTCATGCTGTAATCAGAAGGCATCTACGGCGCCACTATATTAATGAGAAAATGTGATCGACCAACTCTCAGGCCACTGCTGTCTCCAAGGACTCTTTGAAATGTAATTTGAAAGAAAAGGGAGGGGGGGGTGGAGCAAAATTTACTTGGATGGGAATGCATGGTGGAATGAACTAGGTGCATGTGGCTTTAGATTAAGAAAGGTAGGCTTAGCTAGTGGCAGTGAGTGGGAAAGGAAATGGAGCAAAAATATCAATGTTTTCCTGCTGCTTTATTGGCACCTGGACTTGGAAAGTGGAAAGGGAAAACATTTGGGGACTGTTTGCTTGTCTATCTAATCGGTTCCTTGGTTCTAGTCGGTTCCTTGGTTCTAGTCAGTTCCTTGGTTCTAGTCAGTTCCTTGGTTCTGCTACAGGCAAGCTGAGGGTTATAACTGAAAGTGATACAACAACAAAAAAAACGATGGTCCTTGTAAGTTTCTCACAAAAGTGACAGAAACCAAAGGTGAAACAGCCAATTATCAGCCTGGACCCAAAAATACAGATTCTGCCAGTGTGGCTCACCGTCTGATATTGGAAATGGTGGCAGAACAAGGAATGTAAAATTATCATATTCACTCATATAACTCTAGCTGTCACTGCTGCTCCTTTTGGGGACTAGTATTTGGTGGTTAAGTACAGTAGGTACAAGAAAACCCTATGATTGAGGTCTGGACCAATGGAGAATGAATTTGGTCCTTTGACTAATAAGTGTGAATGTAGCTGTGTGGTTGGTTCCTCACAGAACACCACCAGTCTTATTATCAGGTAATAGTCTATCTTCATCAGTCTCTGATTTAACAGCTGTTACTTTAGCTACACAGCATGTTTGTGTGTTTTTTTTTATTTTGTGTGTGTTTTCAAATTGGCATGTTTGCTAGCTACAAACTATTTAGCTAGCTTCTAGCCTAGGGTTTGATATACAATGTGATCTCGTAATGAACAGTGTCCTGACGAGAAGGAAAATCTTTCTATGCCAGGCAAATTTGTGCATCATCAGCTCATTGTTATAGATGCATCCAAATGAATGTCACTAGAAAACAGCTTAAATAAACGCAAATGCAGCTACTTTGCTGTTATTCTGGCTGCAGAGGTTGACTTGACTGTGTAAGCCGTAGATGGCTAGCCAGCTAGCAATGGATAAGAACGTTGCCTGACAGCATGGCAACCAAATAAAAATAACAAACCACTGGGTTGCACCCATAGATGTAGAACAGAAATAATGAACAACTGGGTCACGTCTTTGGCAATGGACTATCAATCAGGTTTGGTGGGAGGATGGAAAAGTTAGAATTTACTTTAAAAAAAAAACATAAATGAAAACATGTAATTTCTACCGGTGAATGTGTACTCGGGCAAGGGACCCGGCTCCACCACATCGAAGGGAAGGGACCCGGATCCACCTCATCCCACTGCGTTGTCCATTGTTTCTAAGGTAATGTACAGAAAGTTGGCTTTTATCCCTTACATAATCTGCCATTGTTAAAGGTTCCATGCTGCCTCCAACCTATTATCATATCAGTTTCTGTTGTTATTTTCTTGAATATGGCACTACATGGCCTCCCTCACTGTTATGTTCTTCTCATGAATATGGCATTACCTCTTACTGAGTGCATATATGTCCTCTTTGTTATTCCACCCATCCCGGTTCTAGCCATGAGGCCCCAACATAGTGTTAGGCCAAAGAAGTGAACTCCTGCCAGCACTAGACTGGACTCAAGCTGTAGTGCATCTGTTCTGTTGACCCTGACCTTGTTGTTGTTTACAAACAACATTTTGAACATATTTTGAGCTATTTATACTCTATGCCACTTTCCCTCTAATGTGGAACATTAAACACAGATAGGAAGTTGTGACTAATAACTTGTGATGGCAGTGGGATGATAGGATCATTGCATAAGATTAATAAGTGGTTTGTCAGTACATAATTTGTACTACCAGTGCCATCAAAATGGTGCCCTGTAGGCATAGGAAGCTTGTAAACATTGACATGCAGTGATATGATAGGCGATCTGAATCTGAGCCAAACTCATTTAGATACAACTCATGTTCACCATTTTGTTGTGGGGTTGTTTTTCCAATTACAGTATTTTTTTTGTTTTTTACATGACCACAGGCGTTCTTTCATTCTCTATTGTATCTGGCTGCAGTTATGTTTTTTATTTTGTGTAAAAAAAAAAAAAAAAACACTGTCCGGGTCTGTTTTCAACGTGAAGGGGACCTGGCTCACAGGTTGACGTTTATTGTAATGAATCTTTCCGCTAGATGAGCCAGCTGCAAAGTGAAAATTGGCTATATCGTAAAAAGTCATGAAAGAAAAATTAGCATGTTGGTCTTAAATTAAAGTTCTCTTTTCTACAAGCAAATCTTTATTTTTTATGTAAATGAAATGTTATAGACTTTTTAATGATTTTACTTGATTTTACTTGTTTTTGAGAAACAAAAATCACCACCTCATCGTTGTGTAGTATGAGGGCCCTGAAATAACATGAACCAAGGCTCCAAAAACACAAATGTCCTTTTAGAAACTACAAAGCTCTGTGTAGTGATACAGGTCTTTAAATGTTGTACACATGAAATGTGTCATTCCGAACTTTATCCGCAACGTTATATTTTATTTTGTTGTTGTGACTCGAGCCGTTGCCCCTATCCTGCTGTTCCATTCCCTTGTAGACTGAGGATCTCAAGTCTGTGAGGGTGCGCAGCTGAACACTGTATGCTGGAAACACTCGGTTTGTTATTTTTGACCTAAACATAACCAATATTCGTTAAATATAAATACCAAACTTGTTTTTGTGTGGATTCCACGACGCGGCTAGCTTTTAACAGCTAGAACTGGCATTTTTTGTCCCGGAATCCCGCTTAACAGACAGGTTGAAGCCTGCTTGACAGAGCTGCTAAACTGATAGCCATCAAGCTGACAAAATTAGTCCCAGATGAGTTTTGCAATGGAGCCCTCTTTGGAGAAATAAATGAACGGTTCCAGCGGTGTAGAATCTGTATCTACTACGCTTTGTTTCGGGACAAACCGGATCACTCAGAGTTCCAATGCAGCAATTGTTTGCTTGCCAAGGATTATAGACTTGAGGTGGCTTCCTTAATCACGCAGGTCGCCAGCCTACGTAAGAAACAGGGGAAAACGCAGAGTGGAATGTTTACCTTTTCTATGCCGGTGGCTGGACGGCGTTCGCACTTGTTTGGTGTTCTCTGCCTTGTCGTTATCCATATGGCCAGTGTTGCCCGGAGCTCCCCCATCTGATAGCGGAGTCGAAGGAGCACAGCAAGAGGAGCAAGGCAATCAACGATGGTCGCATGTCATGTGCTGGGGAAGCCGAAGGGAGCGGCCTTCCACAAAGCAGTCTGCACTCCCAATTTTGGGCATCTCCATTGTAAGAAATGTGACCGTTCCTGGTGCAAAAACAATGTCCTATCCTGGAGTTCGATTACATTACATTACTAGGCTGCTCCCGAATGTACTACTTCAGGACATGGAAATCGATTATATCGTAGTCCATGTGAGTTTTAATGACATTATGAAAGGCAGCTCTGAACAGTTGAAACTGGATTTTAAAGAGCTGATTTACTCTCTGATAGACACTAATAAAATACACATATCTGGCCCTGTGCCCTCTATGAATCGTGGAATTGAACGCTTTAGCAGGATTCTGTCTCTTCACAACTGGCTATGTGATTATTGCAGCTCAATGGGTGTAACTTTTATTGACAATTTTGATACCTTTTGGAAACAAAACATATTTTATAAGTAGGATGAGATCCACCCAAATAATTTGGGTTCATGGATCCTTTCACAACATTATAAGGCTGCGTTGAGACAAGGACTTATCAATGACCCAAACCCAGCTCCGTTAATCCCTACCATTGTGATGGTGAGTTATCATAATGCTTCAGCAAATGTACATGATACCTGGGGCTTTGGTAGACACAATGTAAGTAACCCAATTGTATGTCCCTCTAACTACCTCTGCTGATTCTACAGCTATTGCATGCAGTAATCATGTGCCTATGAACCAGATTTATGCTGTTAGCACTGAGGCAGTGTGCCCTAGTAGGAAGTCCACTTTGTGCAGCTCACCCTGCACTAACATAAATAACATGAGCATATCTACTTCTGCTAAGCTTCCCAGTAAAACAATGAAAACAAGTAAGCATCCCAGAAGAAAAGTGCTCAAAATAGCCCACGTTAACATATGTAGCTTAATCAATAATGTGCTAGTAACAGATGCCATTCATATTCTGACTATCTCTGAAACTCACTTAGATAATAGCTTTGATACAGTGGTAGAAATACAAGGTTTTAAATGACTGAAAAGCCAATGGTGGAGGTGTTGCTGTTTATATTCAGAACCACATTTCTATAAAGCTTAGAGAGGACCTCATGTTAAATACTGTTGAAGTAATATGGCTACAGGTTCATCTGCCTCACCTAAAGCCCGTTCTTGTGGGAAGCTGCTATAGACCACCAAGTGCTAACAGTCAGTATCTGGATAGCAAGTGTGAAATGCTTGATAATGTATGTGTCACGACTCCTGCCGAGGGTGACTCCTCTCCCTGTTCGGGTGGCGCTCAGCGGTCGTCGTCACCGGCCTACTAGCTGCCACCGATCTCTTTTTCCTTTTCTGTTGGTTTTGCCTTTATTTAGTGCACCTGTGTTCTATTTAGTAATTAGTTGGGTATTTAAGCCCGTTTCCCCACCTGTTCTGTGTGTGGGCTTGTTTCGTTCTTTCACACTGTGTGTTGTGTAGTGGAACGTGTTTTTGTATGAGACTCTTTATTTTGATTTTGCCCTGTTGTATTTTTGGGTGAATACTCTTTTTGGTGGTGCGTCTAATAAAGCACTAGTAAACGCTCTTGTTTCCTGCGCCTGACTCCACACCCACAACGTCCATCGTTACAGTATGTGAGATCAACAGAGAGGTATATTTTCTGAGTGATTTCAATATTGACTGGCTTTCATCAAGCTGCCTACTCAAGAAAAAGCTTAAAACTGTAACCAGTGCCTGCAACCTGGCTCAGGTTATCAGTCAACCTACCAGGGTAGTTACAAACGGCACAGGAATGAAATCAACATGTATTGATCACATCTTTATTAATGCTGCAGAAATTTGCTTGAAAGCAGTATCCAGATCCATAAGATGTAGTGGTCACAATATAGTAGCCATATCTAGGAAAACCAAAGTTCCAAAGACTGGGCCTAATATAGTGTATAAGAGGTCATACAATAAGTTTGTAGTGATTCCTATGTTGTTGATGTAAATAATATTTGTTGGTCCATGGTGTGTAATGAGGAGCAAACAGACGCTGCACTTTTATGAAATTGTTTATTCCATTTACTAATAAGCATGCACCCATTAAGAAAATGACTGTAAAAACGATTAAATCCCAGTGGATTTATGAGGAATTAAAAAATTGTATGGCTGAGAGGGATGATGCAAAAGGAATGGCAAATAAATCTGGCTGCACAACCGATGGAAGCTTCTCCAACATAATCCAGGTAAAGTCAGGAATTCCCCAGGGCAGCTGTCTAGGCCCCTTACTTTTTTTCAATGGCTTTGAGTAAAGCTAGTGTGTCTATGTATGTGGATGACTCAACACTATACAGTGGTTCGTCCTTTAAAAGTTGAAGCGTACTGCGGCGCAGCTTGCATGGTGCCGCAGAATTCTATGGCATGTTATTTAAGTGTGAACCACTGGTACCATTAATGCTAGTTAGTGCTAGTTTGACCACCAGAGGGCATCTTTGAGAAGCATTTGATAGCCTTCAATAGTGTCTGTACTAGAGAATGCAGGCACATGGGAGACCAGGGTTCAATTCCCCGACGGGGAGGAAGGAGTAGGCTGTCCTTGTAAATAACAATTTGGGTTTCCATTAGGATGGAAAGTAAAATATGGAGCTGTACAACGTGACAGTCGGGAGTAAAGTACTGGGTTATTTAGCTAAAGAATCCCTGTGTCGTGCGGGCACGCGGGAGACCGGGGTTCAATTCCCCAACAGGGAGGAAGGAGCAGGCTGTCTTTGGAAATAAGAATTTGTTCTTAATTGACTTGCCTAGTTAAATAAAGGTTACACTAAGAGCATAACATTTCTACATCCTAATTTTCTAATTCTAGTCTAACCAATACCAAAACAGAGATTCAGTGAAAATAAAAATCTCATTGATTTATCAAGACCAGTCCCCATGCTTGTCTCAGAGCAGCACAAAACGGTGCTAAAATAGTTGTAGGCTATTGCTTCAAATCCTATTGCTTCTAACTTCAATATGCTCTTTAAATAAACAAGACCTACACCACTTTTAACAGCACATTACTCAACACTAGTGAGACTCATGTCGCCTACGGTAGACCTACAGTATATCGAAAAATATGACGTGACTCTCCGCCAATAATTACATATAGAGGATTGGAGGATATTTCTGTAATTCAGTGATATTTATTCCCATAGTAATTCGTTATGCATCCATAACTAAATAAACATGGGCATTTTGAAAGAGTATTTTTATCATTATTTTATTAACGAAAGCATAAAGATGCCATTATTAGTTACATTGTTATAGTTTGAACGTGCAGACTGGCACTAAGAACAGAACAGCGGGAACGTTTCCCTAGTCAGCGCCATTATTAGTGCAATGCCCCTTAAAGTGTTGACCATGGGCTAGGTCAGCCTTCTGTGCGCGGCTCTGTGGCCCATCCCATGCCCCCTGCCCTCGTGCCTTGAACCTCGCGCGCAGTGGATATAGCTGGAGAACTGAAAGGCAATCCCATTGTGCGCCACTCAGGAGCCATGACCAATATGAACAATATATATTGTCCTGCTAATAACAGGGTTAATAATATATCTGTGAGAATATCCAACGGGCTTTTATATAATTCTAAATTAATAATAATAATAATAATTGCTTTGTTTAAAAAATAATATTTTGGAGATGTTGTTTTCAAATAATGTAAAATGAGCGAGGAAAAAGGCCGTTCTTGAACATGTGGTGAGACATTGTTACTAATTTGTAAATAAAGACAGTTTGTTATTTAGAATTATTTATTTCTGTTTTTAGAGGGAGAGAAACCAAAAACCTACAATCATCTCATGGGTCTTCCAGTTGTGGGCGTGTATTGAACCAGCATCTGTAGCAACACAGCTTGTACTGCTATGCAGTGTCTTAGACCGTTGTGCCACCCAGGCGCTGTATAACGTGACCGGCCGGGAGTGGTCTACAGTACTACAGTAAGAGCAAAATAAAAAAGTCGTGCACAATTATCAGTTTCTATTTAGGTTTATGTCGCTCATTCATTGTCAGTTAGAGACACAGTAGGACCCAAAAGCATAATCAGTGCTCTAACTCCCCCTTGTGCTGGTCTGGAGCAATGAAGTGGTGACGCAGGGTACCTTACTAAACCACAAATTACCTCTAAATCCCGCAGCATAATCGCAAAACTTTTAGTGGAGCAACCACTGTACATGTCAGCTACTACAGTGACTGAAACACTTAACAAAGAGCTGCAGTTAGTTTCAGAGTGGGTGGCAAGGAATAAATTAGTCGTAAATATTTTTTTAACTAAATGCATTGTATTTGGGACAAATCATTCACTAAACCCTAAACCTCAACTAAATATTGTAATAAATAATGTGGAAATTGAGCAAATTGAGGTGACTAAACTGCTTAGAGTAACCTTGGATTGTAAACTGTCACGGTAAAACCATATTGATTCAACAGTAGCTAAGATGGGGATAAGTCTGTCCATAATAAAGTGCTGCTCTACCTTCTTAACAGCACTATCAACAAGGCAGGTCCTACAGGCCCTAGTTTTGTCACACCTGGACTACTGTTCAGTCGTGTGGTCAGGTGCCACAAAAAGGGATTTAGGAAAATTGCAATTGGCTCAGAATAGGGCAGCACGGCTGGCCCTTGGATGCACACAGAGAGCTAACAATAATAACAAGCATTTCACAACACCCGCAATAACATCTGCTAAACATGTGTATGTGACAAATAACATTTGATATGATTTGATTTGTTAATCTCTCCTGGCTCTAAGTGGAGGAGAGATTGACTTCATCACTACTTGTATTTATGAGAGGTATTGCCATGTTGAATGCACCGAGCTGTCTGTTTGAACAACTGGCGCACAGCTCGGACACCCATGCATACCCCACAAGACAGGCCACGAGAGGTCTCTTCACAGTCCCCAAGTCCAGAACAGACTGTGGGAGGCGCACAGTACTATATAGAGCCATGACTACATGGAACTCGATTCCACATCAAGTAACTGATGCAAGCAGTAAAATTAGATTTAAAAAACAGATAACAATACACCTTCTGGAACAACGGGGACTGTGAAGAAACACAAACATAGGCAAAGACACATGCATATTCACTCCTGATAACATACACACTATACACACACGTACACATAGTATTGTAGATATGTGATAGTGGTGAAGTAGGGGCCTGAGGGCATACAGTGTGTTGTGAAATCTGTGAATGTATTGTAATGTTTTTAAAGTTGTATGGCTGCCTTCATTTTGCTGGATCCCAGTAAGAGTAGCTGCTGCCTTGGCAGCAGATAATGGGGATCCATAATAAATACAAATATGAAGGCTGTCAAGGGGTTATTTCTTCCCATTTAAAACACATTCCTATTGTCAAATCGAAATACAGCACAAATCAGGCCCCTTTGTACACTGCAGGCTGTGTCTTTGTGAGGAGTGCATTCCTGGGGGAGGAGAGAGAGACTCTCACTGCAGCAGGCTGGTGGTTCCTTTCAGAGTAATCAGGCAGAACACGTTACCAGTTGGAAAACACTGTGTGTGTGTTTGCTCTGTGACTCAGGCCCTGTCACTTCATTTCTAAATCCTTGCCTTCCCAGAACGTGTAATCACCCTCCAAAAACCAGTTGTTAGGAGATTTTGGAAGGGCAATTGCCTATGTGTTCCTCCTGAAATCATATTGAATTACTACTTGATGTAGACAGCACCAATTAAAGGCCTTTGATGCTGTGGTAGGAAGGAAAGTGGCATGCAGGCACCTAACACCGTCTTGGCGACATTGTATCTTCACATCATAAATACTAGGATACTTTCGGTTTACAGAAAAACATCCTGGTTCTCTCTCTCCCTCTATTAGAAATGATCACAAGGTGACTGTGGGTGAGTTGCATTCCAATCAATAGAAAGATCTGATGAAATTCAGGCTGTACCTAAATCGATCCCTAACAAAATGGGCACTGCAAATCCAATAATAACAAGTATCAAATAGCTGGAGTGGTGACTATCACAGTAACTCTTTCCTCTGAAGAGTGTGTATTCCCTATGGGAGCTCCGGGTCAGATTTTAATTAAAGATTGGCAGAGCAGCAGGCTTCTGGTGCATCTGGAAAATTCAGAGGGATCTAACAGTACTTCGACATTCTATTGAAACCTCTGAGATATTGTTTGAACAATTTTTTTTCCCAGGATCCTTTGAAGGTGATTGAAACTGGAGGTGTGTGAATAAAAACATAACCACCAGCCATTCCTTTGGTGTAGTGGTGTGGTAATCTCTTGCCCCTGGAGAGAGATTTCCTTTTTCTCTCCTTACCTTCCGACATCCTCTACCTACACAGTGTATCTCACAGCGGTGTCAGTCGGTGGCTCAGATGTAGCCTTTTGAACCTCTTTTCTTTTCATGATGCTGTGTTCTTCATTGGGTATACTATCATTTGTTTTTTATTGTATAATGCCCAACTAACGTTAGTGAGAGGATATCGCCCTCCTAATTGCTCATAGCAAATTGTTTGATTTGCTGTCTAACTATGCTAAATCTGAATTATTAATATTAACCTGGATTGGTTGACGCCAGTATCATAGACTGAATAAAATTTAACTCAACTGATATCTAAACCAACTTGAAACACCCTGAAAAATCGACTCTTTTGTATATCATTCTGACAAACACACCTCATAAGTATACAGCCAATGGAATCTTTGCTAACGAGCTCAGTGACTATTGTCCCATTGTCTGCATTAGAGATACTAAGCTACCGAAATCTTACCTGCGCATTATTTCAAAGAGAAATTTCTGAACTTTCAATGAGCAACATTGAAAGTTAAAGTGAACATGAATTTTGTAAAAAATAAAAATAAATAATCAAGGTGAAGAGAAAATATGTGAACAACATGGTGAATCTGCTTTTTCTTTTGATAAACACTGTGGGATAGCTCAAATATTTTGATACCTAAATCCCTTTCCGTACTTTTGGGAAGACAGGAGGGACGTAGTTAGCTTGAGGAATGTCACCAATTGTGCTTCTCCAGCAGCAACAAGAAAGCAAAGTCTGAAATCGCAACACAACAAGCTAACGCTGTAAAGTATCTCCAGTACCACCAAAAGTGTGTCCCAAATGGCACCCTATTCCTTATAGTGCACTACTTCTGACCAGTCAAAGTAGTGCACTATGTAGGGAATAGGGTGTGATTTGAGACACTCAGCAGCTCAGCCCTCAGTCACAGCTATAGGCTAATGATAAAATGTGCCTGTTGAAGAAGCAACAAGCTTGACGCTACCTTCCGCTGACAAAGTGCATATGAAGTATAGGCCCCCACGCTACAAAGGAGCATCCAACACAGTGATCCATAAATCATCACATTTAAGGGGTTACAACATATATCTGTAATATCTTCTATATAGCCCAATCATTGCGAAGTTTGGGGGCATTGACTTAAAGGATACGCATCATCAATCTGTCATTGTCGCTGATCTCCTGGAAGTCCTGGAACCGTTTCAGTCAGCAAATTAATCAAAAGAACAGTTATTGCCAAATTACAGATGCCGGTTCAGAGATGGATTGCTTCTGGCTGACGGGAACTGACAGCTCTAAGAGTGATTAATTCTGCTCTACTCCAATGATTGGCAAAAAAGTAAAACTGAAGACTGAGCGAGTATCACCAGGGCTTTGTCACTTATTTTCAGCATCCTGATTCTGCAGCACACTAGAAGGGCTAGAGCCCACATCCCACCCTCCTGACACACACACAACCAGAACTGGGTTTCAAATAGTATTTGTGTCCTTTGAAATACTTCAGCTGAACTTGATTGAGATTGCCTGGTGTGATTGAGACACTGACATAGTCACAACAGTGCAAAGTCAGTCAAATCTGCCATTCTCAGGCAGGCTCAATCAAACAATCAAAGTATTTGAAAAGAGAACGAATACTATTTGAACCCAAATCTGCACACAACCCACAACTGTGAAGTGAGCAAACATGGTCTTGGCCACAAGGCTCAGAAAGAATTTGCAGGTCAATGGCAGAACACTTTCTCAAGGGCCTCAATTTGAGTGTTGACAGCATTGAGTTATGTGGTCACTGTCCTGTCAAATGCAATAACGCTAGCCAGGCAGAGGAAAAGCCCAAGGTTTTATTTTTCCGTGCCGCCCCGTAATACATCAATTCAATACCTGCCGTGAGGTCTGACATGGCCATGTTCTCATAACATGATAAGACATGTCGCCACAAAGCTCGCAAACACACAAAGTCCACACAGACGGGTATATACTGAACAAATATGGTATATGAGTTTTTCATAAATGTCATGGACTGAAATCATACATGTTATGTTGTTATAGGCAGTCAACAATCAACTCACAAGGTTTGAATTTAGAATCAAAGATCAACCACTAAATCTAGGACATTGAGGCAAAATTCACAATAGACTGCAATAATGCCACCTTTTCTCTTCCTCTCCTGTCACTTTGTTCTTATACATTCTCATCCTCCCAGATCAGTAACAGAAGGAGGACCAATGAAATCTATTATCAGCCTTTTGTGTTTATCGTGCTGTAAAGTTGCAGCAGAGCAGGGGCTGTGTTTGGCATGGAAACAAGCGGCTGTAGGAAACGGTCACAGTGCTGTCTAACCATATTTACCTGGGAGCACCACATGCACAATTCATCAAGTAGTATGTTTACTGAACTCATGCTAGTAGGCTACCACCTGCTGACAAGCACCTTACAGACATTTTTGTGTCTGTCCTTGTGCATCCGTGTGTGTGCAACCGTGCGTGCGTACATATGTGCTTGCGTGTAAACAAACACCTGCACTTAAATTAATTAACTTAATGAACATGGAATGGGTCCATGCAACTTATTATGCAATTTGTTATGCACAAGGGCACTGGTTACTAATTAATTATTTACGCTTGCGACAACAAAGGGGTTGAATAATTATTGACTCAAGACATTTCAGCTTTTAATTAGTTAATTTAAAAAAAATTCTACAAACAAAATTCAATTTTGACATTATGGTGTATTGTGTGTAGATCAATGACACAAAATTAAAATTTCAGGTTGTAACACAACAAAATGTGGAAAAAGTAAAAGGGTGTGAATACTTTTTGAAGGCACTGTACCAGGGAGCAGAGCTGAAGATCTGTAACAGAGGCATAACCCTTGGAAACACATATCAGATGGTCCTATAGCCACCATGCCATATTAGTACAACACTAGTGGTGGCTATCGCTAAAGTTTTCTCTGGAAAAAAGTGACAGGTGCCTGCTGCGTCTTACAGTCTGGGAGTCCGTAGGGAGCAAACTCGCCTTAGTGGTTGTGGGTCATCAGTGCATTCCAAAAACCCTCGTTCATAGAATAGAGTGGAATTGATGCTGCAGGAAAGTTAACCAAGTGGGTGGAGAACTAGTGTACGAGTGAGTGGCTAGTTCAAAAATAAGAGCTTCTGTATAGTGCAAAGATAGAACAAACGTAGAGGAATTCTCCATATCAACGAGTGGGGAGAGAAGTCTTTGCTGAACTGGAGAGAGGGTAGGGCAGGGAGCACCTAAAGAGGTGCATGTTGACGTTTATTGTATTGAGTCTTGTCATGGAGGCAGAACTGAGCGATTTCCCTTTAGATAGGCCAGCTGCAAAGTCAAAATTGGCTATGTTGTAAAAATGTGCTTTTTAGTCAACATTGAAGGTTAGGGTTATGCATTAGGGTTAGCAGTGTGGTTAAGGTTAGGGTTTGATTTAAATTCAGATTTTATGACTGTAGAGCTGCATCCAGAACAAGATTCGTGACGAAAAACGCTAACCTGCTTGAGAGGTTAGAATTTCATAGTGATTGCATCGAAGGACTGTTTGTGTCCGGGTCGGCCCTGGGTGTGGGGCTTCGCCTGGGTATTAATTTTTAGGATTTTAGGGCTCTTGAGGCTTATCCGTTGTCCCTTTCCAAACACCCCCATGGGGCATTGGTGATCCGCCACAGGGCCCGGGACTGCGGGGTATGCAGACGTTGTCCTCCGTCCTACGGATTTCGCGTTTCTGACATGTTTTCCAAACAACCCACTATGTGTAATAGGGGCATTTCAGAAAGCCAGATTTGACCGTGACCGTAAGACTGGCTATGTCCAGCCAAAGGGCCCTGTCTCCTACTACCGCAAGGCTCATGGTACGGCCATTAACTCTGTACAGCGTCCCGAGAGGAGCAGAGGTTGAGATCTGTGATGACACAGATTTCCTCCCATATACACAGCAGGGTCAGCTGTGCATTGACTTGCCATGTTTTCCAACAGCTCTGCTTGATAAGCCATAAGTAAGGTGGACATGTTAATAAGTGCTCTGACCGAATGGGCTGCGGTTATGACAAATGGTGGCGGAAAAGTGTTAAGGTAGTTAGCCAAAGGGGGCCTCACCGGACTTATGGAAACCGGACTTATCCATACCCTGCATGTTCAGGGTAGGGGCACCACTGGGGGTTAGTCTACTGGAAAAAGGCTTTTCCCAGGAACATTTTTCCTCCATTAGGCAAGACGCTACCACCGGAATGCTAGGTTTGGTCGTGGTCGTTTTTGGTGGGAGTCTTCTCCCATCGTACAAATCCCTGCCTCCCCCTTGGTCAGAGAGACATTGGGCAATTCAATGCCGAGTTTGGCCGCAGCTTGCTTGCAGATGTCGATGAGCTTGTAATCCCGGAGGGGATTTGCTACCTCTTCACCAGCTTTGCGCTTGGTGAGGCGCCTGGAGACAGATGTAGGTGCTTGTGAAAGAGGAAGCGGTGGCTCCCCCTCCATCCTCTGGCTCAAAGTTGGAGAGGCTGCTATTAACATGAGCCTTGTCATCTCCTATCTCCCCTCTCCCGAGATCATGTCTTCAGTAAATGAAGGAAGATAATCAAGGTTATGCATCACCTCTGCCCAGCTGGGTACAGATGAGCTCTTGTCCCCTACCCTGTGGGGTGGCTCAGCGGGGGTGCCAGTGGAGCAGGAGTTGTCTTTTTTAGTATCCTTCTCCTGCTAACCTTAGACAGTGTGCTGCAGTGCAGACAAGACTCTGGGTAGTCGACTGCCTCTCGAGAATGCTCTCGTCCCAAACTGGCAAAGCAGAGAGGGTGGAAGCCTTTCTCTGGGATGCGAAGGCCACAGGGGCAGAGATGGGGCTCCGGTGCCTGGCTTGGGTCATCCTCACAAGGGGAAGTGGTAGCGGGCTCCAAACCTGTCATAAATGTCACGCAGTAAGTCAGAGAGCACCGCAAGGTGGAGTTGCTGTACAGCATAGAGGGCTTTCAAGACCACAGTACTGGAAGGTAGGACCAGTCAGCCTGGCCAGCAAGGGCGCTGGTAAGCTAGGTGAGAGAAGAATACTAGCATGTAGGTAGAGAGAGCTAGTGAAGGAGCTAGTTCTAGTCGTGTGCTTTCGCTGATGCTTAGCTGTGTAGCCGGCTAGTCCTGGCGTTTAGCTAGCTAGCGTTCACCTCAAGGGTTAATAGCCTAGCTATAACAAGCACACAGCAAGCACACTGTGCATTCTTTGTCAGCTAGCTAGGTTAGCTTAGTGTGGCTAACCAAATCTCAGAAGTCTCTTTCCTTTCCTCCACCTTGGTGGGAATAAGCAGCATGAATCAGGTAGCTAAGTTAGACAACTATTCGGCTACCACCCAGTACTCTACCCTGCATCTTTGAGATTGCTGCCCTATGTACAGTGCATTCGGAAATTATTCAGACCCCTTGACCTTTTACACATTTTGTTACGTTACAACCTTATTGTAAAATTGATTAAATTATTTTTTCCCTTATCAATCTACACACAATACCCCATAATGATGAAGCAAAAACTGTTTTTTAGACATTTTTGCAAATGTATTAAAAATAAACAACATAAAAACCTTATTTACATAAGTATTCAGACCCATTTCTATGAGACTCGAAATTGAGCTCAGGTGCATCCTGTTTCCATTGATCATCCTTGAGATGTTTCTACAACTTGATTGGAGACCATTTGTGGTAAATTATATTGATTTGAAATGATTTGGAAAGGCCCACACCTGTCTATATAAGGTCCCACAGTTGACAGTGCATGTCAGAGCAAAAACCAAGCCATGAGGTCGAAGGAATTGTCTCTAGATCTCCGAGACAGGGTTGTGTCGAGGCACAGATCTGGGGAAGGGTACCAAAAAATATCTGAAGCACTGAAGGTCCCCAAGAACACAGTGGCCTCCATCATTCTTAAATGGAAGAAGTTTGGAACCACCAAGACTCTTCCTGAGCTGGCCTCCTGGCCAAACTGAGCAATCGGGTGAGAAGGGCAGAGCTCCAAAGTTCCTCTGTGGAAATGGGAGAACCTTCCAGAAGGACAACCCTCTGCAGCACTCCACCAATCAAGCCTTTATGGTAGAGTGGCCAGACAGAAACCACTCAGCAGTAAAAGGCACATGACAGCCAGTTTGGAGTTTGCCAAAAGTCACCTAAAGGACTCTCAGACCATAAGAAACAATATTCTCTGGTCTGATGAAACCCAGATTGAACTCTTTGGCCTGAATGCCAAGCGTCTCATCTAGAGGAAACCTGGCACCATCCCCACGGCAAAGCATGGTGGTGACAGCATCATGCTGTGAGGATATTTTTCAGCGGCAGGGACTGGGAGACCAGTCAGGATCGAGGGAAAGATGAACGGAGCAAAGTACAGAGAGATCCTTGATGAAAACCTGCTTCAGAGCGCTCAGGACCTCAGACTGGGGAGAAGGTTCAACTTCCAACAGGACAACGACCCGAAGCACACAGCCAAGACAACGCAGGAGTGGCTTCTGGACTAGTCTCTGAATGTCCTTGAGTGGCCCATCCAGAGCCCGGACTTGAACCCGACCTGAAAATGGCTGTGTGGTGACACTCACCATCCAACCTGCCAGAGCTTGAGAGGATCTGCAGAAAAGAATGGGAGAAACTCCCCAAATACTGTTGTGCCAAGCTTGTAGCTTCATACCCAAGAAGACTCGAGGCTGTAATCACTGCCAAAGGTGCTTCAACACTGAGTACTGAGTAAAAGGTCTGAATACTCATGTAAATGTGATATTTTTTATTTTTAATACATTTGCAAAAATGTCTGAACCTGTTTTTGCTTTGTCATTATGGGGTATTATGTGTAGATTGATGTGGGGATTTATTTATTTCAAATAAGTCTGTGAAGGTAACAAAATGTGGAAAAGGTCAAGGGGGCTGAATACTTTCCAAATGCACTGTACATAGTCATTGAACACTGGTCACCTAAATAATGTTTACTTACTGTTTTACCCACTTTGTATGTACAGCATATACTGTATAATAGTCAATGCTCATCCTATATAACTACTGCTATACATACCTTTTCTATTAATATACTGTCTATACACACCATTCACATACAAATATATTTATATTCCGGACTCTGACATTGCTCGTTCTGATATTGCTTGTTCTGATTCAGTACGTCTTAATTTCTTGTTATTTTTTTTTTTTAACTTTGGATTATGTGTGTATTGTTATTGTATTGCTAGATATTGTTGGAGCTAGACACATAAACATTTCACGAGAGCTAGCTGTGTAGCGCTAGTTGAGCCAGAGTGTGAGCTCAATCTTCTCAATGAGAAGCTGCTGTCCTACGCTCGGTGGTGGAGTCCTTGACGGTCTACCTGTGAACAGGTAAGCAGGAGAGCAGAGGTCCAGGGCCCAGTTTCCCAAAAGCATCTTAAGGCTAAACTCATTGTTAGAACCTTTGTAGGAGCATCGTTAAATCTCTTACGTTGCACTTGAAACCGCTTCAAATCTAACGCCTGCCTAGGACCAATTGTAAGTGCAAACAGCTAAGTGCATTGTTAGATGCTTTTTTGCCTTTATACACAGAAGAACTCTGCTAAACATAGAATCACATGGTTTATCCATCTCTCTGTGACCACCGATAACTTCAGAACAAAGTTGACTACAAAATACAAAGTTGCCAATGTCTTTGTAATTGATACAAACAAAAACCCGAGATGACTATATTAAAATATAAACAGGCTATAGGCCTATTTCAATCATATTGAAATACATTCATGTTCAATCACTTGAGTTCTGTTTTGCCACTTGTAGGCTACTGTCTGTAATTTGTCTCAATAGATTTCATGATGTGTAGCCTAACTTGTGTAGCCTAACGTGCACAATCGGGGATTTAGTGCATTTTTATTGGGTAAACATTAGAATAAGCCGCCTCAATATTTGCAGCTGTAGGTGGTAATATCTCTCTAGGAGATATTTCACATCAGTATTGGGAAATAATTATGTTAAGGAAAGATTTGAATTGAAAAAGCTGATCTGAGAGCAGCACTCCCTTTCTTTCGATCCTATCAGTATCGATACATGCTCCTAAGATGCACTTCGCGACCCTTCTCTCTGCGTGGTGTTTTGGGAAACGAATGTTACATCTTCAGCCGTTGTAGGAACGATGCATTGTTAAAACACTCATAAGTCTAAGTTCCATCGCTATCAGGAAATCAGGCCCAAGTCGACAGGTGAGGAGAGTAGAGGATCTTAATCGAATTAGTAAAGGAAGATGAAAACATTTAAGAGAGGAGCAGACTACGGCCCCTTATATGGGAAGTGGAGTGGTCCACTATTGGCCGTTGCTCCTGTCTTTCTACGGCAGACGTGTGATTGGATCTTCCTAGACTCTGTCCCTAAAAGGGGACGCTAACCATAAATTAGATCTAACAAGTAATTGAAAAATAGAACTGCTTCTGCTATGAAAGACTCATGCCACCCTGTAAGAGAAGTATGTTTGAATTCATGTACACTCCAATTGCACATTTACATTTGCCTGTACTGACAGTTGGTAGGCATCTGAATAGGATTGTAGCGCGACATCGACGGCCCCTGACCTTCCATGTTTGGCAGTTTAATCCTCTGGCAGGTCCTGGATACGTCCCAAATGGAACCCTATTACCTACAAAGTGCACTACTGTTGACCAGAGTCTTTTGACTATGGGCCCTGGTCAAAAGTAGTGCACTATGTAGGGAATAGGGTGGTGCCATTTGGGATGAAACCCGTCTCTGCTCGCTCTGCGACATGGTGTTAACAATGTGTCAAGCTGGCAAGCTCTGTCACCCTTTCTTAAGGCTATATTGTAATGATTCACATGTGAGTCATTATAAAATGAAAGTTTGAGTACCCTGAGAGCGAACGGGTTGACAGGTTTAGAGAGGAAGTACCCTAATAGCATGCCTGTGGTATGTGTGTGTCTGTGTGTAGTGTCGTTATTTAAATGATTAAAAGGGCATCCATCCTCCAGCTCATTGTGTTTCATTCCGTCCACAACCTTCCTTTGTGCAAGCTTCTTCTTCTTCTCTGAATGGCGCTGGTGGTTAGGCAGCCGCCCGCATACATGGGCAGTGAATGCATAAGGAGGTCTATACCTCTTAACGGGGAAGCTCTCACAGAGACTCTCCGACAGGTGAGGTCTACTATGAGTCTGACCCACTGTACACTCAGGAGGGAATGGCAGAGCGGAGGGGTCAAAGAGTTTATGGAAGTCCAGACACACTGCTGAGGGATGAAGAGAGGCTGTGTGTGAAAAATAGAACTGCTTCTGCTATGAAAGACTCATGCCACCCTGTAAGTCTCTCAAACACACACACAGAACACACTACTGTAGAGCCTTCCTAGCTCTCCTCCCCTCCGGTTATTCTGACTCCCCTCTAAAGGTGTGCCTATGCCCTGTGTGGCACCATTTACATTTTCTAAAGAATATTGCTATGGAAATGGTGTGTATTTTCAGGGTATGGTGCGTATTTTACGATGGGCAGCACGGTGCGTGCATACTGACTTGTGGTATCATCACATTCAGCTTGGCCAGAACCTTGGTGGAATCTTATGAATGTGAGACTTTTCAAAGCAGACCCCTGAGCTGGCCCCCACACACACAGCACGATATGCATCACCATCACCTGGTGTTTACTGAATACTGAGTGAAGTGAGTGACTGGGGAGTGAAGTGGAGTGATGGAAAGACAGAGAGATAAAATAAGGAGAGATGGAGGGAGAGCGAGACAGCGAGGAGGGATAGAGAGAGAGAAGGGAGAGTGAGAAGAGAGAGGGATAGACCAAGTGCTTGGAGAGAAGGGTAGCGAGAGAAAGTGAGAAGAAGGGAGAGTGTGTGTGTGAGAGGGAGAGGAGCTTTGAAAAGAGGCAGAGTGAAGCCCTGATTCAATATTTATACTATAAGGGAAGACAAGCCCTCCTGAAGCCGTAATTAAATTGGCGTGTCATATTTCATTTTATTAAAGAGCAAATGATCCAAAAGGCCCTGTATCAAGTAGATTTCATTTTCTTTATGACAGTGAATTCCAGAGAGCCAAAGAAAGAAAATACCACTACCTCTGCATTCATAAGGCTATTGTGGAGGATTTAGAGCTGTTCAAGTATACCCAGGGGGGCTGCATAATACAAAATAACAAAAAGCCTCCCAACTCCCTGTTGTAAAAATACAGGAAAGCTCAGAAGGAGGGTGAATAAAATCAATTTCATCGGAATAATTATTAGTGAAATGGTGCAACACACAGGGTACGTCCCAAATGGCACCCTACCCTATCCCATATACTAGTTCTATGGGCCCTGGTAATATAGGGAATAGAGTGACATTTGGGATGTATCTACAGTTGACTGATTGAAACAGGAATCTGTTCAACATTCCACCCTCTGTATGACCACCGTCACACTGAATGAATAAGCGTATTTATAAAGAAGCCCTATCTCAGAACAGATGATTATGATGCTGATTTTATTTAGAGGAGGGAGGGTTCCTACTCCAACTTTCTCTCCCAAGTTTACAGACAAATTGTCCCCTGTGCTACAGATATAATCTGATTGATAACTCAATAATAGCTACAAATGGCACCCTACCCACTGGGCACAGATGTCAGTTCAACGTCTAGTTTTGATTTACATTTGGTTGAGTTGCCAACTAACGTAAATTCAACAAAATATGTCACCCTGTCATTGGACTAAGGTTGGGTGAGTTTTTGCAAATCCAATCAGTTTTCCACATTGATTCAACATCATCACAATGAATTTTGGGGTATTCCCTATATAGAACCCTATGGTCCCTGGTCAAAAGTAGTGCACTATATAAAGAATAAGGTGCCATTTGGGATGTATCCCCAGTTTTTCTGCTTACTGTTTTGGTATTAGTTTCAGGTGTTGCCTCAGTATTACTGCAGTCTGTAGTTCTGACAAATATGTTTTTTTCAGAGAAAAAACAAACATAGCTGTGTTCCATGTAGCCAATTAAAACTTTCCCTTTCTGTCGATGCTTTGCTGTGCTGTACTGTGCTGTGTAGTGCGGCGGCCACTCTCTCTCACAAACACTCCAAACCCCTGCTATGATACAGGACAGGAGAGGATCAAAGAGGATAGAGGACAGTGGCTAAAGCCCAGCATCAGTGACTTTTTAACAAACCTGCAATCTTATACATCAAATTTATTTATAAAGCCCTTCTTACATCAGCTGATATCTCACAGTGCTGTACAGAAACCCAGCCTAAAACCCCAAACAGCAAGCAATGCAGGTGTAGAAGCACGGTGGCTAGGAAAAACTCCCTAGAAAGGCCAGAACCTAGGAAGAAACCAAGAGAGGAACCAGGCTATGAGGAGTGGCCTGTCCTCTTCTGGCTGTGCCGGGTGGAGATTATAACAGAACATGACCAAGATGTTCAGATGTTCATAGATGACCAGCAGGGTCAAATAATAATAATCACAGTTGTTGTCGAGGGTGCAACAGGTCAGCACCTCAGGAGTAAATGTCAGTTGGCTTTTCATAGCCGATCATTCAGAGTATCTCTACCGCTCCTGCTGTCTCTAGAGAGTTGAAAACAGCAGGTCTGGGACAGGTAGCACGTCCGGTGAACAGGTCAGGGTTCCATAGCCGCAGGCAGAACAGTTGAAACTGGAGCAGCAGCACGGCCAGGTGGACTGGGGACAGCAAGGAGTCATCAGGCCAGGTAGTCCTGAGGCATGATCCTAGGGCTCAGGTCCTCCGAGAGAGAGAGAAAGAGAGAGAGAATTAGAGAGAGCATACTTAAATTCACACAGGACACCGGATAAGACAGGAGAAATCCTCCAGCTATAACAGACTGACCCTAGCCCCCCGACATGTAAACTACTGCAGCATAAATACTGGAGGCTGAGACAGGAGGGGTCGGGAGACACTGTGGCCCCATCCAACGATACCCCCGGACAGGGCCAAACAGGCAGGATATAACCCGATCCACTTTGCCAAAGCACAGCCCCCACACCACTAGAGGGATATCTTCAACTACCAACTTACCATCCTGAGACAAGGCCGAGTATAGCCCACAAAGGTCTCCGCCACGGCACAACCCAAGGTGGGGCGCCAACCCAGACAGGAAGATCACGTCAATGACTCAACCCACTCAAGTGACGCACCCCTCCTAGGGACGGCATGGAAGAGCACCAGTAAGTCAGTGACTCAGCCCCTGTAATAGAGTTAGAGGCAGAGAATCCCAGCAGAGAGAGGGGAAACTCTTGTTCTGTCACTCTTAACAGCATGTATGTCACCACTGTCATAAAAGAAAAGAAAACAGACCAACCAAGCACTGAATGCAGAGTGGAAGAGATAGATAGGGAGGAGGGAAGTTAAAATGGCTGCCATTTCCCTGGAGTTTTGCCCACTATCTGGGAATGTGGCCAGTCAGTGAAATCTCAAGCCTTGCCAGCAATAAACACCAACAACCATTATGGAGTCTACGGGAACAACAACTGGCTCTAAAAGCTGGTGCCTAGGGGAGGGAGAGGGGAGGGTGGAAGAGGCTGTGTGTCTGTATAAGAGTATGTGTGTGTATGTGCATGCTTGTACGTGTGTCAGGTAGGGCAGGCTTGTGGTTGACAATACAGAACAACTCCTACTACCTGTACACAAAGACTCAGGAGAGAGGAAAGTGGCGTTGGTGTGTCTGTGTGCCTGTATGTGTCTGTGAGGGAGGGAGGGAGGGAGGGGTGGTAATTTTAGTTAACAATACAGGAAAGGTTCCTTGTGCCCAGCCTGGCAACAAAACATCAGGGGAGAGAGGGAGGATGGGAGTCTTAAATGTGTAAGGGACAGGGAGGTTCACAGATACAGACAGGAGAGAGACAACATCGTACCTAGGGAGGCCTGAAACATAATGCCCTTTGAGTTGATACCAAAGAAAAATCTATCTGCAGTGCCTCTCCAATGTGCTGAGGGATAATCACTCTGCTGGTGTCGACAAGCTGATAAAACTTTGTGCATGGCTTCTCACCTTGTCAGGCTGGCAGGCCGGTGTGTGTGTGTGTGTGTGTGTGCATGTGCATGTGTGTGTGCGTATGTTTGTGCGTCTGTGTGCATATACAGTGTGTGAGTGAGAGTGTGTGTGAATGTGTTTCTCTGTTTGTTTGTGTGTCTCTACTCATCTCTACTCATTATTCAGGGGACCATCTGGACGGCGGTGCAGCTGCCAGATGTAGAGGCCCGTAGTGGGCATTGGGGCACCTTTGGGCCAGGCAGCCTGGTAGACAGCCTGTGCACCAACCAGACCTTCTGTGGCACCAGGCATAACATAACATTATCTAGGCTACATTCCCCTGGAATGAACAACAACCCCGGGACTCTGATCTTTCCATCGGCCCGTTTAACCACTTTCTTTTTAAGAGGTAGTTTTTTTCCCATTCAGATATGGACGTAGGCTAGTGCGCATGCTCACACACATGCACACATACAGCTTTTTTAAATTTAAATTTCAGGACTTTTTGGGGAGTAAGAATGTATTCCCATTCAAAATCCTATTTTCCATAACCTAAACCTAACCCTTAACCTAACTTTACCCCCAAACCCTTCAAAAAACTGTCCTACCTTGTCACGACATTCTGGTGACTTATCAGGACATTCTGGTCCTGAAATGTAGGAAAACATGTACACATGCACATACACATGCAGCAATGAGTTCTATGAAACTATTCCCCAGTCGGCCTCTAGATAGCACTGTAGGATCAGAGGAGAAGCCTGTCTAGTCTGAACTTTACCTCTGTCTTGGATTCAATTATTCATTACCTCCAGTACAAATATAGTTTGCTTTTTATGTTTATTATTTATATTCCAGGGATCATGTTGTTTGGGTAAAATAGAAAGCCGGGTAGCAATAATGTCACTGCGTGGCTGCCATAATTATATTTTGATACAGACAGAATCAAAAAGGTATCAGCTGGGCCCGGGAATACAGTGATGGTTAGTGCTGGATAGAGACAATGCAGACAGCAGGCAAGTGTCTGCAGCACCAGACTGCATTATTTCACCATTAATCTGAAGACGTGATTCTCAGATAATGTCTGGTATTGGAATGGCTCGATGGGGATGGATAGTTATCAATAATTCTTCATATGCCTTCCCTGTGGCTCAGTTGGTAGAGTGTGGTGTTTGCAACGCCAGGGTTGTGGGTTCAATTCCCATGGGGGGCCAGTACAAAAAAAATAAAAAATAAAATAAATATGCATGAAATGAAAATGAAATGTATGTATTCACTACTGTAAGTCGCTCTGGATAAGAGCGTCTGCGAAATGACTAAAATGTAAATGTATATCTGTTTCTTAGGCTATAATGGGGTGATAGTTTCTTTTGAACTGTGGCATCCGCCTTTTCCATACATTTTTTTCCAGTAATGGAGATGTACTGTAGATATCCAGCTAACATTAGGTGCATTTTAGGTGCTGAATTAAAAGGTTAAAATCCGTATTTACTGGCAGTTGAAAATAAGTATTTTCGGACGTTGAAAATAGGTCTGTACATACAAATTTCAACTGCACATACATTCTCAATTAAGTCAGCGTCATTTTTCAAGCCTCTTAATATAGGAAAGAGGAGCCAGCTGAAGATTGCAACAGAACATTTAGAGTTACTCCCATCTGTCAAATGTACTTATGTTAGCTTTTTAAAAAGCTTTAAAACTGGCAGTGATAATGTTCAAAGTCGTCCAACCTAGAGAATAAACCCACAGAACACTTCAACTACAATAACATTCTCATTAACGGTTACATTGTTTTTTTCTTGCTATGACGGTGATATGTTGTTGTTTATCTACCTTAGTTGAATGCACTGACTGTAAGTAGCTCTTGATAAGAGCATCTGCTGAATGACCAAAATATAAATGTAAAGCATGCTGGATAGTATTTATTTATTTATTTGCAGACCAGATCCAAATCTGAACGAATCATAGACGTCTACTCTATGTTTCACAAGTTTGAAAATCACAGTACAGTACGGCACAGTTTAGTACAGTACAGTACGGTACAGTACAATTTAATAGAGTAGAGTACAGTACAATTGAGTACAGTACAGTAAAAATCAAATGACATTTTATTTGTCACATACACGTGTTTAGCAGATGTTATTGCGGATGTAGCGAAATGCTTGTGTTTCTAGCTCCAACAGTACAGTAATATCTAACAAGTAATATCTACCAATTTCACAACAATACACATAGATCTAAAGTAAAGCAATGGAAATAAGAATATATAAATATTTGGGTGAGCAATGTCAGACCGGCATAGACTAGGATAGAGTAGAATACAGTACATACATATGAGATGAGTAATGCAAAATATGTAAACATCATTAAAGTGACTAGTGTTCTATTATTAAAGTGGCCAGTGATTTCAAGTCTATATAGGGCAGCAGCCTCTAATGTGCTAGTGATGGCTATTTAACAGTCTGATGGCCTTGAAATAGAAGCTGTTTTTCAGCCTCTCGGTCCCAGCTTTGATGCACCTAAACTGACCTTGCCTTCTGGATGATGGCGGGGTGAACAGGCAGTGGTTGTTGTCCTTGATGATCTTTCTGGCTTTCCTGTGACAGGAAGTTTGCCCCCAGTGATGCGTTGGGCAGACCGCACCACCCGCTGGAGAGCCATGCGGTTGCGGGCGGTGCAGTTGCCGTACCAAGAGATGATACAGCCCGACAGGATCCTCTCAATTGTGTATCTGTAAAGGTTTGTCAGGGTTTTAGGTGCCAAGCCACATTTCTTCAGCCTCCTGAGGTTGAAGAGGGGCTGTTGTGCCTTCTTCACCACACTGTCTGTGTGGGTGGACCATTTCAGTTTATCAGTGATGTGTACGCCGAGGAACTTGAATCTTTCCACCTTCCCCACTGCGGTCCCGTCAATGTGGATAGGGGGAGCTCCCTCTGCTGTTTCCTGAAGTCCACAATCAGCTCCTTTGTTTTTTTAACGTTGCGTGAGAGGTTATTTTCCAGGCACCACACTTCCAGGGCCCTCAACTCCTCCCTGAAGGCGGTCTCATCATTGTTGGTAATCAGGCCTACTACTGTTGTGTCGTCTGCAAAGTTGATGATTGAGTTGGAGGCATGCGTGGCCACGCAGTCATGGGTGAACAGGGAGTACAGGAGGGGGCTGAGCACACGTCCTTGTGGGGCCCTAGTGTTGAGGATCAGCGAAGTGAAGGTGTTGTTTCCTACCTTCACCACCTGGGAGTGGCCCGTCAGGATGTCCAGGACACAGTTGCACAGGGCGAGGTTCAAACCCAGGGCCTCAAGCTTAATGATGAGCTTGAAAGGTACTATGGTGTTGAATGCTGAGCTATAATCAATGAACAGCTTTCTTACATAGGTATTCCTCTTGTCCAGATGGGATAGGGCAATGTTCAGTGCGATGGCAATTGTATCGTCTGTGGATCTTTTGGGGCGGTAAGCAAATTGAAGTGGGTCTAGGGTGTCAGGTAAGGTAGAGGTGATATGATCCTTGACTAGTCTCTCAATGCACTTCATGATGACAGAAGTGAGTGCTACAGGGAGATCGTCATTTAGTTCAGTTACCTTTGCTTTCTTGGGTATAGGAACAATGGTGGACATCTTGAAGCATGTGGGGACATCAGACTGGGATAGGGAGAGATTGATTATGTCCGTAAACACTCCAGCCAGCTGGTCTGCGCATGCTCTGAGGACGCAGCTAGGGATGCCGTCTGGGCCTGCAGCCTTGCGAGTGCTAACACACTTAAATGTCTTACTCATGTCGGTTACGGAGAAGGAGAGCCCACAGTCCTTGATAGCGGCCGCGTCGGTGGCACTGTGTTATCCTCAAAGCGGGCAAAGAAGGTGTTTAGCTTGTCCGGGAAGCAAGACGTCTGGAGGCATTTTCTGGTTTTCCCTTTGTAGTCCGTGATTGTCTGTAGACCCTGCCACATACGTCTCATGTCTGAGTCAATGAATTGCGACTCCACTTTATCTCTATACTGACGTTTTGCCTGCTTGGTTGCCTTACAGAGGGAATAACTATACTGTTTGTATTCGGCCATATTCCCAGGCACCTTGCCATGGTTAAATGTGATGGTTCGCACTTTCAGTTTTACGTGAATGCTGCCATCGATCTACGGTTTTTGGTTAGGGTAGGTTTTAACAGTCACAGTGGGTATAACATCTCCTATACACTTCCTAATAAACTCAGTCACCGTATCAGCGTATTCATCAATGTTATTCTCGGAGGCTACCCGGAACATATCCCAGTCCGCGTGATCAAAACAATCTTGAAGCATGTATTCTGATTGGTCAGACCAGTGTTGAATAGTCCTTAGCACGGGTACTTCCTGTTTGAGTTTCTGCCTATAGGAAGGGAGGAGCAAAATGGAGTCATGATCAGATTTGCCGAAGGGAGGGTGGGGGAGGGCTTTGTAGGCATCCCGGAAGTTGGAGTAGCAGTGGTCGAGTGTTTTAGCAGTGCGAGTACGACAGTCAACGTGTTGATTGAACTTCAGTAGCGTTTTTCTAAAATGTTCTTTGTTAAATTCCCCAGCTACAATAAATGCGGCCTCAGGATATGTGGTTTCCAGTTTGCATACAGTCCAGTGAAGTTCTTTGAGGGTCGTCGTGGTATCGGCTTGAGGGAAAATATACACGGCTGTGACTATAACCGAAGAGAATCTCTTGGGAGGCAATACGGTCGGCAGTATAGTTTCATTCAGTAGAGTAAAGTACAGTTCAGTTCTGTAGAGTACATTAAAATAGGGTATAATACAGAACACTAAATTTGCTTTTCATTACTTTACTCTACTGTACCTTTGCAATGCACAAAACATGTCATCCCTTGACCCACCTAGACCTCTGCCGCGACCCTGTGGGTTCCGACCCACAGTTTGGGAACCCCTGCTGTACTGTACTGTACTGGACTATACTATACTTTTCTGATTCTCTCTCAAGTCACAAATTTGATGACTTGAAACTCGACTTGATATAAAATAAAATAACTTGAGACTTGACTTGGACTTGTAGCCTCAAGACTTGGGATTCGACATTGACTTGAGACTTGAGATTATCTGGCAAGGTTTTAACGTTTTGTTACTCATTTTGTTGCACAGAGTCTCTGTGGATTACTCTCCACGCAGCCAGAGACAGTAGCAGCAGCAGCATCGCACTCACGATTGGCTAGTGAAACTCACACTCTGCTCTTTGACTGGAACAGCAAACTGTCAATCAACACAGGTCATATGGCTAGCACGGTGGTTTTCTAAGTGGGGGTCACAAGAAGGTTTTGGGGGTCATTTTTTTCATACATATTTTAATAGGCTACATATAGCCTACCATTTGTATTTTATATTTATATCTTTGCTTATCCGATTTGGTCACTAACATAGGCCTACAGCATTGCACCAAATTCTTGTTTCAAAAACATCTATTCTGTGCATCAGAACCAAAACGTTGTGCATCTTCACTGTTGACCAATGACCAGTCATCAGCACTGGCACGCAAAGGCGGGCACACATATCCAGATTAATGACCAAAAAGCACTTGTTTAATTTTTCCAGTTTTGCCTGGAATTAACAGAGTAGCCTACATTATTATCCATATAAAATACAGTTCAGCAATCTGCTACAGACGCATCTTTGCTAGAACAATGGTGATTTCATTGATCATTTTAATTGTGGTGCATCATGTTATGGTTATGCTTTTCATCGGCAGGGACTAGGGAGTTTGTCAAAATAAATTTGAAAGGAGCATAGTCCCGGTAAAATGTTTGAGGAAAACCTGCCTCAGTCTTCTGAAAGCCTAATCATGGGATAGTTGTTTTTCAGAGAGACAATTACAAAGAAATTGCATGCCAAAGACACACCAGAATGGCTTTCCAAGAGGTATTGAGTGTTCATGAGTGGTTTAAATATCAATGATCCCCAACAAAATGTACTGAGCCTGAGGAATTTTGATAAAAGCAATGGATATATGTTGCCCTAAGAGTGCAAAGTTGGTAGAAATGATTCACAGCTGTAATGGCTGCCAAAGGTGCTTCCACCAAGGGGGTGGACACTTATCCAATTATGATATTTCAGTTATTTTCTTTCTTAATTTGGAAAATGTTCTATAAATTTCACTTTGAAAATGTGGAGTAGATTATGTAGATCTGTAGGAAAAATGATCTTATTGAATCCCTTTTTCGATAAAAATTTAAGGCAGGAAAATGTGAAAAAGTTCAAGGGGGTATAGATTTTCTATTGGCACTGTATATCAACACACTCAAAATTAGGGTTCGGTTAGGGTGCAGTGTTGTTCCCTGGGGTACAAAAAGGTCAAAGGTACTGTGGTTTGATATGAATAAGCTGTAGTTAGCTGCATCTTGAATGAATCTGAATGCCCTTGGCTCAATTATGTTAGCTCTATTTCTCATGACATTTTGGAAGACAAACAGACAAGCATTATTCTTATATCAAGCTCTACAGCTCTTTATCTCTGCTCTCTGGTTTGGGGCTATTATAAATCCATTATGCATGAAGCTACAAATTATGGGCAGGTGTGCTTCAGTAGCACACTGCTTACTTACCTGATTTGTTTTACTTCTACTCTGTAATTTACTAGGAAACATATTTAAACACTACAGGCCAGTTTCTGAGAGAATAATGTTGAGGTGCTACGAAGCGAAATGAGTGAAGGGTGAAGTAGCTACCCTTTGCCTTGATGACAGCTTTGCACACTCTTGGCATTCTCTCAACCAGCTTCACCTGGAATGCTTTTCAAAACGTCTTGCAGGAGTTCCCACATATGCTGAGCACTTGTTGGCTGCTTTTCCTTCACTCTGCGGTCCAACTCATCCCAAACCATCTCAATTGGGTTGAGGTCGGGTGATTTGAGGCCAGGTCATCTGATGCAGCACTCCATCACTCTCCTTCTTGGTCATATAGCCCTTACACAGCCTGGAGGTGTGTTGGGTCATTGTCCTGTTGAAAAACAAATGATAGTCCCACTAAGCACAAACCAGATGGGATGGCGTATCGCTGGAGAATGCTGTGGTAGCCAAGCTGATTAAGTGTGCCTTGAATTCTAAATAAATCACAGACAGTGTCACCAGCAAAGCAGCCCCACACCATCATACCTCCTCCATGCTTCACGGTGGGAACCACACATGCGGAGATCATCCGTTCACCTACTCTGCGTCTAACAAAGACACAGCAATTGGAACCAAAAATCTCTAATTTGGACTCATCAGACCAAAGCACAGATTTCCAACAGTCTAATGTCCATTGCTTGTGATTCTTGGCCAAAGCAAGTCTCTTCTTATTATTGGTGTCCTTCAGTAGTGGTTTCTTAACAGCAATTCGACCATGAAGGCCTGATTCATGCAGTCTCCTCTGAACAGTTGATGTTGAGATGTGTCTGTTACTTGAACTCTGTGAAGCATTTATTTGGGCTGCAATCTGAGGTGCAGTTAACTCGAATGTTCCTCATGAGAGCCAGTTTCATCATAAAGCTTGAAGGTTTTGCGACTGCACTTGAAGAACTTTCAAAGTTCTGGAAATTGACTGACCTGCATGTCTTAAAGTAATGATGAACAGTCATTTCTCTTTGGTTATTTGAGCTGTTCTTGCCATGATATGGACTTGGTATTTTACCAAATAGGGCAATTTTCTGTATACCACCTTGTCACAACACATCGCATTAAGAAGGAAAGAAATTCCACAAATTAACTTTTAACAAGGCACACCTGTTAATTGAAATGCATTCCAGGTGACCACCTCATGAAGCTGGTTGAGAGAATGCCAAGAGTGTGCAAAGCTGTCATCAAGGCAAACGGTGGCTACTTTGAAGACTCTCAAATATAAAATATATTTAGATTTTTTCCTGTTTTTTTCCCGCCTGGTTACAGAGAGCTAATGTGTTGTGCAATAAAGTCCAGAAGCGAAGAGAAAAGGTGATAGGAGGAGAGTGCATAGAATATAGAAGGAATTATACAACGTGTCACACCCTAATCGGTTTCATCCGTCTTTGTGATTGTCTGCCATCCTGCACCTTTGCCCCACCTATCTGGATTACTGACCTCTGCCTGCCCTTGACCTGCTTTTTGCCTGCCTCTGTTCGATTAATAAACTGTTGTTACTTCGGCATTGTCTGCATCTGGGTCTTACCTGAAACATGATACAACAAGCAAAATGTTCCTGCTGTTTGTATGTGGCTGCTATGAACGTGTGTTCAGGGGTGTAAGTGTGATCAGTGGTGTATTCATTCCGCTGATTCTGTTGAACAACCTTTCTTAAAAAACCTCTTACAGCTCCGATCCCGTTAGCGGGATCAACAGCCAGTGAAAAATCAGAGCGCCATATTCAAAACCAAATCTAATCATTTCTATTTCTCAAACATAGGACTATTTTACACCATTTTATAGATACACTTCTCCTGAATCGAACCACGTTGTCCGATTTCAAAAAGGCTTTACAGCGAAAGCAAAACATTAGATTATGTTAGGAGAGTACATCGACAAAAATAACCACACAGCCATTTTCCAAGCAACTAGCATGCATCACAAATACCCAAAACACAGCTAAATGCAGCACTAACCTTTGACGATCTTCATCAGATGACACTCCTAGGACATCATGTTACACAATACATGCATTTTTTGTTCGATAAAGTTCATATTTATATATAAAAACAGCATTTTACATCGGCGCGTGACGTTCAGAAAATATTTTCCCTCAAATACTGCCGGTGAATCAGTGCCAAAATTTACAAAAATACTTGTCATAAACGTTGATACAAAATTAAACTGTCATTCAAAGAATTATAGATGAACATCTCCTTTATGCAAACGCTATGAAAGATTTCAAAAAAGCTTCACGAGGAAAGCACTCTTTGCAATAATCTGAGTACTGAGCTCAGAAAAATACACTAGGCTATACAGATAGCCGCCATCTTGGAGTCATCTAAAATCATAAATTGCATTAGAAATATTCCCTTACCTTTGATGATCTTCATCAGAAGGCACTTCCAGGAATCCCAGGTCCACAACAAATGTTGTTTTGTTCAATAACGTCCATAATTTATGTCCAAATAACTCCTTGTTGTTCGCGCGTTCAGTAAGCTACTCCAAATGTAGGAAGCGTGCGGACGATGTCACGACAAAAGTTTAAAAAAAGTTGTATTTACGTTCGTTCAAACATGTCAAACGTTGTAAAACATCAATCTTTAGGGCCTTCAGAACGTGAAGATTCAGTAATATTTCAACCGGACGGTTCCTGTGTCTTGAAAAACGTTTTGGAACGGAGGATCCACCCTCATGAACGCGCGTCAAGAAGTGATGTCATTCCCTGCCTCAACAACTTCCCCACCTTCTCATTAGGTCTCTGTTCATCGTAGACGCTTCAAACAACTTTGTAAAGACTGTTGACATCTAGTGGAAGCCGTAGGAAGTGCACAATTATTACTACGTCACTGTGTATTCAATAGGAAACGACTTGAAGAGAGCCCATGCATCCAGATTTCCACTTCTTGGTAGGATTTCTCTCAGGTTTTTGCTTGCCATATGAGTTCTGTTATACTCACAGACACCATTCAAACGGTTTTAGAAACTTCAGAGTATTTTCTATCCAAATCTACTAATAATATGCATATCCTAGCTTCTGAGTTTGAGTAGGAGGCAGTTTAATATGGGCACATATTTTTTCCGAAATTGTCAATACTGCCCCCTATCCTTAAGGAGCTGTGCTATCCTTAAGAAGCAAATGGAACAAACGGGGATAAACAGTGAATATAAATGTCACCAACCGCCACTGGTAATGACCGTGTGTATGAGGTAGTCACTGTCTACTTGAATTAGAACAGGAAGTATGATCTATTGTTCTCCAATTCAACCCATGGTTGAACCCTTTTATCTATCACTCTTGAGGAAATACAGTATATTCATATCTCCATATCCACACTTCACAAACAGTACTATTCCAACTCAAAAGGTGCATCATGTATGAACCTGCTTATCAAGTTTGAACTGTAGCACTATCTTCTGTAAAGATGGCGATATCATGGATCTGAAGTGACTCTCTGTATTTGCACTACTTTAGTTTCTTCTTCAGTTCAAGGAATTTGCTGACATATCTTCTGCATATGGAATTGAATACAATTTAGAAGAACATCTGTATCTCCTATCTGAGTGATCATCATCTGCCATCAATTCATTTTCCCGACAGCCACTCAATACTATACTGTTCGCACCTGAGCTCAGTACACTCTTAGAAAAAAGGGTTCAAAAAGGGTTCTTTGGCTGTCCCCATTGGAGAACCCTTTTTGGTTCCAGGTAAAACCCTTTTGGGTTCCATGTAGAACCCTCTGTAGAACGGGTTCTACATGGAACCAAAAGGGTTCTTCAAAGGGTTCTCCTATGGGGATAGCCAAAGAACCCTTTAAGGTTCTAGATAGCACCTTTTTTCTAAGAGTGTATCATTGCTGCTTATTAAAAATGAAACATCTCTATTGCACTGCACTGAAAACAAGAGCAAGTTCTAAGATGCACATTCATGTTCAGAAATTGAAAAGGGGAAAATGTAAATGTCTTGTCGCTTTAAAAATTACATGGCGCATGAAATCAATTTATCACCAACAAAGCCATGACATGAGATTCCTGAACAATGTCTGAATCAAAGTGACAGGGCTGTAGGTTCAGCAAGACTATACACTATTTTCAGCTGTAGCCAATAGGTTGAGCTATTTAAGTGATAATGCCCAAGAAGCTGGTGTTTGGAGGATATGTTGGCACAGGTGTTACTAAGCCCAAACACTGGCTCCGAGGGCATTATCACTTTTATACAACGGGTTACCAAAATATTCAAATAATGATTTACATTATTGATCACGCGGACTGGGATATGTTCAGAGTAGCTTCAGAAAATAATATCAACACGTATACCAAAACGGTGAATGAGTTTATCAGGAAGTGCATAGGAGATGTTGTACCCACTGTGACTATTAAAATCTACCCCAACCAGAAACTGTGGATAGATGGGAGCATTCACGCAAAACTGAAAGTGTGAACCATCGCATTTAACCAGGGCAAGAAGACTGGGAATATGGAAGAATACAAACAGTGTTGTTATTCCCTTCGCAAAGCAATCAAGCAGGCTAAAAGTCGGTATAGGGACAAAGTTAAGTCCCAGTTCAGCGGCTCAGACACGAGACGTATGTGGCGTATGTGGCAGGGTCTACAGACAATCACGGATTATAAAAGGAAAACCAGCCACATCGCGGACACCGACATCTTGCTTCCTTCTCTCGCTTTGAGGATAATACAGTGCCACCGACGCGGCCCGCTATCAAGGAATGTGGCCTCTCCTTCTCCGTGGCCGACGTGAGTAAGACATTTAAGCGTGTTAACCCTCGTAAGGCTGCCGGCCCAGATGGTATCCCTAGCCGCGTCCTCAGAGCATGCACAGACCAGCTGGCTGTGTTTATAGATATATTCAATCTCTCCCTATCCCAGTCTGTTGTCCCCACATGCTTCAAGATGGCCACTATTGTCCCTGTACCTAAGAAAGCAAAGGTAATTGAACTAAATGACTATCACCCCGTAGCACTCATCTCTGTCATCATGAAGTGCTTTGTGAGACTAGTCAAGGATCACATCACCTCCCCCTTACCTGCCACTCTAGACCCACTTCAATTTGCTTACCGCCCCAATAGATCCACAGACAATGCAATCGCCACCACACTGCCCTGTCCCATCTGGACAAGAGGCATTCCTATGTAAGAAAGCTGTTCATTGACTATAGCTCAGCATTCAACAACATAGTACCCTCCAAGCTCATCATTAAGCTCGAGGCCCTGGGTTTGAACCCCGCCCTGTGCATCTGGGTCCTGGACCTCCTGACGGGTCGCCCCCAGGTGGTGAAGGTAGGAAACAACACTTCCTCTTTGCTGATCCTCAACACTGGGGCCCCACAAGGGTGCGTGCTCAGCCCCCTCCTGTACTCCCTGTTCACCCATGACTGTGTGGCCAAGCACGCCTCCAACTTAATCATCAAGTTTGCAGACGACACAACAGTAGTAGGCTTGATTATCAACAATGATGAGACAGGCTACAGGGAGGAGGTGAGGGCTCTGGGAGTGTGGTGCCATGAAAATAACCTCTCACTCAACATCAACAAACCTAAGGAGATGATCGTGGACTTCAGGAAACAGCAGAGGGAGCACCCACCAATCCACATATATGGGACCGCAGTGGAGCAGGCGGAAAGCTTCAAGTCGCTCGGCGTACACATCACTGACAAACTGAAATCGTTCACCCACACAGACAGTGTGGTGAAGAAGGTGCAACAGTGCCTCTTCAACCTCAGGAGGCTAAAGAAATTTGGCTTAACACCTAAAACCATCACAAACTTTTACAGATGCACAATTGAGAGGATCCTGTTGGGCTGTATCACTGCCTGGTACGGCAACTGCACCGCCTACAACCGCAAAGCTCTCCAGAGTGTGATGTGTTTTTCTTAACCTTTATTTAACTAAACAAGTCTGTTAAGAACAATTCCTTATTTACAATGACAGCCTAGGAACAGTGGGTTAACTGCCTTGTTCAGAGATTCGATCTAGCAACGTTTTGGTTACTGGCCCAATGCTCTAACCACTAGGCTACCTGCCACCCCATTACCAGGGGGCAAACTTCCCGCCCTCCGGGACACCTACAGCACCCGATGCCATAGGAAGGCCAAAAAGATCATCCAGGACATCAATCACCCGAGCCACTGCCTGTTCACCCCGCTATCATCCAGAAGACGAAGTCAGTACAGGTGCATCAAAGCTGGGACCAAGAGACTGAAAAACAGCTTCTACCTCAAGGCCATCAGACTGCTAAACAGCCATCATTAGTACATCAAAGGCGGCTGCCTGTAGACATAGATTAGGAATCACTGGCCACTTTTAGAAATGGATCACTAGCCACTTTAATAATGTTTCCGTATCTAGCATTACTCATCTCATATATATAAACTGCACTCCACCCTATTCTACAGTATCTTAGTCACTTTTAAATTGTGTTTCATATTGCATCACCTATTTCATATGTATATAGTGTATTGTATTCTATACTACACCACTGACTGTTAAACAGCCATCTCCAGCACATCAGAGGCTGCTACCTATAGACATAGACTAGGAATCGCTGGCCACTTTAAGGAAAGTAAACACTAGCCACTTTCATAATGTCTCCGTATCTTGCATTACTAATATCATATGTATAAACTGTAATCTATACTATTCTACGGTATCTTAGTCACTTTAATTGTGTGTAAATATTGCATCACCCATCTCATATGTATATACTGTATTCTATACTATGCCACTGTATCTTAGTCCAATGCCGCTCTGACATATATATATTCTTAATCCATTCCTTACTTAGATTTATGAGTATTTTGGGTATATGTTGTGAAACTGTTCGATATTACTGCACTGTCGGAGCTAGAAGCGCAAGCATTTTGCTACACCCGCAATAACATCTGCTAAACACGTGCATGTGACCAATAAATTTGATTTGATTTTGATTTGACATATTTTCATTAAAAAAGTTATTTTGATAAATGCATTCATACTATTTCATCCTTCCACAAGATATAGTCCTGACACAAATCTTGCTACCCAAGCCGGCTGGTCGTTCGTTCTATCAGTTCGGTTGCCAAAGACGTGACCCAGTCGTTAAGTCTTTTTGTTCTGTATCTATGGACACGACTCAGTCGTTTGTTTTAAATGTTCTATTGCCATACTGGCTGCCAACACTCTTATCCCTTGCTTGCTAGCTAGCCAACTACGGCTAACTTACAGTCACGTAAAACAGTGCAGCCAGAATAGCAACAAAGTAGCTGCATTTGCATTTGTTTAAGCTGTTTTCTAGTGACATTTATCCATAACAATGAGCTAATGATGTGTGATTTCACCTGGCATAGAAAATGTGCTCTCTTGCCAGGACACTGTTGTTCAGAGAAGCTAGCCAACAACACAGATAACACAATCACTTCAAACTGAAGCTGGAGAGACTGCAAACTAGCCGCACTTCATTTAGTTTGACCTGCTTTCTATTGATAGTTCTTTGTATCCATAAAAATTATGCTAATTCATGATTCCGACTGGCTGAGAAAAGCTGCCTGTCTGTCTCATTCCGACATGTTCATTACTATGCGAATTTGAATATTGAAACAATGTTGCAAATGTTGGCGAGACAGACAGCAAGGTTTATACAAATCTCCGCGGTTGAAAACGAAATGTTAGTCTAAAAGAAATGTGAGATAATGTCTAGATGCTTTTAATAGTGGAGATCAAGTTTATAAATTGCCTGGCTGGGCTGATGAGACAGTGGATTTTGCAGTCAGATGGGACAGAGTAAATAGGCATTTTAACGTCATAGATTTATCCAGTGGTAACTTGTGGAATAGACACCAGCTGGAATGCGGTTTAAACCAATCAGGATTCAGTATTAGAGCCACCCATTGTATAAAGGTTGTATAAACGAGTAGTGGAGATGGCGTATAGTTGAACCTACGGTCTCCATTCAAATGCCTTAACCATGTCTGAAGCAAAGTGACAGGGCATCTGGATGGAGAGCATACAGCTAGCTACGTTACAGCTATAAGTTCAGCTATATAGGTGGTCTTGTCTCCACTATTGGTTATAAGACAGCATGTACCTTGCTCCACTTCTGGTGCTTATACCACAAGACAGAGTGGGTCTATATAGTTTCATTTGCCAGACTTATGTTTCCTGCAAAAAGGCTATGTCTATTCCAGATGACTGACGTACAGTACAGTAGCTGGTCTGGCCCACATATCACTAACCCCGATGGTCAAGATAAGCCTGGCTTGTTTATTCCTTCCAGTATGTGCTCTTTACTTCAATCTCCTCTTTTCCTTTGTTTATCCTCTCTCCTCTCCTCACCGCATGATTGAAGGAGATTGTGTCCTTTCGACGACTCCCTAGAATTGAATCCTCAGAAACCAGAGATGTAAATGTGAGATATTTGTCTTACTCTGTACTGCTGACTGCACTAACATTTCCAAAAGGACAGCGTGGTGACGTTTTGGCGGAGTGAGCAGTGACCTATAGTGTCTGTCGGCAGGACGTTGGGCTCTGATGAATATACAGTGTCTAGGGTTCAAATAATATTCAAATGAATTTCAAATACTTCAGCTGCGCTTGATTGAGCTTGCATGGCTAAACAGAACCAATAGAACAGTCCGAAAACGGCAAACCGCATCCCTCTGATATTCAAGGCAGACTAGAGCAAACACTCATTGTATTTGAAAGATTTCAAATAATATTTGAACCCAGGTCTGCATTGGTGCTGTCTGTCCTTCAGAGCCGACTTCTTCACCTGTTTAATTCATTGTCTCTTTTCCGTGATTTACCGACCGGAGCCCAGACAGGGGGGTTTATCTTTACCTTGCCTGTTAAATGAATTCCAAATGGCACGCTGTCCAGGTATTTGTCAGTGCATTTGTTATCACTGACAACCACAACCCCTCTTTATATAAATCCGCCGAAACAATAGCCAAGCACAACTCACGGTAATCTTTAGAAATATCACACCGGCCATAAGTTATCCGGAAAAAACGCAGCAACAGAGTCAGACCAAGACTGTCATCTCCTATGCAAAACTAGAACAGCTATAAGTAAAGTCTAAAGCAATGTAGTTGCATAGTAATAACATTGTAATATAATGCCCATCATGGCTAGTACACAGCATTGCTATATATTGCAATGTTCATGCATACTTAAGGATCCTAAATATCCAATACGTGTTTGATTACGTTCCCTACGGTAACTGGGATTTGTTCACATAGTAGAAACAAACAATCTAATCACCATCTGTAATGCATTCGCCCACAAACAATCCAGGGACTGAATGACTCATGACACGTGTTGTGTGGAATGCCATAATGTAGTTCCATAGTTCTATAATGTAGCCCTGGGCAGGGAATCCATGAGCCTTTCCCTCCAGTTGCATCATATGGAATCTTGATGATAACACCTTGTGATCAAACAGAGACCCATGGGTGGGTGGTTGGCAACAGAGGTTGGACAAAGTCACTATTATTCCAGTCACAAGCAAGTCACAAGGTCCAAGTTGAGTCCCAAGTAGAACGGGTCGTCTCGAGTCAAGTCCAAGTCGTGCATTCTTAGAGCAAGTCAAGTCAAATCAAGTTTTTTCAACTCAAGTCTTAAGTCAAGTAAAAAATGATCTGTACAGGCAATGACTTGTTCAACTACAAATCTTTGTCTACTTATTGAGGCTACCAGACAGCCCTTTTCACTATTTTGTCAACAACTCATTTTGATTACTTAACCTCTCTAGGGTAGGGGGCAGTATTTGCACGGCCGGATAAAAAACGTACCCGATTTAATCTGGTTATTACTACTGCCCAGAAACTAGAATATGCATATAATTGTTTGATTTGGATAGAAAACACCCTAAAGTTTCTAAAACTGTTTGAATGGTGTCTGTGAGTATAACAGAACTCATATGGCAGGCAAAAACCTGAGAAGATTCCTTACAGGAAGTGCCCTCTCTGACCATTTCTTGGCCTTCTACACTCTCTTTATTGAAACTGAGGATCTCTGCTGTAACGTGACACTTCCTACGGCTCCCATAGGCTCTCAGAAGGCGGCAGAACGGGGAATGATGACTTTGCAGGCCCAGGCTGAAAAACAGTAGCGCATTTGGATAGTGGTCGATCAGAGAACAATGAGACTGGGGGCGCGTGCACGAGCCGACACCATGTTTTTATTTTTTCATTTTTGAACGCAAACAGGGTTTCCCAGTCGGAATAATATCGCTTTTTTACGAGAAAAATCGAATAAAAATTTATTTTAAACAGCGGTTGACATGCTTCGAAGTACGGTAATGGAATATTTAGAATTTTTTGTCACGAAACGCGTCGGGCGCTAACCCTTCGTCACCCTTCGGATAGTGTCTTGAACGCACGAACAAAACAGAGGATATTTGAACATAACTATGGATTATTTTGAACCAAACCAACATTTGTTATTGAAGTATAAGTCCTGGGAGTGCATTCTGACGAAGAACAGCAAAGGTAATCCAATTTTTCTTATAGTAAATCGGAGTTTGGTGAGGGCCAAACTTGGTGGGTGTCAAAATAGCTAGCCCGTGATGGCGAGCTATCTACTCAGAATATTGCAAAATATGCTTTTGCCGAAAAGCTATTTTAAAATCGGACATAGCGATTGCATAAAGGAGTTCTGTATCTATAATTCTTAAAATAATTGTTATGTTTTTTGTGAACGTTTATCGTGAGTAATTTAGTAAATTCACCGGAAGTTTAAATTCACCGGAAGTTTGCGGTGGGTATGCTAGTTCTGAACGTCACATGCTAATGTAAAAAGATGGTTTTTGATATAAATATGAACTTGATTGAACAAAACATGCATGTATTGTATAACATAATGTCCTAGGAGTGTCATCTGATGAAGATCATCAAAGGTTAGTGCTGCATTTAGCTGTGGTTTGGGTTTATGTGACATTATATAGCTTGAAAAATGGGTGTCTGATTATTTCTGGCTGGGTACTCTGCTGACATAATCGAATGTTTTGCTTTCGTTGTAAAGCCTTTTTGAAATCGGACAGTGTGGTTAGATTAACGAGAGTCTTGTCTTTAAAATGGTGTAAAATAGTCATATGTTTGAGAAATTTAAGTAATAGCATTTCTAAGGTATTTGAATATCGCGCCACGGGATTCCACTGGCTGTTGAGTAGGTGGGACGATTTCGTCCCACATACCCTAGAGAGGTTTTAATAATAGATTTTAACAACAATTTCCAAATGCAATCTTCATAAGTAAATGATACATTTAAAGCAATTTTGACACACTAAAAGACCAGAAGACATATGCTAGTAATTGTTGCTTGATGCCCCATTGCTGTTGAACATGCAAAGTAAATGGTTCATATTATTGATTACCACATGTTTTTGAAACTGGATATTAATTTATGGCAATCCTCTCTCCCTACAATTTGAGGTTGTGCTGCACCCGCTCAGTGGTTTTCAAACTTTTTGACCAGCTATCCCCAAAAAGGAGTGGTTCAAAGCTTGCGACCAGTGCACGCACATGTACTCGTGCACCGAGCAAACACGTGCGCACAATCGCTGGGCAAATGTAGCCCGTCACTACAGCCATAACCGGTGATGCATTTAAAAAACGCAAGAACATAAATAAACAGCGTTTTAAACCTGCATTTTGACCTTAAAATCATTCATGTTAGCGGTCAATATCACATTGTCACTTCTCTGTAGTCCAGCCGTCTGGGACAAGCAGGATAATATGGCCTACCTGTATATAGCTGAGGTTACAGGATCGGACAGAAAACATGATCTGTCTGTAGCCTTTTTGTTCTTCACAAATATCATAATTAATTTGCCAGAATATGTTACATCTTAATCCCATAAGTATTGAAGGTAGTGTGATGTTACAGCTATCCTTACACCGATAGTCAGTACCAGGGCTGTGCACGGAACTTTTGTGTCAAACCAAAAGAAAGGGCAAGTCAAAAAAGGTTTCTCACAACCATGGTCTCAAGCAATTATAACAAGTACAGGGGAAAGCGCCACAATCTGATGAGTAAGGAATCTTGCAAAATTATTTTGCACAGTAATAAATGCTGCACTTATTAACAATGACCAACACAATTCGAGTCAAAATAAAAGATTGTACGAAATACTGTAGCCTAACATTACTATATACAATCCAACTCCACTTGTTGCCACTATCATGTGGTTTTCAAACTTTTTTAACCATGACCCCCATAAAGGAGTGGTACAAAACTTGGGACCCCCACGCATCCACCTGCACGTGTGCACATGCGAACATACACACACACAATCGCTTCCCAAATTATGGCCTGTCATTACAGCCATAAATAGTGATGCATTTTCAAAATACAAGATAGGCTACAGAAATAAATTGCGTTTTACATCTGCATTTGGAGTTGAAAGTAATTCATTTTAGCAGCCAATATCATCTCGGGATATATTATGTCCCTTCTCAAGCAAGCAACATCATACGGTTTACTTGTAGCGGACTAAACGGAGGTTTGCAGGATTGGATGGAAAGAATGTTCTGACCGTACCAAGCCATCACTTTGCAGTGCTCGTTGCCAGCCGGGTAGTCCTTTTCTTCTTAACAAATATCATACTAAATTAGACCAGAATAGGTTACATCTTCATCCCATAATATTGAAGCCAGTGCGATGTTACAGCTGCTTATCTTTAGACATAATAGCCAGTAGCCACCCAAACTACACCTATCTGAAATATAAAAAGTATCAATCAAATCGTAGCCCATTCAATCAAATCGTAGCCCATCAAAAGGTAGCCCATTGTTCTGATAAAGACGAGTCAGTAGTAGATTGCTAAACTGTATTTTATATGGTTGATAAATGGAGGCCTACTATGCTTCTGCCAGGTAAAACTGGAATAAATTAAATGTTCTTTCTGGTCACTAATCTGGATATGCACGCCTAATTTTGCTGCAAATGCTGATGACTGGTCATTGGTAAACAATCATGACGCGAAACTTTTTGGTTCGGAAGCATAGATGAGAATTTAACGACGATAGGGTTCAGAACAATAACGACAAAAAATGTATAATTCTTTCTGGCAAAGATGCGTCCGTAGCAGATTGCTTAACGGTACTTCATATGGATAATATTAACATAGGCTACTCTGTTTTTTTCCAGGCAAAACCGGAGAAAATTAAATAAACACTTTCTGGTCACTAATCTGGATATGTGCGCCAGCGTTGGCGCACCAATGCTGATGACTGGTCATTGGTGAACAACAATTTGGTGCAATGCCTATGTTAATGACCAGATCGAATAAGCAAGGGTATACATATCAAATACAAATGGTAGCCTATTTAAATATGTTTGGTAAAAAAAATAGATTCTTCCAATTTAGTTTCACACTTGCAACCCCCCAAAACCTCACTGAGCTAGCGCACCCGACCAGTGTAGATTAACAGTTTACTGGTCCAATCAGAGGGCCGAATGTGCGTTTCACTAGCCAATCAGTTTTTTTTTTGTAAACACGATACTGTCTCTGGATGCGTGTAGAGTAATCCACGGAGCGTCTTTGCCACAAAATGAGTGAAAGGATCATTTCAATTCGTCAAAGTCCAGTCTCGAGTCTTAAGGCTCCAAGTTCAAGTCAAGTCTCAAGTTATTTTATTTTCTATCAAATCGAGTCTCAAGTTATCAAATTTGTGACTGGAGTCAGACTCGAGTCTAAATCATGTGAGTCCACACCTCTGGTTGGAAAACCCTGGGCCAGGGACAGACGGTGTCTCCCTTGATCTCATCAAACTACACAATGTTATGTAATAGGTGATTATTTTCTTTTCCTTTTTTTACCCAGTCTTTTCTTATTCTCAAAGAGTGGATGAGTCTATTTGAAGATGCACAACAGAGACCGAGGAGCTTGTTCTTGTTTGAGTGATTGATGGGACCACATTTCAAGCACTGAAGAAGAAACCGAGAGACAATTAGGCATAATTACATTTTAAAAGCCCTACCGTTTTCCAATTACACATTCCAAGCTGAGATAGTTTGCTGAGCTGCTTTCAGGCTTTTGTGGGAAAATATAATTCCCCATTCACAGTGTGGGCTGCATGCGAGTTTGAATTTAATCTGCAGCTAAATCAGATTTCATGTAAAGCAAAACAGAATGCTAAGAACGAACCAACTGACGAGGAGGAGCAGAATAGAGTAGATGGGATAAATAATTCATTAAGGCAGTCAGACAGTCGCTGTCTTCTTGATAGGCGTTTATCAATTTGTTCAGAACCGCCTCTCTCTCTTGCCGAGGAGTGTTGTTGGAGTTTATTGTGCAGGTCTAAAGTTTTGATTAATCCCAATGAGGACCTGGCATCCCAGACAAAGGTCTGTCTTCCTCATTGACCCTGTCTAATGTGAAAGAAACAGGATAGACTCCCAGACTGCTTCCCAAATGGTACCCTTTCCTCTATATAATACAGTATTTTGTAGAGAATAGGTGCAAAATAGTGCACTATGTAAGGAATAGGGTGCCATTTGGGATGCTGCTCTAGTTTGGAGCAAGTGTTTGGGCATTTATGTATTCACCTCTGGTGGAGTTTGATGCAGAGATGCAAGGAGTTGTGATTGTGCAAATTACTGAATGCTGAGAGAAGAGAGCGAGAGAAAGGACTACTTCTTATCCAGACAGGGTAAAAAGGATTTTAAAAATACTGACAAAAACAACACATAAATGGCAGCCAACACCACAACTACAGCAACAGACAGACTGACAGACAAATAAGTTGAACTGGGGGTTTTGAGCTCTCCATCTCATTTGCTGTCAGTATATACTGAATTCTAGTCTCTTTACTTTTCGACATCAAAGCTTGAGTTCTCAGAACAACACAAAACAATGCTGGAGGCACCACCAAAAGCGAGTGAATTTGCTCCTTGATGATGTAGCCTACACTGATAGTGTTTTAGGGTAGTTTGATTGTTCTGGTTACCACTGTGAGGTCACCATAGTCTCATACTAATGTCATTGAACAGAGAGAAGAGCCTTTTAAAATTATATATATATTTATATATATATATATATTAACCTAAAATTCAAAATCAAATCGCTACATGTTACCCTCTTGCATCTAGGCGAAATACAAAAACAACTAAAATACCACAATTCAGTTTTCTCAAACAATCAACTATTTTACACCATTTTAAAGATAAGACTCTTGTTAATCTAACCACATTGTCCGATTTCAAAAAGGCTTTACAGCGAAAGCAAAACATTAGATTATGTTAGGAGTGTACATAGACCAAAATTACCACACAGCCATTTTCGAAGCAAGCATATATGTCAATAAAACCCAAAACACAGCTAAATGAAGCACTAACCTTTGATGATCTTCATCAGATGACACTCCTAGGACATTATGTTATACAATACATGTATGTTTTGTTCAATCAAGTTCATATTTATATCCAAAAACAGCTTTTTACATTGGCGCGTGATGTTCAGAAAATGTATTCCCACCAAAAACCTCTGGTGAATTTACAAAAATACTCATCATAAACATTGACAAAATACATAACAATTATTTTAAGAATTATAGATACAGAACTCCTTTATGCAATCGCTGTGTCAGATTTTAAAATAGCTTTTCGGTGAAAGCACATTTTTCAATATTCTGAGTACATAGCTCGGCCATCATGGCGTAAAAATTGCGATAATATTCCAACCGGAGAATAGTGTATTCATTCAAGGAGAAAAAGAAAAAACAGCGTGCTCGCGGGAATGCGCATATCCAATCTCTTTGTCCTCAGGCAGACCACTCAGTAACTGAGCACCTATACTCTGCCCAGAGACAGGAGAAGGCTCAATCCACTTTCTGAAGGCTTTAGACAGCCAATGGAAGCCTTAGAAAGTGCAACGTAACAGCACAGATACTGTAGTTTCGAAAGGGACTAGAAAGAAGAACTACATTTCTTAGATCCCACACTTCCTGGTTGACTTTTTTCTCAGGTTTTTGCCTGCCATATGAGTTATGTTATACTCACAGACACCATTCAAACAGTTTTAGAAACTTCAGAGTGTTTTCTACCCAAATCTACTAATAATATGCATATTCTCATTTCTGGGCAAGAGTAGTAACCAGTTGAAATCGGGTACGTTTTTTCATCCGGCCGTGAAAATACTGCCCCCTATCCACATCAGGTTAATTGGTATGACCATCTTAAAACAATTTCATATCTTAGCATAGTAGACTCCCTCCCCCACCCCAACGGCTTAGACTTTTAGAGGTTAAACTACAATGTGTCCCAAATGGCAACCTATTCCCTACATAGTGCGCTACTTTTTTTTACCAGAGCCCTATGGGATAGGCTGCCATTTGTTATGCAGCCTCTAACTCTGTCAGACAGAATCACACTCAATCAGCCATTACCCATGCCTATCTAAATGGGTATTCAACCTCTGGTCCTGGCGAGGTGCTTTTGTTTAAAAAAGCCCTGGACGATGACTTTCTTGGCACGCACGCACGCACGCACACACACACTTCCCTGGCATTGGCAGTAACTCACACTCTTAATCAGGCACAAACACAGCATGGATGGGCACATTCGGGGTGGCAGGTAGCCTAGTGGTTAGAGCGTTGGGTCAGTAACCGAAAGGTTGCTAGATCAAATTCCCAAGCTGACAATGTACAAATCTGTCGTTCTGCCCCTGAACAAGACAGTTAACCCACTGTTCTTAGGCTGTCATTGTAAATAAGAATTTGTTCTTAACTGACTTGCCTAGTTAAATAAAGGTTAAAAGGTTAAACAAAAATCTGCTAAGCCTGTCAATGAGGCAAGAGAGTGTGTGTTTGGGTCAGTGTGAGTGTGCATGAGCAGAAGGCCAGTTGAATCTGTACAGCACAGGAGACATTGCCATACAATTGGTCTATCCCTGTAAATAAACCAACATTTTAAGGATAGTTCAGGATTTCTTGCAATGAGGCGCATTATCTACTTCCCCAGAGTCAGATGAACTCGTGGATCCCATTTTTATGTCTTTGCATGCAGTTTAAAGGAAGTATCTAGCGTTTGCGCAATTGCTAACTAACACTTCCTTTATACTGGACGCAGATACATAAAAAATGGTATCCAGGAGTTCATCCCAAATGATCCCTAACGGACAAAGCAGGAGCCTATGTGTGTGCAGGATACTCTACTGTAATTATTCAGTAACTGTTTTGTCTGTCTGTGTGTCCTTATTCTTTCAAACATGGTTACTAGGTATCAAGGATAACTAAAAACATCACTGTGATTAGCAAAATATTGTTTACAGTGCACAAAGAATCTAATCAGCATATTCATTAAAACAAAATTCTAGCAAATAGTTTGGACTTAACCCTGGAGCCTCAATTCATGAGTCTGATTAAAAAGGCCTCCTGTTCTTCAGAATGTAAGATTTTAATGGTCCATGTTGTCGAAATTTGATTTTAAAAAATGGTTTTACTGAAAGAGGACCAGTTTATGCTTACAAATACTGACAAATGGAAACAGACTGATTTAGTAGGGTATAATTTAACAGCATGAAATTTGCTGGTCATGCATCCTGCTGTTGGTGCTGATGATTGTGTGTCAATTTAACCACACTCCCCAGCTAGGTAAAATGACACCCTAGTCTGCTCTGTATCCCCACTCACAAAACACCTTTGTGTGATCTGAAATTCCAACCACACATTTTCCACAGAATAAACATTGGAAAACCAATCTGCGTTTTACCATGTTGCCCAAGGAATTAATTGTTTGGGATCGATTGAGATCTGAGAATATGTTTACAAATTCCCCCTGACACATAGCTCATCACAATACATTGTAATTAAGAGACATTGATTGCTGTTATGAGGACTTCCTTAAACAAGAGGTTCAATCTATCAGCTAGCGGACTGAGCAGTGGAGAATGTTTCTGGAGAACAAAGCATGGTATCGTGTGACAGGCGACAGCCTCGAGAGTCAGTGTCATTCTCAACCCATTATTGAGCTGGAATAGTTTTTATTCACTGCCTCAGTCCCTGCTTCGTGTGAGTCATACCATGTAAGAGCGACTGAAAGAGAGAATGAGAGAAGAAGACTTGGGTGGTGGCAACATGTCATTGTGTGACTGTCCTCCCACACTCCCACACAGAGGAAGAAGCAACAATTACCACACTGTGAAACTGACAGTCATAAAGACGCACTCAAGCTGTGAAACTATTGGCATGCATCCATCCATTGACGGCATAGCTATAATGACACTTACGTAGGATTGGTGGGCCCATGCTGTTCATGTTCTATCTCATAGCAATGGCAGGCTCTATTTTCTCAATCTTTCCCCCCCCCAAAGTCTTTTATCATAAAAGCATTTCTCTTCTTTCCTTTCAAATCAGGCGATGATGATATGATAAAGCTGGAGCATTGAAGTTCTACAGTTCCCATCTCGTTTTTTTCAGCAGAGTGAGTGGCAGTTGAAAACCTGCTCATTATTCCGTTGAACAATGGCAGAGATCTAAGCTACTTAATCACCCAGCACAGAGCTGAATAGAGTCTAATGGTCTAACATTACCAAAGGTAGAATCCCTCCCTCCCTCCCTCCCTCCCTCCCTCCCTCCCTCCCTCACTCACTCACTCACTCACTCACTCACTCACTACCAAACGCAGTGTTCTATTTCTCTCCTCCTCTACTGAGGTACATTAGTCCCGATACAGAGAATGTGATCAGCCTCAATTTAAGATATTTATCTGCTATCTTTTTACTTTCATGATCTCTCCGGCTCAATCACTCTGTGGTATTTGCTGGGAGCTCTGTGTGCCGCTTGACGGCTTCGGCTTATTTAAATGACTGTGTGACTGAGGAGAGTGTGTGTGTTCATGTGCTTTAGATTTTGTAGATTTGATTAGGATCCCCATTAGCCGACACCAATGGTGACGCCTAGTCTTACTGGGGGCCGACACATAACTAAAAAGACATTACAGACTGTGTGTGTGTGTGTGTGTGTGTGTATGAGCAGTGCTTTGGGGAGGTAGGAATTAATATCCTCCTGTGGACCGTGGTTCAACCTAATCACAGCACCAAGTCAGGCCTGTTCTACTTTAGAGGTAAGACAAAGATAACGTCCACTTTTTAGTCGTATGTACAGGACCTTAACAGCTTCTACCCCCAAGCCAGAAGACTGCTGAGTAATTAATCAAATGGCCACCCGGACTATTTACATTAAACCCCCCCTTTGTTTTTACACGGCTGCTACTCACTGTTTATTATCTATGCATAGTCACTTTACCCCTACCTACATGTACAAATTAATTTGACTAACCTGCATCCCCAGTATATAGCCTCATTATTGTTATTTTGTGTTACTTTTTATTTAATTTTTTACTTTAGTTTATTTTGTAAATATTTTCTTAACTCAATATTCTTGAACTGCATTGTTGGTTAAGGGCTTGTAAGTAAGCATTTCACGGTAAGGTCTACACCTGTTGTATTCGGCGCATGTGACAAATAAAATTGTATTTTATTTGATACACATAGTCTGTCCAACAAAATGCTTACTTACAGGTTCCTTCTCGACAATGCAACAACAATAATAAATAATAAAAGATAAGAATACTAACAAAGTAAATGCCTCAGTAGAATAGACTATGACAGTCTATCAGAGACAAAGTTTATTGTAAAACATATAAAATTTCAACTGCATGTTTGGATATTTAATAGTCAGTTTGGCTGTAAGATCAATTAGAGCAGGTTAGCGTCACAGTCATTTCCCCTCCCTCCTTAACACAGGCAATCTTTTGTCATACAGCCACTGAATCATTCATGCCTTACAACCCAGAACACTGTTCCAATTTTAGGAACTGCCGCACATTCCTTGAGGCTAGCTGGAATTGCAATGCGGGAGGGACTCGAGACCTCAGGATTGTACTGAGCTAGCTGTCTCTGGGGAGGAAAGAAACAGGAGGCAGGAGGCCTATCAGCCTGATGTATCCCCTTATAATGAAAGCATTTTTCTAAAGCCGGATGAGTCAGTGGAATTAAGTAGGACCAACCTCTGCAACACTTGTACCTCATCTATCTGGGTCATGCTGATAAGCTCAATCTGTTCTTAATACATCCCAGAAATCTATCATATGCTAGGCTCACAGCCAGAAATAGGCCCCTCTCTCTCTGAATTGTATACTCTTTTTACTACTGGGTGTACCCGGAAGGTTATGAATACTCATTTATCTATTGCATGTACAAAATATAATATTTTTCTGTAATTTAGTAACGAAGTCTTGCAGGGCAACATGGTTAAATTTACGCAGCCCTTTGGGAAAAAGCTTTCCAAGTGTTCACATGAACATCACACTACTGTTTCAGGTGACAGCTAATCCAATATTAGAAAATTGTATTACTAATAATTCATGTGATAAGTAATTTAAAATTAGAACTTTTTGTTTTGGTTACGTCTGTTTTCAGAATCTAATACATCAAATGAGAGATTGTATGTTTTTGGGGAAATACATATTCAATCTCCGTTGTTTATGCTGAATTTTGTTTGTTGTCTATATTTTGGTATCCACTTTTAAAAAACATTAAACACTTCCCAAGATGATCTGACAGAAGAATTGTAACTTATACAGTAGGCTACAGCACTGGAATACAACAGGCACAAACAGATCTATACTGCATACACAAGCAGTCACATTGCATACACGTCCAGATAAAAAGAGCCTGCAAAGATGAAGCGAAAGGAAGAGAGAGTGGAGAGAGAGAAAGAGATAGAAAGAAAGAGAGTAAAAAGAGAGAGAAAGAGAGCAAACACAGAGCACAATATTTTCCTCAGGGAGCCAGAGGAAAAAGACAAATCAGAACCACAGAGATGATTCTGCATCTGAAGTTCCTCCTCTCCTTCAGCCTCGTTAGACAGCACACTGGCTGTGTGTGTGTAGCTCTCTGTGTGTGTGTGTTTGTGTCAGACAAATTGGTTTGAGTCCTACTGAGTCTATGGCAGGGACCTGTTCATGTGCTGAGGAGGGGGGAACACTCAGTTCCCCATTCCCCCACGGTACAGCCAGCTGAATTAGATGGCTCACTCTAGTCTCTTTCCCCTCTGATACTGACAGAGCCCAGAGCTGTGTGTGCTGCAGTTGAAATTACTCCAAACAGTTGCCAGTGACTTTAAACGAAAACGCCACCCCAAAATATCTATTTTGTCATTTCTTTCATTAGTCATTAATGTTTTGCATGTCAGCAATCAAGTTTTCAAGATACAGTATATAACTTTAAAAATACAGAAGTACGGCCGGAATGATGCATCTTGCATCATATGATGCGAAATAAATCATAATACCAGCTGTATTTCTGTATTTTTAAAGTTTCTTGTATATATCTTGAAAACTTGATTGCTGACATGCAAAACATTTTGGGACTATATAAACAATAAACTAATGAAACAAATAACAAAAGATAGTTTTTAGGTGGAGTTTTCCTTTAAAAGAGGACATGAAGCTAGCAGAGCACACTAACAAAATAAGATGTCGTTAGTGAGGGGTGAGTGTGTGAGTGAGCCATGCTGGGGTGGAATCGTTATCTGATGGTATTGGTTTTAAATGTAAGCGTTTAAAAGTGGGGATTTGAACCATGGCTAGCTTGACAACACAACACCATGTTGTGAATCACAAGGCAATGACATATGGGATCATGATGACAGTACACTCTTAGAAAAAAAGGTGCTCTCTAGAACCTAAAAGGGTTATTTGGTTGTCCACAGAGGGTACTACATGGAACCCAAAATGGTTCTACCTGGAAATAAAAAGGGTTCTCCTATGGGGACAGCCGAAGAACCCTTTATGGAACCTTTCTTTCTGTGTAGTCTTCCCTGATTCCTGGGTGCATCACCGAGTGCATCACTCTATAGGGAACACATTTACTGTGCTCTACTGTACTGTACATCCACACAACAACAAACGTGTACTTAGTGTCACATCATTTTTGTAAAACAATGATCACATATTGCTGTATGCCAGTAAAACCAAACTGTTAGCATGCAGGCCTCAGATCCTACTACAAGTTGAAAGTGTTGTTGGGAAGGCAGGCTTAGAAATGTTGGTCAATACAAGGCACCACTTCAGCAGTGTATTTGTATTTATTATGGATCCCCATTAGCTGCTACCAAGGCAGCAGCTACTCTTCCTGGGGTCCAGCAAAATTAAGGCAGTTATACAGTGGGGGAGAGGTGAGACCAGAGACTGGTACTGAGGGAGCACTGATGCTACAGTACAGGGAGGAAAGGAGGGAGGGAGGGTAGGATGATATTTTTAGGGCAGCGCAAAGAGTTATAGATGAGCATCTGATGTCATCCATTACTCTCAGGGAAAATGTATCAAAAAAACTCAAGTAAAAAAAATACACACAACATAGCTTTAATTCAAGATCACAACAACACTCCCAACGGCGAACAATAGGCTCTTTACTATAGAATCCATACAGTACTAGGGGGGTTGATAGTATGAAATGCTGCATGGTACTGTATGTAAGCTGTAAACAATGCATTTACTGTAGCTAAGTTGTTTCAGTGATAATTGATTGACTTATGTCAGAATGATAAAACATAAAAGGCATAAAGCAGATTCCTATTAGTCTAAGATATGTTGTAGTTACTGTATCCCTTTTATTTCCCTTTGTATTTGTTATGTCTCCACCATCATCCTTCCCTTCTGAAGGCCCTATATCTCTTCCCTCCTCTCCTCCCTCCAGATAAACAATAATAATTGAATGGGTAAAAAAACTCTGGAGCACACCACTGTTGAGGACTGAATACAATCTCACAACCACACAAATATTTCACTTTGTGAGACATGTACTTATGCCATCATATCTACTTCAGGGTATCTACATGTGCTAATAATGTGCATGCTAATATTGCCTTTTTATGTTTCGTGTGTAGGGTTGAATGAGTCTGTGCATCAGAGGTATCATCCTCATATAATAAAAAAATATGTTGCTTGTGTCTGGGGTGTCTGGTCTGACTCACTCAGATCAAGATTGGTTTGTTTTTCATCTACCAACAGATAACATGTCAAAATCAGAAAAAAATGTATTTGTGTGTTATTCAGACTATTATGAAGACTTCAGTTAAGTCCAGAGTTCACTCGGAGTTGGGGAAGTTTTACTGTATCAGTATCACTCCTTCTCAAAGCCATCAAACCCCCTCAGTTATGTTGACCTGTTTTTAGGCTTTACTTTATTGCCATCTACCTGCCACCCGGTCTGTTGTTGGTTAGCTACTGTCTGAGTTTGGGGTGATTTTAACTGCAGGCTGATGCCGCCTGCCCGTGTCAGGCCTACAAGACATGGTTGCTGTATTTTCCATCTCCAACATGGCAGGCTAAAAGAGTCGTTGCTGTCTGCTATACTGTATGAACCCACAGTCTAAACACACACACAAACACACACATACAAACACTGCTTGCTATACTGTATAAACCTGTTGTTCCCTTGGCTACCACCTCCGGGGGGTCAATGGTGCACTCGGAGGCCAGGACACCAGACATGACAGAGGTCGAAAATGGGCAGTTTTAATACTATCTGAAGGCTTTCAATAAGCCTAAATAAGTTCAGGAGTAAAGATTTGCTTAACAAGTCACATAATAAGTTGCATGGACTCACTCTGTGTGCAATAATGGTGCTTAATTAACATGATTTTTGAACGACTACCTCATCTCTGTACCTCACACATACAATTATCTGTAAGGTCCCTCAGTCGAACAGATCATTTCAAACACAGATTCAACCACAAAGACCAGAGAGTTTTTCTAATGTCTCAAAAAAGGGCACCTACTGGTAGAGAGGTAAAAATAAAAAAACACACGTTGAATATCCCTTTGAGCATGGTGAAGTTATTAATTACACTTTGGAGGTGTATCAACCCACCCAGTCACTACAAAGTTACAGGCGTCCTTCCTAACTCAGCTGCTGGAGAGGAAGGAAACCGCTCAGGGATTTCAACATGAGGCCAATGGTGACTTTGAAACAGTAAGTGCATAATGAAGAGGCAACTGGCAACATTGAGTGCCTCTGAGTATAACAGAACTCATATGGCAGGCAAAAACCTGAGAAAAATCCAACCAGGAAATGTGGAAATCTGAGGTTTGTAGTTTTTCAAGTGATTGCCTATACAGTATACAGTGACTTAGGGTTCATTTTGCACTTCCTAAGGCTTCCACTAGATGTCAACAGTCTTTACAACGTTGTTTCATGCTTCTACTGTGAATAGGGAGAGAACAAGAGCTCCTGGAAGTAGACGACTGAGAAAATGACATGAGTTCAGCGGCGTGCGCTCACATGAGGGTTAGCTGTGCTCCTTTTCTTTTTTGAAGACCATGGAATTGTCCGGTTGGAATATTACTGAAGATTTATGATAAAAACATCCTAAAGATTGATGCTATACATTGTTTGACATGTTTCTACGAACGTAAATATAACTTTTTTTTTTACTTTTCGTCGTGACATTTTGCGCGCGCTTCCTGCATTTGGAGTAGTGGACTAAACGCGCGAACAAAAAGGAGGTATTTGGACATAAATGATGGACTTTATCGAAAAAAAACCATTTATTGTGGAACTGGGATTTCTGGGAGTGCATTCTGATGAAGATCATCAAAGGTAAGTGAATATTTATAATGCTATTTCTGATTTTAGTTGACTCCAAAATGGCGGGTATCTGTATTGCTTGTTGTTGTTGTCTGAGCGCTGTACTCAGATTATTGCAAAATTTGCTTTCGTCGTAAAGCTTTTTTGAAATCTGACACAGCCGTTGCATTAAGGAGAAGTGTATCTATAATTCTTTGAATAACTGTTGAATATTTTATCAATGTTTATGATGAGTATTTCTGTAAATTGATGTGCTCATTCACCGGAAGTTTTGGGAGGCAAAACATTTCTGAACATTACATGCCAATGTAAAATGGGGTTTTTGGATATAAATATGAACTTTATCGAGCAAAACATACATGTATTGTGTAACATGAAGTCCTATGAGTGTCATCTGATTAAGATCAAAGGTTAGTGATTAATTTTAGCTGTATTTCTGGTTTTTGTGACGCTTCTCCTTGCTTGGAAAATGGCTGTGTGGTTTTTCTTGTCTCGGCGCTGTCCTAACATAATCTAATGTTATGCTTTCGCCGTAAAGCCTTTTTGAAATCGAACAATGTGGTTGGATTAACAAGAAGTGTATCTTTAAAATGGGATATAATAGTTGTATGTTTGAGAAATTTGAATTATGAGATTTTTGTTGTTTTGAATTTGCCGCCCTGCTATTTCAAAGTATTCCGTTTCTAACACAACAATTTAAGGGGTATGAATATTTTCTGAAGGCACTGCATGTGTGTGTGTGTCATCTTTGTGTGTGTCTTTGTGTGTGTTTGTGTATGTGTGCATGCTTGCGCGTGTCTCTGTGTGTTTGTGTGCATTTGTGTGAGGCCAGGGGAGGATGGACAGTTTTAATACAGCACCACATGCCCTCTAGGGAGCCTGGACCGTTACTCCTGCAGATATTATAGCTGGTGAAATGAAGCACATCAATTTCCCATACAGCCCCCAGGATGACATGAGTCTGTACACTGTAAAAATTAACCTTACCTTTTAGTTGTTTCAGCTCATTTTCCAAAGTCAATTCAACAGAAAATTTGTGAATTCAAATGACATTTTTTTACATGATTCTTCATGATTTCATTTATTTTACTAGGCAAGTCAGTTAAGAACAAATTCTTATTTTCAATGATGTTCTAGAAACAGTGAGTTAATTGCCTTGTTCAGGGGAAGAATGACAGATTTTTATCTTGTCAGCTCAGGGATTTGATCTTGCAACCTTCCAGTTACTAGTCCAATGCTCTAACCACTAGGCTACCTGCTGCCCCACTGAGTCACCTAGTCAGAAATTGTTGAGAAGTTGACTCAATGAGTAATTCTGCCCAGTGAATCAAACAATACATGTTGGCTCAACCATAATGAAATCTCTGAATGTCTCTGAATCCAATGTCTCTGGAATCTCTGAATCCAAGCCAGGGCTCAACATTAACGATGGCCCACAGGCACAAGGCTAGTAAAAACATGGGTTGGGACTAATTATTTATATATACACTAGGCACTGTTTTGAAGCCCCCCGCGCCTCCATTGTGGCACTCCACCATCATTCTGAAAAGTATTTCAGAAGCTATATTATTGCATTTTTGAATGTCTTCATTTGTTTTTGTCACATTTGTTTATTCTATTACAGACAACTTCAATTATATACTTTTAAATTATATTATGTGAACCAAATGCAAAAACTAAAAAATATATAAAATCCTTTGTGTTACTTTCCACACTACAACAGAAAATACTTAAATACTTGTCATTTTATCTTTGAGACCTTTAACATGTAACACTTCTGGGAAGTGCCAATATGGCTGACCAGTGACCAATACATTGCATCAGCAATCCAGGGTTTCACAAACTCGGTCCTCGGGACCCCAAGGGGTGCATGTTTTGGTTTTTGCCCTAGCACTACACAGCTGATTCAAATAGTCAAGTAATCATCAAGCTTTGATCATTTGAATCAGCTGTGTAGTGTTAGAGAAAAAACTAAACGTGCACCCCTTGGGGTCCTGAGGACCGAGTTTGTGATAAACGCTGGTTTATGTACATCAGTGGTCGGGACCGGACAGTTATGTCTTGGCCAGTAGCTTTTGAATGCATTTTGCCATTTGATTTCAAGTATTCCGTGCTCCTTTGAGGTCTGGCATTGTAATCTAGAGCTGCTGCACCTCAGTCAGCACCACATCGTATGCCACATATCAGAGTTTGTGGGTGTGTCCATTAAAGGGGAATTTCACCCTGGCTCTGCCACGGCATGTAGTTATTACAATATTAACAACATTAACTTTTTATTACAAACATCACAACTATCCAAACCAATAGTTAAAACTCGCACATTTTCCTTTCACTGGTACAATTGAGAAGGTTTGACTCCCTGTGTATTTGTCTGCTCATATTGAACCAGAAAGTCTGGCATTCATAGTGAACGCGGATACCGCCCGCTAGGTAGAGAGTGCATGTCCACAAACTTGAATAATGGAGTTGTTAACTTTTGACCAGCACACAGTAATCTCAGAACTTCTACAGCGTTTCACTAATGTTTGTCTTCATGCCCGTGTGCTGTTCTGTGCCTGGCAGTGCTAATTACAAACAAGCGCGGAAATGTGTTTCACCATTCTACCTACCAGAGATTTACCTAAATTCTACTAGTGGATTGCAGATATCAAGAATGATGCAGTGAATAAGGTTATAAGAGGGATTTCAGGCTGAACTGATGGGGAATCCATTTCGACGACAGCTGAGAAGTGATGCAATACCATAAACTGTTTCCCTTCACAACAAAATTCAAGATTCTCAATTAAAGGTAACCTAACATTAGCTAGCTTGCTAGCTTAGTTGGACTAGCTGGGTAAGTTAGCTAACTAGCTAATGTTACAATCCTGTATTGAACTTTGAATTGTCAATATATTTGATTTGATTTATTAGGATCCCCATTAGCTGACGCCCATGGCGTCTTACTGGGGTCCGACACATGCAGTGTGTATGTGTGTACATCTATCAGTTACACATACATGTCAGTACATACACACAACAAGTAGGTCACATGGGGAGAGGCGTTGTGCCGGGAGGTGTTGCTTTATTTGTTTTTTAAAACCAGGTTTGCATTAGTGGCCACCCATTCCAAAACAGACTGCAACTCTCTGTTAAGGGTTTCAGTGCCTTCATTAGCTGTGGTTGCTGATGCGTATATGGTTGAAACATCAGCATACATGGACATACATGCTTTGTTTAATGCCAGCGGCAGGTCATTGGTAAAAATGTATAAGAGTAATCCTAGACAGCTGCCCTGTGGTACACCACACTTTACATGTTTGACATTATAGAAGCTTCCATTAAAGAAAACCCTCTGAGTTCTATTAGATAAACAGCTCTGAATCCACGATATGGCAGAGGTTGAAAAGCCATAACAAGTTTTTTCAACAACAGGTTATGGTCATTAATATCAATGGCTGCACTGACATCTAATAATACAGCTCCCACAATCTTCTTATTATCAATTTCTTTCAACCAATCATTTGTGTCATGCAGTACATGTTGAGTGCCCTTCTATATAAGCATGCTCAAAGGCTGTTGTGAATTTGTTTACATAGAAATAGCATTGTATTTGGTCAAACCCTATTTTTTCCAACAGTTTGCTAAGAGCTGGCAGCAGGCGGATAGGTCTGCTGTTAGAACCAGTAAAGGCCACTTTACTACTCTTGGGTAGCGGAATGACTTTGGCTTCCCTCCAGGCATGAGGACAAAGACTTTCCTCTAGTCTCAGATTAAAGGTATGACACATAGGAGTGGCTATAGCGTCAGCTACCATCCTCAGTAACTTTCCTTCTAAATTGACACTGCCAGGAAGTTTGTCATTATTGATCGATAACAATCATTTTTCTACCTCTCCCACACTAAAATTCTAACTTACAATGCCTTTCTTTCATTATTTGTTTTTTTATGTATGATTATGATGGGTCACTGTTTGTTGTTGGCATTTCCTGCCCAAGTTTGCCCACTTTTCCAATGAAGTAATCATTAAAATAATTGGCGGCATCAAATGGTTTTGTGATGAATAAGCCATCTGATGTTTTTTCTGCTCATAATTTAATTTAAATTACTCCAAAGTTTTTTTCCTTCATTCTTTACATCATTGATCTTGGCTTCATAATACAGTTTCTTCTTATTTTTGTTGAGTTTAGTCTCATAATTTCTCAATTTGCAGTAAGTCAGCCAGTCAGATGTGCAGCCAGACTTATTAGCCATCTCTTTCAACCATACAGTTTTTCAATTCCTCTTCAATCCATTGAGCCTTAACAGTTCTAACAGTCAGTTTCTTAGCAGGTGCATGTTATCAATAATTGGAAGAAGCAATTTCATAAATTCATCAAGTGCTGCGTCTGGATGCTCCTCATTAATCACATCAGACAACAAATATTTTTAACATCATAAGAGTCACAGCAAAATCTTTTGTATGATCTCTTATACACTATTTTAGTCCTTGACCTGAACCAGATTACAGGCGCTGGTTACAGTAAGAAGCTTCCTCTTAAGCAGACAGCTTGATAAAAACCAGTCAATATTTAGGTCCCCAAGAAGTAGACCTCCGTATACATCACATACACTATCAAGCATTTCACACATATTATTGAGATACTGACTGTTCACACTTGGTGGCCTATAGCAACACCCCAAAACAAAAGGCTTTAGATGTGCCAAGTAAACCTGAAACCACAACACTTCAATAACACTTGACATAAGATCTTCTCTAAGCATTACATGGATATGGCTCTGAATATATACAGCAACACCTCCCCCATAATCATTTCTGTCTCTTCTATAAATGTTATATTGCTACTGCTGTATCATCAAATGAATTATCTAAGTGAGTCTCAGAAATGGCTAATATATGAATGTCATCTGATGTTAGGAAGTTATTGATTTCATTAACTTTATTTCTATATTAATATGGGCTATTTTCAGTCCTTTCCTGGGTAGCTTATCAGAGATAGACATAACAGGGCTCCGGGCAGCCGAACGGAAATGGAGGAAAACTCGCCTCCCTGCGGACCTGGCATCCTTTCACGCCCTCCTCTCTACATTTTCCTCTTCTGTCTCTGCTGCTAAAGCCACTTTCTACCACTCTAAATTCCAAGCATCTGCCTCTAACCCTAGGAAGCTCTTTGCTACCTTCTCCTCCCTCCTGAATCCTCCCCCCCCCTCCTCTCTCTCTGCGGATGACTTCGTCAACCATTTTGAAAAGAAGGCTGATGACATCCAATCCTCGGTTGCTAAGCCAAACGACACCGCTGGTCCTGCTCACACTGCCGTACCCTGTGCTTTGACCTCTTTCTCCCCTCTCTCCAGATGAAATCTCGCGTCTCGTGACGGCCGGCCGCCCAACAACCTGCCCACTTGACCCTATCCCCTCCTCTCTTCTCCAGACCATTTCCGGAGACCTTCTCCCCTACCTCACCTCGCTCATCAACTCATCCTTGACCGCTGGCTACGTCCCTTCCGTCTTCAAGAGAGCGAGAGTTGCACCCCTTCTGAAAAAACCTACACTCGATCCCTCCGATATCAACAACTACAGACCAGTATCCCTTCTTTCTTTTCTCTCCAAAACTCTTGAACGTGCCGTCCTTGGCCAGCTCTCCTGCTATCTCTCTCAGAATGACCTTCTTGATCCTAATCAGTCAGGTTTCAGGACTGGGCATTCAACTGAGACTGCTCTTCTCTGTGTCACGGAGGCTCTCCGCAATGCTAAAGCTAACTCTCTCTCCTCTGCTCTCATCCTTCTAGACCTATCTGCTGCCTTTGATACTGTGAACCATCAGATCCTCCTCTCCACCCTCTCCGAGCTGGGCATCTCCGGCGCGGCCCACGCTTGGATTGCGTCCAACCTGACAGGTCGCTCCTACCAGGTGGCGTGGCGAGAATCTGTCTCCGCACCACGTGCTCTCACCACTGGTGTCCCCCAGGGCTCTGTTCTAGGCCCTCTCCTATTCTCACTATACACCAAGTCACTTGGCTCGGTCATATCCTCACATGGTCTCTCCTATCATTGCTACGCAGACGACACACAATTAATCTTCTCCTTTCCCCCTTCTGATAACCAGGTGGCGAATCGCATCTCTGCATGTCTGGCAGACATATCAGTGTGGATGACGGCTCACCACCTCAAGCTGAACCTCGGCAAGACGGAGCTGCTCTTCCTCCCGGGGAAGGACTGCCCGTTCCATGATCTCACCATCACGGTTGACAACTCCCTTGTGTCCTCCTCCCAGAGTGCTAAGAACCTTGGCGTGACCCTGGACAACACCCTGTCGTTCTCCACTAACATCAAGGCGGTGACCCGATCCTGTAGGTTCATGCTCTACAACATTCGCAGAGTACGACCCTGCCTCACACAGGAAGCGGCGCAGGTCCTAGTCCAGGCACTTGTCATCTCCCGTCTGGATTACTGCAACTCGCTGTTGGCTGGGCTCCCTGCCTGTGCCATTAAACCCCTACAACTCATCCAGAACGCCGCAGCCCGTCTGGTGTTCAAACTTCCCAAGTTCTCTCACGTCACCCCGCTCCTCCACTCTCTCCACTGGCTTCCAGTTGAAGCTCGCATCCGCTACAAGTCCATGGTGCTTGCCTACGGAGCTGTGAGGGGAACGGCACCTCCGTACCTTCAGGCTCGGATCAGGCCCTTCACCCAAACAAGGGCACTGCGTTCATCCACCTCTGGCCTGCTCGCCTCCCTACCTCTGAGGAAGCACAGTTCCCGCTCAGCCCAGTCAAAACTGTTCGCTGCTCTGGCACCCCAATGGTGGAACAAGCTCCCTCACGACGCCAGGACAGCGGAGTCAATCACCACCTTCCGGAGACACCTGAAACCCCACCTCTTTAAGGAATACCTGGGATAGGATAAAGTAATCCTTCTAACCCCCCCAAAAGATCTAGATGCACTATTGTAAAGTGGTTGTTCCACTGGATATCATAAGGTGAATGCACCAATTTGTAAGTCGCTCTGGATAAGAGCGTCTGCTAAATGACTTAAATGTAAATGTAATAATACTGAAAAGAGCAAACAAAGCAAGAGAAAAAAATATACATTCAGCAGTCCATTAATCAATTGGTGTGTGTGCTGCGTGGTTGAAGCTACAAACCCCATAGGCTTGGCTCTCTCATCCCCTCCAGGCTACTGGGAGGAAGGGCGGACAATGAGCCTGTCATAATGGATGTAAGCAACGTCCCCACGCGCTCTGCAGCTTTCATGGCTGGGATCAATTCTTTCCTCTTCTGGCGCACAGCTTCAGGAAATCCCTTGTTGAGGAAAATATACGTTCTTCTGTTCTGGAAAGAGTTCTTGGCTCTTTCCAGAACAGCTACCTTGTCCTTGAACCTCAGGAACTTGACCACTATCGGCGTGGGCCTGTCAGCTGGGCTGGTGGTGGATTTTCCAGTCTTATGGGCGCGCTCCACCTCAATCTTCCTGTGGTCAATCTTCATTTCCCTCCCTTTGTCCTCAGACTCTGTCCAGGTCTCATGTGGAGACTGTGCAATTCCATCCACAACCATGTTGTTCCTCCTTGATTGTCCCTCGAGATGGTCTGATTTAGCCGTCATTGTTATCATGGTTTCACAGACAGAACTGATGTCCTCTCTCAATGACTTACAGATTGCTGTCATCTTTCCGTTCTCTTGTTTCAACTCATCGAGCTGACCCTGAGAGAACTGCAAACTGTTCTTCAGGTCTTGGACCTCTCTGGTCAGGTTGTTCACTGTTAAGTCGCTCTCTGTAGACTTGGGACGTCCATCTATCTGTAGTAAGCACGACACAGGGTGCATTGGCCAATTCATTGACAACTTTAGCTTGCTTATATAGAGTCACCATCTGAATGGCACACAATCCATGGCCGCTAGCATTTCTTACCTGTGTAGGAGCCTAAATCAAGGCCTAACATGTTGACCAGACCACTCTCGCGCTTGCCTCCACCATCGCATGCATGTTGATGTTGACACAGGTTGAAATATCAAAACTAACTCTGAACCAACTATATTAATTTGGGGACAGGTCGAAAAGAATGATATATTATGGTAATTTAGCTAGCTTGCTGTTGCTAGCTAATTTGTTCGGGGATATAAACATTGGGTTGTTATTTTACCTGAAATGCACAAGGTCCTCTACTCCGGCAATTCATCCACAGATAAAAGGGTAAACCGAGATTGTTTCTAGTAATCTCTCCTCCTTCAGGCTTCTTCTTCATCTTTGGACTTTATATGGCGGTTGGCAACCAACTTTAAGGTGCATTACCACCACCAACTGGACTGGAGTGTGGACCTCAGTTCATCTTTCAATCACCCACGTGGGTATATGCTCCTAAAATCCAATGAGGAGGAGGATGCTAGAGGTGGGATTTGCAACGCATCAAGCTTCACAAATAGAACAAAGTTATATTTTAGCACTTGGCTACACAGACACTCGTTGATGAGTGCGAACAGTGTGGGTGCAATGACTGAATAACATGTATGTGTAAATTTATTTTGAAACGCGAGCGTTGTGGTCAGCATGTAATTCGAGCTCTTTATGGAGAGAAGTTTGGCATTTTGCAAACGAAACACAATGCAAAGGCAGATCATGGCGATTTTTTACAAAAAAAGCCTTTGTTACAGCATATGTGTTTGCACTGCTGATTGTATTGTTGTTGTTGTTGGAGTCCGGAGCATCGACCCTGTCAATGCATCCAAATCGATCTAGCCAACAAGTTTATTAATCTCTTCTAAATAATGCCCGAGCTGTAGCCAAGCCGTAGCACCGACCAAATGTACAAGCACAGCGGACAGATGGGCGTTCTCACCGCTAGTCAAGGTAATCATCTACCAGTGGGACTACAGTTAACAGTGGCAGAGTTACCCCACCAAAATATCCATATTCCATCAGACGCACACACTTCAGCCCACAAATCAGACACACTAAGCACCATCCATTTTAAATCGTTAAATCCCACCAAAAATATCACTGGGAGTTCAAGCGCGAAAAATACAATCTCACCCTCTTTCAAACAATGAAACACGCAAATAGTTCTCTGGGATCCTCAGGCAAAACCAAAAGGATTGCTCAGGGGTCATTTGAACATAGGGAGCATCACCACTGGAAAATAAATAATTGTACTTGGTGATTTTTATTTTGTTATTTTTTTTTTATTTGTTATTTTTCTCCCCAAAATCCAATTGGTAGTTACAGTCTTGTCCAATCGCTGCAACTCCCATACGGACTCGGGAGAGGCGAAGGTCGAGAGCCATGTGTCCTCCGAAACATGACCCTGCCAAGCCACACCGCTTCTTGATACACTGCTCACTTAACCCGGAAGCCAGCCACACCAATGTGTTGGAGGAAACACTGTACAACTGGTGACCGAAGTCAGCATCCATGCACCCGGCCCGCCAGAAGGAGTCGCTAGAGAGCGTTGGGACAAGGACATCCCGGCCGACCAAACCCTCCCCTAATCCGGAGGACACTAGGCCAATTGTACGTTGCCTATGGGTCTCCCGGTCGCGGCCGGCTGCGACACAGCCTGGGATTGAACTGTGATGCAGTGCTTTAGACCGCTGTACCATTCAGAGGCCCTGTACTTGGTTATTTTAACTTAAACTGGGCTGATAAATCAAATAGAAAAAAGCTCAAGGAAATAATTAGTTAATATGACTTTGCCCAATTGATTAATGGACCAACTAGAATCACACAGTCTTCAAAATCTCAGATTGATCTGATTTTCAGCAACTATCCAGAAAGGATTACAAAATCATTCAACTTTATTACTGGAATATCAGATCATAATCTGACTCTAATTACCAGGATGCTAACCAAAAAGAGATTAATGTACAGACAAGACAAAAAGCAGGTCTCAATCATCAATCAGGCCTTTATCTTAGAGTGGCCAGACAGAAGCCACTCCTCAGTAAAAGGCACATGACAGCCTGCTTGGAGTTGCCAAAAGGAACCTAAAGACTCTCTGACCATGATAAACAAGATAATCTGGTCTGATGAAACCAAGATTGAACTATTTGGCCTAAATGCCAAGCGTCATGTCTGAAGGAAACCTGGCACCATCCCTACGGTGAAGCATGGTGGTGGCAGCATCATGATGTGGGGATGTTTTTCAGTGGCAGGGAATGTGAAACTAGTCAGGATCGAAGCAAAGATGAATGGAGAAAAGTACAGAGAGAACCTTGATGAGAACCTGCTCCAGAGCGCTCAGGACCTCAGACTGGGGTGAAGGTTCACCTTCCAACAGGACAACGACCCTAAGCACACAGCCAAGACAACGCAGGAGTGGCTTCAAGATAAGTCTCTGAATGTCCTTGAGTGGCTTAGCCAGAGCCCGGACTTGAACCCGATTGAACATCTCTGGAGAGACCTGAAAATAGCTGTGTAGCAACGCTCCCAATCAAACTTGACAGAGCTTGAGAGGATCTGCAGAGAAGAATGGGAGAAACTCCCCAAATACAGGTGTGCCAAGCTTGTAATGTCATACCCAAGAAGACTCGAGGCTTTAGTCTACAGATTGATGAGGAAACATTTTTTTAATCAATTTATAACAAGGCTGCAACTTTACAAAATGTGGAAAAAGTCAAGGGGTCTGAATACCAAAGGCACTGTGTTAATAGTGTGTTATACTGTAGGATTGTATTGATGTATTAATGGTAATTGTTTTCTGCCCAGGGACTACATATGAAAATCAGCTATTTAGCTAAATCTGGTGCAATGTCATGTTGTACATGGTCCCTGACAAATAAACGTAATAATAATATTAGTTGACTACTCCAGTATTTGGACACAACACTTGAAGCTATTTTCTTGTTGTTGTAAAAACAGTTTCTATAACAATTTTTTTGTTCATTTAAAAGATCCTCAACGGTACTCCTGCCGGCTTTGGTATTTGTCATAGTAGCAACGTACAGTAGGTCACGCTGTTACTCCCCCCAGTTCCAGATTGTGCAGGTTGCAGGGAGGATTGTAAACAACAAAAACAAACTGCAGGGATCTAGACAGCCACAAGCCCGGGACAATCTGCGGTCCCAGCCACAATGGCTAACCGTGTCGCGGGCTGTGTTCAAGCCCTCAAGAAAACCCTGCAAGTTTGATAGGCAGCTAGCAAGCAGCTCCGCCAAGCAGCTCCTAAGACCCGGCCTTGGTGGGCTGGATCACTGGACAGATAGAAACAGTCCCAGCAACTGAAGCTGTCCATGTCGCGGGATCCAAACTCAAAAGGTAGCTAGCAATTAACTAAACTTTTTCTAATGACTTTCAAAACATTCTATTCCATTGACAAGAATGAAGGAGGTTTACAGACAGTACTTTGAGATGAGGAAGGGGGTTTTGGTTGTGCAGGCTTGTGCTTATACAGTAAATGTACTGTTGTGTATGAGAGCGATTGAGGTGCCATTTCTCCTCAATCTCCCATACACAACAATGCCTTCCTGAGACTTTTCACACCTTCTTTACCCCCTCAGCCCATTCACTTTGTTGACAGACAAATAAAAAAATACAGGGTAGTGTAACATTAATGCTAACTCAAGAGAACTGGGTATTCAACAAGAATGTTTTATGGTAAAAGTAACATGAATGCCATTACAGTATCCATTGATTTAGGACTCAAATTGCACTTCCTATGGCTTCCACTAGATGTCAACAGTCTTTAGAAATTGTTTCAGGCTTGTATTCTGAATAATGAGGGAGTAAGACCACTTTGAATGAGTGGTCTTACCTCAGTGTCCCTAAGGTTTTTCATGCGCACGACCGAGAGCACGCCTTTCTTGTTTTCCTTTTATATTGACGAAGCTTTTGTCCAGTTGAAATGTTATTGATTATTATGACTAAAAACAACCTGAGGTTTGATTATAAACATCGTTTGACATGTTTCTACGAACTTTACTGATACTTTTTGGGATTTTTCGTCTGTCTGTTGTGACTGCCTTTGAGCCTGTGGATTACTGAACAAAACGTGCAAACAAAACGGAGGTTTTTGGAAATAAAGAGGGACTTTATTGAACAAAACAAACATTTATTGAGTAAATGGGAGTCTTGTGAGTTCAACCATATGAAGATCATCAAAGGTAAGTGATTAATTATATCACTATTTCTGACTTGTGTAACTCCTCTACTTGGCTGGTAACTGTTTGTAATGATTTGTCTGCTGGGCGCTGTTCTCAGATAATCACGTGGTATGCTTTTGCCGTAAAGCCTTTTTGAAATCTGACACCGTGGTTGGATTCACAAGAAGTTAATCTTTAAACCGATGTATAACACTTAGTATAACATGTTTTATGAATTTTTATGAGTATTTCTGTATTTGAATTTGGCGCTCTGCAATTTCACTGGATGTTGGCCAGGTGGGACGGTAACGTCCCACACCCCCTAGAGAGGTTAACCTGTTGGGGCTAGGAGCAGTATTTGCACGGCCGGATAAAAAACGTACCTGATTTAAACTGGTTACTACTCTTGCCCAGAAACGAGAATATGCATATAATTAGTAGATTTGGAAAGAAACACTCTAAAGTTTATAAAACTGTTTGAATGGTGTCTGTGAGTATAACAGAACTCATATGGCAGGCCAAAACCTGAGAAGATTCCATACAGGAAGTGCCCTGTCTGACAATTTGTTGTCCTTCTGTTGCATCTCTATCGAAAACACAGAATCTGTGCTGTAACGTGACATTTTCTAAGGCTTCCATTGGCTCTCAGAAGGCGCCAGAAAGTGGAATGGGGTGTCTGCTGTCTCTGGGCGAAGAACAGCAGGAGAATTTGTGAGTGGTCAGCCTGGGGACAGTGAGACTGAGAGACGCGTTCCCGAGAATTCTAATTTTTTTCTTTCAGCATTTGAATGAATACAACGTCACCCGGTTGGAATATTATCGCTATTTTACGAGAAAAATAGCATAAAAATTTATTTTAACCTGTTTGGGATAGGGGGCAGTATTGAGAATTTTGGAAAAAATATGTGCCCATTTTTAACTGCCTCCTACACCAACTCAGAAGCTAGAATATGCATATTATTGTTCAGGTTTGGATAGACAACACTCTGAATTTTCTAAAACTGTTTGAATGGTGTCTGTGAGTATAACAGAACTCCTATGGCAGGCAAAAACCTGACAAGGTTTCAAGCTGGAAGTACCCTGTCTGACAAGGAGTCGTGCGTCTTGCATCTGTTTATTGAAAAGTAAGGATCTTAGCTGTAACGTGACAATTCCCAGGGCTCCGATAGGCTCTCAGAACCCGGGAAATAACTGAAGGTTGACGAGGGAGCCTCAGGCTGAAACACATTATCGGCTTTGGTAAGTGGCGGCTCAGAGGACCTTTGAATGAGGCGCGTGCACGATTCGCTCCTGAGGAGAAATTTAATTCGGCTGTTTAGGCTCAATGCATATTCCCGGTCGGAATATTATCACTTATCTACGAGATAAATGGCATAAAAATTGGTTTTAAACAGCGGTTGACATGCTTCGAAGTACGGTAATGGAATATTTAGACATTTTTGTCACGCCAATGCGCCATGCGAGACACCGTGATGAAGCATTCTGATAGTGTCTAGAACTCACGAACAAAACGTCGCTGTTTGGATATAACGATGGATTATTTGGGACCAAACCAACATTTGTTATTGAAGTAGAAGTCCTGGCAGTGTATTCTGACGAAGAACAAGCAAGGTAAGAACATTTTTCTTATAGGAAATGTGATTTTGGTGGAGGCTGACCTGGGTAAATAGCTAGCCCTGTGATGCCGGGCTATGTACTTAGATTATTGCAAAATGTGCTTCATCCGAAAAGCTATTTTAAAATCGGACATATCGAGTGCATAGAGGAGTAATGTATCTATAATTCTTAAAATAATTGTTATGCTTTTTGTGAACATTTATCGTGAGTAATTTAGCAAACTGTTAGTAAATTCCCCGGAAGTTTGCGGGGGTTATGCTTTTTCTGAACGTCACATGCTAATGTAAAAAGCTGTTTTTTGATATAAATATGAACTTGATTGAACAGACATGCATGTATTGTATAACACAATGTCCTAGGTGTGTCATCTGATGAAGATCATAAAAGGTTAGTGCTGCATTTAGCTGTGGTTTGGGTTTATGTGACATGATATGCTAGCTTGAAAAATGGGTGTCTGATTATTTCTGGCTGGGCACTCTGCTGACATAATCTAATGTTTTGCTTTCGTTGTAAAGCCTTTTTGAAATCGGACAGTGGGGTTAGATTAACGAGATTCTTGTCTTTAAATAGCTGTAAAATAGTCATATGTTTGAGAAATTGAAGTAATAGTATTTCTAACGATTCAAAAATCGCGCCACTGGATTTCAGTGGCTGTTACGTAGGTGGGACGAGTTCGTCCCACATGCGCCAGAGAGGTTAAACAGCGTTTGACATGCTTCGAAGTACGGTAATGGAATATTTTGACATTTTTTGTCACGAAATGCGCTCGCGCGTCACCCTTCGGATAGTGACCTGAACGCACGAACAAAACGGAGCTATTTGAATAAAGCTATGGATTATTTGGAACCAAAACAACATTTGTTGTTGAAGTACAAGTCCTGGGAGTGCATTCTGACAAAGAACAGCAAAGGTAATAACATTTTTCTAATAATAATTCTGAGTTTAGTGAGTCCCAAACTTGGTGGGTGTCAAAATAGCTAGCCGTGATGGCCGAGCTATGTACTCAGAATATTGCAAAATGTGCTTTCGCCGAAAAGCTATTTTAAAATCTGACACCGCGATTGCATAAAGGAGTTCTGTATCTATAATTCTTTAAATAATTGTTATGTATTTTGTGAACGTTTATCATGAGTAATTTAGTAATTTAGTAAATTCACCGGACGTTTTTGCTGGGTATGCTAGTTCTGAACATCACATGCTAATGTAAAAAGCTGGGTTTTGATATAAATATGAACTTGATTGAACAAAACATGCATGTATAACATAATGTCCTAGGAGTGTCATCTGATGAAGATCATCAAAGGTTAGTGCTGTATTTAGCTGTGGTTTTGGTTTTTGTGACATATATGCTTGCTTTGAAAATGGCTGTGTGATTATTTTTGGCAGGGTACTCTCCTGACATAATCTAATGTTTTGCTTTCGCTGTAAAGCCTTTTTGAAATCGGACATTGTGGTTAGATTAACGAGAGTCTTTAAAATGGTGTAAAATAGTCATATGTTTGAGAAATTGAAGTTATAGCATTTTTTAGGTATTTGTATTTCGCGCCACGCGATTCCACTGGCTGTTGACTAGCGTCCCACCTCGCCCAGGGAGGTTAACACAGTGCCCAAAGAACTGCCAGATATATACAGAAGGGTGTCGTCTGCGTAGAGGTGGATCAAGGAATCACCAGCCGCAAGAGCAACATCATTGATATATACAGAGAAAAGAGTCGGCCCGAGAAGTGAACCCTGTTGTACCCCCATAGAGACTGCCAGAGGTTCGGACAACAGGCCCTCCAATTTGATACACTGAACTCTATCTGAGTAGTTGGTGAACCAGGCAAGGCAGTCATTTGAGAAACCAAGGCTGTTGAGTCTGTCCATAAGAATACAGTGATTGACAGGGTCGAAAGCCTTGACCAGGTTGATAAAGACGACTATACAGTACTGTCTTTTATCGATGGCGGTTATGATATCGTTTAGTACCTTGAGCGTGGCTGAGGTGCACCCGTGACCAGCTCGGAAACCAGATTGCACAGCGGAGAAGATACAGTGGGATTCGAAATGGTCAGTGATCTCTTTTCTAACTTGACTTTTGAAGACTTTAGAAAGGCAGGGCAGGATGGATATAGGTCTGTAACAGTTTGGATCTAGAGTGTCACCCCCTTTGAAGAGGGGGATGACCACGGCAGCTTTCCAATCTTTAGGAATCTCGGGCGATACGAAAAAGAGGTTGAACAGATTAGAAATAGGGGTTGCAACAATGGTGGCGGATAATTTTAGAAAGAGAGGGTCCAGATTGTCTAGCCCAGCTGATTTGTACGGGTCCAGGACATCTGCTATCTGGATTTGGGTGAAGGAGAAGCTGGGGAGGCTTGGGCAAGTAGCTGTGGGGTGTGCAGAGCTGTTGGCCGGGGTTGGGGTAGCCAGGAGGAAAGCATGGACAGCCATAGAGAAATGCTTATTGAAATTCTCGATTATGGTGGATTTATCGGCGGTGACAGTGTTTCCTAGCCTCAGTGCAGTGGGCAGCTGGGAGGAGGTGCTCTTATTCTCCATGGACTTTACAGTGTTCCAGAACTTTTTGGAGTTAGAGCTAACGGATGCAAATTTCTGTTTGAAAAAGCTAGCCTTTGCTTTCCTTACTGTGTGTATTGGTTCCTAACTTCCCTGAAAAGTTGCATATCGCGGGGACTATTCGATGCTAATGCAGTACACAACTGGATGTTTTTGTGCTGGTCGAGGGCAGTCAGGTCTGGAGTGAACCAAGGGCTATATCTGTTCTTAGTTCTATATTATTTGAAAGGGGCATGCTTATTTAAGATGGTGATGAAATTATTTTTAAAGAACAACCATGTATCCTCAACTGATGCGATGAGGTCAATATCCTTCCAGGATACCCGGGCCAGGTCGATTGAAAAGGCCTGCTTGCAGAAGTGTTTTAGGGAGCGTTTGACAGTGATGAGGGGTTGTCGTTTGACCGCAGACCCATAAAAGATGCAGGCAATGAGGCAGTGATCGCTGAGATCCTGATTGAAAACAGCAGAGGTGTATTTGAAGGGCAAGTATGTCAGGATAATATCTATGAGGGTGCCCATGTTTACGGATTTAGGGTTGTACCTGGTGGGTTCCTTGATGATTTGTGTGAGATTGAGGGCATCTAGCTTAGATTGTAGGACGGCCAGGGTGTTAAGCATATCCCAGTTTAGGTCACCTAACAGAATTAACTCTGAAGATAGATGGGGGGCAATCAATTCACATATGGTGTCCAGGACACAGCTGGGAGTTGAGGGGGGTCTATAACAGGTGGCAACAGTGAGAGGCTTATTTCTGGAGAGATTAATTGCTGATAGGAACATTGCTGAAAGACGTCCAATGGCTCTATCGAACTAGGACAGCCATATCTACACCCCAGAAAACATATAGTTTGATCAGTATAACATAGAGCCTTTGCGAAATGCCACAAAGCAGGACTACATACATTTTTAGATCTCGTCCCTCCCCCCATCAATACACCGGAAGCCATCATAGGGTGTATCATTCAGTGCGTGCAGCCCTGACCTTCCATCCTCTTGGACAATTATGTGTGAAACATATCTGACTTTTATAGAAATGCTTCAGAAATGATGAAAACAAGCACATATTCCCCCAGGGTGAAATTCCCCTTTAACAGAGAGCGAAGTGCTTTTTCTCTGGGCTTTCTTCTGGTATTTATGCTAGTTAGAAAACTTGAAAACGCATCACCCCAACAAACCTTCAAGCAAATCATTAGCGAAAGGCAGTACACATCCTTTCTTCTTTACTATAAACATGGTCTGATACAGTATGCTCCTAATATGGGATGCAAACCAGATGATTTTCAGTCTAAATAATCCAACCACAGCTGCAGGTATGGGGAGGCAAAATGGAAACCTTAACACCATCATAAATGTAATGTGTCTGATTGAATAGGTTATCCCTGTATTTTACAACGTAACATGGACAATTGCTATTAAATTGAGCTAAATAGTATGAATTAACTCTGCAATAATTTTTGTATTATGTATTTAAAACGTGATTATTTGCAAGTGGATACTGATGTTCGAGTATGAGTACTCATGCCCATCCCTAATACTTAGCTGGCTGCATGTTGTAAAACATTTTTAAGTTTGGAAATTGAACCGTGCGTGTTTTTCAATAGGACCTTGTCAATAGACATTACAATTCAACAATGTCCCTTCAAGTCTAGTGTGTATTCTACCTGTACAGGACACAAAGGTAGAGAGCTAAGTATGAAATGTATGTGTGGCCACCATTATGGGAACCTGCTGAAGCTCAGCCTGCTAGCTAACACTGTGTTATAGCATCATATCCAATAGGAACAACAAGTAAAGGGAGAAGGAGAGAAGTGTGTGTGTGTGTGTGTGTGTGTGTGTGTGTGTGTGTGTGTGTGCACATTTTACAGTACTGACTGTGTTGTCCTATCGTAGGTCTATGGCGGTGTCAAGGCTGGTGAATGGGGAGAATGTTGCTGTGGGAGTGGTCAGCTGTCTAGTGATCTTCCCTTGCTACCTGCTGGTTTTCACACTCTTCAGAATGAGCTGTAACAAGGTGACACACACATACTGTACCTTTATAACTGACACACACCTTCATAACTCACACACAAACACCCTTGCATCCATCTACACACTCATCACATCTCCCCCAAAATGCACTTGAATCCCTGAACTCACCATAACAAATGTTTGTGTCTGTCATCCCTGCCTGTGTGAATTCTATATCTTGAGGACTCCTGATATCTCCAGGAGTGATAAGTATAATTTTTGTCTTAATCTGTTGTTTTCTAGTCCTGTATTTTACTTTAAGTGTATTTTACTTTCCCAGTAGCCTACTTGGTGTGTGAATTGCTAACTATTCCTAATTTGCAGCTGATTACTGACACATCAACCAGGATTAAGGGGCAGGGCAATAACTGACGGTTGTTGTTTTGGTAATCAGTGGCTGTATTGGAGGGGGAGTGGTTTCTCCTATGCTAGGCAATTAGGAATTAGTGTCAATTCTTTCAGTCTCCCTTGTTTTCTCAGTGGCAGCTGTAAGTGGCAATCATGTCAGCAGCGTTCTCATTGCTGAAACAAAGACGGTTCTGCTGAGTTAATCGAGGAAGGAAAGAGAGGAAGGCTCCACACCACTCTTTCACTTGAGTATCTTACCTGGTTATTTTCAGATGATTTCATTTTGCCCTTATGTAGCTTTGTCAACTATGTGTGGGCTTTCTATACCTGTTCACTCCCCTCCCTGTAGGCTTTACAGATGCTCCCCAGAACCTTGGCTGCAACCCTTCTACTCGGCACCATTTGGAACTGCTGATCTGTGGTCAAGAATGCTGAGTTGATCTCAGCCTATGTTACCATTCAGTCTCTAGATGTTTTGGCCCTGACAGAGACATGTATCACCCCAGAGAACACTGCTACTCCAGCTGATCTCTCTTCATCAAACTACGTGTTCTCTCATAGTCAGAGAGCATCTAGTCATCGTGATTGTGGCACAGGGCTACTCACTCACTCACTCACTCACTCACTCACTCACTCACTCACTCACTCACTCACTCACCCACCATCTCTTCATTTGAATTCCATGCTGTCACTTGTCCACTTGTCATCTATCACCCACCAGGTGCCCTTTGCGAGTTCGTCAATGAGATTGACACCTTGATAAACTAATTTCCCGATGGCTCACCGCTCATCGTTCTGGGTGACTTCAACCCCCAAAGTCTGCCTTTGATTCCTTTCTTTCCACCTCTTTCTTTCCCCTCCTTGCCTCTTTCGACCTTACCCTTTCCCAGTTCCCTCACACCACATGGCAGGCAATTCACTTGACCTCATCTTTACTAGAGGCTGTTCACCTACTAATCTCACTGTAACTTAATCCAGGCCTCTGATCACTACTTTGTTTCCTTTTCTGTCTCCCTCTCCTCCAATCTTACCCACTCAGCCCCTACCCAGATGGTCAAGTGCCATCGCCAACTTTACTTTCTCTCTCCCACTACTCTCTCCCCTTCTAAATCCTTCTCCCTCCTGTCACCTGTTTCTGCCTCTTCAACCCTACTCTCCTCCCTTTCTGCATCCCATGACTTGCACTGTCCTCTTTCCACGCAGCCAGCTCGTGGCTGATTGACCCTCTGACCGGTACGCCTACAGACCGGTATGCCTTCTTTATTTTCTTTCCAAAACACTTGATCATGCTGTGTCTGACCAACTCTCTTGCCATCGCTCTCAGAATGATCTTTTTGACCCTAACCCATCAGGCTTTAAGACAGCTCACTCAATCGAGACTGCTCTCTTCTGTGTCACGGAGGCTTTCCGCACTGCCAAAGCTGACTCTCTCGCCTTTGTTCTCATCCTCCTAGATCTATGTTTTGTCTTCGACACCATGAACCATCAGATCCTTCTCTCCACCCTCTCAGGGCTGGGTGTCTCAGGCTCTGCACACTCTTGGATTGCATCCAAACTCTCACTACTGGTATCCCCTAGGGCTCGGTTCAAGGCCCTCTCCTCTTTTCTCTCTATACACTAAGTCACTCGGCTCTGTCATATCCTCACATGGTCTCTCCTATCATTGCTATGTGGATGACACTCAACTACTCTTCTCCTCCCCCCCTTCTGACACACAGGTGGTGACACAGATCTCTGCATGCCTTGCAGATATCTCAGCTTGCATGTCAGTCCACCACCTCAAGCTCAACCTCGACAAGACAGAGCTGCTTTTCCTCCTGGGGAAGGCCTATTCGCTCAAAGACCTCTCCATCACGGTTGACAACTCCACAGTGTCACCCTCCCAGAGTGCAAATAACCTTGGCGTGACCCTGAACAACAGCCTGTCGTTCTCTGCAAACATCAAAGCAGTGACTCGCTCCTGCAGGTTAATGCTCTACAACATCCATAGAGACCATACCTCAAAGGAAGCAGCGCAGGTCCTAATCCAGGCACTTGTCATCTCCCTTTTGGACTACTGCAACTCATGGTTGGCTGGTCTCCCTGCTTGTGCCATCAAACCCCTGAAACTTATCCAGAACGTCCAAGCCCGCCTAGTGTTCGATCTTCCCAAGTTCTCCCATGTCACCCCACTCCTCTGCACACGCCACTGGCTTCCATTCAAATCTCGCATCCACTACAGGACCATGGTACTTGCCTACAGAACAGCAAGAGGAACTGCCCTTCCCTACCTTCAAGCTATACTCAAACCCTACACACCAACCCGAGTACTCTGTTCTGCCACATCTGGTCTCTTGGCCCTTCCACGCTGACAGGAAGATAGCACCTGCTCAGCCCAGTCAAAGCTCTTCTCTGTCCTGGCATCCCAATGGTGGAACCAACCTGAAGCTAGGTCAGCACAGTCCCTGCCACAGTCCCAGCCCATAAAAATCAACTGGATATTGTGTTTGTTGTCCACTATAAAACTAGATGTTTTACCTACATCAGTTATCTCAGCGTTTGCTGTTATTCATTAAAATGCTATCACTTGTACCCTTTTCACACTATTGTGCTGAACCAAACAGTTCTGCGGTCACACTTTTCTTTTCACAATAGCTTATTCAACAGAGCTCCAGCAACTGTGGTGTATGAAAAACCAAGCTAGTATATGGCTTGGCTTAGTAGCATAAGAAGGGTACTACTGTAGACACTGTGTTCAACAGAGATTATTTTGTTTCACAGAAAGAGTCAGAATTCTTCTCAGGCTAGATTTGATAGGCAGTGAAATAAGTGGTATCCTGGTGATGATTGTGTCTCGCTCTCTCACGCGCACACACAACCTGAAAATAATTATAACGATACACACACAGACACCACGCACACACACACTGTGCACAGTAAATTGGGTTTGTATCTCTGATGTGTCCCAAATGGCATCGTATTCCCTACATAGTGCACTACTTTTGACCCGAGTCCTATAGGACCTGGTCAAGAGTAGTGCATTATATAGGGAATAAAGTGCCGTTTGGGATGCAGGCTGCCTCTCATTGTCATGACAGTCCCTGATTAGAAGAAGTAATTAACATGTCAGGTTTCATTTCTCATGCTGTGCTGTGTGAGTTTGTGTCCATGTCAATGCGTGTATGTGCGTGTATGCATGGGTCTCATTAGAGAGAGGGAGTGGTAGGCTACATGGTTGTTTCCATCCCTCAAAGAAACAGCCAGGACTGTGTTTGTACAAGCATACACAGATGTCCGTATACACGCAGGCCTGCGCACACACAAACACACACACACTAGAGCTGTGGCTGCCTGGAATCCTGTGTGGGAACATTGCATTTAGAGCAGTTTAAACACAGCCTCTCCCTACTGCTGCTAGATGGTCTCCCAGGATTATTGGAAGCAAAATCAATGCTCTCAGCGCCTAAAGCTATCACAGTGAGATATCTGTAGCAGATTGCAGCACCTCATTTTTACATTATACAGAAACACAGAGACTACAGAGCTTAGGGGATGGATCTTAACACAGATGTACCCGTCTATAGTTGTACAGCGTCTTCATCTTCCTGATGATTTCATATGCATTAATACCACTGCTATCTGCATGATACAGAACCCCCCTTCTCATTGTCCTGTTGGAAGTTGAATCTTCGCCCCTTGATACTGACTAGTCTCCCAGTCTCTGCCGCTGGAAACCATCCCCACAACAAGATGCTGCCACCACCATGCTTCACCGAAGGAATGGTGCCAGGTTTCTTCCGGATGTGACGCTTGGCATTCATGTCAGAGTTCAATCTTGGTTCCTTCAGACCAGAGAATTTTGTCATGTGCCTTTTACTGAAGTGGCTTCTGTCTGGCCACTCTACCATAAAGGCCTGATTGGTGGAGTGCTGTAGAGATGGTTGTCCTTCTGGAGTTTCTCCCATCTCCACAGAGGAACTCTAGAGCTCTGTCAGAGTGAACATCGGGTTCTTCCTGACCAAGGCCCTTCTCTGATTGCTCAGTTTGGCCGGGCAGCCAGCTTTAGGAAGAGTCTTGGTGGTTCTAAACTTCTTCCATTTAAGAATGATGGAGGCCACTGTGTTCTTGGGGACCTTCAATGCTGCATACATTTTTTGGTACCCTTCCCCAGATTTGTGCCTCGACACAATCCTGTCTCGGAGCTCTACGGACAATTACTTCGACGTCATGGTTTGGTTTTTGCTCTGACATGCACTGTCAACTGTGGGACCTTATATAGACAGGTGTGTGCCTTTCCAAATCATGTCCAATCAATTGAATTTACCACAGGTGGACTCCAATCAAATAGTAGAAACATCTCAAGGATGAGATCAATGGAAACAGGATGCACCTGAGCTCAATTTCGAGTCTCATAGCAAAGGGTCTGAATACTTATGTAAATAAGGTATCTGTTTTTTTAGATACATTTGACAAGGGGTCTGAATACTTTCCGAATGCACTGTATGTGATAAAGTGAAGATCTGAATTCATAATTCAATATATTTCTGCTTATAATTTCGAATATTTTGGTAGGCTATTTGTTAGTCAACTTGTCTATAATTAGATACATGCAGCTTCTACTCTGTCATTAGTTGTTGCCCTAGAAGACGAAATAAACCCTTGCTTTCTGAACAGAATAATGTCATAGAATATAATAGAATGTATGCTTAAAACTAACTGACATCGGTAAGTTCTCTTTCACCTCTGCTTCTGTCATGGAGCAAAGACGTTTAGGGACCGGGAGAAAATGCAAATACAAACAAAAAAGGGAAGGATTTTCAGTGAGAAATGTCCTTGTGAAATCAGTTTGACCAGGTTTAAGGAAATTAAAACCTGTGAAAACAACCCAATATGTTGCTGATACTATTTCAGTTTGGCTTGAATGCCTATTTTATGTGGTTGAAATGCTATCTGCTTTATGACGCTGATAAAAATAGCACATTTACAGACAGTCCCTAACCGTGCATTCGTTTTCTATCAAGATGCTGAAAGAAAGAAATCATATTTATCCACTCCTGTTCCTGAATAAAAATGTACATTTGCTGTATAATTTTACTGCAAGAAATGCTTAATTCTGCAGGAGTTAATATTATATGAGGCTATGTGAGAGGTTATAGACCTACGGTACATTCAGTGTCCAGATTTCAGTTAGGCCTGCATTCCATTTAACCCATCAGAACAGTAGACCTACAGTTCCCTTGACGTCCCTATCTTGTGACTGTCAAAATTGTATAGCACCTCACAATTATCACAAATAACATAGCTGGGACCGCTATCATCCTCTTTTACCACTTCACCAAAAATGTCCCAAACATTATGGTTACAAGTACAATATAGACATTAATATAGTGTCATATTTAGTTTGTATTCACCTGTGGGCTACCATAATAAAAAAAAACATTAAAAGAAAAGGTACATAAATAACAATTAAAATTCTGAATATGTGTACATGCACTTGGAGAATAAAGGTGATTATTGGCGAATAAAGTATGTAAGGAAAAGATATGTAAGGAAAATAAATATATTAGCCTCCAACCGCCACCTCCCATCCCCCCTCATAAAAACATGCCCTTCTGAAAGCAAATAAAGAAAAATACATACACTACCGTTCAAAAGTTTGGGGTCACATAGAAATGTCCTTGTTTTCGAAAGAAAATAAAAAATGTTGTCAATTGAAATAACCTCAAATTGATCAGAAATACAGTGTAGACATTGTTAATGTTGTAAATGATTATTGTAGTTGGAAATGGAATATCTTCATAGGCGTACAGAGGCCCATTATTAGCAACCATCACTCCTGTGTTCCAATGGCACGTTTTGTTAACTAATCCAAGTTTATAATTTTAAAAGGCTAATTGATCATTAGAAACCCCTTTTTCAATTATGTTAGCACAGCTGAAAACAGTTGTTCTGATTAAAGAAGCAATAAACTGGCCTTCTTTAGACTAGTTGAGTATCTGTAAACATGGGCACCCTCATAGAGATCATCCTGACCAATTTGCCCTCTAAATACACCTCTGCTGTTTTCAACCAGGATCTCAGCGATCACTGCCTCATTGCCTGCGTCCGTTATGGGTCCGCGGTCAAACGACCACCCCTCATCCCTGTCAAACTGTAAAACACTTCTGCGAGCAGGCCTTTCTAATCGACCTGGCCCAGGTATTGACCTCATCCCGTCAGTAGAGGATGCCTGTTTGTTCTATAAAAGTGCTTTCCTCACCATCTTAAATAAGCATGCCCCTTTCAAAAAATGTAGAACTAAGAACAGATATAGCCCTTGGTTCACTCCAGACCTGACAGCCCTTGACCAGCACAAAAACATCCTGTGGCGTACTGCACTAGCATTGAATAGTCCCCGCGATATGCAACTTTTCAGGGAAGTCAGGAACTGATATACACAGTCAGTAAGGAAAGCAAAGGCTAGCTTTTTCAAACAGAAATTTGCATCCTGCAGCACTAATTCCAGAAAGTTTTGGGACACTGTAAAGTCCATGGAGAATAAGAGCACCTCCTCCCAGCTGCCCACTGCACTGAGGCTAGGAAACACTGTCACCACCGAGAAATCCACAATAATCGATAATTTCAATAAGCATTTCTTTATGGCTGGCTATGCTTTCCACCTGGCTTCCCCAACTCCGACCAACAGCTCTGCACCCCCCACAGTAACTGGCCCAAGGCCCCCCCGCTTCTCCTTCACCCAAATTCTGGTTCCCTACAAATCAACTGGGCTAGACATGTCTGGACCCTCTCTTCCTAAAATTATCCGCAGCTATTGTTGCAACCCCTATTACTAGTCTATTCAATCTCTCTTTCGTATTGTCTGAGATTCCTAAAGATTGGAAAGTGGCCGCGGTCATCCCCCTCTTCAAAGACACTCTAGACCCAAACTGTTACAGACCTATATCCATCTTGCCCTGCCTTTCTAAAGTCTTCGAAAGCCAAGTGAACAAACAGATCACCGACCATTTCGAATCCCACCGTACCTTCTCCGCTGTGCAATCCGGTTTCCGAGCTGGTCACGGGTGCACCTCAGCCACGCTCAAGGTACGAAACGATATCATAACCGCCATCATCATCTCATTCTTATCCTCATAAAAAAAGTAACTGTTTTTTACAAGCAATATTCTTTGTGGACCACTGGACAGAGGTAGCTGGCTAGGCTTCCCCAGTGATTTTAACCAAGCACCGCTACTGACCTCAAACCGTGTTTTTTCAAATTGGGTAATCTTTAGATGCCGACAGCAGTAGCACCATTGGAAGACATAGCTTGGGCTGTAGCCTACAAAAGCCTATTCCTGCTCTTTTCCCGCAATCCATCAAACACATTTTGTGTGTCATAATAGGGATCTTTGACTTGTGGTCAGACTCGCTTTGGCTGAACAAACTTCTTTCTGAATTTAAAAGTAATCTAGTTTTTCAAAAGTATCTGTAATCTGATTACAATATTGTTGTTACTGTAATTTTTTTGTAATCCATTACATGTAACGGATTACATGTGATCTGTTACTCCCCAACCCTGGACAAATGTTTATCGTAATGTTTTTCAATAAACCTGATGGTCAGGCCATATATAATAAATCTAGGTCATTATCTCATCACTGTGACCTTGACCTTCTCCCCAGGACATATTCTTAAAAGCCCAAAGGAGCTGTTTTTATCTCAATATCAAATCATATCTGGGACACAATTATTACAACCTTACTGTAATAGGTGAAGCGAGAGGGGTTACTCGGCCCGAAACCTTTCCAAGAAAATAAGACTATGAAGCAAATACTTTTTGTATTGAGTTCAATGACAATGTCGAATTTGGTCAACAAACAATTAAGTGGTTATGTGAGGCTTATTTTATCTAATATAAGTTTTGTAATGGTTAGGTTGTTACAAATGCAGTGGGCTCGTGCGGTGGAGGAGATCTTCGTGGGCTATACTCAGCCTTGTCTCATGGTAGTAGTTGGTGGTCTGTTGATAGCCCTCTAGTGGTGTGGGGGCTGTGCTTTGGCAAAGTGGGTGGGGTGATATCCTGCCGGGTTTGCCCTGTCCGGGGGTATCGTCGGTCTGTCAATCTGTTATATCTGGTGTAATTCTCCTGTCTTATCAGGTGTCCTGTGTGAATTTAAGTATGCTCCCTCTAATTCTCTCTCTCTCCCTCTCCTCCCGGAAGATCTGAGCCCTAGAACCATGCCTCAGGACTACCTGGCCTGATGACTCCTTGGTGTCCCCAGTCCACCTGGTCATGCTGCTGCTCCAGTTTCAACTGTTCTGCCTGCGGCTATGGAACCCTGAACTGTTCACCGGACGTGCTACCTTGTCCCGGACCTGCTGTTTTTGACTCTCTCTCTCTACAGCACCAGCTGTCTCGACCTCTGAATGACTCTGCTGGTTATCTATGAACGTTTGAACATCTTGAAGAACAATCTGGCCTTAATGGCCATGTACTATCTCCACCCGGCACAGCCAGAAGTGGTCTGGCCACCCCTTAGAGCCTGGTTCCTCTCTAGGTTTCTTCCTAGGTTCCTGCCTTTCTAGGGATTATTTCCTAGCCACTGTGCTTCTATGTCTGCATTGCTTGCTGTTTGGGGTTTTAGGCTGGGTTTCTGTATAGCACTTTGTGACATCTGTTGATGTAAAAAGGGCTTTATCAATACATTTGATTGATAAGTGGACCCAAGTGGCCTTTCGGCAAAAAATTCTCTCCTCCTCCCGCCAGCCTTCATTGTTGAGGACATGTACACTATATATATACAATAGTATGTGAACACGCCTTCAAATTAGTGGATTCGGCAATTTCAGCTACACCCGTTGCTGACAGGTGTATAAAATCGAGCAAATAGCTATGCAATCTCCATAGACAAACATTGTCAGTAGAATGGCCTAACTGAAGAGCTCAAATTTCTGCCCTGCACGACCTGCCCAGGTTAACTGTTGATTGAACTGTAAGTGCTGTTATTGTGAAGTGGAACCATCTAGTAGCGACAACCGCTCAGCTGCGAAGTGGTAGGCCACACAAGCTCACAGAACAGGACCGCCGAGTGCTGAAGCGCGTAGCGGGTAAAAATTGTCTGTCCTCGGTTGCAACACTCACCACTGAGTTCCAAACTGGCGCTGGAAGCAACATCAGCACAAGAACTGTTCTTCGGGAGCGTCATGAAATGGGTTTCCATGGCCAAACAGCTGCACACAAGCCTAAGATCACAATGCGCAATGGCAATTGTTGGCTGGAGTGGTGTAAAGCTCGCCACCATTGGACTCTGGAGCATTGAAAACGCGTTCTCTGGAGTGATGAATCACGCTTCACCATCTGGCAGTCTGACGGATGAATCTGGGTTTGGCGGATGCTAGGAGAACACTACCTGCCCTAATGCATAGTGGCAACTATAAAGTTTGGTGGAGGAAGAATAATGGTCTGGGGCTATTTTTCATGGTTGGGGCTAGGCCCCTTAGTTCAAGTGAAGGAAATGTTAACGGTACAGCATACAATGACATTCTAGACGATTCTGTGCTTTCAACTTTGTGGCAACAGTTTGGGGAATGTCCTTTCCTGTTTCAGCTCAACCCCATCGAACACCATTGGGATGAATTGGAATGCTGACTACGAGCCAGGCCTAATCACCCAACATCATGGCTAGACCTCTTGTGGCTGAATGAAAGCATGTTCCAACATCTAGTGGAAAGCCTTCCCAGAAGAGTGGCTGTTATAGCAGCAAAGGGGGGACCAACTCCATATTAATGCTCATGATTTTGGAATGAGACGTTCGACAAGCAGGTGTCCACATACATTTGGTCATGTAGTGTATTTCCATTGTTAGAGTGGTCACTCGACTTTCTTGGCAAAATAATATAAGATCTTTGCTTATGCCACCTGATGATGTCAACAGGAAAGCCAAAACTACACCCATGTAAAATCTACTGATTAGAAGGTCCTGTGTAGATTGTACTTTCAACCATCAACTCTCAGGAAATAACACTGATCACGATCACATTTTTACAGTATTAGTTTCATCAGCTGTTGTACAATATGATACACACTGAATTTTACCTGCACTGGGCCTTTAAGAAATGTTTAGTCGGTCCAATGACCTTGCTTATTTGTGGCAAATATGATTGAAATATCTTCTGTAAATGCTAAAATAAATAACCACTTATTTTTTCTTTAACCAGCTTAATCTCTTGAGATCGAAATCACATTTTAAAGATAGACCCGGACCAAGACAGCTACATCAGTTTCAGACAGGCAATTGACATCAACAAGACTCAGATATACAGTTGAAGTCGGAATTTTACATACACTTAGGTTGGAGTCATTAAAACAAATTTTTCAACCACTCAAGCTTATGGAAGGCTACCCGAAACATTTGACGCAAGTTAAACAATTTAAAGGCAATGCTACCAAATACTAATTGAGTGTATGTAAACTTCTGACCCACTGGGAATGTGATGAAATAAATAAAAGCCAAAATAAATCATTCTCTACTAGTATTCTGACATTTCACATTCTTAAAATAAAGTGGTGATCCTAACTAACCTAAGACAGTGTAACGGTTGTCTTCATAAATGGACCAAGGCGCAGCAGGTATGTGAATACTCATGGTTTTTTATTACCAAAAAAGAGTAAAGCATCCACTTGAAAAAACAATAAAGGTGACAACAGTAACAGTTTTACAGGCTATAAACGCAGTGCAAAAACAACCACCCACAACCCCCAGTGACAAACATACTCCTACATATATGACTCCCAATTAGGAACAACGATCCCCAGCTGTTCCTGATCAGGAGTCACAAGACACAGAGAACATTCAAACACACACACAAGACTGCCACGTCCTGACCCCCAAACTACTACAACAGCTCCATCTGCTGGTCAGGACGTGACAGTACCCCCCCCCCCCCTCAAGGTGCAGACCCCGGAATGCACCTAACCACAAAACAAAACACCAACAAACAAAAATCCCCAACAAAACCCATAAACACTAACCCTTAAACAATAAGGGAGGGAAGGGAGGGTGGCTGCCGTCACCGACGGCACTGTGCTACACCCTCCCTCCCCAACCCACCTATCCTGGAGGTGGCTCAGGTGCAGGCCGTGGACCTCGCTCCACCTTCGGCGTCGCCCACTTTGATGGTGCCAATAGCTGCGCCGGGCAGACGGGCCACTCGGGCTGACCCTGGCAGACGGATCACTCGGGCTGGGCCGGGGGACAGGAGGGCCCCTCGGGCTGGGCCGGGGGACAGGAGGGCCCCTCGGGCTAGGCCGGAGGGCAGTCTGGCCACTCTGGCAGTTCAGGGCAGTCTGGCCACTCTGGCAGTTCAGGGCAGTCTGGCAGTTCAGGGCAGTCTGGCAGTTCAGGGCAGTCTGGCAGTTCAGGGCAGTCTGGCCACTCTGGCAGTTCAGGGCAGTCTGGCCACTCTGGCAGTTCAGGGCAGTCTGGCCACTCTGGCAGTTCAGGGCAGTCTGGCCACTCTGGCAGTTCAGGGCAGTCTGGCCACTCTGGCAGTTCAGGGCAGTCTGGTGACTGTTGACTGGCGGGCAGCTCTGGTGACTGTTGACTGGCGGGCAGCTCTGGTGACTGTTGACTGGCGGGCAGATCTGGTGACTGTTGACTGGCGGGCAGCTCTGGTGACTGTTGACTGGCGGGCAGCTCTGGTGACTGTTGACTGGCGGGCAGCTCTGGTGACTGTTGACTGGCGAGGCTGGGCTGACACACTAGACTCCTGATGCATGGGGCTGGTATTGGACGTGCCAGCCTGGAGAGACGCACCTCCATGCTAGTGCGTCTAGTGGGAAACACCGGACCGAAAGGGCGCACTGGCGGTCTTGAGTGCAGGGTTGGCATCACCCCTTCCGGCTCGATGCTCCCCTTGCCCTGGCACCTGCGGGGCGCTGGTACTGGGCGAACTGGGATGTGTGTCCGTATAGGCGAGATGGTGCGTACCACAGCGTAACATGGCGCCCTCCACCTCATATGCACCTCCCTGTAGTCACGGGTAGCTGGCTTACGGCTCTTCCCTGGCCTGGCCAAGCTACCCGTGTGCCCCCCCAAAAATTTTTATTGGGGGTGCCTCTCGCGCTCGTTGCGCTCTCTCTCTTCGTAATAGCGCCTCTCCGCTCTCGCCGCTTCAATCTCCCACTGCGGGAGGCGATAATCCCCAGCCTGAGTCCATGGTCCCTCTCCATCCAGGATCTGTTCCCAAGTCCATTCCTCCTTTTTTCTCTCCTGTGGCTTCCTCCTCTTCTGCTGCTTGGTCCTTTGGTGGGTGGTTCTGTAACGGTTATCTTCATAAATGGACCAAGGCGCAGCAGGTATGTGAATACTCATGGTTTTTTATTACCAAGAAAGAGTAAAGCGTCCACTTGAAAAAACAATAAATGTGACAACAGTAACAGTTTTACAGGCTATAAACGCAGTGCAAAAACAACCACCCACAACCCCCAGTGACAAACATACTCCTACATATATGACTCCCAATCAGGAACAACGATCCCCAGCTGTTCCTGATCAGGAGTCACAAGACACAGAGAACATTCAAACACACACACAAGACTGCCACGTCCTGACCCCCAAACTACTACAACAGCTCCATCTGCTGGTCAGGACGTGACAGACAGGGATTCATTACTTGGATTAAATGTCAGGAATTGTGAAAAACTGAGTTTAAATGGATTTGGCTAAGGTGTATGTAAACTTCAGATTTCAACTGTATCAATTCAAAAAGCAGAACGTTTGTCGTTATCAAGAATCGTTGTCAATCAAATAACCTACTTTGTGTGGGTTTTGAAATATTTTCTGAGAATTGTTCTCTAGTCAAAAATGTGTATATTTAAAAATATTTATAAGTATAATCAGTGGTGTCGTGACGTTGTATTGATTAATGTGACGACTGCTCTTCATTGAATGATTAACTGTTTATAATTACGTGAGGTAATCAGGTAATCATTAACTCAGTAACCTGTTTTGATTGAGTTTCCATTTCCCAAATTCCCAAATTTCCCATTTCTCAAAGAATTTCTGAATATTGATTTTACAACAGTCGCTAATTATTTAATTTCCTCTACAGTCTCATACTGAACGTCGCATAATCCAGGAATCTGCACAAACCCGAATCCGTACTACACCAATTGAGTTGATTATTTATTTACTAACAAGCTAAAATGATAATATAAGATACACATATGCAAACACATAGTCTAGGTTATTGATTAGAACTTAATACAATGAAACAGGTCCCTAGCTGGCCAAAACAATATGACACGTGTTACACAAAATGGGGATTTAGAAAGAGAGAGAAAGAGAGAGTGCACGAGAGAAAAGCACACTTGGATACATTTGTAAGCTATGCTTAGTTTAACCCTAACTCCTTGCCCCGAACTGCCGCTCTTATGGGTCAGAATATAATTATGTAATTACTTGTCAAAGGTCTCGATGGGGTGTCTCTTCGTGGACCGGGTTCACCTTCTCCTCTGATGACGACACTTCTTTGGTTACTGGGTGTAACTCTCTGATTGTCCACGCGATGTCAGTGTCCTTTCTCTTAGTGGTCTGTTTCCTCACCCTTGTTCTGAAAGGGGGTCTTCTGAGTATGGTCAGTGGTGTAGCTCAGGGCTCCATCATAGGACTGAAAGCAGTGTTGACACACGATTCCTTGGAGAATGGTCATGCTTGAATTAACTCTTAGACACAGCTTCTCATCCATAACATAGATTGTTAAAGGGTTCCTTTGTCTTCTTCAACCTCACGTTGCGTTTTCGGGATGTGACTATCTCGGACCTTGGCTGCAGCGTGTGGTCACCTAGTCTCAATGTAATTTCTTAACTCACGTGTTTTATACCCTCGGGTCAGAAAGCGGCGTTTCCGTCTTTATGGCAAGTTCTCTGGGCGTAACTAGTTACGAGGCAAGGTCTGGATTTTACTCAGATCCAATTTAGACAACTAACTTCACATTTCATCTTTATAAAAACATTGTCTTTGGTCTGGACATTTTCCACACAACGTACAGTATGCAAACATCAGGTACATATTATGAAAACTCTTCAAGTTACAATGTTTTCGTTATAACGTTGTCATTTAACTTTTAATAACATAACAAAAACAACATTCATTTTCATATTCCATCTATCATCATTACGACCATTTTGGCTGACGAAACATATTGTCCCAAAGTCCATTTATTGCATGCTACTGTTCTGAGGTAGGTTCTCCATAGGCCCATCATACATTCCATTCCTCCACGCTGAGAGGACAAAGGGATTATGTCTGCTATTTTAAGATTTACAATGGGCGTGAGGTGTCATAAAACCCCCTCCCTCCATACCTCTCGATCTCTCCCCCTCGGGTTGGTGTGAGAGATGTCTCTGTAGAAGTGTGGTCCACGGTAACCTGACCCGAACAGGCCAGTCATGACAGTGGCGACCCGCAGAGCCCACCTGGCTACCACAGCATTCTGCAGCGATACGCCATCCCATCTGGTTTGCGCTTAGTGGGACAATCATTTGTTTTTCAACAGGACAATGACCCAAAACACACATCCAGGCTGTGTAAGGGCTATTTGACCAAGAAGGAGAATGATGGAGTGCTGCATCAGATGACTTGGCCTCCACAATCACCCAACCTCAACCCAATCGAGATGGTTTGGAATGAGTTAGACCGCAGAGGGAAGGAAAATCAATCAATCAAATGTATTTATGAAGCCCTTTTTACATCAGCCGATGTCACAAAGAGCTATACAGAAACCCAGCCTAAAACCCCAAACAACAAGCAATGCAAATGTAGAAGCACAGTGACTAGGAAATCTTCTGGCTGTGCCGGGTGGAGATTAAAACAGAACATGGCCAAGATGTTCAAACGTTCAAAGATGACCAGCAGGATCAAATAATAATAATCACAGTGGTTGTAGAGGGTGCAACAGGTCAGCACCTCAGGAGTAAATGTCAGTTGGTTTTCATAGCCGATCATTCAGAGTTAGAGACAACAGGTGTGGTAGAGAGAGAGAGTCGAAAACAGCAGGTCCGGGAGAAGGAAGCACGTCCGGTGAACAGATCAGGGTTCCATAGCCGCAGGCAGAACAGTTGAAACTGGAGCAGCAGCACGACCAGGTGGACTGGGGACAGCAAGGAGTCAACAGGCCAGGTAGTCCTGAGGCATGGTTCTAGGGCTCAGGTCCTCAGAGAGAAGAGAAAGAGAGAAAGAGAGAGAGAATTAGAGGAAGCATACTTAAATTCTCACAGGACACTGGATAAGACAGGAGAAAACTCCAGATATAGCAGACTGACCCTAGCCCCCCAACACATAAACTATTGCAGCATAATTACTGAAGGCAGCCAACAAGTGCTCAGCATATGTGGAAACTCTTTCAAGACTCTTGGAAATGCATTCCAGGTGACTACCTCATGAAGCTGGTTGAGAGAATGCCAAGCGTGTGCAAAGCTGTTATCAAGGCAAAGGGTGGCTACTTTGAAATATATAAAATATATTTTGATTTATTTAACAATTTTTGCATTACTAAATTATTCCATATGTGTTAATTCATAGTTTGGATGTATTTGCTATTATTCTACAATGTAGAAAATAGTAAAAATGAAGAAAAACCCTTGAATGAGTAGGTGGTACTGTATATTTTACTCAAACCACACGGATTGGACCTCTTCGCGATCTGGATCCATATGATTGACAACCCTGCCTTAGGAGTTTAGTACAACTGCCACACTGGTATATAGTATCATCGCCCAATAATTAAAGCAATTTTTGTATTTTCTAGAGTCTAGAAACCTGCCAGCTAAGATAGTTAGACAAGCTTCTCTAACTTGATTGATAGCCTGAAATGGCTTGGTAGCTAGTTATGAGGTTGGGAGATTGGGAACCTACTGCATTTAGCTGGCTAGCTAAAGCCAGCTTCATAACATGTCACGGTGGCTAGTATTACAGAGAAACCACATTTTTTGTTTTATTTATTAATTAAAAAGGAATCAATAGGCTACATAGCTTTATCAAATGAATTTACAAACATGCCTCCTGCAAGTCCTGCCTATCACCGGCAGCTAAAATCAAATCAAACGCTGTGTGTGTCACTCGACACTATCTCTCCTACTCCACTGACGATACTGTCTGCACACAATAGATTATAGCAGATCTTTGCTCCGCAGTGCACCTTGGAAGGAACCCCTTAATTAGGAGAATAGGGGGGAGAGTACTCTTTGCCTGGTCCAGTCAGTGTGCCCCCTCTACAAAATACAGCTGACAAATATTTTTATGAATAAATTATGATAAAGTGGGCTTATTTTTTTACTTTATTAATTTAACTTTCATCAAAACAATCTGAGGGCGAACTTGCCCTTGTGACCTATGGGCATGATGCCTCGGGTACTGTATATAATACACAACTGTATACAGCAGTAATACAGCATCCAGGATTATTTATTAGCTATTTTATAGTGACCCTAAATAACATTGATCTCTGAAGCATTTCACAGCAGATGTAGAATATCAGACAGATTATCAAGGCCTCACATCCAGTCCAAAATCAGCAGTGAAGCACATAGGATAATAATTTGGTTGAAATCATGTGCATTGTAAAGTTTAGCCATAATGCTTTGGTCACATCTTTTGGTCAAGTGGCTATTAGCCTTGCTCTAGGATCAGCTATTTACACTGTAGAGTAGACCCAGCTACCACATAATGTTCTGAGATCATTTGTTTCTTAGAGCTTGGTGAGAGCATGGTTGTTGTCACGGTTGTCGTCGGTGAAGGAGGACCAAAACGCAGCAGGTATGTGCAGGCTCATCTTGACTTTTATTAACTATCAAAATGAACACTAAAATAACAAACAGAAATACGATCGACAAAAAACAGTCTGGTAAGGCACAAGGCTAAACACAGAACAATCTCCCACAAAATACAAGACAAACACACCCAACTAATATAGGACTTCCAATCAAAGGCAACACCAAACAGCTGCCTTCAATTGGAAGTCCAACCCCAATTAACTCAACATAGAACCACACACACTAGACTAAACATAGAAATACATGAAAACCAAACAGTGCCCAAAAACCCCGGAATACTTATTCAAACACCCTTTTAACAAACACACCACCCTGAACCACATAAAACAAATACCCTCTGCCACGTCCTGACCAAACTACAATACTAATTAACCCTTATACTGGCCAGGACGTGACAGTTGTCCTATGGTTACTTTGCATACAACCTAGTTTCTTGGCTTTGGAACTTTCTCAGTACTTAAGGAACTTGACAAACATTTTTTTCTTGGTATTTCATTACTTAAACAAACCATGTTACATTTCATTTTAATGTTAGTAATATTCTAGGAACATTCTCCAACTGGTTTGACATTGGGAATTTGCTCAAATACTGTATTTCAGTACTTCTGCATAATGTTTCCTACAGGTTTCCTCATGGTTCTGTTTAAAGTGATGTTCTCAAATTGTTCCAAGAACATTAAGTAACAATGTTCTTCTGTGGGAATTTCAGTTCTTCAGAATAAAACATCCTACGTGTTTCCTCATGGTTCTATTAAAAGTCATGTTCTCAAATTGTTCCATTACAACCATAAGAAAACTTTAGTAATGCTCAGAGAACGTTCTAAGAATGTTATTTAAAAACATATACACTAAACAAAAATATAAACGCAACATGAAAAGTGTTGGTCCCAAGTTTCATGAGCTGAAATAAATGATCCCAGAAATGCTCAATACTCAAAAATATTTCTCTCAAATTTTGTGCACAAATTTGTTTAGATACATGTTAGTGAGCATTTATCCTTTGCCAAGATAATCATTCCCTTGACAGGTGTGGCATATCAAAAAGCTAATTTAACAGCATGATCATTACACAGGTGCACTTTCTGTTGGGGACAATAATAGGCCACTAAAATGTTCAGCTTTGTCACACAGCAAAATGCTACAGATGTTTCAAGTTTTGAGGGAGTGTGCAATTGGCATGCTGACTGCAAGAATGACCATCAGAGCTGTTGCCAGATAATTGAAAGTTAATTTCTCTATCATAAGCTGCCTCCAACGTCGTTTTAGCGAACTTGTCAGTACAAACTGTCAGAAACCATTTCAGGGAAGCTCATCTGCGTGCTCGTCACCCTCACTAGGGTCTTGACCTGACTGCAGTTTGGTGTCGTAACCGACTTCAGTGGACAAATGCCACTGGCACGCTGGAGAAGTGTGCTTTTCACTGATTCATCCCGGATTCAACAGTACCAGGTAGAAGGCATCGTGTGGGCGAGCGGTTTGCTGATGTCAACGTTGTGAACAGTGTCCCATTGTGGGGTTATGGTATTGGCAGACATAAGCTATGGACAAAGAATACAATTGCATTTTATCGATGGCAATTTGAATACACAGAGATACCTTAACGAGATCCTGAGGCCCATTGTCATGCCATTCATCCGTCACCATCACCTCATGTTTCAGCATGATAATAAACTGCCCCATGTCGCAAGGATCTGTACACAATTCCTGGAAGCTGAAAATGTCCCAGTTCTTCCACGGCCTGCATACTCACCAGACATGTCACACATTCCGCATCTTTGGGATGGTCTGGATCGACGTGTATGACAGCGTGTTCCAGGTCCGGCCAATATCAAGGAACTTCGCACAGCCATTGAAAAGGAGTGGAACAACATTCCACAGGCTACAATCAACAGTCTGATCAACTCTATGCGAAGGAGAAGTTTTGCGCTGCATGATGCAAATGGTGGTCACACCAGATACTGACTGTTTTTTTGATCCACACCCCTAACATTTTTTAAAGGTACCTGTGACCAACAGATGCTGATCTGTATTCCCAGTCATGTGAAATCCATAGATTAGTGTCACGTCCTGGCCAGTATAAGGGTTAATTGGTATTGTAGTTTGGTCAGGACGTGGCAGAGGGTATTTGTTTTATGTGGTTCAGGGTGGTGTTTTGGGAAAAGGGCGTTTGATTTAGTATTTCCGGGTTTTTTGGTTTATGATCTATGTTTAGATAATTCTATGTCTAGTTTAGGTAGTCTGTGTTTCTATGGTTGATTTATTGGAGTTGGGACTCTCAATTGAAGGCAGGTGTTTTCTCTTTGCCTTTGATTGAGAGTCCCATATATTAGGGTGTGTTTGGGATTTGTGGGAGATTGTTTTTGCATTGCGTGTTGTTGTGAGCCTGCAAAACTGTCATTTGTCGTGCTTATTGTTTTCTTGTTTTTCGTGTTCAACGTTCTTTAACCTCTTTGGTATAGGGGGCAGTATTGAGAATTTTGGAAAAAATATGTTCCCATTTTTAACTGCCTCCTACACCAACTCAGAAGCTAGAATATGCATATTATTGTTCAGGTTTGGATAGAAAACACTCTGAATTTTCTAAAACTGTTTGAATGGTGTCTGTGAGTATAACAGAACTCCTATGGCAGGCAAAAACCTGACAAGGCTTCAAGCAGGAAGTACCCTGTCTGACAAGGAGTCGTGCGTCTTACCTCTTTTTATTGAAAAGTAAGGATCTTAGCTGTAACGTGACAATTCCCAGGGCTCCAATAGGCTCTCAGAGCCCGCGAAATAACTGAAGGTTTACGAGGGAACCTCAGGTTGAAATTTATTATCGCCTTTTGTAAGTGGATGCTCGGAGGACCTTTCAATGATGCGCGTGCATGAGTCGCTTCTGAGGAGAAATTTTATTCGGCTGTTTAGGCTCAATGCATACTCCCGGTCGGAATATTAACACTTCTCTACGACATAAATGGCATAAAAATTGGTTTTAAACAGCGGTTGACATGCTTCGAAGTACGGTAATGGAATATTTAGACATTTTTGACACGCCAATGCGCCATGCGCGACACCGCGAAGAAGCATTCTAGAACTCACGAACAAAACGTCGCTGTTGGAATATAACGATGGATTATTTGGGACCAAACCAACATTTGTTATTGAAGTAGAAGTCCTGGCAGTGTATTCTGATGAAGAACAAGCAAGGTAAGAACATTTTTCTTATAGGAAATGTGATTTTGGTGGAGGCTGAACTGGGTGGGTATCTAAATAGCTAGCCCTGTAATGCCGGGCTATGTACTTAGATTATTGCAAAATGTGCTTCATCCGAAAAGCTATTTTAAAATCGGACATATCGAGTGCATAGAGGGGTAATGTATCTATAATTCTTAAAATAATTGTTATGCTTTTTGTGAACGTTTATCGTGAGTAATTTAGTAAAATCACCGGAAGTGTTCGGTGGGAATGCTAGTTCTGAACGTCATATGCTAATGTAAAAAGCTGGTTTTTGATATAAATATGAACTTGATTGAACAGACATGCATGTATTGTATAACACAATGTCCTAGGTGTGTCATCTGATGAAGATCATCAAAGGTTAGTGCTGCATTTAGATATGGTTTGGGTTTATGTGACATGATATGCTAGCTTGAAAAATGGCTGTGTGATTATTTCTGGCTGGGTACTCTGCTGACATAATCTAATGTTTTGCTTTTGTTGTAAAGCCTTTTTGAAATCGGACAGTGGGGTTAGATTAACGAGATTCTTGTCTTTAAATAGCTGTGAAATAGTCATATGTTTGAGAAATTGAAGTTATAGCATTTCTAACGATTCAAAAATCGCGCCACTGGATTGAAGTGGCTGTTACGTAGGTGGGACGAAATCGTCCCACATAGCCCAGAGAGGTTAATAAATTAAGAAAAATTAACGTCAACTCTACTGCGTATTGGTCCACACTATCAGACGACGATTTCGCTATATCATCGGATGATGAAGAAGAACGTGACAATTAGGGCCTAATTACTTTATTTCAATTGACTGGTTCCTTACAGTATATGAACTGTCACTCAGTAAAATCTTTGAAATTGTTGCATGTTGCATTTATATTTTTGTTCAGTATACATTCCATTCTCAGCATCAACAAAACTCTTTCTATCCTCTATCTGGTTCAGTGTGAATTTCACTATTTATTTTAACTTCCTGAGCCTCATTCTGGAGTTCCAGGGAGCCGAAATACATAATAAAAGGCTCCAAAAACACCCAAATATGTCCTTTTACAGATGTCATGCGTGTACCTCCTCGTTCCTCTCACTACTGCGTGCATGTAAGTAGGGGGCGTGCTACCGGCACAGGTACTAGATAGCTAGCTAGCAAGTTATGTTGTCAGTCACTCACTCATGAGATCAGCCAGGCGACAACAAGAAACTGAAGTCATTTTTGTTGTTAGGTTATTTGCTGATTATTGTTGAAAATGGTTTGCAGATGTGCAAACCCAACATGTGACAATGCAATTAGAAAACATGGCTAGTCTGATAACTTTTAACAGACTTCCCGTGGACAACCCAGATTTAGTGAGGCTTTGGCTAGTTGTTCTGCAAAGATGCATCAAACCTCCAATCCACAGACTTTACATCTTACACCTTAGATCAGTGTTTCCCAACTCCGGTTCTCGAGTACCCCCAACATCACACATTTTTGTTCCCGGACAAAACCATTTGACAGGCAACTACTGCTGCAGGTAAAATGGAATGGTTTTGCAATGAACAGGACATGGACACATATTGTCTAGTGGTAGTTAGCACCTAATCACATTTCTATTGTTTTCAAATCTTTGTAGGCTTGGTGGAAGTTACACAATTTCCCTCTTTTCCCAGTAATTCTTGTTGCTGTCAGTGTGTATACTTTGTAATCTTATTTTCAGGAAAGGTAGACACTGGGCAGACTAGTGAGACATTTGTTAATTGGTGTTTAATTTCTTATCAGGCACAGTATGGATTTCCCAAAACAAACCAAAGCCTGGGTTCCCCAGAAAATGTATTAACCAACAAAACAGACCTTCCGGTTGGACCTGGTAGAGCGGGTGCTGAAAAGACAGGAGGACAACCAGTGGTGTACAAGGACCATGTACAACTTCCAAGATGACCACCCAAGAACATAGCCAGCCAAGAACATAGCCAGTGTTCCAAGACCAGACAAGGTTGAGATTGCAGCTGTACACCGGTCCTGATTCTGACTCCTGCCCCATACCGCTGTAGACAAAATGAAAGTTCCCGCTCTGGTGCGGACACCCCACGAGAGTTCCTGCTCCCTAATCAATGTGTGCCCCATTGACTTGTGTGGTAATCAAAACCAGTTCAGGCCAACTTGGATGTATGTTTTGATTTACAGAATAGTAGCAAACCACTCAAGTCAATGGGGCACACATCAATTCACAGAAGACTTGGTAATAAAATATTGCCTTTTGTCCAGATTGAAGCTGTGTCTTTTTCCATGCATCACACAAGACTACCTTTTACGTGACTTAGCTTCAATGTACCCACCCGACTTACTGAAATGTACTCACCCTATTTACTTTTTTCGGCTGTTCATGCACATCACATTTTTTCTCGAGGCAAGCCGAAGTTCGGAGCCTAAGTCTATTCCCCTTCATCGGTCATTGGTCAACAGTAAGGATTCTTCAATTAAGTGTTTGTTGTCATTCAACGATAGATTACTCTTTTTTATTTTTCACTTTTTCATTTTTAAAAATTAACGACATATTTCTTGAGTTATCTTAGATTAATTTGAACTATTTTGACGAAGTATACACTGGCTATGGCATCTCAAGATGGACAAACAGTACTATTGCCACCTTTTCTTGTTTTTCAAGCAAAGATCTTTTAAGGGAGTATGCCAGCCAAACCGAAGCATGCGGAAGCCTTAAGCGTTATTACTATATATTTTACTATTTGAGTCCAGTCACTTTATCCTACTTATATATGTTCTTCATTCCTCAATTAGAAATGTATTAATAGTTTACAATGTATTATTTCCTCCAGAAGATTTGAAGTGTTATTACAGTTTTTAGTCTTGTTATACATCCATAACACTGTTGTCAATGGGGATTTTTCAAGGCTTTGTGTCATATCTATAGTAAAGACTATTTGATATTGAACACATTGGTAGCTAATAGCAGTGCTGCAGTATACTGTGCCTTGCAAAAGTATTCACCCCCCTTGCGTTTTTCCTATTTTGTTGCATTACAACCTGTAATTTAAATATATTTTTATTTGGATTTCATGTAATGGACATACACAAAATAGTCCAAATTGGTGAAGTGAAATGAAAAAAATGACTTGTTTCAAAAAATTCAAAAAAATTTAAATGGAAAAGTGGTGCGTGCATATGTATTCACTCCCTTTGCCATGAAGCCCCTAAATAGCCTTCCCTGTAGCTCAGTTGGTAGAGCATGGTGTTTGCAACACCAGGGTTGTGGGTTCAATTCCCACGGGGGGCCAGCACAGAAAAAAAAAGGAAAAAAATGAAATGAAATGTATGCATTTCTGCTCTTATCCAGAGCAGACGCTCTAAATGACTAAAATGTAAAATGTAAATAAGATCTGGTGCAACCAATTACCTTCAGAAATTACATAATTAGTTAAATAGTCCACCAGTCCACCAGTGATCAATCTAAGTGTCACATGATCTCAGTATATATACACCTGTTCTGAAAGGCCCCAGAGTCTGCAACACCATTAGGCAAAGGGCACCACCAAGCAAGCGGCACCATGAAGACCAAGGAGCTCTCCAAACATGTCAGGGACAAAGTTGTGGAGAAGTACAGATCAGGGTTGGGTTCTAAAAAAATATCAGAAACTTTGAACATCCCATGGAGCACCGTTAAATCCATTATTAAAAAATGGAAAGAATATGGCACCACAACAAACCTGCCAAGAGAGGGCTGTCCACCAAAACTCACAGACCAGGCAAAGAAGGCATTAATCAGAGAGGCAACAAAGAGACCAACGATAATCCTGAAGGAGCTGCAAAGCTCCACAGCGGAGATTGGAGTATCTGTCCATAGGACCACTTTAAGCCGTACACTCCACAGAGCTGGGCTTTATGGAAGAGTAGCCAGAAAAAAGCCATTGCTTAAAGAACAATCAAACACGTTCGGTGTTCACCAAAAGCCATGTGGGAGACTCCCCAAACATATGGAAGAAGGTACTCTGATCAGATGAGACTAAAATTGAGCTTTTTGGCCATCAAGGAAAACGCTATGTCTGGTGCAAACCCAACACCTCTCATCACCCTGAGAACACCATCCCCACAGTGAAGCATGGTGGTGGCAGCATCATGCTGTAGAGATGTTTTTCATCGGCAGGGACTGGTAAAATGGTCAGAATTGAAGGAATGATGGATGGCACTAAATACAGGGAAATTCTTGAGGGAAACCATTTTCAGTCTTCCAGAGATTTGAGACTGGGACGGAGGATCACCTTCCAGCAGCACAATGACCCTAAGCATACTGCTAAAGCAACACTTAAGTGGTTTAAGGGGAAACATTTACAGTACATGTCTTGGAATGACCTAGTCAAAGCCCAGACCTCAGTCCAATTGAGAATCTGTGGTATGACTTAAAGATTGCTGAACACCAGCGGAACCCATCCATCTTGAAGGAGCTGGAGCAGTTTTGCCTTGAAGAATGGGCAAAAATCCCAGTGGCTAGATGTGCCAAGCGGGTATGTGGGACGATTTCGTCCCACCTACGTAACAGCTACTGAAATTCCAGTGGCGCGATTTTTGAATCGTTAGAAATACTATTACTTCAATTTCTCAAACATATGACTATTTTACAGCTATTTAAAGACAAGAATCTCGTTAATCTAACCCCACTGTCCGATTTCAAAAAGGCTTTACAACGAAAGCAAAACATTAGATTATGTCAGCAGAGTGCCCAGCCAGAAAAAATCAGACAGCCATTTTTCAAGCTAGCATATAATGTCACACAAACCCAAACCACAGCTAAATGCAGCACTAACCTTTGATGATCTTCATCAGATGACACACCTAGGACATTGTGTTATACAATACATGCATGTCTGTTCAATCAAGTTCATATTTATATCAAAAAACAGCTTTTTGCATTAGCATGTGACGTTCAGAAAACGCATAACCCCCGGCAAACTTCCGTTGAATTTACTAACAGTTTGCTAAATTACTCACGATAAACGTTCACAAAAAGCATAACAATTATTTTAAGAATTATAGATACATTACTCCTCTATGCACTCGATATGTCCGATTTTAAAATAGCTTTTCGGATGAAGCACATTTTGCAATAATCTAAGTACATAGCCCGGCATTACAGGGCTAGCTATTTAGATACCCACCCAGGTCAGCCTCCACCAAAATCACATTTCCTATAAGAAAAATGTTCTTACCTTGCTTGTTCTTCATCAGAATACACTGCCAGGACTTCTACTTCAATAACAAATGTTGGTTTGGTCCCAAATAATCCATCGTTATATCCAAACAGCGACGTTTTGTTCGTGAGTTCTAGAATGCTTCTTCACGGTCCCGCGCATGGCGCATTGGCGTGTCAAAAATGTCTAAATATTCCATTACCGTACTTCGAAGCATGTCAACCGCTGTTTAAAACCAATTTTTATGCCATTTATGTCGTAGAGAAGTGATAATATTCCGACCGGGAGTATGCATTGAGCCTAAACAGCCGAATAAAATTTATCCTCGGGAGCGACTCATGCACGCGCCTCATTCAAAGGTCCTCTGAGCATCCACTTACAAAAGGCGATAATCTGTTTCAACCTGAGGCTCCCTCGTAAACCTTCAGGTTTTTCGCGGGCTCTGAGAGCCTATTGGAGCCCTGGGAATTGTCACGTTACAGCTAAGATCCTTACTTTTCAATAAAAAGATGCAAGACGCACGACTCCTTGTCAGACAGGGTACTTCCTGCTTGAAACCTTGTCAGGTTTTTGCCTGCCATAGGAGTTCTGTTATACTCACAGACACCATTCAAACAGTTTTAGAAAATTCAGAGTGTTTTCTATCCAAACCTGAACAATAATATGCATATTCTAGCTTCTGAGTTGGTGTAGGAGGCAGTTAAAAATGGGAACATATTTTTTCCAAAATTCTCAATACTGCCCCCTAGCCCAGACAGGTTATGGAGACATACCCCAAGAGACTTGCAGCTGTAATTGCTGCAAAAGGTGGCTCTACAAAGTATTGACTTTGGGGCGGTGAATAGTTGCATATGCATGCTCAAGTTTTAATTTTTTTTGTCTCATTTCTTGTTTGTTTTAACAATAAAACATATTTTGCATCTTCAAAATGGTAGGCATGTGTAAATGAAATGATACAAGCCCCCCAAAAGTCAATTTTAATTCCAGGTTGTAAGGCAACAAAATAGGAAAAATGCCAAGGGGGTGAATACTTTTGCAAGCCACTGTATAAACAAAACAATCGTAAATGAGAAAGGGAGATACAGAAAGGGAAGGCAAAGGTAATGAACCATCAGTGGAAGGTTGTTCAAAGGATTCTGAAGGTGTGGGTACTCACCGGTGAGTGATGGGTACTTGCTGCGGATGGTGCTGACGATGCAACTGGGTAACATGCGTCTCTGATCATGTCCAAGTCCTTTCCCATTCCAAGACCACTCTGTAAGACAGTAAACACCAAGTATACCAAACAATAGGAACACCTTCCTAACAAAGCGTTCCACAGGGATGCTTGCCCATGTTGACTCCAATGCTTCCCACAGTTGTGTAAAGTTGGCTGGATGTCCTTTGGGTGGTGGACCATTCTTGATACATACGGGAAACTGAAAAACCCAGCAGAGTTGCAGTTGTTGACACAAACCGGTGCACCTGGCACCTGCTACCGTACCCCTTTCAAAGGCACTTCAATCTTTTGTCTTGCCCATTCACTCTCTGATTTACACACATACCCAATCCATTACTCAATTGTCTCAAGGCTTAAAAATCCTTCCGTAACCTGTCTTCTCCCTTTCATCTACATGGATTGAAGTGGATTTAACAAGTGATGTCAATAAAGGAAGTAGATTTTTCGTAGCTGTCTACTTACCACCACAAACTGATGCTGGCACTAAGACCGCACTCAACAAGCTGTATAAGGCCATAAGCAAAAAAGAACATGCTCATCCAGAGGCGGCGCTCCTAGTGGATGGGGACTTTAATGCAGGGAAACTTAAATCCGTTTTACCTCATTTCTAACAGCATATGTGCAACCAGAGGATGACGCAGATGCTAAGCTCCAGGACTGTTTTACTAGCAAAGACTGGAATATGTTCCGGGATTCTTCCAATGGCAATGAGAAGTACACGACATCAGTCACTGGCTTCATCAATAAGTGCATCGAAGACGTTGTCCCCACAGTGACCTTACGTAGTCCGTACCCCAACCAGAAGCCATGGATTACAGGCAACATCCGCACTGAGCTAAAGGATAGAGCTGCCACTTTCAAGGAGTGGGACTCTAACCCGAACGCTTATAAGAAATCCCGCTATGCCCTCAGATGAACCAGCAAACAGGCAAAGCTTCAATACAGGACTAAGATTGAATTGTACTACACCGGCTCCAACGCTTGTCGGAAGTGGCTGGAAAGCACAGCCCCGAGTTGCACAGTGACACAAGCCTAGCAGACGAGCTAAATGATTTCTCGCATCGAGGCAAGCAACACTAAAGCATGCATGAGAGCAGAAGCTGTTCCGGATGACTGTTTGATAACGCTCTCCGTAGCCAATGTGAGTAAGACCTTTAAACAGGTCAACATTCACAAGGCCGCAGGGCCAGACGCATTACCAGGACGTGTTCTCCAAGCATGCGCTGGCCAACTCACAAGTGTCTTAACTGACATTTTCAACCTGTCCCTGACCGAGTCTGTAATACCAACACGTTTCAAGCAGACCACCATAGTCCCTCTGCCCAAGAACACCAAGGTAACCTGCCTAAATGACTACCGACCCGTAGCACTCACGTCTTTAGCCATGAAGTGCTTTGAAAGGCTGGCTCACATCAACACCATTATCTCAGAAACCCTAGACCGACTCCAATGTGCATACTGCCCCAACAGATCCACAGATGATGCAATCTCTATTTTACTCATCACTGCCCTTTCCCACCTGGACAAAAGGAACACCTACGTGAGAATGCTATTCTTTGACTACAGCTCAGCGTTCAACACCATAGTGGCCTCAAAGCTCATCACTAAGCTAAGGACCCTGAGACTAAACACCTCCCTCTGCAACTGGATCATGGACTTCCTGATGGGCCGCCCCCAGGTGTTAAGGGTAAATAACAACACATCTGCCGCGCTGATCCTCAACACGGGGCCCCCTCAGGGGTGCGTGCTCAGTCCCCTCCTGTACTCCCTGTTCACCCATGACTACATGGCCAAGCACGACTCCAGCACCATCATTAAGTTTGCCGACGACACAACAGTGGTTGGCCTGATCACCGATAACAATGAAGACAGCCTATAGGGAGGAGGTCAGAGACCTGGCAGTGTGGTGCCAGGATAACAACCTCTCCCTCAATGTGATCAAGACAAAGGAGATGATTGTGGACTACAGGAAAAGTAGGACCGAGCACGCAAAATGGATGGGGTTGTAGTAAATACTTTCATATCACTTATTTTTCTTAAAACTGCATTGTTGGTTAAAGGCTTTTAAGTAAGCATTTCACTGTAAGGTCTACACCTGTTGTATTCGGCGCATGTGACAAATAACATTTGATTTGATTCACCTGGTCAGTCATGGAAAGAAAATGTGTTTTTAATATTTTGTATACTCAGTCATGGAAAGAAAATGTGTTTTTATAATTTTGTATACTCAATTGCTTAGAAAATAAATGAGAAAAAAACCATGTCAGCTTGCTGTGCGAAAGCAGAATAACACTAGTTAGGCCTACTGATGAATATGGGTGACTGATATTTGACACAGCCTATGAATACTGTAATGCTTGAAAGTCTATTTATCACACACAAACTACTGATACTTAATTTATTAACAGCTGGCCATTAGGTCCCTCTGGCTGATGTCTCTTCTTCTAGTTAATTGTTGGCACATAGAAAATAGTTTCTACAACTGCTGGATTTATGAGGACTGGAAAGTCATTATTACTGGTTACACAGAGCAGGGTGGGTTAGCGGGTCAACAATGTCTCATCGCCAGACAATTCTAGATAAGCAGGTTCTACTCCGCCCAGCAAAGACACTCATCTTCAGTGGGCATCGCTTGGCATTGCCTACAGGTACACCACCAGTTCCCAGATGTCCTGAGTTGGGCCTCAGCTGCTGGTTGAATAGCTGCCTGAGCCTCTGCCTGGTCTCTCTCCCTCTCTCTCTTTCTTCTCCTCCTCCTCCATCTGTTGAAATTCCTCTTCTGTGTATTCCGGTTCAAATGAATAAGTCTGGCTCAAACAATCGCATGACATGCTTTCGCTGTAAAGCCAATTGTAAATCGGACAATGCAGTTAGATGAACAATAATTTAAGCTTTTAACTGATATAAAACACTTGTATATACCTAAATGTTTAATATCCATAATTTTTATGATTATTTATTTGAATTGCGTGCCCTCCAATTTCACTGGAAGTTGTCGACAGGTGTCCCGCTGGCAGGACGCCTAGCCCTAAGAAGTTTTAAAAAACCTAAAAATAACCTAGAATTTCCATTCTCAGAGCATTAATGAAAATCTTCAACGAACCAGAGTAAAGCGTTCTCAGAACTTCCCTGCAACCTATAAATAAACGTTCTCAAAATGTTTAAAACATTTTCTGTTTTGCTTTTCAGGAAACGTATGGCTTCGTTCCCACAACCAATGTGAAACCAAAAACATACGTTCCCATAACTTCCAAGGAACTAAATTTGACCGCCCGACTGGATTCGGACTTATGTAGCAAACTTTGAAATTGAGCTTTTTACATTGGACAAACTAGAGACTCAGAGCTCGATAATGGTATGTCCTACAATACAGCTGAGGAAAAATTGGAAGTAATTAAAACTTTGAAAGTTGATAAACTTGTGGCCTCACTTTTGAGAAAATGGCCTTTCAATGTTTTGGTACATCAACTGGAGAGCTCTTCTTGTCTACACCCATTCAGCACGTTCACACCCTCTTAAGCTTTAGCCCCACCCATCTCTTTAAGGATTCGCATGTGAGGCCGAGGAGTAGGGTTGATCCAAGCGTTCTGTCCTAATAACAGCAGTCAAGCACCCAAGCTAAGTGGCTTACCTTGGCTAGCTTGCTAGCTATTTCTAGACACTGTCACGGATGCCATGGTTGCCCTTAATTTGAAGATGTAATCTGGGACCAGCTCAAATAGACAGAAGCGTGCTACATGGCAGACCAATCCGAACTCATCTCTCTGCAAATCCAGCCCATTTGTCATGGCTAGCAGGAAGGTTGCCGACTTTGTCTGTGGTTAAACAAACTAGGCTCGTAATTTAACAATTTGATTCATATTTACAGATGGCATAAACATTTGTTATTAAGGCACATGAAGTTCACATGTTCCAGAAGTTATTTCTGCCAAAAAAATGATTTTGATTAAAAAATAAAGTTTACGTTCAAATGACACTCCTGTGAAGTAGTTTCCTGAAACGAGTCACAAATGTGCTAGAATTTTCCAATCTGTATAAAGGCACAGTCAACTTAGTTTATGTAAACTTCTGACCCACTGGAATTGTGATACAATGAATTATAAGTGAAATAATCTGTCTGTAAACAATTATTGGTAAAATTTCTTGTGTCATGCACAAAGTAGATGTCCTCACCGACTTGCCAAAACTATAGTTTGTTAACAAGACATTTGTGGAGTGGTTGAAAAACGGGTGTTAATGACTCTAAATATATGTAAACTTCTGACTTCAACTGTATGCGGGAACTCATTACAAAGGATGCAGCTTATGGGGGGAATTTCCCAGTTAAACCTGTTAAATGATTTAAAAAGTGTGTGTGCTATGTGTGTGTGTGTGTGTGGGGAGGGGGGGGGGGGGGGTGCTTGTGTGTTTGTGTGTTAGATCCTGAGGTTCACACCTTGAGTCTATATATTGAAATATTTATCCAAACCAGTGATGTCTCATGCATACAGGATCCGATTCTGTTTACTTACAGAGGAACATGCGCTTGCCGGCACCAACACACACACCCACTAATCAAGGGGAGCTCCTGCTCAATAACCATCGTTGGCTTCTGGAAAGCAGATTGATGGAAACATTCGGCATGAGAGTAGCAACAACTGGAAGCCACTTTAAATTGTCTGCTTTGTAGAGCTGCGATATTGGATTATCTACCCCTTACTTATTTTTTTATCCAGGGTGCCATAACTGAACTTTTAAAGCCCAGTATAGGGAAAAACTTGATTTTACTGGGTTTTTATATATTTCCACACTATGATGTTTGAATAATACTGTGAAATTGTGAAAATTATGATAATGCACTTTTAGTGTAAGAGCTGTTTGAAAAGGCTGCCTGAGATTTCAGCCTGTTTTGGTGGGATGGCGTTTTCGCCTGCCTGGTGAATTACCAGGCTGTAAATTAGTTTATAGACCAATAGGAAAGAAAGTTACAAACCTCTCTGCCAATAACAGATAATACTGTATTCAGTTTTCCCCTCCCAACTCAAATCACTCCCAGACAGTCTTGGCAAAATTCTTGCGTCAGAAATTGCTCTTTGCTAAGATGCTGTTTTTGTTTATTTTTGACCATTTTAATTTGAAATAATCACAGTATAGTACTTAACTGTTACCCAGAAATTATTTCATATTAAGATAAAAATGGCTGCATTGGACCTTTAACATAACAGAAACAGAGGTAGCCTTTCAGTGTTGTAAAAATGACAAAATAATATGACTACATATAGAGTGCATTCGGAAAGTATTACAGCCCTTTGACTTTTTCTGTTACAGCTTTATTCTAAAATGTATTAAATTGTTTTTTCCCCCTCATCAATCTACACAACAACAAAAAACAACTGAAATATTCAGACCCTTTACTCAGTACTTTGTAAAAGCACCTTTGGCAGCGATTACGTCCTCAAGTCTTCTTGGGTATGACGCTACAAGCTTGGCACACCTGTATTTGGGGAGTTTCTCCAATTCTTCTCTGCAGATCCTCTCAAGCTCTGTCAGTTTGGATGGGGTGCATCGCTGCACAGCTATTTTCAGGTCTCTCCAGAGATGTTCGATCAGGTTCAAGTCCGGGCTCTGGCTGGGCTACTCAATGACATTCAAACTTGTCACGAAGAAACTCATGCGTTGTCTTGGCTGTGTGCTTAGGGTCGTTGTCCTGTTGGAAGGTGAACCTTCATCCCAGTCTGAGGTCCTGAGTGCTCTGGAGCAGGTTTTCATCAAGGATATCTCTGTACTTTGCTCTGTTCATCTTTCCGTCAATCTTTTCTCCCAGTATCTGCCGCTGAAAAACTTCCCCACAGCATGATGCTGCCACCACCGTGCTTCACTGTAGGGATGGTGCCAGGTTTCCTCCAAACGTGACGTTTGGCATTCAGTACAAATAGTTTAATCTTGGTTTCGTCAGACCAGAGAATCTTGTTTCTCAGTCCTTTAGGTGCCTTTTGGCAAACTTCTCCCATTTAAGAAGGATGGAGGCCACTGTGTTATTGGGGACCTTCAATGCTGCAGAAATGTTTTGGTACCATTACCCAGATCTGTGCCAACACAATCCTGTCTCAGAGCTCTACGGACAATTCCTTCGAACTCATGGCTTGGTTTTTGCTCTGACATGCACTGTTAGCTGTGGGACCTTATATAGACAGGTGTGTGCCTTTCCAAATCATCTCCAATCAATTGAATTTACCACAGGTGGACTCCACTTAAGTTGTTGAAACAGCAAAGGGTCTGAATACTTACGTAAATAAGGTATTTCTGTTTAATTTTTTATTCATTTGCAAAAATTTCAAAAAAATATTAATTGAATCCTTTTTAGAATACGTCTGTAACATAACACAATTTGTAAAAGGGAAGGGGTCTAAAAACTTTCCAAATGCACTGTATGAATTCAAAGTCAGGAGTACTTTTGTTGGTCAAAGTATGCATACGAATTTTGTCATATTGAATAAGAGTGTTCCCTGTTTCCTCTCTTTGTGCATTTGAAAATGTGTCAGCAACTTTGTGAAAGAGTAGGCTGTTGGGGGCACTGTGTACTGCAATACCAGTCTCCTGAGAGGGAGTGGAGGTTTGAAAATAACCAACTAAAATATTCATGGAGTATGATGTGCATATATATGACTGACAGGGCTCACTGTTTTGAAGCCACCGCGCCTCAATGTTGGTACTCCTCCATTGTAAAAAACGATTTTGGAAGCTATAGAAATACATTTATTAATGTATATGTTTTTGCCATGTTTGTTCTGTTGTAAGAAAAAACGAAATATATTTTAAATGTCAATAAAGGGAAATGACTAATGCCCTAATTTCTATTTGGGTCAATTAAAGAAGTACCTAGGCTGCATCCTACATCTATTTTCCATAACAGGCTTAGGGCAATTTTTATTCCATAACAGGGCTTGGGGCAACTCCATATTCTCATGAGGACTAAGAAAGCCATTTTTCTTCTGACAAGTTTCTAAAATGAATCATACATTACCGTAGCGTGAACCAGTATTGGGGGTAATGCATTACATAAATAAGGCGTTACAGTAATAATATTACTTTTGTGAGCAACAGAGTAATGTAACGTGTCACTTTTAAAATTTGATTATTAATATTACAGTTACTGTTTCAAGTAACGTACATTTCTTTCAGAAAATATTTCCCCACTGGCACAGTGTTTCCATGATCCGATCTCGACTTGTTTCCTCATTTAGTTCTCGAGCTAGCTATCCATCACTATGCAATCTTCTAACCAGCATTGGCAGCTGGAGAGAAAGATTTTACATGAAAGGAAATCTGTACAGAGGTTTATCTTATATTAGGCTATTTAAGTAGCACAGTACTTGTAGACTAGCAAAGGAAAGTATATCATCACAGATGAAAGGAGAGACTAGTCATACCTGAGTTAGTTATAAGTAGCCTATCTTTGGCAGAGCGCCTCGCTCCCTCCCACAGTCAAACAAGTGAGGTTTTGATCATTTTTATCATGAAAGTCATGCAAAGTAATATGACCAGTGATGTGCAGTGAGGTCGGTGGCTGGGTAGTCACTGGCTATTATCAAAGCCAGATTTACTGACAAATAAACTGTGATGAAGCCTAAGGTCACCATACAACAGATAGCTCCAACAACCAGTGACATAGGCTATAAATGGATTATCAAATGTTCCAATCACCGAGCGTGATGCACACAAACACACACACACACACATAATAATATTATTGTGTGAAATAAAATTTGACATACATATATACTGAGCAAAAATATAAATGCAACATGCAACAATTTCAAAGATTTTGCGACAATTGAAATTCTGTCAATTGAAATGAATTCATTAGGTCCTAATCTATGGATTTCACATGACTGGGAATACAGATATTTATCTGTTGGTCACAGATAGTTAAAAAAATGGGCCTCACAAGGGGCCTCAAGATCTCGTCACGATATTCAAATTGTCATTGATAAAATGCTACGTTGTCCGTAGCTGATGCCTGCCCATACCATAACTCCTCATTTTTTACATTTACATTTTAGTAATTTAGCAGACGCTCTTATCCAGAGTGACTTACAGTAGTGAATGCATACATTTCATTAAAAAAAAAATTCCCCGTACTGGTCCCCCGTGGGAATCAAACCCACAACCCTGGCGTTGCAAACACCATGCTCTACCAACTGAGCGGGGCACTCTGTTCACAACGTTGACATCAGCAATCTGCTCGCCCACATGACGCCATACACATGGTCTGCGGTTGTGAGACCGGCTGGATATACTACCAAATTCTCTAAAACAACGTTGGAGGTGGCTTATGGCAGAAAATAGAACATTAAATTCTCTGGCAACAGCTTTGGTGGACATTCCTGCAGTCAGTAAGCCAATTGCACGCTCCCTCAAGACATCTATGGCATTGTGTTGTGTGACAAAACTGCACATTTTAGTGGCCTTTTTTTCCCCCAACACAAGGTGGACCTGTGTAATGATCATGCTGTTTAATCAGCTTCTTGATATGCCACACCTATCAGGGGGGTGGATGATCTTGGCAAAGGAGAAATGCTCACTAACAGGGATGTAAACAAATTTGTGCACAAAATTTACGATAAATATTTTTGAGTATTGAACATTTCTGGGATCATTTATTTCAGCTCATGAAACTTGGGACCAACAATTTACATGTTGCATTCATCATTTTGTTCAGTGTTTAATAAATAAGGTTCTAATGAAATTTCCAACAATCTAAATGACTGAAAAAAGCAGTTAAAAATGTAAGAAAAGAGTCATCAAAACAAAATTGTAGCTTGATAAATCAAATGTATTTTTTAATGTTCATTGAACAGTGGCCTAACCCACAAATTGCAAAATAAAATGCATTTAGGCCTACCTTGTAATTTAAGTCAATTTGTCTGTTCTTGAAGGTGAACCTCTTGGTGACAGTGTTGTAGGGCTAAGGATGACAAAATTATCAAACCTGGGGTTACTGTGTCTGTAAGGCCGAGTGTGGTACATTCGATCAAACAATTTTTTGTCCCTTCCTCTGATGAAGGTCAGGAAGTGCAGGTGTTGATCTCTCTCTGAATTATACCAAGTTTTCCTTGGAAATCCAACTTGGAAAATTGTTTGAGGTGTAGTATAGTGTACATTTGTTAGGTTGTTTTTGCTAGCTAGCTAGCGTCTTGCATCATCGTTACCCACTTCTCTGCAAATGTTTGTTGGGTTCTTGTCACTGTTCCTGGTTCGAGGTTGAACAGTAGGTCATTACCAGCAGCATACCACCCTGCATCCAACTGCTGGCTTGCTTCTGATGCTAAGCAGGGTTGGTCCTGGTCAGTCCCTGGATGGGGGACCAGATGTTGCTGGAAGTGGTATTGGAGGGCCAGTAGGAGGCACTCTTTCCTCTGGTCTAAAAAATATCCCAATGCCCCAGGGCAGTGATTGGGGACACTGCCCTGTGTAGGGTGCTGTCTTTCGGATGGGACGTTAAACGGGTGTCCTGACTCTCTGAGGTCATTAAAGATCCCATTGCACTTATTGTAAGAGTAGGGGTGTTAACCCTGGTGTCCTGGCTAAATTCCCAATCTGGCCCTCATACCATCACCGCTGTCTAATCATCCCCAGCTTACAATTGGCTCATTCATCCCCCTCCTCTCCCCTGAAACTATTCCCCAGGTTGTTGCTGTAAATGAGAATGTGTTCTCAGTCAACTTACCTGGTAAAATAACGGTAAAATAAAAATAAAAAATTAGGAAGGTGTACCATACATGAGGAAAAATGGTGAGTATCCTGTTGCCTCTTGCCTTGTACAGTTATAGGCATGGACAATGTTTGGTAAATGGTCTTTCCACTCTGTCTTCTTCTCTTCTTGCCGAGTATGGAGCATCTGCAGGAGTGTTCTATTCATCCTTTCCACAGGGTTCCCTTATTGATAGTATGGGGTATTTCGAGAGTGTGAAATCCCTGCAAGCTGCTGGAGTCTCTGGAAAAAGTTGTTCTAAAACTCTCGCCCTTGGTCGGGGTGAAGCTTACTAGGATAGCCAAACCGAGGATTGAAGTCTTGGAATATCTTTTCGGCTGCAGTTTTTCCTGACATGTTCTTCATTGGGTAGACCTGTGCAAAGCGTGTGAAATGATTGACCAGTACAATAATATATTCATAGCCTCCTTTGCTTGGCTCAAGGTGCATGTAGTCGACGGAGAGAAGCTCAAAGGGTGCACTGGTGGTGATAGAGCCTATATCTGCTTTCTCTGGAACACAGTTACATTTCTGCTTTGATACATGCACACTGTCTGATCACATAGTATTCTATTTCATGCTGCATGAATGGCCAGTAAAATCTTTCCCTGTCTAGATGGATGACTTTGTTTGCTCCGACTTGGCCCATGTCATCATGTAAGTTCTTCAGCACCACTGATTTCAGCTTGCTGGGTAGTACAAGTTGCGGTCTATTACATCCTGTCTGTACAGGATTCCATTTTTCATTATCAGCTTGTTCCACTCATGGACTAGTCTCCTTATTTCTGGTCCCATGAGTTTTTCTTTCTCATTTGGATTACATCTTTTGTTTTTCAGTGAGATGATTTCTCTGATTGCAGCATCCTTGCGCTGTACAGCCTTGATATCCTCTGGTGTGATGGCAGGCACACCTTCAGGTGACACACCACCCTCTCTAGAGTTGACTTGCAGTGCAGTCACACATGGAACATCCTCATTTTTCACTGCTCTGCTTCCTTGCCATACCGCTGAGATGTCTTCTGGTGGCATAGATTCTGTGCATTCACCCTCATGGTTGTGGAAATCGAAAGGACAATGAGACAGTGGGTCAGCGACTGCATTCATTTTCCCAGGCCTGTATTTCAGGTCAAAGTGGAAGTTGTATTTCAGGTCAAAGTGGAACTCCCCGACCCAGAGGTGACCTACTACTTGGAGTATAGCTGTGCTCAGAACATAGGTTAAAGGGTTGTTGTCTTTGTATACAGTAAACGTGGGTGCATTGTATAGATAGTCTCTAAATTTGTCACAGATCGCCCATTTAAGTGCTAAAAACTAAAGTTTGCCAGAGTGGAGTTGGTAGTTTTTCTCTCCTGGAGTTAGTGTTCTGGATCCTTACCCGATTACACATAGTCTCCCGTTCTGATGTTGGTAAAGGACAGCCCCTAGACCCTCATTGAAAATGTCAGTGTGTAGCACAAATGGTAAGTCACAGTCTGGGTATGCTAGTATGGGTGGGTTGGTTAGCATGTCCACCAACTTGGCTTTGATGGCTCTGTGTACAGCCGTCCACTGGACTGGTGTCTTGGGATGCCGTTGTCCATTGCTAACCTTTTTGGCCTGGGTTTTTCCTCTGGTTGATTTGGGCTTGGCAGTTTCCCCTTTTTCTTCTTATGGACTTTGTAACAGCTCAAACAGTGGTTTGGCCATCCTGGAGAAATCTTGGATGCATGACCTGTAGTAGCCAAAGAATCCCAGCAGTGTTCTGACCTCTCCACCTGTCTGTGGCTTCCTCTCCTTTAGCCACAACACAGCCTCCAAGTATTTTGGGTCGATTTGTACTCCCTCGCTGGATATGATCCAACCTATGTACCTCACTTGTTGTCTGAAGACTTCGGCCACAGTTTGATACCATGAATCCTCATCCAACTAAGAACTCTTCTCAGCTCTTCCACATGTTCACTGAACGTCTTGGAATAGCAGAGAACATTGTCCAGATATGGAGAACATCAGTCGTCTCTCATGCCCTCTAGAACTCCTTCCATACACCTCTGGAAAGCAGATTGGGCGTTGGTCGAACCAAAGGGGATGTGGACCCACTCATATAGCCCCCAGGGGGTGCTGAACACGGTGGCTTGTCTTGAGCTTTCATCCATAAAGCCTTGATGGTAAGTGCTGCCTTGGTCAAGTATTGAGAACCATGTGTATCCCTCTAGGTTATCCAGCAGGTCTTGTATCCGTGGCAACGGATGACGGTCAGGGATGGTCTTGTGATTCAGCTCCCTGAAGTCGACACAAAACTGCAGGCTCCTGTCCTTCTTGCACATGCAGACCACCGGGGATGAATATGGAGATGTGGATTTCTTAATCCAGGTTTCTCTCCAGTAGGTTTTGGACATATTCTTTCACTTTTTTGTATAGAGGGTTTGGAATGGAATTGTAATTTTCTGGACAGGCTTGTGATCCTTCAAATTCAGTTTCAGGTTAAGGTTCGGAATGTAGCCGATATATCCATCTTCCTGTGCGAACACATCAGATTCTTCATATATCATTCTTCTGAGTATTTTCTGTTCCTCTTCCTGTAGATGTTCTAAGCCAACAGGTGGGTGCCATTTTTCTCTGGACCCAATTTGTGTGTGACGAGTCCTATATCGACATAACCTGAAAGGCCGCTCAGCAAGGAAGAAGCCACTGCTCCAAAACCTCCATAAAAAAAGCCAGACTACGGTTTGCAACTGCACATGGAGACAAAGATCATACTTTCTGGAGAAATGTCCTCTGGTCTGATTAAACAAAAATAGAACTGTTTGGCCATAATGACCATCGTTATGTTTGGAGGAAAAAGGGGGAGGCTTGCAAGCCGAAGAACACCATCCCAACCATGAAGCACGGGGGTGGCAGCACCATGTTGTGGGGGTGCTTTGCTGCAGGAGGGACTGGTGCACTTCACAAAAGAGGAAAATTATGTGGATATATTGAAGCAACATCTCAAGACATTGGTCAGGAAGTTAAAGCTTGGTCACAAATGGGTCTCCCAAATGGACAATGACCCAAAGCATACTACCAAAGTTGTGGCAAAATGGCTTAAGGACAAGAAAGTCAAGGTATTGGAGTGGCCATCACAAAGCCCTGACCTCAAGCCTATAGAAAATTTGTGGGCAGAACTGAAAAAGTGTGTGCGAGCAAGGAGGCCAACAAATCTGACTCAGTTACACCAGCTCTGTCAGGAGGAATGGGACAAAATTCATGCTACCAAATATTAATTGAGTGTATGTAAACTTCTGACGCACTGGGAATGTGATGAAAGAAATAAAAGCTGAAATAAATAATTATTCTATAATCATTATTCTGATATTTAACATTCTTAAAATAAAGTGGTGGTCCTAACTGACCTAAGACAGGGAATTGTTACTAGGATTAAATGTCAGGAATTGTGAAAAACTGAGTTTAAGTGTATTTGGCTAAGGTGTATGTAAACTTTCGACTTCAACTGTAGGCATGAGACCATACATCTATTGCCAGTAAGCTGTGCAACACGTTTCACCCTGGGTGTCTTAGGCTGAGTGTGTGTTGATGTTCCTGTGTGTGGACGTGTAGCTTGTTTCTGTCTTCAAACAGTTGATTTGGAGTAGTGACGTTTTGGTTGCAGCGGTCACTGTCTGTCACACACCAGCAACCTGGACCTGCTTCCCGACGTCTGTCTCTTTAGGCAGCCAACAGCTCTGTGTCCTTCTTGTCCACAATGGAAGCAGTGAGGGCAGCTTTCAATTCGCTGCTGGATACAGTCTTGACATTTACCCTTAGTGTGGGCCTTGTCTGTCAATGTTGCTCTGGACGGTGGTGAAGAGGCATATCTTGGTGCCTCTCTTGCCAGTGCTCTGGAGGATAGGTGATGGGTGTACCCCTGGGCCTCACCTGCAGCAAGTTTCATAATTTTCTCTAGGTTTTTAGCCAGTGCAGACACTATAGTGGTCAGCTCCTGGATGGCTGTGCGATTGGCCTTCACTTCACCATCAACCTGAGTGGGGGAAGACTGGTCAAAATATTCACTGTCCCCTTGTTGCTGTGCTGAGTTGACATTTACTGGTCTGAGTCTAGCACTGTGACCTAGACACATACAATAAGAGGTATATTTCTTGAGGTCATCTCTGATTTTAGTGTATTTTTCACTGAGCCCTTGGTAAAGTTTGTGAAGGAACACACCATGTACCAGCTTCTTGCCATAGTAAGTCATCACCACTCTGCTGTGAAGCGAACAGTACATGCTGTTTGAGCCCCATTAACCTGTATGCAAACTGCTGTCCTGTCCTGCTGTATAGCGTTGCTCAGCTCCTGAAAGAGCTCTGTGCTACTTTTATCTCTGAGATGAGACCTAAAGAAGAGTTTCAGCTCCGCTACAGTCAGACCCACTTTGTTTGTCAAAATGTCCCTGAAAGTACCTGGTTTGATTACCCTTAGAACATTTCTGACTACCTCTGACTCAGGATATTTTTCTCAGACACCCTCATCAATTAGTATACATATACTACAGTAAATAAAATCAGAAACAGGATCAGAGATTTGGCCACCATGTATCTTAATAAACTCTCTATGGGGAAACAGTGCTGCTACATCAGTAACCCTCATCAACCCATATCCCTTATCTGCAACCAGGGGTGCTGCATGAGCTGACCTATTGCTCACTGTGTCTTTGGTTGTTGATGTGTTGTTGGTCTCGGTCGGTGTAGTGTCATTTGCAAGTTGATCATGCAGGTGAAGTAGGCAGGACAAGCCCTCGTCCTCCAGCTTCAGTACCTCCTCACCCTTGATGTAGTCAATGATGTAGTCAAAAGGTTCTGGTTCATTGGACTCAGATGCCTTTGGAATGTCTCTTTCACCTCGTTGTCTAGTGCCACTGCTAGTGTGCAGCTGGCTTCCATTCATTGATGAGAACTGTTTCTTAAGATCCCAAATAATCTTGCGACATGTCGCTCTCGTTACTGGATACTGAATGTCTTAATCCACTCTCTGGTGACTCTCGAAGTCGTCCCTGTAGCCTTAGCTTTCTGGATAACTCTTTCAGCCTCTTCCGCAGCTCTGACATCTGTATCACCCAGTTGTAGGATCAGCAATTCACCAGATGGTGGTGCTATCCCGGACGAGCCCCCAGAATGTTACTGGACTCAGTCTGTAGCTGAGCTGGCCTGCAAAAGTAAAAAGAACTGACACAAGTTTACGTCTGCAAAGTTCTGGCGCTTTCTTTATTCTGAAGAATGATGCGCACGCTTGGCCAGAACTTGCTGTTTCTCCTACTACCACACGGCAACAGTGCCATCTATTCGCCTGATGGACTATTAATGCTAAAGGATGTAGAATATACAATTTAGATTAATTAAGAGAAATACATAAACAAATTGGTTTAAAAATAATAAAGGGGTTTTTGTTTTTAGTGACTTTGTTTTCAACCCATTACACGAGCAACAAATTATGTAGACTCCCAAATGTGCAGAGCTTACGAATTAAGCTAGGCAAGGCAGCGAGGCCTATGCTGACACTGTCCATCAACAGTGACAGGAGTCAGGAATGGCCATGTGCGTCAACAATTTGAATCAATGGGAAGGAAGCCATGAATACCCTGGCACCTTTCAGTGAGGATTTGATGCAGATTTATAAAATTCTTTGATTTTGAGCATAAAACCCACCAGAATCATTGAGAAAAAAACAGACAACAAGAGTGACAATTAGTTATAATAATTTTTTGGGGGGGCTTTTCAAAACAGCTTTTTTATTAGATTATCACAGGATAAGCACTGCCTACCCTGACTGCACGTCACTAACAACGCATTTCTTTAATATTTAATATATTACTTTTTCAAGTAACAAAATCCAACACCAGCATGAACATATCATCATACAGTAGTGTCAGAGTGAACGAAGTGAAGAACAAAGACCCACTGGGCACACAACGTCATTTCAACGTGGATATTTGGGATTTCAACCTTTATTCACCCACTTAACCCTTGTGTAGTCTTAAGATTCTGTATACTCCCCTTGTCCTAAGGGTAAAAAATTACCCGCCTTCACTAAACCCCTAAAATAAAGCAGCTTAATTGAATTGTAAACCTCAAATATATTTTGCATGAAGAAACAACCTGTCATTCATCACAAACTTTGTGAACATCTGGGTTTCCCTCTTCACAATGCAGAAAGACTGCATTTAATCAGTGGACACCGCTCATTTTTATTACAACACACCTGTCATAATTGTTTTTTACAAAAGTAGAGGTTTATTATTATTATTATTGCTAAAGGTACTGCATAGGTGTAAACCAAATTTCTTTGCAAGAGATAGCACTTGTATAGCCTAAGAAAGTAGCAGAAATGTGCAGAAAGTAGTTTTGAATGCATTTTATTGAAGTGGAACAAAAACAATCTTGAACTTTTTTGGAAACAGTGATATATTCTTATATACTGTACAATAAGGAATTCAACTACAAAATACCAGTCTTCTCCCATTTTTTAATCATTGCCCCCACCCACAAGGTGTAAACAACAACAATAAATAAGAATAAAAGAAGATAATAGATACAAAACAAAAATGTGAAGTACATAAATCAATCAACTCTAATTAGCACATGCAGGACAGTATGCAAATGTGTGTGCATGGACTTTGCAGATTTATTTATCACATGTGCAGCACATAGTATTTGTTTTACAGTCCTTCTTTGGGGGGCTGAATTGACATCTCCTACTCTTGCCTGCCCCAGCTGCAGCCTCAGGTGGATCAGGACAAGATTCAGCTCCTGAACAGCTTTCACAAGCGCTGCAAAGGCTACTGTGCAGGGGAGGTGCTCTCTTCTTTAAATGTGTGGGGTTACATTTGCCTTTCCCAGCTGCTCCAGGAACACCCTCCTCTTGTTCTGTTCCAGGTAGGGTTGATCTTGTTCCATATTTCGAAGGCATTGCATGAGAACACAACAATGATGTTATGGAAGATGACCAGGGACCTGCTGGCAGTCATCCTCCTGCAGCTGTAAGTTCCAATCACTTTGTCCAGGTTGTCCACACCTCCTTTGTTGTGGTTGTAGTCCAGGATAATGGCTGACTTCCTGTCCTCACGATCACTGATCTCAGTGGTTTTGTGCAGTGTGCTCAGGAGGAACACGTTGTTTCTCGTTGGGAGGTAAGAAACTAGATTGGTGGTGGGGGTGAAGGCAAACTGATGAGGGGGCCTAACTCCCCCTTGTTGCGAGGAGTGCAGGGGGGAGCTCAGGCTTGTTCGTTCTAACTGTGCCAACCATGGTGATCTTCTTCTTCAGGAGCTGCTGGCTGAGTTCAATCAGTAGCACACAATCTCAATTTCTTATTGTGTGTGTGTATGTGTCTTTGTGGTGTGTAAATTATTTTATAACTGCCAGGTCATAAATGACCCTGAGACAATCTTTGTACCCTGGTGGTGTACAGCTTACATGGAAATATGAACAAAGGCGATGTTTCACTTTTTCTAATGTTGGTTTCACTCTAGGAAAAGCAATCAAATTTCAAGTTGAAAAAATATAATTTGGGGGTTTTCTCTGCTGTTAAACATAGTGGTGGGTCATTTTTGTCCCTTAATAAGACAACACACGGGTTAAAAAAACATAATGATTTTTTTAGACTTTCCAATGACAGATATTTTGTATTTATATAACACCTTAATGTATTATCACTGTGCTTCATCTAATAGCAGAACCAATCTTGAACTGCTATCTTGAACATGCACGCTTTCTATGATTACAAAGAAGACATTTATATTTACTGTAAGCTAAACTCAAAATGTGGCCATAGATGTGTTAATCATTTTAAGGTTGAATAAATACTGTTACATTTATTTTTGTATGATAGCCTTAACTTTAGGCTATTTACTGTATTACAAAAGTAATATTGAATTGTGTTTGGTTGACAACGCAACATTTAAAGGATATCTAGTGCTTAGATAGTTTCATCTGAGCCACTGGCTTATTCCAATTCTTTAACTTTCATTTTGGTTTAGTTGGAGATGTGAATCCAACATATAATTTCCTTATCTTGTTAAGAGTTAACCTGTTACATCTAGGGGGCAGTAATTTCACGGCTGGATAAAAAACGTACCCGATTTAATCTGATTATTAGTCCTGCCCAGAAACTGGAATATGCATATAATTATTAGCTTTGGAGAGAAAACACTCCAAAGTTTCTGAAACTGTTTGAATGGTGTCTGTGAGTATAACAGAACTCCTATGGCAGGCAAAAACCTGAGATGCTTCTGTTCAGGAAGTACCCTGTCTGAACATTTCTTGCCCTTCTTTATTATCTCTGTCGTTTACAAAGGATCTCTGCTCTTACGTGACAATTCTCACGTCAACAATGGAGTCTCACAGCCCGGGAAAAACAGGAATGATGTCATTCAAAGCCCTGGCTGAAGCACACGAGAGCAAATGCTGAGTGGTCAGTCAATGGACTAAGCCTTAGGCGCGTGACACGCCCCGCCCCCGGCTTTTGGTTTTTTCCTCAGTTTACAGACAGGCAGATTCCCGGTCGGAATATTATCGCTTCTCTACGAGATAAATTGCATAAATATTGGTTTTAAACAGCGGTTGACATGCTTCGAAGTACGGTAATGGAATATTTCGAAATTTTTTGTCATATTTTGCGTCATGCTCGTGGCCGAGATTTAGCGTTGGGATAGTGTCTAGAACGCACGAACAAAACGTCGCTGTTTGGATATAACGATGGATTATTTGGGACCAAACCTACATTTGTTATTGAAGTAGAAGTCCTGGCAGTGTATTCTGATGAAGAACAAGCAAGGTAAGAACATTTTTCTTATAGGAAATGTGATTTTGGTGAAGGCTACACTGGGTGGGTGTCTAAATAGCTAGCCCTGTAACGCCGGGCTATGTACTTACATTATTGCAAAATGTGCTTCATCCGAAAAGCTATTTTAAAATCGGACATATCGAGTGCATAGAGGAGTTCTGTATCTATAATTCTTAAAATAATTGTTATGCTTTTTGTGAACGTTTATCGTGAGTAATTTAGTAAAATCACCGGAAGTGTTCGGTGGGAATGCTAGTTCTGAACGTCACATGCTAATGTAAAAAGCTGGTTTTTGATATAAATATGAACTTGATTGAACAGACATGCATGTATTGTATAACACAATGTCCTAGGTGTGTCATCTGATGAAGATCATCAAAGGTTAGTGCTGCATTTAGATATGGTTTGGGTTTATGTGACATGATATGCTAGCTTGAAAAATGGCTGTGTGATTATTCCTGGCTGGGTACTCTGCTGACATAATCTAATGTTTTGCTTTCGCTGTAAAGCCTTTTTGAAATCGGACAGTTTGGTTAGATAAAGGAGAGTCTTGTCTTTAAATAGCTGTAACATAGTCATATGTTTGAAAAGTGTAAGTTTTCGGATTTAGAGGAGTTTGAATTTCGCGCCCCGCCCATCATTGGATATTGGAGCAGACGTTCCGCTAGCGGAACGTGTAGATGTAAGAAGTTAATAGGCTATTTACTGTATTGTAAAAGTACTATTGAAATATCAACATTTGAAGGAAATGTATTATTAATTTTGCAGACAAACTGGATGTTGAATTGTGTTTGGTTGTCAATGCAAACAAATATCAATATTTGAAGGAGATGTATCTTCTGATTGGATAGTTCCATCTGTGTGACTGACTTCATCTGGATTCTGGGTTTGTCTACAAATGAATAATTCATGTTGGATTCACGTTTCTATCCCAAATTCTTCATTAACGGTAAGATATTACATCTCCTCTCCTTTCCCCTCCTTTTCACCAGGGTTACAACACACAGGCTGTATCTGAAAATGGCATCTTATTCCCTTTGTTGTGCACCTTCGGCCCTAGTCAAAAGTAGTGCACTATACACTGAGTGGACTAAACATTAAGGACAGCTGCACTTTCCATGACATAGACTCACCAGATGAACCCAGGTGAAAGCTATTATCCCTGATTGATGTCACTTGATGTCACTTAAATCAGTGTAGATGAAGCGACCCAATATTAGGAAGGTGTTCTTAGTGTTTTGTAGGTTCAGTAGCAGTGCGTGGGTAAAGTCACTGGGGAAGCTGGTAGGGAAAAAGTATGTATTGAGCTTATTTGTTGGAGATTAATAGCTAGCAATTATTTACTTAACTAATACTGTAGTAAGACATTTCTTTCCTTCATTCTGAGTGAACTGAGAGGAGCTGTTTGAAGCTGGGGCTGGCAACTGATTAAGTGATGGCTAGGTAAATACCTACAGCTGTCATTCCATAGATAAGATGTGGTGGGTGTCACTGAGATGGAGAGAGCCTGGAGGAAGAAGAACAAATGCCTCAGTATTCCTAATTATCCTGGCATCTGGGAGACGGCACCAGAGGCAGATGACCAGAGAATGAACCCAAAGTGGCTTATGGTGCACCCCAATCTATATGGGAGGGGTGGAACCAAGCATTCTGGGTATCAGCTATATAAAAACTGTGCATTGTCTGTAAAGGGTAGGCTCTCAGCAGTCAAAACTGCTGGGCTGACTGGTTTCATTTTTGAAATAATTAATGAAGATAAAGATGATTGTTTGAAGAAATGACCAAGTCTCTCTCAGTACTGAATTTCCATGACAAAAAAAACATATTACAACCAACACAATGTGTTGTGATAATTGCGTTGTTTGCTCTATAACCTGTTAGTTCATATGCCTCGACACCGTGATATTTAGGCCTAAAGCCGAGACAATAAGACACAGTGGCAGAATAAATTCAACCACACATTTGTTTTATTAGAAAAAGAGAGAGCAACGTCTGTCCGGTGAAGTCCACAAAACATATTGCATGTAACAAACAGTTACATGACCTACAGCATGGTCAAGCAAGGTATTGTTTCCCAAAAAATGTTGACTACGAAACAACTATTGATTTAGAACCACGGAGAGTTACCGCAAGTCACAAAGAAAACAGGAGTTGCCTACGCTATTCGAGCACCATTTCAAATTCCTCTTATCACATATGCTTTGTCTAATACAGTGACAACTAAAATATATCAATAACAAATTAGTCTAATTAACAAACTAATTATGACATGACTGTCCATGGTACTGATTTCTGTGTGTGTATGTGTGAGTGCAAGTAGATAATCGTTTTTGACTCATCCTACTTGTAGATAAATGCCAATACCATCCTCCTCTTTCATATTGCTTAAACTGTCGTACAGTACATGCTTTTCGTTTTTGTTGTCCTAGGCTACATGGCTAAAATACTTGCTAATACTGGCTTCCCTTGGCATCTATGAATATACGCCACTGCATAGGGTACCTTTTTGGACACAGGCACGCTCTCCTCCTTTCACCACTGGTTACAACACACTCTCCTCCTGTACTTTCAGATTCACACCTTCTCTATCAGTTGGGCTTGACACAACGTCAGGGGGTCATTCCATTCTCTGATGAGAGCTTGAGTCTGACAGTCCAGCTCTTCTGGACTTGATGGGAAGCAAGAACTTAAAGCTAATGTTATTTATAAGAGGCTGCGCTACTGAAGGTACTTATAGATTAGCATACTGTAATGCTTGTTTCCTGAATACAAGGTAAAGCATTTTATGTCCTTAGATTTAGGAGAGAGGAAAATGGATGGAAATCTGACAAACTGACTTGTTGGAAAGGTGGCATCCTATGACAGTGCCACATTGAAAGTCACTGAGCTCTTCAGTAAGGCCATTCTACTGACAATGTTCGTCTATGGAGATTGCATGGCTGTGTGCTCGATTTTATACACCTGTCAACAACGGGTGTGGCTGAAATAGCCAAATCCACTAATTTGAAGGGGTGTCCAGATACGTACTTACGTATATACAGTGTATTCGGAAACTATTGAGACCTCTTGACTTTTTCCATATTTTGTTACATTACAGCCTTACTCTAAAATGGATTAAATCGTTTTTTTCCCTCATCAATCTACAAACAATACCCCATATCGATAAAGCAAAAACAGAAATAGCTTATTCAGACCCTTTGCTATGAGACTCGAAATTCAGCTCAGGTGCATCCTTTTTCCATTGATCATTAAAAACAGAAACAGAAATACCTTATTTACGTAAGTATTCAGACCCGTTGCTGTTTCTACAACTTCATTGGAGTACACCTGTGGTAAATTCAATTAATTGGACATGATTTGAAAAGACTAACACCTGTCTATATCAGGTCCCACAGTTGACAGGCCATGTCAGAGCAAAAACCAAGCCATGAGGTTGAAGGAATTGTTCGTAGAGCTCTGAGACAGGATTGTGTTGAGAACACAGTGGCCTCCATCATTCTTAAATAGAAGAAGTTGGAACCACCAAGACTCCAAACTGAGCAATCGGGGGAGAATGGCCTTGGTCAGGGAGGTGATGGTGCCGACGGAGATGGCAGCGTCGCGACTAGCTCTTAGGAAACTCTGCAGTATTTTGTTTGATTATGTACTATTTTTGTCTTTATGCAAACTGGAAACCACATATCCTGAGGCTGCATTTATTGTAGCCAGGGATTTTAACAAAGCAAATTTGAGGAAAAGGCTCCCGAAATTCAAATCAACAAATGTATTGTTGTACTCGCGCTGCTAAAACTCTCGACCATTGTTATACTACCTCCCCCGCCCCCCATTCGGCAAATCGGACCATGATTCCATCTTGCTCCTCCCCTCCTTTAGGCAGAAATTCAAACAGGAAGCACCCGTGGTGAGGACTATTCAACGCTGGTCTGACCAATCGGAATCCACACTTCAAGATTGTTTTGATCACGCGGACTGGGATATGTTCAGAGTAGCTTCAGAAAATAATATCGACACATACACCGATACGGTGAATTAATTTATTAGGAAGTGCATAGGAGATGTTGTACCCACTGTAGACTATTAAAACATACCCCAACCAGAAACCATGGATAGATAGGAGCATTCGCGCAAAACTGAAAGGGCGAACCACCGCATTTAATCAGGGCAAGAAGACTGGAAATATGGAAGAATACAAACAGTGTAGTTATTTCCTCAACAAAGCAATCAAGCAGGCTAAACGTTGGTATAGGGACAAAGTTGAGTCCCAGTTCAATGGCTCAGACACGAGACGTATGTGACAGGGTCTACAGACAATCACAGATTATAAAAGGAAAACCAGCCACGTCGTGGGCACCGACGGCTTTCTTCCAGAAAGGCTTAACACCTTCTTCACTTGCTTTGAGGATAATACAGTGCCACCGACACAGTCCACTATCAAGGACTATGGGCTCTCCTTCGTGGCCAACATGAGTAAGACATTTACATTTTAGTAATTTAGCAGACGCTCTTATCCAGAGCAACTTACAGTACTGAATGCATACATTACATTAAAAAAATTCTCCGTATTGGTCCCCCGTGGGAATCGAACCCTCAACCTTGGCGTTGCAAACACCATGCTCTACCAACTGAGCCACACGGGATTTAAGCTTGTTAACCCTCGCAAGGCTGCCGGCCCAGATGGTATACCTAGCCGTGTCCTCAGAGCATGCGCAGACCAGCTGGCTGGTGTGTTTACAGATATATTCAATCTCTCCCTATCCCAGTCTATTGTCCCCACATGCTTCAAGATGGTCACCATTGTCCCTGAACCTAAGAAAGCAAAGGTAATTGAACTAAATGACTACTGGTAAATGTCTTAATCACGTCGGCCACGGAGAAGGAACACTCACCTCTGTCATCATGAAGTGCTTTGAGAGACTAGTCAAGGGTCATATCACCTCCACCTTACCTGCCACCCTAAGCCCACTTCAATTTGCTTACCGCCTCTATAGATCCACACTGCATACCTATGTAAGAATGCTGTTCATTGACTATAGCTCAGCATTCAACACCATAGTACCCTCCAAGCTCATCATCAAGCTCGAGGACCTGGGTCTGAACCCCGCCCTGTGCAACTGGGTCCTGGACCTTCTGACGGGTTGACCCCAGGTGGTGAAGGTAGGAAACAACACCTCCTCTTCGCTGATGCTCAACACTGTGGCCCGACAAGGGTTCGTGCTCAGCCCACTCCTGTACTCCCTGTTCACCCATGACTGCTTGGCCAAGCACGCCTCCAACTCAATCATCAAGTTTGCAGACGAAACAAAAGTAGTAGGCTTGATTACCAACAATGATGAGACAGCCTACATGGAGGAGTTGAGGGCCTTGGCGGAGTGGCCCCAGGAAAATAACTTCTCACTCAACGTTAACAAAACTAAGGAGATGATCGTGGACTTCAGGAAACAGCCAAGGGAGCACCCCCATATCCAAATCGATGGGACCGCAGTGGAGAAGGTGGAAAGCTTCAAGTTCCTCAGCATGCACATCACTGACAAACTGAAATGGCCAACCCACACAGACAGTGTGGTGAAGAAGACGCAACATCGCCTCTTCAACCTCAGGAGGCTAAAGAAATTTGGCTTAACACCTAAACCCTCACAAACTTTTACAAATGCACAATTGAGAGCATCCTGTCAGGCTGTATCACCGCCTTGTACGGCAACTGCACAGCCCACAACCGCAAAGCTCTTCAGAGGGTGGTGCAGTCTGCACAACGCATTACCGGAGGCAAACTTCCCGCCCTTCTGGACACCATTCAGCACCCAATGCCATAGGAAGGCCAAAAAGATCATCAAGGACATCAACCACCCGAGCCACTACCTGTTCACCCCACTATCATCCTGAAGGTGAGGTCAGTACAGGTGCATCAAAGCTAGGACCGAGAGACTGAAAAACAGCTTATATCTTAAGGCCATCAGACTGCTAAACAGCCATCATCAGCACATCAGAGGCGGCTGCCTGTAGACAAAGATTAGGAATCACTGGCCTCTTTTAGTAATGGATCACTAGCCACTTTAATAATGTTTCTGTATCTTGCATTACTCATCTCATTGGTATAAACTGTACTCTATACTACTCTCTGGTATTTTAGTCACTTTAATCGTGTGTAAATATTGCATCACCCATCTCAAAAATGTATATACTGTGTTCTATACTATGCCACTGTATCTTAGTCCAATGCCGCTCTGACATATATGTATATATTCTTAATCAATTCCTTGGTTAGATTTACATGTATTTGGCGTATATGTTATGAAGCTGTTAGATATTTCTGCACTGTCGGAGCTAGAAGCACAAGCATTTCGCTACACCCACCATAACATCGGCTAAACAGGTGTATGTGACCAATACATTTGATTTGATTTTAAATTGATTTGACCAAGAACACGATGGTCACTCTGACAGAATTCCTTTGTGGAGATGGGAGAACCTTCCAGAAGGACAACCATCTCTGCAGCACTCCACCAATCAGGCTTTTATGGTAGAGTGGCCAGACTGAGTGGCCACTCCTCAGTAAAAGGCACATGATAGCCCGCTTGGAGTTAGCCAAAAGGCACCTAAAGGATGTGCAGACCATGAGAAACAAGATTCTCTGGTCTGATGAAACCAAGATTGAACTCTTTGGCCTGAATGCCAAGCGTCATATCTGAAAGAAACATGGCACCATTGCTACGGTGAAGAATGGTGGTGGCAGCATCATGCTGTGGGGATGTTTTTCAGCGGTAGGTACTGGGAGACTAGTCAGGATTGAGGGAAAGATGAATGGAGCAAAGTATAGAGAGATCCTTGATAAAAACCTGCTCTAGAGCGCTCAGGACCTTAGACTGGGGCGAAGGTTCACCTTCCAACAGGACAATGACCCTAAACATACAGCCAAGACAACGCAGGAGTGGCTTCGAGACAAGTCTCTGAATGTCCTAGAGTGGCCCAGCCAGAGCCCGGAATTTAACACAACCAAACATCTCTGGAGAGACCTGAAAATACAGCTGAAGTCAGAAGTTTACATGCACCTTAGCCAAATACATTTAAACTCAGTTTTTCACAATTCCTGACATTTAATTGTAACCCTCTCACCAGGCTCGAATATGACTCTCACAATATTAACTTATGTAGAGTGCCTCAACAGCATGGGATGTTAGGTGAGAAGGACATCTCAAATAAGAATTCCTATTGTAAACTATCTAGGGTTATGACAATAGGGTATTAACTTCAAATTAAATTATTATAGGTTTCTGTTATTGAACCAGGATAAACCATCCCATGCATTAAATTAAATTGAAACAATCAGTGACTCCACCAAGGCAACATACATAACGTTCCATATGTGTATTAAAACATTTTCAAACACAAATACATTTTCAGACACAACATCAAAATAAATAAAAAATAATAAACCCCAATGAGTCGTGCACAACCCGTGTGCAAATTATTTCAAGTTTGCTTAAATAAACCGTTGGCGCACGTTGGAGCTAAAAAAAATGACCTCACGTTGTGGTTACTCACTACTTAGTAGATATTCCCTCAGCGAAGTATGGCAGTTCCATGCAGGTTTCCTCGCAAAGTCCAAGGCAAGCACAGCTACCCATGCAGACAGTACTCCTTCGCCATAACCGATATCCCATGGGAACACGAACTTGTTAAGCTTCCCAAGCAATTATCTCCCGGTGTCACACGATGCTAGGCTAACCTCTAGGCTGGCAAATACCTCCACGACGAGACGGTAGCTTCAGTCTTTACTAAGTTTTAACAAAATTATAACAACTCTTTCATAAAATATGTATTTCCCTTCATGTCTTAGTAGGTATGGTTTTTGTTCTAGTTCTGTTGTCTTCTTTTATAATTTTTCTTCACCAACCGTCCTAAGGTAAAACGTCCATCCTTCTATCCACATCTCTTTTTCCCTCTCTTTTTCCCAGGCCTCCCGTTAACCAGGTCAATTCCCATTGGCCACAACTTAACAAGCAACCTTATTGGTCAAAACTTAAACTTCAAAGTAAAACAAACTATTCACTTATACATTAAATAAATATTTGTTCAAAAAGCATAATGCATTAACTTCTTTGGGATAGGGGGCAGTATAGGGGGCAGTACATAAAAAATGTACCCGATTTAATCTGGTTGCTACTCCTGCCCAGAAACTAGAATATGCATATAATTAGTAGATTTGGATAGAAAACACTCTAAAGTTTCTAAAACTGTTTGAATGGTGTCTGAGAGTATAACAGAACTCATGTGGCAGGCCAAAACCTGAGAAGATTCCATACAGGAAGTGCACTGTCTGACAATTTGTTGTCCTTCTGTTGCATCTCTATCAACATTACAGCATCTGTGCTGTAATGTGACACTTTCTAAGGCTTCCATTGGCTCTCTAAGGCCGCCAGAAAGGGGAATGGGGTGTCTGCTGTCTCTGGGCGAAGTACAGCAGCAGAGTTTGTAAGTGGTCAGCCTGGGGACAGTGAGACTGAGATGCGCGTTCACGAGACTTCTCCATTCTTTTTCTTTCAGCCTTTGAATGAATACAACGTTGTCCGGTTGGAATATTATCGCTATTTTACGAGAAAAATAGCATAAAATGTATTTTAAACAGCGTTTGACATGCTTCTAAGTACGGTAATAGAATATTTTGCAATTTTTTGTCACGAAATGCACTCGCGCGTTACCCTTCGGATAGTGACCTGAACGCACGAACAAAACGGAGGTATTTGGATATAACTATGGATTATTTGGAACCAAAACAACATTTGTTGTTGAAGTAGAAGTCCTGGGAGTGCATTCTGACGAAGAACAGCAAAGGTAATCCAATTTTTGTAATAGTAATTCTGAGTTTAGGTTGCCTCAAACTTGGTGGGTGTCAAATTAGCTAGCCTGTGATGGCCGAGCTATGTACTCAGAATATTGCAAAATGTGCTTTCGCCGAAAAGCTATTTTAAAATCTGACATAGCGTTTGCATAAAGGAGTTCTGTATCTATAATTCTTTAAATAATTGTTATGTATTTTGTCAACGTTTATCATGAGTAATTTAGTAAATTCACCGGAAGTTTTCGGTGGGTATGCTAGTTCTGAACATCACATGCTAATGTAAAAAGCTGTTTTTTGATATAAATATGAACTTGATTGAACAAAACATGTATGTATTGTATAACCTAATGTCCTAGGAGTGTCATCTGATGAAGATCATAAAAGGTTAGCGCTGCATTTAGCTGTGGTTTTGGATTTTGTGACATATATGCTTGCTTTGAAAATGGCTGTGTGATTATTTTTGGCTGGGTACTCTCCTGACATAATCTAATGTTTTGCTTTTGCTGTAAAGCCTTTTTGAAATCGGACAATGTGGTTGGATTAACCTGTTGGGGCTAGGGGGCAGTATTTACACGGCCGGATAAAAAACGTACCCGATTTAATCTGGTTACTAATCCTACCCAGTAACTAGAATATGCATATACTTATTATATATGGATAGAAAACACCCTAACGATTCTAAAACTGTTTGAATGGTGTCTGTGAGTATAACAGAACTCATTTGGCAGGCAAAAACCTGAGAGATTCCTTTACAGGAAGTGGCCTGTCTGACCATTTATTTGCTTTATTTGACATCTCTTCCAAAAACTGAGGATCTCTGCTGTTACGTGACACTTCCCACGTCTCCAATGGGCTCTCAGAGCCCGGGAAAAACCTGAATGACGTAATTCAAAGCCCTGGCTGAAACACAGGAGCGCTTTTGCTAAGTGGTCTATCAGCAGACAAAAGGCTTAGGCGCGTGCACTGCCCGCCCCCGCCTTTCTGTTTTTCCCTCTATTTCCCTCAGTTTACAGACAGGCAGATTCCCGGTCGGAATATTATCGCTTTTCTACGAGATAAATTGCATAAAAATTGATTTTAAACAGCGGTTGACATGCTTCGAAGTACGGTAATGGAATATTTAGAAATGTTTTGTCACGTTATGCGCCATGCGCACGACCGTGATTTACCATTCTGATAGTGTCTAGAACTCACGAACAAAACGTCGCTGATGGAACATAACGATGGATTATTTGGGACCAAACCTACATTTGTTATTGAAGTAGAAGTCATGGGAGTGCATTCTGACGAAGAACAGGAAAGGTAAGACCATTTTTCTTATAGTAAATATGATTTTTGTGAAGGCTAAACTTGCCGGGTGTCTAAATAGCTAGCCCGTGATGGCTGGGCTATGTACTTAGAATATTGCAAAATGTGCTTCATCCGAAAAGCTATTTTAAAATCGGACATATCGAGTGCATAGAGGAGTTCTGTATCTATAATTCTTAAAATAATTGTTATGCTTTTTGTGAACGTTTATCGTGAGTAATTTAGTAAATTGTTAGTAAATTCCCCGGATGTTTGCGGGGGGTATGCTAGTTCTGAACGTCACATGCTAATGTAAAAAGCTGTTTTTTTATATAAATATGAACTTGATTGAACAGACATGCATGTATTGTATAACCTAATGTCCTAGGTGTGTCATCTGATGAAGATCATCAAAGGTTAGTGCTGCATTTAGCTGTGATTTGGGTTTTTGTGACATTATATGCTAGCTTGAAAAATGGGTGTCTGATTATTTCTGGCTGGGTACTCTGCTGACATAATCTAATGTTTTGCTTTCGTTGTAAAGCCTTTTTGAAATCGGACAGTGTGGTTAGATTAACGAGAGTCTTGTCTTTAAATAGCTGTAAAATAGTCATATGTTTGAGAAATTGAAGTAATAGCATTTCAAAGGTTTTGAAAATCGCGCCACAGGATTCAACTGGCTGTTACGTAGGTGGGATGATTTGGTGCCACCTAGCCCAGAGAGGTTAACGAGAGTCTTATCTTTAAAATGGTGTAAAATAGTCATATGTTTGAGAAATTGAAGTTATAGCATTTTTTAGGTATTTGTATTTCGCGCCACGCGATTCCACTGGCTGTTGAATAGAGTGGGACGCTAACGTCCCACCTCGCCCATAGAAGTTAACTGATTCTGGGTGTGTCTTATTTTGAGAAGTTTTGTACAGTCATGTACAATATTGCTCAGCGCTCAAGATGTATGTGCAATGACAACAAGAGCTTACACATCATATGACAAAACAGAGAACATAAGAACATAATATGTTCTCCTGGCTACAACAAAGGGGACATTAAGTTTGATACCATTTTAACTAAAATGGTGTCTTTTTAGGTATGATTTAGAGCAGCAGAGAGAGTCCGGATTCATTTAACACAGCTGCTGAGTCGTATTCACAGAACCTTTCAGTACTCCGGTCAAAACGAAGCAGAGATGTTGAATGCATCAATGGGTAAAAATATGCTTTTGTAACTTATTATAGGTGTAATACAAAATTGTAAAAGCTCTCCAAAGGCATTGTCATTCAAATGACAACCCAGCTGTTCACATGTGATTGACACTGCTGCTTTTGTTTACATTCTACTCTCATGTTTTCACATACAGAGATAAGCACTTGGGCAGCCAGTGATGCTGTTTCACCCATTCCAGATTGCAGTTTATAACATTTCAAATTGTTTGACCCTCAGGTGATCCTATCTGTGATGGAGGTGCAATCCGGTGGCAAATATCTTCTGACATCCATGGTTTGTCAGAGACCAATATCGCAGTCGTGACACAGTCAGCCCTTGACGAAAATGCAAAAAAGATGATGGAGAGCAATGCTTGGGTTGTGACAGAAGAAATCCGATTAAGAATTGACGAGTCATCTGCACCGTCAGGTTTCACCAGAGCATTTACTGTGAAACCAGGTACTTCCAAGCAATTACGCCCATATTAACCTTTTTATTTACAATAAAACATTCTGGCACCTTCATTATAATTTGTGACATTAAATATTGCATACGTGTTTGAGTTGCTAAGAGTCTCTACATGTCTATATCTCATACCTGGTCTACTAAAGGCTTTTCTGGCATCATGCTACCACTTTGTCTTTCCTTCAAGTGCCTTGTAAGGAAAGAATGACAGGGTTGCTGATTTGTACTGCCATACTGAAATTCTCTGTAGAAATGAAGGTATTGGTCCACTTGAGTGGGTTCTTTCTTCAGAACACGGAAGGCAGATGGTGTAATATACCGTGATGGCACAGACAAGTCCTGAAGAGGTAGGTTTCTTTGACCCAGAAAAGCCCTGTGTGAAAATATGAACAGTTGTGTTATTAACCATGGTACCTTTACACACAACACATGTTGTGATGTTGTACAAAATGACTAACTATTCAAATGGTCAATGAAAAAACATTCAACAACAATTAATAACATGATCAAATCACTGATACAAACCTGATGTTCCAGGAAGTACTGTAGGTAGGCTTTATCGTCCATGCCGATGGCCATAGGAAACTTTCTCCTTTCCCCAGCCTCAACTACAAACATGTGTAGTTGAGCAGGAGCCAAGTTTTCTCTGATGGTATGTAGATTCTTTGTCACACTCCTCTGTTTTAGGTGGTTTCTTTGAACGCTAAAGTCCTAGACCCTTCTGTGGAATACATTGATATGAAGACACTAAGAATCTGTCCAGACACATACCAAACAAACATACCATCATCTCTTACCCCTACTCCTCCTATTTCTATTACTAATACAAGAGGAGTCTGAAATAGTTGAGGCATAGCACAGCTATTTCAGATGAATAGGGTATGAGTATATGGATAAGGATATAGGCCAAATTTTGGCAGGATTTTATGAGTGGCATGTATCTCGAGATATGTTTAAACACTTACATGTCTCTTGCTTTGGATGGATCCCAGGCGTGTTGCTCTAGCTTTTGATGTAAACTTGAATACTGAGCAAAACAAGGACAGTCCTTGCTTCAGCCTTCTGTAATTGGCAGGTTTCAGCAGACCCCTCGTCTTCACTCTATTGTGAGTGTAGAGTACACTCTCATGTCTACGGCCATGAACTGTAGTTTTATCCTCGGAAACCCAGAGTGAATCCAAAATCCATGGAAAATTGATAGGTGGTCTTAAAAGCTATCAATTGTGACGTGTAAAGTATAATGTGAGCAATGATAACAGCATACAGACAATTCCTACAAAGTGGACTATTGTGGCTTGGCTTACATTTCAAAAATGATATAAGATAGTGTGTGACAGGGTATTTCTGAATGGAGAAAATGTTTCAAACAATGCACTTCACATACCTACGCTCTTGGCCAATAATCTCTTAATCATATTTTTGGCACCTGCGCCACCGGCCCTTTCTTTGATTCGCTGCTCATCTGTAATCCCATTTACCTTCCTCTTCACAGCTTGTTTGAGGCACTGCTTGGTGTATGGGGTCTTAGCAGCCTGCATGTAAAAAACAATGCAGATGAGTTTTACACAATGTAGGGACACACAAAAAACATTGTATGGTAGACAAATTGATCCAGCTCACAAGCCACCTACGACTATGCTCTGCAAGAACCAATGGGCATTATTACATATCCAAAAATGGTTGTAGGGATTAAAGATTGTGCCTTTAATACCTCGACAAATGGCCTACCTTTAGCTTCTTCACACGTTACAATGACTCCTGCAGAAAGTTCTTCTCATTCTCTAAATCCCCAACTCTCTCTGAGGTCCATATTCTTGCAACAACGTGTAGTTGTTCTGTTGCAGAATCAATTCTGGTCTTCAAACTCTTGATCCGTTCAGCAAGCCTCTAGGCATCAAGGCCTTCAGGAGTAGTTTTGCTGGCCTCCCATGCCACTAGCCTTTCCTCCAGATCACTCTACAGCGTTATAGCCCAGGTAGGGGTCAGGCCTAGCTGAAACTGTTCTGAACGCGATTTGCCTGGACAGAGCAAGGCTGTGACGACCTTTCTGACATATTTATGTACCATGGAGTCAATGGCCTGATGTACAAGTTCTACACTGAGTTGTGACTGTTGTTCTGCTTCCTTGTCCTGTTCTTCCTCTTCCACTATCCAAAGCAATACATTTTTCATTGAAGCGGTGCCATCATTGAGAACAACAAGTTTCTCACCTGATGATGGTCTTTATATTAAAACGGGAATGCCATATAAGGTGTTAAGCATGCATCCTGATACCATTTCCTTTCAACATATCACTTGACAAAGCAAGCATACAGATAGTCCAGCCATCCACATGGACTGGTGTCTTCCCCATTTGGTTGCAGCAACTCCTCCACCATCTGATTTATCTATTCACTTTTTTCAGCATTAAGGAACCACCTCCATTCGACTCCAAAATTCCATTGAACTTTTCAACGGACTCTCTTCAGCGGACAGAGACTGCAAAGAAAACCTTAAATTCTTGTGAAAACTTTTTCTACAAGCTGTGGTCCTTATGTAATTGTGCAACACCATTTGTTGTTATAAACCACAGAATTTTTCTACCGTTGTTCTTATCGTGTGCTAGCTCCCTACATCATCACTACAAGCGCTATTTGATTTGCCAGATACTCTACAAGCCCATGCTCTGGATACGCCATGCACAAAGAGGGACTGATCGGACAGCCAATGGAAAGGTGAAAGCAAAATGCCCGCTCCACTGGGCTCAGCCATGAGAATGAGAGTACACCAAAGTTACACATAGTTGAATTTAATACTTAAATAAAAAAACGCTGCAATTTCATCGATTACAAATCATGACTCCCCTGGACTAAACAAAATGCTTAACCCTCCCCATGACTGAAATTGAAAAAGCATGACCCTTCCCCATTTTCCTCCGGGTCCTAATTGCGTACATTTCAAACACTCACTAAAAGAACAATACTTAATACAAATCAAATCAAATTTTATTGGTCACATACACATATTTAGCAGATGTTATTGTAGCGAAATGCGTGTGTTCCGAGCTTCAACAGTGCAGTAGTATATAACAATTCACAACAATATACACAAAAAGAATGGAATTAAGAAATGTATAGATAGAAATATTTGGACGAGCAATGTCGGAGTGGCATTGACTGAATACAGTAGATATTAGAGGTTGACCGATTAATCGGAATGGCCGATTAATTAGGGCCGATTTGAAGTTTTCATAACATTCGGTATTTTTGGCCACCGATTTTGCCGTTTTTTTATTATAATTTTTTTTTAATAGTATTTTTTAACTGGGCAAGTCAGTTAAGAACACATTCTTATTTTCAATGACGGCCTAGGAACGGTAGGTTAACTGCCTTGTTCAGGGGCAGAACGACAGATTTTTACCTTGTCAGCTTGGGGATTCAATCTTGTGGTTAACTAGTCCAATGCTCTAACCACCTGCTTTACATTGCACTCCATGAGGAGCCAGCCTGTTACGCAAATGCAGTAAGAAGCCAAGGTAAGTTGCTAGCTAGCATTAAACTTATCTTATAAAAAACAATCAATCAATCATAATCACTAGTTAACTGCACATGGTTGATGATATTACTAGTTTATCTAGCCTGTCCTGCATTGCATATAATCGATGTGGTGAGCATTCGCGAAAAAGGACTGATGTTGCTCCAACGTGTACCTAACCGTAAACATTAATGCCTTTCTTAAAATCAATACACAGAAGTATATATTTTTAAACCTGCATATTTAGCTAAAAGAAATCCAGGTTAGCAGGCAATATTAACCAGGTGAAATTGTGTCAGTTCTCTTGTGTTCATTGCATGCAGAGTCAGGGTATATGCAACAGTTTGGGCCACCTGGCTCATTGCGAACTAATTTGCCAGAATTTTACGTAATTATGACATAACATTGAAGGTTGTGCAATGTAACAGGAATATTTAGACTTAGGGATGCCACCCGTTAGATAAAATACGGAATGGTTCTGTATTTCACTGAAAAAATAAACGTTTTGTTTTCGAGATGATAGTTTCCGGATTCGACCATATTAATGACCTAAGGCTCGTATTTCTGAGTGTTTATTATATTATAATTAAGTCTATGATTTGATATTTGATAGAGCAGTCTGACTGAGTGGCGGTAGGCACCAGCAGGCTCATAAGCATTCATTCAAACAGCACTTTCGTGCATTTTGCCAGCAGCCCTTCGCAATTCTTCAAGCCTATCAACTCCCAAGATTAGGCTGGTGTAACCGATGTGAAATGGCTAGCTAGTTAGTGGGTGCACGATAATAGCGTTTCAAACGTCACTCGCTCTGAGACTTGGAGTAGTTGTTCCCCTTGCTCTGCATGGGTAACGCTGCTTCGAGGGTGGCTGTTGTCGATGTGTTCCTGGTTTGAGCCCAGGAAGGAGCGAGGAGAGGGACGGAAGCTATACTGTTACACTGGCAATACTAAAGTGCCTATAAGAACATCCAATAGTCAAAGGTATATGAAATACAAATCATATAGAGAGAAATAGTCCTATAATTCCTATAATAACTACAACCTAAAACTTCTTACCTGGGAATATTGAAGACTCATGTTAAAAGGAACCACCAGCTTTTATATGTTCTCATGTTCTGAGCAAGGAACTTAAACGTTAGCTTTTTTACATGGCACATAGTGCACTTTTTCTTTCTCCTCCAACACTTTGTTTTTGCATTATTTAAACCAAATTGAACATGTTTCATTCTTTTTTTGAGGCTAAATTGCTAGTATTTATGTATTATATTAAGTTAAAATAAGTGTTCATTCAGTATTGTTGTAATTGTCATTATTACAAATAAATAAGAAAATCGGACGATTAATCGGCATTGGCTTGTTTTTGGCCCTCCAATAATCGGTATCGGCGTCGAAAAATCATAATCGGTCGACCTCTAGTAGATATGAGATGAGTAAAGCAGTATGTAAACATTATTAAAGTGACTAGTGTTCCATTATTTAAAGTGGCCAGTCCTATTGGTCAGACCAGCGTTGAATAGACCTTAGCACAGGTACTTCATGTCTGAGTTTCTGCCTTTAGGAAGGGAGGAGCGAAATGGAGTTGTGATCTGATTTTCCAAAAGGAGGGAGGGGGAAGGCCTTGTAGGCATCTTGAAAAGGCGAGTAGAAATGATCTAGTGTTTTTCATAAATGAGTACTACAGTCAATGTGTTGATAGAACTTTGGTAGCGGTTTCCTAAAATGTTCTTTGTTATGTGGTTTCTAGTTTGCTTAAAGTCCAGTGTAGTTCCTTGAGGGCCACCGCAGTATCGGCTTGAGGGGGAATATACATGGCTGTGACTATAACCATTTGCTGTTACTTTTTTATCAGTAACATTTCAACTAACTATATAATAACCCTAACCCTAACCTTACCTTATCTTAACTCTAAACTTACCCTAAACCTAATGTTAACCCTAACCCTTATTCTAAACCTAACCCTAACCTTAGCAAGCAGTTGCTTATCAAGAGATAAGGTGTGACTGCAGTTCATCTCAATCTGCCTGGCTACAACAGCCCTTTCCCACAGACACATATCCAATGCACCCTGGACTGTGCACCTATGGTGATAGTCTCAGGGAGTTGTTCAGTGGCAGGTAAATATTCTAACTTCACCTCACTGAATTTCATCACAAACACACAAGCACACACAGAGAGAGAATTACACCCTCGCACGTGAGCACACACACACACACACACACACACACACACACACACACACACACACACAATGTCTGTGGAATTTGAAAGGCTGGAGGTGGGGCGAACAAAACAACAATTGAGCGCCTAGAAAAGAGACAATAACCGCCATTGATCCAGAGTTGCTGGATCTGCTTGGGTATGAGATTTGCATCACAACAACGTCCCCAGGTGGTTTCATGCAATTTGTTAGTGAATATTGATTTTGTGTGAACATAAAGCATGTTTACCAGGCTGTCCATGATTATGAGGTAGATTGAGAAGGGAAATGTTTGAAGTCAAATAAGAGGGGCGAGATGGTTTGAGACCTAGATTGTGAATGGAATATTTCTAAGACAAGTAAAAACAGCCTTCAATGCAAACCACCTCTCACATCTTTTGTGAAAAATGCAGAACAGGAGTAGTACGTTTTGCTAGAGATGTGTTCAGCATCTCCTAACTAGGCTGCATGAAGATATGCATGGCTTTGGATTGTGGTAATTAGACTTTTGTATGAACTGTAAAATGCCACACTAATTATGTTTGAAATGAATTGTGTTAGTAAATTGTAAACTGTGTCAGTGCTGCCATTTCCATTACCAGCATCACCATTAAAGGAAAGATTCACACATTGTTAATGTTATATTATTCTATCGATTCCTGGGGTCATTTCATGTTTTCATGTGTATCTGAGCTCTTGCCGTTCATGCAGGCAGAAATACAGCCGGTATTATGTTGCATTGTGATAAAGCTGCTTTCACTACACTGGAAGTTAGTTAGATGATTACTTTTAGATCGCAAAGACACCTATAATACATGTCAGATTTCAATACTGGCCAATGTCATAACACCTGAGGTTATCTTCTCTCGATTATGCCATTGATTCTATTTTTGCGATATTCCTACCTCAAGAAATTCTTAATTTAACAGAGGGTCCACCACATTTCTCCTGTCTTTCTGCCTTTTCAGAGGTAGGAGAAGAGGTGAGAGAAAGTAACAACTTGGAATTTCATAGACTATATGAAATCAGAGGCTCATAAACAAATCCCTGGCATGGAAGGAGTCTATTCACACACAAATGAGTGACAAGTTTGGAAATAGGTTAATTTACACACTTTTAATGTACTGTACGTGTTCCCTCATGAGGAGATTATAAAAATACAATGTTGACAAACTACAAGTGATTACAGTAGCAAGTCATATGAGGTGAAGTGAACAACAACTTTAATGTTTACTGCACATTTCCTCCATTTTGGGAAAATAAACTTGCCACTGAAAGCCTACACCTGAAATGAGTCACATTACCATAGCAATACAAGGATCAGGTGAAAAATAACTGTTATTTCTTCATTTTTTGTCAATTTTTTCAAAGAAACTTGCTCTATTTAGGTCTGAGTCACACATTGCGCCACTGAGAGACAGCCCAGTTTACTCAAGTGAGCAGTCTGCTCTCTGCTTTAGGAGTGTTGCGCCTAGCAACTCCTCACCTCGGGGTAACACAAACTACAAGGCATAATAAACGTCTGGGCTCATTTGCACAACTGTCAGTTCGCTACAGAGGGGAAAAGGAAGAAGAAACAAAAGTTGTGAAGTTATGAAGTGAAAAAAACGTATGGCAAGTTTGTTTCATATGTAAGTAACATCACAACACAGAGGATGGGAAAGGCATGCCCCCAATGTTGTTTAGACACTGGTAATTAGTGCTATGTCATGACAATTGACTAAATGCCAGATAATATTACCTAAAAGATGCGCTCTATTCTGTTGGCCAGGCATTTCAAATCAAATCAAATTGTATTTGTCACATACGCCTGAAACCTGTGCTGGTTGAAAAATATTTTGATGTGGGGCGCCGTCCTCAAACAACCTTTCGCTGTAAAGCCTATTGTAAATTGGACAATGCAGTTAGATTAACAAGAATTTAAGCTTTTAACTAATATAAGACGCTTGTATGTACCTAGATGTTTAATATCCAGAATTTGTATGAATATTTATTATTTCACCGCTAGCGGGACACCTATCCCAGAGAGGTTCTGTAAATTGCAGTTAAAACCTCTTAAGGATCCGCCCCTTTTTTTTCAATTTTCGCCAAAAATGACATACCCAAATCTAACTGCCTGTAGCTCAGGACCTGAAGCAAGGATATTCATATTCTTGATAACATTTGAAAGGAAACACTGAAATTTGTGGAAATGTTTAATTAATGTAGGCGAATATAACACATTAGATCTGTTAAAAGATAATACAAAGAACAAAACATGCGTTTTTTGGCATGTCTTATGCCAGCCCAGGTGCAATTTAGATGTTGGCCACAAGATGGCCGTGCAGTGTTTTTTTGTTTTCAGTTGCTCTTTAATAGACTGGGAATAAGTGTGTTTTCTTGCTATTTGTGACAAACACAATGCTACCTACAGTGATTGCTCAAGTAAAATAATATGTGGTTTAGTGCGGTACCCTGCGTCACTGCTTCATGTCTCCTGACCAACGCAAGGGGGAGATAGAGCACTGTTTGCACTTTTGGGTCCCAAGGCGCCAATGTGTCTCTGACAATAAATGGGCGATATAAAAATACACTTATTTTTGGGGTTTCTACTCGTCAGTATTACTTACTAAAACTGTTGTTACACTTAAGGTTTTATTCTAAGAGAAACTAAAATTACCTGGATGCCATGTACAGTATTATTGTCTCTTAAAGGAAAAATATTACCACCGTCTCTTGCGCATGTCATTTACGAGATTTTCCCTTACGAAAAATTCCCCTTAGATATTAATTTAGAATCCTCTAACTGTAATTATTGGTGGAGAGCCATATAGATTGCAAAATAGTTGGGAAGAGAATTTCGATGGCTCATGGTTTATGAATTGAAACACATGGTTGCCAAGAAAGGGGTTAGTTTTGCAAGACTCTTAAAATGTATATAAAGCATTTGTTTGTTGGAGTCACTTTTAATTCTTAACCTATCTGGGAACCTGGGAAGTTTGCGTCCCACCCTAGTCAACAGCCAGTGGAATCGCGTCGCGCGAAATACAAATACCTCATAAATGCTATAACTTCAATTTCTCAAACATATGACTATTTTACACCATTTTATAGATACACCTCTTCTGAATCGAACCACGTTGTCCGATTTCAAAAAAGCTTTACAGCAAAAGCAAAACATTAGATTATGTTTGGAGAGTACCCTGCCAAAAATAATCACCCTGGCATTTTCAAAGCAACTAGCATGCATTAATAAATATATAGAAAGATTAGTGCAAGGCCAAGTTACAGAGGAAGAACTTTTTGAGGCTATTAAATCCTTTCAGTCTGGAAAAACCCCAGGGCTTGATGGCATACCGGTAGAGGTATATCAAGTATTTTTTGATATACTAAAACCTCCATTGTTAGATTGTTTTAACTACTCCTATAGAAATGGTATTCTGTCAGGTACTCATCAGGAAGGTCTGATTTCTCTATAATTAAAACAAGACCCAGATGGCAAATATAAAGACCCGGTCTATCTAAAAAACTGGAGGCCCCTTACACTTCAATGTTGTGATGCAAAAATACTAGCAAAATGCATAGCACTCAGAATTAAAAGGGTTTTACCAGGTATTGTTCATCCTAATCACACAGGTTTTTTACATGGACGATTCATTGGAGATAATATACGACAACTATTAGAAATAATAGAACATCATGAAACATATAAGAAGGCAGGAATGGTATTTATAGCGGATTTTGAAAAGGCATTTGATAAAGTAAGACTGGATTTTATTTATAAATGCTTGGATTTTTTCAATTTCAGTAATTCTCTTATAAAATGGGTAAAAATAATGTATAGCAACCCCAGGTGTAAAATAATAAATAACGGCTACTTCTCAGAGAGTGTTGAATTGTCAAGAGGAGTTAAACAAGGCTGTCCGCTGTCACCATATCTATTCGTTATGGCCATCGAAATGCTAGCTATCAGATCCAATAACAACATTAGAGAATTAGAAATCCAAGGCTTAAAAACAAAGGTGTTCATGTATGCCGATGACTCAAGTTTTAGCTCAAGTCCGCAAGCTAGATCCCTCATTAAAGATCTAGATAACTTTTTCTGTACTCTCTGGACTAAAACCTAATTATGATAAGTGTACAATATTACGTATTGGATCCTTAAAAAAATAAAACTTTTACATTACCTTGCAGCTTACCTATAAAATGGGCTGATGGTGAAGTAGACATACTCGGTATTCATATCACATAATATATAAATAAGCTCTCCACAATGAATTTCAATAGAAAACTTGTAAAAATAGACAAGATCCTGCAACCATGGAGAGGTAAATACCTGTCTATTATTAAAATGGCCCTGATTAACTCCTTAGTCATATCTCAGTTTACTCACTTACTTATGGCGCTGCCTACTCCTGATGATTCATTTTTCAAATCATATGAGCAAAAAATATTTAATTTTATCTGGGACGCCAAACCAGACAAAATAAAACAAGCCTATCTATATAATGAATATGAATTGGGTGGGTTGAGATTATTAAATATAAAAGCACTAAACCTCTCTCTAAAAGCTTCACTCATTCAAAAGTTTTATTTGAACCCTAAATGGTTCTCAAGTAGATTAATAAGAAAAGCTCATCCATTGTTTAAAAATGGCCTTTTTGCCTTTGTGCAGATTGCCATGTCTCATTTTCGATTAATTGAAAATGATACTTTTTTCAAAGTATCTGTCTTTTTCAAACAAGCATTGCAGAGCTGGCTACAATTTCAATTTCATCCCTCTGAACAGATATAACAAATATTATGGCTGAACTCAAATGTGCTGGTTGATAAAATACCTGTATTTATGGGAAAGATGTTTGAAAAGGATATTTTGTTCTTAAATGATATTGTAAATTGTAATGGTAGAGTTATGTCCTTCATGGAGTTATCAGAATTCTATGGGAAGGTCTGCTCAATCCAAGAGTACAACCAATTGATTACAGCATTGCCCCAAAAATGGAGGAGGTAGGGAACTGGTCTGTCTGCCCAATATAAAGGATCAAAACTGGCAGAGAAATAAAAATAGCATAAACAGGAAAGTATACCAGTTTCATTTGTGGACCAGGATGTTGACGACTGTGCCATACAGATTGCAAAATAGTTGGGAAGAGATTTTTGATGTACCAATTCCATGGTACAGGGTGTATGAGTTGATATATAAAACAACACAAGATTCAAGACTTCGTGCTTTTCAGCAAAAAATATTATGTAGAATTCTTGCCACCAACAACATTTTTAATATTTGGGGCATAAAATTATCAAAGCTCTGCAGATTTTGTTGTGAGGATACAGAATCAATAGACCATTTATTTTGGTATTTCCCCCAGGTAGCCTGTTTCTGGTCTCAGGTTCAGGAATGGCTGAAAATGCATAGCATTGATCTAAAATTGACCCTAGCAATAGTACTGTTAGGAGACCTGGAGAGACCGGGTTAGTCAATTACTAATATACTAATACTCTTAGTAAAAGTATTTATCTTCAACACGCAATCTGTAGATTCTATTCGAATAGATAGATTGAAATTGTACGTTAAACATCATAGCATAGTTGAAAGATATGTGTTGCGTAGAAACACGAAGTAGGTGGATGGCAGAGAAAGATAGGATGGGCTGAGGGAAGCTGAGGGTTGGTATGTGGAATTGGAGACAAGTGGGAGTGGAGTTGCTGTGTGAGAGAGAAAATGATGGTCAAAAGATAAAGGGGAAAAAAAGTCAAAATAAAACATAATAAAAGTACATTTGAATGACACCAAGTCAAGTGTTTTTACAACTAATGCCGGTTTGCCTGAGGCTGATGCCGTGCAGGTGTTTGTACACATGCATATACACACACACTCTCATTCAAATAAACACATACAAGAACACACACATACATTTAATAGTGCCAGACATTCACACAAACATATAAAGTAGGCATTGCTGTTATGATTTCAGTTGTCCTTGATGTCCTTTGTTTGAAAAAAATTATTTGCATTGTTTGCTGTTCTGTCTTTTCCGTCTTCTGTCTTTTCCTTGTTTCTATTTAGTTCGAATGGTTGAGGGACAGCTGTTGGGGAACGGGGGGGATCTTGGAGGGTTCGGGTTTCACAAGATTGTGATCATGAAAAAGGAAACTATGACATATATTTTATATCACTATCAAAAATGTAAAAAACCTAATCCAGCAAGGGTATTGTTTTCTTAGCAAGGGAGGAGAATTCTCCACCTAGGCGGACTCTTAGCACTAACAAGCATTAATGGCAACAATGGCTGACAAATAAATAACGTGCCATAGAATTCTGCGGCAGCCCGCAAGGTGTGCTGCAATATGACGCAACTTTTACAGGAAGAACCACTGTACCAGCATCAGTTACAGAGTGGTGTTTGTTTTAGTGCTGCAGAATGCTCATAATTTTGGGTAAACACTTTATTAAATGTTAAATCACAAAGCTTCAGGAAATGGTCTATAAAATAATGTGGTTAGAGTGCATCCAATGGCAGTGTCCATGATAAACTAACGCAAGGAGCAGCTTGTGGATTTGACAACTCTAACACAGTTCCAACTCTGACACTGCCAAAACAAACGCTATGGGGGTTTGGGCTAGCACGGATCTGATAGAATCTAGCCCTCAGAATGAGAGTGCAAAGTCAACAAATACCTCAACAGTACTTGGTTGACATTAACCGTGTACTTCTTTGCGAAACAGAGATCTTTTAAAATGGTACTCTTCCATGGGGCTGAATGTTAACCATAGCATATAAATAGAATTATAAACTAAATATATCTATAGCATATGGGTGAATACACCACATTGGACAGTTTTAATGGAGCAATACACAAAAGAAAGCATAACTGATACAGAATGTAAATTGTCAAAGACACATTGTTAAACTGGCTGATTCTGTTTAGCCTCTTTCTGCTTGTTCTGTCAATACTAACACTCCCAGCTTCCCAGACAGAAAAGTTTCTTTATTTTTCATAATGGTGGGAAGGAAAGGCAGGCCAGCATTATGGAATTGCCACTTCTCCATAGAGTTATTCACTCACTCCAGACTATGGTCTGATGTGGTGATTTCTAACCAAAAGGAGAGAGAGTGTATTCTTCAAAACAACTTTATTATAAGATTTGCAAAAATGGAGCAGTTAACTATGCACTTCAACAGTTGTGCAGTTAAGGCCCAACGAACAGTGTCGGGTCTCAGCTCATTTAGAGAAGTACACCCTTTTTGTATACGTGGCAGTCAGCAGATAGTGTGCAAAAGGCAATTAGTTATCTGTTCAGATTTAAGATAGCACAAGGTGGATAGCCCGAGGGCTCAACCGTCTAACTGCATTCAAAACAGCAAACATTGTAATGTGCTCTATTCTTCAAGTTTCCATACTTCCTGTAGATGGTAAACCCATGGGATGTCACATGCTGCGGTCACACCCAAACGGATCTTAGCTATACGCCCAGTCTTATGACTAAGTCACACAAAGACACGTTTGTATCAGGTTATAAAAAACACTAGCATATAACAAGAGACTATTCTTTTAGCAGTAAAACACAGGATAGCATGACTAATTATGTAATTTTCCACGACAGGTCTACAACAATCTGCCTTACACTCAGCGAGAAAAGTTGTGTGCTTTTGCTTTGGACTCTGGGAAAATAAAAAATCCTGTTCAGAGACAATAAATTAGGTTGCTCTGGAAATTATGGAAATTATGGGCACTCCTATAAGTTGATTAACTTCACAAGGACAAAATGAAACTTTTTCTGCTGACCAATTTATTTGATTGGTGGCTCGCTGAATAAGACGGGAGCTGGGGAAATTAGATTCCTTACCACTCATCTCTCAAAGTTAACTTGAATCATCACAACATGCATAGGCATAAAAGGCTACAACTTTAGGATGAGATGAACACAGACAGCTCAACTTAAGTGTCTTCATTAAATGTCTTCCCCGTGAAAAACAGCCCTGATTAGTTCTTTGTGCTCCTGCACGGTGTCTGAGTTATTAATTATAGATAGTGATCCTTACAATGCGCTGCCATGTCCAATTGACGGGGGCAGAGATAACGACAAGAGGGGTCAGATTATCGAACACTTTGAGCTGTCTCAGAATGCATTTGTAGTCATGTCTTTTGTGCCAAGCTCACAGGCATTGTGTTATGCTGATAGATCAGCGGGGCAATATAATATTTTGTGTGTGTTTGTGGGGGGGATGTGTGTGTGTGTGGGTGACAGAGGGGGTTTGGTTTGGCTTATTCGGATCTCTATTAGCTTTTGCCTAAGCAGCAGCTATTCTTCCTGGGGTCCGCACAAAAACATAAAACAGGACAAGTAAAAAAACACTGATACAGTGATAGACAAGAACAGTCACACCAATTTTAAATACAATGATATACAAACAATACAACTAAAGATTAATGTGTGTGTGTGTTAGAGTGTGATAGTGTGTTTGTGTGTGTGTGTCATTTCACAGTCTCTATTGTTCCATGAAATGTTATTTTGGAAACATTTTAAAGGTCATTTTGTTGTTTGCTTGAGTAATTGTGGGGTATGTATGGATGTCTCAGTTGCATGTTATTTGATTATGCAGACAATCTGGAATTTTCATCATAGTAATATTTCTCAAAACTAGAAGAGAAGCACTTAATCTCTCATCAACCCTCAACCAGGAAAGACTGGCATGCATGCTGTCAGTGGTGTAAAGTACTTAAGTAAAAATACCTTAAAGTACTACTTAAGTCGTTTTTTGGGGTAGCTGTACTTTACTCAACTATTTATATTTCTGGCAACTTTTACTTCACTACATTCCTAATTATTTTTTAAAAACTTTTTACTCCAAAAATTTTCCCTGACACCCAAAAGTACTCATTACATTTTGTCCAATTCACACACATATCAAGAGAACATCCCTGGCCATCCTGTTACTGCCTCTGATCTGACGGATTCACGAAACACAAATGTTTCGTTTGTAAATTATGTTATGAGTGTTGGAGTGTTTGCCCATGGCTATCCGTCAATTTAAAAAACAAGAAAAATGTGCCATCTGGTTTGCTTAATATAAGGAAGTTTAAATTATTAATACTTTTGATACTTAAGTACATTTAGCAATTCCATTAACTTTTGATCCTTAAGTATATTTAAAACCAAATACTTGTAGCATTTTACTGGGTGACTTTCACTTTTACTTGAGTCATTTTCTATTAAGGTATCTTTACTTTTTACTCAAGTATGACAACTGAGTACTTTTTCCACCACTGCATTTTGCTGATGTTAGTTCTGTATGTGCAGTTAAGGGCAAGGTGTGCTGCTCTGTTTTGAGCCAGCTGCAGCTTTGCTAGGTCTTTCATTGCTGCACTTGACCATATTACCAGATAGTAATCAATATGGGACAAGACCAAAGCCTGAACAACTGTACAGTTGATTTTTGTGTTTTTTTATAAACAGGCAAACCCCTCCCCATCTTGACAATAACTTTTTCAATATGACTTGACCATGATAATTGACCATCCAATGTTATACCTAGGAGTTTCGCTTCCACAAAATGCTCAATGTTCACACCCTTTATGCACAACTCCAGTTGAGGTTTAGGTCTTAGAGAATGTTTTGAACCAAATACAATTTAGTTTTAGATGTATTTAAGACCAGTTTATTATGAATCACCCATTCTGATACTCATTGTAACTCCTTATTTAGAATTTCAGTGAGCTCACTGGCTTTGGGTGCTGACATGGAGAGTGTGGAATCATCCGAATATGTCGTCATTCTAGCTTTGTGTAAGACCAGTGGCAAATCATTTGTAAAAGAAGAGAAGAGTAACGGCCCAAGGCAACTGCCCTGAGGGACACAGCAGTGTACATATCTGATGTTAGAGAAGCTTCCATTGAAGAACACTCTCTGGGTTGTATTGGATAAATAACTCTCCAACCATGTGATGGCAGGTGATGTAAAGCCATAGCAATTGAGGTTTTACAATAACAATTTATGATCCAAAACATCAAAGGCTGCACTGAAATCTAACAATCCAGCTCCAAATATCATCTTATTATCCATTTATTTTAACCAATCATTAGTCATCTGAGTCAGTGAAGTACATGTTGAGTGCCCTTATCTATATCTACGCTGAAAGTCAGTAGTTCACTTGTTCTCTGTAAAAAAAAGTAAAATACCTATTTTGCATAATTTCTTTGAACCATACCATTTTTCAATTCATCATCAATCCAGGGGGCTCTAAACTTCTCACAGATAATTTCTTAACAGGTGCATGCTTGTCAAGAATTGGCATGAATAATTGTACAAATACCTCCGGTGCTGTATCTGGATTCACTTCCTCATACAAATCAGACCAACATACATCTTCAACAAAACATTTTGTATGTCCTCTTATAAATTACTTTAGGCCCAACTTTTAGCCCTTTGGCTTTCCTTGTTATTGTCACAATGTTATGGTCACTACAGCCAATGGGAACTGATATTGCTTTGGAGCAAAGCTCTGCAGCATTAGTGAAGATATGATCAATACACGTGGATGTAATGGACCCAACACTATTGGTATCAATAGCTGAGCTAAGGACCCTGGGACTAAACACCTCCCACTGCAACTGGATCCTGATGGACCGCCCCCAGGTGGTAAGGGTAGGTAACAACACATCCGCCACACTGATCCTCAACACGGGGGCCCCTCATGGCCAGGCACGACTCCAACACCATCATGAAGTTTGCCGATGACACAACAGTGGTAAGACTGATCACAGACAACGACGAGACAGCCTATAGGGAGGAGGTCAGAGACCTGGACGTGTGGTGCCAGGACAACAACTTCTCCCTCAATGTGATCAATACAAAGGAGATGATTGTGGACTACTGGAAAATGAGGACCGAGCACCCCCCCATTCTCATTGAATGGGAGCATCACACATCTTATCCAAATACTTACAGCACTTGGTGGCTTATAGCAGCTCTCCAAAAGAAGAGGGTTTAGACGAGGCGGGTGAACTTGCAACCACAACACTTCAACAATATTTGACATGAGATCCTCTCTAAGCTTTACAGGAATATGGCTCTGAACATATAAAGCAACACCTCTCCCATAGGCATTCCTGTCTTTTCTGTAATGTTATATCTGTGTATAGCTACTGCTGTATAATCAAAGGAATTACCTCAGTTTCAGAGATGGCCAGTATAAATGTTATCCGATGTTAGCAAGCCTTATTTATAAGGCTACATATATTAATATGGGCTGTTCTTATCCCTTTCCTGGGTAGCTTATCAGAGATAAGGACTGAAGCTACTGACCCAAAAGCTTTTTCTCACTCCTCCCAGGGTTTCGGGAGGGAGGGTAGACAATGAGCTTGTTGTAGCGGATGTAAGCAATGTCCCCACAAGGGCTGTTACGGTGACCATATTACCGCCACACTGGCGGTCATGGGTCATGACTGCATTCAAAATTCCACATGACCATTTAGTCACGGTAACTAGGCTTCTCCATGCTCTAATGCTGCTGATGGTCATTAGTAACCTACAACACTTGCTAACTGCCTGGTACTCATCACTCCATTGTCCTTCTAATCACTCTGACATAAATGCAAATGCTTTCAAAAATCAAATTGAACACTTCATGAGAGCTCATGTTGTGCAAAATTTCTATAGGCTATGCAATTGCATGATGGCCTTTTTTGAAGAGGATCTTATCAGCTTTTTATAGGCTAGGCTTACTAAATTTATTTATCAACTTTCCTAATATTAAGGACATTGCTTTGCTTTGCAACAGGAATACAGCCTACCTGACTGGCATGAAAATTAACCACAGGAAATACATCCTACATTTGCTATTAAGTGCATACGTAGATGACATAATTTTACATATATATTAAAACTAATTTTACATATATATTATTTAGTATATGTAAAGACAACATTAAATAAAAAATAGTCTGATGGGTGACAATATTAGCCTATCACATGTGAATGATGCAATATCACTTGTGAATGATGCCCAGCATGTGCAGTAAGGCAAAAAAACAGTGCATGCCTTTTTTTTGCAACTTTTTCAAATCATAATTGAACACCTGTAGCCTAGCCCATAGGCCTAAATGTTTTGATAAGGTTTATATAACAACTAAAGTGGGAAAATAACTTCTTAGAATTAAGCATATTAATCCGCTTTACAAATGGTGTAGATCCTAACAGGTGGCTTGTGAGATTCAAGTTTGGGGAAGATCATTTACACCATAAAAATGCACCTTTATAATAAAGCATTAACTTAATAATCATATTTGTGGTCACTTTTGAGAACAGTGTTTTCAGTCATCATATTTTGGAACATTCACGCTTAGAGACTACTGCCGCATGTGCATTGCATCGCTTATAATGTGAAGAAATAGCCTAATAGTGTAACGGTCATCGTATGAAGTGGACCAAGGGTTGAGTGCTCATTTTAACTTTTATTTGAACACTGAAAAATCAAAACAAGAAAACGAACGAATAGTAATGCAGGCTATACACAGCTATGCAAAAAAAAAAAAACTTCCCACAAAACCCATACAAAAAAACACCCCTCTATATAGGACCTTCAATCAGAGGCAACGAAGAACAGCTGCCTCCAATTGAAGGTCAAACCAATAACCCTAAACATAGAACTAGAAAGACTAGAACAGAACATAGAAATATACTAACATAGAACATAACCAAAAACCCCGGAACACTCTAAACAAACACATAGCCCAACAAATCCCGAAACACTCTAAACAAATACCCCCTGCCACATCCTGACCAAACTATAATAACAAATAACCCTTTACTGGTCAGGACGTGACAAATAGTTTATCAACATTTTAAGCTAAATGTTCTGATCTTTTGCATCAGCCTCATTGCATTTGAACGTTTTTTTGATGCGAGTGGTTGTATTAATTTGGGATCTATTGCATCCCACAACTGTCCCAGAGTATGTTTGGAATATTCATTTTTTGCACAGAAGGACAAGTTGACCAATAGAATGGGTCAACTTTTGTACTAACTATGGGGGATAGTACATTGACATTAGCTAGTGTTTTTGCTGTTTGTGTTGGCTGATGAAAAGTAGGCTAAATATGGACAGTTCTAACATCTTCAATATGCGCCTCAGAATTCGATAAGAGGGGCGCCCAGCAGATGCTTTCCTTATTTGTCTGTCTTCACTTGTAGTCTGAGAAGGAATCGATTACGTGACAGGCATTGACAAATATTAATTGAGAAATCTGAGAGCCATGTGAGTGAGATTTGCTTCGGAGCACGGCAGCCGGGAGAAGGGAATTATGATTATTATATTCAGCCCAAGGGCACAACGGCTACTTTGGCCGCAAAATGCATGGCTGTTTTAGGGGGCATTATGGCCACACAATGGGGATGCAGGCGTGAAATTTGACGCCTGGTGAGAATATTATCAAGTGCTTGTCAAATTGTGAACGAGAGACTTATGAAGTGTGTGCAGCCTTGACAAGAAACAAATCAAAGCTCATGCCTTTCATGTGACTTTTTTCAAATGGCCATTAGAGTCGCATCATGCAGCCTTAGAATGTATTAAAAATCAAATCATACTGTATAGCCCAATGTTTGTATTAAAACTAAGCTGCATAAATAATAAATCACTCTAAATTAAGCATATAGGTCAGACCTGTTCCTTTGTTAACCGCTCAACACAGAATAGCCACATGTGCCTACTTCCTTGGAAATCGTTTGGAGAAAAACAGGTCCGGGATTCTAAGCAAATTTTGTCTGGTAAATTAACTAGTGTAGCCTATAGCCATATGGAACAGCCATATCAGGGCCTAACATAAGAAAAACTCATGAGTATGCTATTCTGTTCTGAAATAGACTACATTTTCTTCATATCATGTTTCTTTAGAGGAAGATATCTGCGGTCCCATCCTAAATGTCTAATCAATCAATCAAATTTATTTAAAAAGCCCTTCTTACATCAGCTGATGTCACAAAGTGCTGTACATAAACCCAGCCTAAAACCCCAAACAGCAAGCAATGCAGGTGTAGAAGCACGGTGGACAGGAAAAACTCCCTAGAAAGGCCATAACCAAGGAAGAAACCTAGAGAGGAACCAGGCTCTGAGGGGTGGCCAGTCCTCTTCTGGCTGTGCCGGGTGGAGATTATAACAAAACATGGCCAAGATGTTCAAATGTTTATAGATGACCAGCAGGGTCAAATAAAAATAATCACAGTGGTTGTCGAGGGTGCAACAGGTCAGCACCTCAGGAGTAAATGTCAGTTGGTTTTCATAGACGATCATTCAGAGTATCTCTACCACTCCTGCTGTCTAGAGAGTTGAAAACAGCAGGTCTGGGACAGGTAGCACGTCCGGTGAACAGGTCTGTGTTCCATAGCCGCAGGCAGAACAGTTGAAACTGGAGCAGCAGCATGGCCAGATGGACTGCGGACAGCAAGGAGTCATCAGGCCAGGTAGTCCTCCGATAGAGAGAAAGAAAGAGAGAAAGAGAGCACACTTAAATTCACACAGGACACTGGACAAGACAGGAGATATCCTCCAGATATAACAGACTGACCCTAGCCCCCCGACACATAAACTACTGCAGCATAAATACTGGAGGCTGAGACAGGAGGGGTGGGAGACACTGTGGCCCCATCCGACGATACCCCCGGACAGGGCCAAACAGGCAGGATATAACCCCCCCCCCCACTTTGCCAAAGCACAGCCCCCACACCACTAGAGGGATATCTTCAACCCCCAACTTACCATCCTGAGACAAGGCCGAGTAAAGCCCACAAAGATCTCCACCACGGCACAATGCAAGGGGGGGGGGGGCGTCAACCCGTACAGGAAGATCACGTCAGTGACTCAACCCATTCAAAGCGACACACCCCTCCTAGGGAGGGCATGGAAGAGCACCAGTAAGCCAGTGACTGGGCCAGACTACACTCAATCATAGGACCTACTGAGAGATGAGTCTTCAATAAAGACTTAAAGGTTGAGACCGAGTCTGCGTCTCTCACATGGGTAGGCAGTCCATTCGATAAAAATGGAGCTCTATAGGAAAAAGACCTGCCTGAAATTCATGGGACAGTAAGGAGGCCTGTGTCTTGTGACTGTAGCGTACGTGTAGGTATGTACGGCAGGACCAAATCGGAAAGATAGGTAGGAGCAAGCCCATATAACGCTTAGTAGGTTAGCAGTAAAACCTTGAAATCAGCCCTTGCCTTAACAGGAAGCCAGTGTAGAGAGACTAGCACTGGAGTAATATGATATTTTTTTTTGCTTCGAGTCAAGATTCTAGCAGCCGTGTTTAGCACTAACTGAAGTTTATTTAGTGCTTTATCTGGGTAGCCGGAAAGTAGGGCATTGCAGTAGTTTAACCTAGAAGTGAGAAAAGCATGGAAACATTCTTCTGCATCATTTTTGGACAGAGAATTTCAGATTTTTGCAATTTTACGTAGATGGAAAAAAGCTGTCCTTGAAACAGTCTTGATTTGTTTGTCAAAAGAGAGATCAGGGTCCAGAGTAACACCGAGGGCCTTCACAGTTTTATTTGAGATGGCTGTACAACCTTCAAGATTAATTGTCAGATTCAACAGAAGATCTCTTTGTTTCTTGGGACCTAGAACAAGCATCTCTGTTTTGTCAGAGTTTAAAAGTAGAACATTTGCAGCCATCCACTTCCTTATGTCTGAAACACAGGCTTCCAGGGAGGGCAATTTTGGGGCTTCACCATGTTTCATCGAAATGTACAGCTCTATGTCATCCATAAAGCAGTGAAAGTTAACATTATGTTTCCGAATGACATCACCAAGAGGTAAATATATATAGTGAAAACAATAGTGGTCCTAAAACGGAACCTTGAGGAACACCAAAATGTACAGTTGATTTCTCAGAGGACAAACCATCCACAGAGACAAACTGATATCTTTCCGACAGATAAGATCTAAACCAGGCCAAAACTTGTCCGTGTAGACCAATTTGGGTTTCTAATCTCTCCAAAAGAATGTGGTCATCGATGGTATCAAAGCAGCACTAAGGTCTAGGAGCACGAGGACAGATGCAGGGCCTCGGTCTGACGCCATTACAAGGTCATTTACCACCTTCACAAGTGCAGTGTCAGTGCTATGATGGGGTCTAAAACCAGACTGAAGCATTTCGTATACATTGTTTGTCTTCAGGAAGGCAGTGAGTTGCTGCACAACAGCTTTTTCTAAAATTCTTGAGATGAATGGGAGATTCAATATAGGCCGATAGTTTTTTATATTTTCTGGTTCAAGGTTTGGCTTTTTCAAGAGAGGCTTTATTACTGTCACTTTTAGTGAGTTTGGTACACATCCGGTGGATAGAGAGCTGTTTATTATGTTCGACATCTGAGGGCCAAGCACAGGAAGCAGCTCTTTCAGTAGTTGGAATAGGGTCTAGCTTGAAGGTTTAGAGGCCATGATTATTTTCATCAATGTGTCAAGAGATATAATACTAAAAAACATGAGTGTCTCCCTTGATCCTAGGTCCTGGCAGAGTTGTGCAGACTCAGGACAACTGAGCTTTGGAGGAATACGCAGATTTAAAGAGGAGTCTGTAATTTGTTTTCTAATGATCATGATCTTTCCCTCAAAGAAGTTCTTGAAAGCCATCCTCTCTTGGGGAATGCTGCTTTTTAGTTAGCTTTGCGACAGTATCAAAAATACATTTTGGATTGTTTTTATTTTCCTCAATTAAGTTAGGATGAAAAATAGGATGATTGAGCAGCAGAGAGGGCTCTTCGATACTGCACGGTACTGTCTTTCCAAGCTAGTCAGAAGACTTCCAGTTTGGTGTGGCGCCATTTCCGTTCCAATTTTCTGGAAGCTTGCTTCAGAGCTCGGGTATTTTCTGTATACCAGGGAGCTAGTTTCTTTTTTTCTTTTTCTTTTTTCTTTTACCTTTATTTATACAGGTTTATTCTCATTGAGATAAATATGTATTTTCCAAGAGAGACCTGGTCCAATAGCAGCAAGGGGAACAACGTTTCAGACAAACCAAATTACATACACTCACACAACATTAAACAAAACTATAAACACACATACAGTACAACAAAAACATATTACATTTAAAAACACAAACATCTTGACTAAAAACAGCTGGCCTAAAAACAATTACACTCTTCTATAATATATACATCGATCAAGTGTTTGAACTCCGCCAACAAAACTAGATCATCACATTTTAAAATGTTCCAAAGAGAATTCCAGGACCACGGTGCTAAGTAACTAAAACTATTTCTACCATGACCTGTTCTAATTTTTGGTACTGTTAGAAGCAAATCAGAATGTGACCGTAATTGATACTTATTTACTGACCTAACTAAAAAAGAACAGAGATAAAATGGCATTTTACCCAATATGGCCTTATAAATCAGTGTATACCAGTGTTTAAGCCTACGCAAGGTCAATGATGACCAGCCAACAGCGCTGTAGAGATCACAATGATGTGTTAGACGTTTCTGATTTGTAATGAACCTGAGGGCTGCATGATACACTGAATCAAGTGCTCTCAGGGTAGTGGCTGAGGCCTGCATATATATAACATCCCTAAAATCTAAAACCGACAGTGATGTACATCGTACCAGCTCGGTCCTGGCCTCAAACGAAAAACAAGCCTTATGCTGGTAATAAAATCCTATTTTCAGCTTGAGCTTCCTTATCAAGTTCTCTACATGCACAGTGAAGCTCAGCTTATCATCAACCCACACACCCAAATATTTGTATACTTTAATCTATATTATGTCTAGCCAATGTAGCAATGACATGATTTGTAACATGCCTGGCATTTGAAAATACCATGCATTTTGTTTTACCCGAATTTAGAATCAGCTTTAAATCATACAGATTCTGTTGTATGATGTTAAATGCTCTTTGGGCATTTTCAAAAGCTAAAGATAAACTACTACCACTTGAATAAAGAACAGTATCATCTGAATAAAAATGAACATCCGCTGTTTCAATAAGATCCCCAATGTTGTTGACATACAAAATGAACAACAGTGGGCCCAAAATAGAACCTTGTGGAACACCTGAGCACACCTCTATGGACTCAGATTTGCAACCATCCGCCATTACACATTGTGTACGATTTGATAGGTAATTTATAAACCAATCTAGAGCATGACCAGTAATTCCACATCATTTTAACCTTTGCACTAACACAGCATGGTCCACGGTGTCAAAGGCCTTCGACAAATCAATATAAACAGACACACAATGTAACTTCTTATCAAGAGCACAGTGGATGTCATTTAAAACCTTCAATGTTGCTGAAACAGTGCTGTGGCCAGACCTAAAACCTGATTGCATTCCATTTAAGATATTGTTTTCTTGGAAGTAGGTATTTAGCTGCCTACTAACTAAGGACTCCAGTACCTTTGATAGTACAGACAATTTTGAAATGGGTCGATAGTTGTCAAGTAGCGAGGGATCTCCACCTTTCAGGAGAGGCAGTACAAAAGCAGATTTCCATAACTTGGGGATTTCCTTAACATCAAGCGTAAGGTTAAAAATACATGTTAAGGGGGAGCAATGATGTCAGCGGCTAGGTGTAGGAGGCGGGGTCTAGTTCATCAGGGCCAGGGAATTTTTTTAAATCAATTTCTTTCAGGGCTTTACACACTTCTGAAACAGAGAAGGATTAAAAGGAAACCCTGGTGAAGGAGTGCACAGGGGTGTCAGGTAAATTTATAGGGTGCTCAATTATAGCTTTGACCTTTTCAAATAAACTGCCTGCATCTAAAAAATGCTGGTTCAAGGCTTTCAGAATGGAGGTTCTCTCAGTTACAATCTGAGTGTCGACCAACAATTGTTTAGGAAGCTGTGTATCTTTTCTGCACTCCAAACCTTTCACTACTTGCCAAAATTTGGATGGATTATTTAAATTTTGTGAAGTAGATTTCAGGTAGTGGTCTGCTTTCAATTTACGGATCATAGACACACCCATATCTCGAAGACGTTTAAAAGCCATCCAATCATCTGCCAAACCAGTCCCTCTTGCTTTAGCCCACATAGCATTTCGTTCCCTTATGATTTTTGTAAGTTCCTTAGTAAACCAAGGGTTCTCTCTGCCCTTAATCCTGAATTATTTAAAAGGGGCATGCCTATTGCATACATCCTGGAATGCGTTGTGGAAGTGAGAAAAGGCTAGTTCAACATCGGGGATTAATTCCATTCTATTCCATTCAATGCTAGATACATCATGTAAAAAACCTTGAATATCAAACCGTTTCCAGTTTCTTTTCGTAATGACACGTGGAGAATGTTTAGGAATTTTACTATCTCTCACACAGGCAATAGCACAGTGATCACTTATGTCATTTGCAAAAATACCAGAAGCATTAAAATGATGAGGAGTATTGGTTAAGATCAAATCAATCAAAGAGGATTTCAGAGGATATTTTATATTCAACCTAGTTACACTGTTGACAATCTGAGTAAGATTGTAGGTATTGCACAGAATTTTAAGTTGATCAGAGCTAGATGTTAGCCAGTCCTGATTCAGATCACCCATCAGGACAAACTCAGAGTTGACATTCTGTGATAACAATTTGAAAATACAATCCAGAGAGCCAACAGTAGCAGATGGAGGTCTATAACAGCAAGATACAACAATATTTAAAGATGAGCCAAGGTTTAGGTTCAAAGACAGATATTCAAATTGCTTAGGTTTAGTAACAGAAGTCAGAATGACCACAGAGAACTTGTCTTTTACATATACAGCAACACCACCACCCTTAGATTTGCGATCTGTACGAAAAACATTGTAACCATTTATGCCAATATTTTTGTCTGTAATAGATTTTTTAAGCCAGGTTTCAGAAAGCATAAATACATCCGGGTCGGCAGTTTTTATCCATATATTCACAAAATCAAGCTTCGGCAGAAGGCTTCTTACATTCATATGCAAAAACCTCAGGCCCCTCTGACTACTTAATTCGGCAGGGGTAAGAATCTCAGGACCTGGATTAGACTGAACATTTCCAGACAAAAGAAGAAGCAAGATAATGGCAAGTCTAGATCGAGGGTTACAACATTTGGAGTTGTATGATGCAAATGTTTTTGTTTTAGGGGTGCGACTGCATGTAGGGTATTGTGCAAGGATAAATTGAGTTCCTCAGTTAGGTGGTTAACTGATTTTTGTACTCTGACGTCCTTGGGTAGGCGGAGGGAATCTGGAAGGGTATCTAGGAATCTTTATAGCACAATTTAGCACAACTTTGATGATCCTTGGTTGGGGTCTGAGCAGATTATTTGTTGCGATTGCAAACATAATAAAATGGTGGTCCGATAGTCTAGGATTATGAGGAAAAACATTAAGATCCACAACATTTATTCCACGGGACAAAACTAGGTCCAGAGTATGACTGTGGGAGTGAGTAGTTCCGGAGACATGTTGGACTAAACCCATTTAATCGATGATGGCTCCGAAAGCCTTTTGGAGTGGGTCTGTGGACTTTTCCATGTGAATATTGAAGTCACCAAAAATGTGAATATTATCTGCCATGACTACAAGGTTCGATCTCCTAACTGGGAGGGGGTCAGAGACAATTACTCGATGCCGACACATCTTTCTAGCTGATTTACACGCTGAAGCTATGTTGCGCTTGGTGACCTCTGACTGTTTCATCCTAACATCGTTGGTGCCGACGTGGATAACAATATCCCTATACTCTCTACACTCGCCAGTTTTAGCTTTAGCCAGCACCATCTTCAGATTAGCCTTAGCGTCGGTAGCCCTCTCCCCGGTAAACAGTGTATGATCGCTGGATGATTCGTTTTAAGTCTAATACTGTGGGTAATGGAGTCGCCAATGACTAGGGTTTTCAATTTGTCAGAGCTAATGGTGGGAGGCTTCGACGTCTCAGACCCCGTAACGGGAGGAGCAGGGACCAGAGAAGGCTCGGCCTCTGACTCCGACTCGCTGCTTAAAGGGGAGAACCGGTTGAAAGTTTGTCGGCTGAATGAGCGACACCGGTTGAGCATTCCTACAGCATTTCCTTCTGGGGTAAGTTGGGACTAGGGACAGGGTAGGTTGAGTCACCTTGGTGTAAGTGGGTGATAGTGTCCTTGTTTAGAAAACTCAGACTCCATGTCATCAGACAAGACCTTGTGTGCTTCTGTTACTCTATCAAAGCTTCTCTTTCGCACAGGTACATGTTTGTTTTCTTTTTTATCAATGTACCTCTTCAGTGTCATTCAGTCTATTTTTTCATCCCTTCCTTCAGCTCAAATTGACTTCGTCCCTCTTCTCACTTCCTTGGCTGCTCTCTCAAGAACCTCAAGGGGGTATACACAGGACATGATAATGCCTGCTCTGTAACAAAAAAAATGCATCTTGAGTTCATATGCATGACACATTGCAAAAAATATTATGCATAAAACTGACAAAATGTAATGGACCTAACTTACTTACCACTTTTTTTCATGTGGTTTCTTCCTTCACAGACTCTCAATGAAATTATGACCTATTCCTAAATATTTGGCTGCATTATTCATTTTGTGAATGGTTTCCTATAAACTATGGGTGGCTCAAATAACCCTCTGGTTCAACTTACCCCACTCTCCCCTACAGTAGCATGGAGCGTGTAATTTGCAATGGATTGACATTGACAGTCAGGGAATGGGAGTTTATTGCCTGTGATAAAGCTGACAGCAGTTTCTGGGGGGAAAACAATCTTCATCCAGTCAGCTAAGACTCTTCAGTCGTTGTCAGATATTATTTGATCTGTAATACTCTCAGTATTTCTCATACTGCAGAAAAATCAAGGGGAGACCACACAGAACACACAACATGAGGAATTTGAAAGGAGGCTGTAAATCTATGAACCTCAATCTATCAACCCCTCTAGCAAATTCATCCCCTAGAAACATTTTTTAAAAGCTGACTCATGAACTTAGCTATAGTTCTACTCCGTTAAAACACACTCTTTTACAATGTAATTTGATATTTAATTTGACTTTTGACCAGCACACATATTTCAACATTTCAGATGTTGCTGAAGTTTAAGTTTTGAGTTGCATTTTTTCCTTATGGCAACCACTTTGATTCATGCATTCTGTTACCAGCTACCAGGTGGTGAAATCCAAGATAGGTTGCATAAATAGTCTGGGTGGAATTGAAGTCTAGGTGGAAGGCAATAATTAGCATGGCTGATGGTTTTATGAGGGGTTGATGTGATGCTACCCCCAATGAGTACCTCAGCATGCCTTTGGGTATGAAATGCTACAGTTCAGGTCCTCGCTCCGACACTTGTAAATGAGTCATGGGCATTGGTGGTTATCGCTATTCCCATTTCACCTGAGGCACAGTAGAAACGGCCTCCACCCAGGAGAGTGTAGCTTGTATCACAATGAACCCAGTCCTCTCTGAGGAGCTCCAAGCTCTCTCTCTCTCTCTGTGTGTGAAGGTATAAACTAAAATACCATCTTGTCATCCAAGTGTCAAGCCGAGCAAAGTTGCAGTGTGATTCATACAATTTACACCTGAATATGCAAATTCCCAAACGGAGGAAATGTAAACCTGGCTGTGGTTCCAAAAAAACCTGTGTATTTAAAGCCCTCTGACTGACAGACGGACAGGACAACAGGAAGTTCATCCTATACAACTGGGAATTGTGGGAGTTGGAGGCAGCTGCTGACCTTGCACTACGGATGGATGCATCATCATCAAACCACATCAAAGGGACTGACAGCATGGCTTTATAACCAACATATGGTTTAATTTTTGCAGCTGCTAAACATTAACCTAACCCTCTGATGAGACCTACATTGTTTCCTAGGTGATGAGTCATCTAATGGGCATAACCTCACAATGCAGGGGTAATGAAAAAACAATGCCTCTTCAGTTATGTTTTTTTATTACCCTGCATTGTGAGGTTATGCCCAATGTTGACTCATCACCTAGGAAAGAATATAGGTCACATCAACATTAAAGCCTTGTTGTACCACATTTCTCATTGTGGTGGATTTGAGCTATAACACCAGCTAATAGAGAATGAAGTGTGTAGGAAATATGAAAACTTTTAAACTTAAAATGTTCTCACGGTTCAAGAGCCACGTATGTAAACATCATTGACAGTGAGCGTTTCAGCTACTACATCATGATTCAAAACATGATACACTGTATAACAACATGGCAGAAGCTAGCCATGTACCATTCCCCAATGTTGGCTTTTGCCTGCAGCTAAGCAGGGTTGATATTGGTCATTACAAAGGAAGGCCCTCCCTCTAGTATAAGGAGACCCCAGTGCCTCAGGTTTGTAGAGACACTGCCGTGCAGCTGGTTCTTACTCTCTTGGCACTCATCACAACAGTAAGGCTATTATCTCCAATGTCCTGGCTACTTTCCCAACCCCAATGTGTTGTGAGCCTTCTCTTGAAAAATGCCTGCAGTGTCCTTACCAGCCGGTTGAGTGCTAATTCCAGTTCATATTATTTGTTGTGCGCAACATACAATGCTGCCAAATACAACAGCAACTCTTTGTGATGATAACTTGTATTTTTTATACTAAAACATAAAAAAACACATTGTAATTACCTCTAACATTACTTTTTCACTGAAGGCACAGCTTTTCTGCTCTTGCCTCCGAGGGGAAAATGAAAATATTTACACTGCTATTCTGTCTACAAAAAGTTTGAGTCTTACAGTATAAACATTCTACATTCACTTTTACTTCCCAGTACAAAGTCACAGAAAGTCATGATATGCTATTTTTGTCAGAAAGGAAGCTGTAAATATCTCTGATACTTTCTTATTCAACCAGGAAAGTACTTGAGAGCAGTTAGGGATTCAGTCTATTCTTTATAAGCATAATTGAACCTTTTTAGAATAAGATAGACTTATTTTATTCTGTCCTCCTAAGCTGTTTTGGAATATCAAATATCTCCCCATAGACCTCATATCCTCTTGGAAGCTACACTGAAAATATAGTTTACCTAGCTACAGTGCCAATTACTTCACAATGGAAGAAGTTAAGTTACCCTAAGAAAAGTATAGTTTACTTAATAACTAAAGTTACTTTGAAAAGGTTCACTACATCCAAACTACTTTGTGATAAATTATCATATCTAAAATGTCATATCTGAAGTGACATAGACTATAAATTGCAAGAACAAATCAGTTAATGTAACGGCTGTCGTAGAGAGTGTTGATTGCTCATGATGAATATTTATTTTAACTCAGAACACTAAAGAACAAATAACAACGCGAAAACAAATGCGCACAGCTCTGTCAGGTACAGAAAACTAAACAGAAGACAACTACCCACAAACATAGGTGGAAAAAAATCCTACTAAAGTATGATCTCCAATTAGAGACAACGAGGACCAGCTGCCTCTAATTGGAGATCTTCCCAAAAAACTCCAACATAGAAATAGAAAACTAGACCCTAAACAGAACTACAAAACATAGAAAAACACAAAACACCCCCTGTCATGCCCTGACCTACTCTACCATAGAAAATAACATCTTACTATGGTCAGGACATGACAGTTAACAGAATGTGTAATTTAGCCTATTAAACGCAAAAACAATTTTTTGTTAGAATTAGGCAGGTCTGAAGCCGAAAAAGAAAGGAAATTCTTGCTTACTTCACCCATATTTTATTTTTGCAAAATAAGTAGAGTGTAGTGCCTGTAGTTAGCTATACCGCTTATTGGCAAAAAGTAATTATCTACTGAAAACATATCAAGCTACTGCAAAAATGTGTTAAACTAGTTGATTGTAGTTCACGACACTGAAAAAATGCTGACCCAATTTGTGTCCTTTCTGTAACCCAACGCTGGGTCACTATAGTGCATACCCAGTACTGGGTTATTTTGATCCAGCACTGTTTGGATTAAATGAATGACCCAACACATTGGGTTACTTGATTGACCCCAGAATGTGGTTATTTTGGTCCAGCAGTTGGTTACTTTTGACTCTTTTGCTGGGTTATTGTTATTCATGTATTTTCCACCCAGCATTAGGTTATTTCTTTGTTTCTTGCTGGGTTTTCTATTTTCTGTGTTACAATAATCAATAATTCAGATTTCTGCTTCTAAACAATATCAATCAATGGTAAAGGTTTGATATAATTACTTGATATAAAAACTCACCATTGATAACCCTGCTTCAGCCCAGTAGCCTCTAAGTTTAAATCCAGCACATTGTTACATAATTATAGTTTGTGGCAATATAAGAATCTATAAAAAATAATTTAATCCTGTAATGTTACAAATGCGCTGTGATACTCAGGTAATATTTACATTTACATGTACATCAATATTTCTGTTTGATCTAGCCTGTCCAATGTATTCCAAATTGATGCAATGAAAAATATGTTGAACTTAATGAAACTCAAATGGCCAACGTCTTAACAAACCTTTAAATGCACACGTTCCAATAACAGAAAGGGCTCTGAAAACTACTCTCCATGGAATGTTCTATTAGCCATATCAGGAATGCATTGTGAGGATTTCATAAGACTGCATTTTTTCAATTTTGCTCATCTCTGCACAGGCGTTAGACATAACCTTATAAAATTAGCCTGGAAATGTGCAGGGAATCACAAAATAAAGTGGACAATTTAACATTTTAGACATGTGCCCGGCTCGCACAGTTTGGCTTGTTCTACTATGGAAATATACTGTTGAAGTCAGAAGTTTACATACCAGCCAAATAGCCAAATACATTTAAACTCAGTTTTTCACAATTCCTGACATTTAATCCTATAAAAAATTCCCTGTCTTAGGTCAGTTAGGATCACCACTTTATTTTAAGAATGTGAAATGTCAGAATAATAGTAGAGAGAATTATTTATTTCAGCTTTTATTTCTTTCATCACATTCCCAGTGGGTCAGAAGTTTACATACACTCATTTAGTATTTGGTAGCATTGCCTTGAAATTATTTCACTTGGGTCAAACGTTTCAGGTAGCCTTCTACAAGCTTCCCACAATAAGTTGGGTGAATTTTGGCCCATTCCTCCTGACAGAGCTGGTGTAACTGAGTCAGGTTAGTAGGCCTCCTTGCTTGCACACGCTTTTTCAGTTCTGCCCACAAATTTTCTATAGGATTCAGGTCAGGGCTTTGTGATAGCCACTCCAATACCTTGACTTTGTTGTCCTTAAGCTATTTTGCCACAACTTTGGAAGTATGCTGGGGTTATTGTCCATTTGGAAGACCCATTTGCGACCAAGCTTTAACTTCCTGACTGATGTCTTGAGATGTTGCTTCAATATATCCACATAATTTTCCTCCCTCATGATGCCATCTATTTTGTGAAGTGCACAAGTCCCTCCAGCGACAAAGCACCCCCACAACATGATGCTGCCACCCCCCTGCTTCACGATTGGGATGGTGTTCGTCGGCTTGCAAAGCCTCCCTTTTTCCTCCAAACATAATGATGGTCATTATGGCCAAACAGTTCTATTTTTGTTTCATCAGACCAGAGAACATTTCTCCAAAAAGTTAGATCTTTGTCCCCATGTGCAGTTGCAAACCGTAGTCTGGCTTTTTTTATGGCGGTTTTGGGGCAGTGGCTTATTCCTTGCTGAGCGGCCTCTCAGTTTATGTCGATATAGGACTCATTTTACTGTGGATACAGATACATTTGTACCCATTTCCTCCAGCATCTTCACAAGGTCCTATGCTGTTGTTCTGAGATTGACTTGCACTTTTCGCACCAAAGTACGCTCATCTTTAGGAGACAGAACACGTCTCCTTCCTGAGCTGTATGACGGCTGCGTGGTCCCATGGTGTTTATACTTGCATACTATTGTTTGTACAGATGAATGTGGTACCTTCAAGCATTTGGAAATTGCTCCCAAGGATGAACCAGACTTGTGGAGGTCTACATTTCTTTTTCTGAGGTCTTGGCTGATTTCTTTTGATTTTCCCATGATGTCAAGCAAAGACGCAGTGAGTTTGAAGGTAGGCCTTGAAATACATCCACAGGTACACCTCCAATTGACTCAAATTATGTCAATTAGCCTATCAGAATCTTCTAACGCCATGACATAATTTTCTGGAATTTTCCAAGCAGTT